>NC_082734.1:30475587-31163395 GCF_030144855.1 Hypanus sabinus
CATCTGGTTTCAAACCATCCATGAAAGTTGACTTGAGAGGGCTTTTTGATATTATCTTTGTTTATTCCTGGGACTTCTGAGTAGCTGTGCCAGATTGTCCTATAGTGGTCTTCCTATTGAGAAACATCCTCTGAAAGTTTTCACTTGCAATCAACCATTTTCTTCCAATCACTCTGGTTTGGGGCTTGTCCCACCAACCATGCCTGAATCGCTTCCCAACCAGCTGGTAATTTCTACTTATCCTCTTTACACAAGCTTCAACTCCCTGTATCAACTGGTTTATCTGCTGAGTTGTTATCTGAAATTTGAACACCATCACATGGAGGCAATTTGTATATATTCTTAATTCTCTTAAGTTCAGCCCAAGTCTTTAAGCTTCCTTTTTTCAGAATGTAGAACTTCCTTGGACCATTTGTCATTTTTTTACGCATCTGGTGGTTGGTGACAAACCTCCTGTTTCCTTTCATACTCTTCATCACCAGTCTTGTGTGTTTTCAGTCTCTTAAGGCTGATCTATAGTTGTGTGTACGGGCTACACCGTAACCTATGCCGTAGCCGTGATTTTCACTTCTGCGTCGCTCTATGCTATAGCAAGCATGCATTGGTGTGCGCTAAAACGCTAGTTGGCGGTGGGGTTTCTATGCCACTGTGTTGAGTTTCTTCATGAGTGACATGGACGAGGAAATGCATTTCAAACATTTTCACATGTCGGCATGTAGATTTGACAATTTGGTTCATCTATTTTGCATCGGTATCCAGACATGGCGGAGAAGAAGCAACTGGAAATGTGGAGGAGGAAATAAGATGCTACCAAGCAGACCAATCACAGTTGCTGCGGTCTGCATTGCCGCTACGCATCAGGTGTGTGTCACCCTACAGCGTAGGTATGCATTACCTACGGTGTCGATGCAACGCACAAGTAGAAATCAGCCTTTAGTTTTTACTGGGGCAAGTCTTGCCATGGCCGCCAGGCCAATTACCACATTACTGTCATCATCTCCCGGCAGTTCACTTCTAGCATAAACCATATTTCGTGTCTATTATTAATTCACACAATGTAAATTTCAAGGCTACACAGTTCCATGTGACTCTTATCATTATCAGATTTATCAACAGGGTGCTCTCTGTAAAACTGCAACTTGACTTTTTATCTTTCTCTTCTCTGTGCTTATTTTTGTCTGCCTTTGTCCTTGTTGCATTTCCTGCAAGCTTCTTTAAATCTACATTAATTTGGTGTGTGCAAGCCCCTGCCACAATGGTAACACAATTTGTTCATCCGAGCAGGTTTAAGCTTAGATAATTTTGGTCACTCTCATTCCTGACTGCAACTCACTTGCATCTCTGTTGAAGTTTCAATTGAAACAGTGATTTCCACTGCTCATTTAAATGTAAGCTGTGCTTCAGCTAGGAGCTGTTTTTGAATGCTTTCTTGTAAAATTCCACAAACTAAATGATCTCTTAGTGTATCATTAAGACCATTACTAAACTTACATATTTTTAGGCATCCATTAGTCTCGTGAGACCATGGATTTGCGCCTTGGAAGGTTTCCAGGGTGCAGGCCTGGCAGGGTTGTATTGGA
The DNA here is from genome assembly GCF_030144855.1 of Hypanus sabinus. Taxonomy (NCBI): domain Eukaryota; kingdom Metazoa; phylum Chordata; class Chondrichthyes; order Myliobatiformes; family Dasyatidae; genus Hypanus; species Hypanus sabinus. Next base: position 30,477,168 of record NC_082734.1, read on the forward strand.
GACCTGCAGGTGCCCAAGCTGCAGGCCTTCCCCTCTCCACGCCACCGATGTGTCCAAGGGAAGGGCACTAGGACCCAATCAGCTTGGCACCGGTGTCGTCGCAGAGCAATGTGTTGTTAAGTGCTCAAGGACACAACACGTTGCCTCAGCTGAGGCTCGAACCAGTGACCTTCAGATCACCAGACCGATGCCTTATCCACTAGGCCATGCGCCAACACTAAACTTACATGTAACCCATAATGAATAATTTAAGCAAACAAAAATGCTTAATCAAACAACATAGATACAAAATTACACAAGTATAATTAAAATATTAAAAACACAATCTCTCTCTCTCTCACTCTCTCATTCTCTCAGACTCCACTTTTTTGCAGGACTGGAAATTCACATAAAACAAATGATTTATAACCGAAATTACCAGCTAAACTAACAAGACCTCGCGCAAACTTGATGAACTGAAATCATGATAAACAGAAGAACTTGACTGGAGTTTCACCAGACAAGGATTCACAATGACCAAGCAAAGAGAAGCTGGCATACCCGTCCTGAAATACACCTCGGAGCATGTAGGAATTCAGGACCAATCAGACAGCCCCAGTGTCGAGACGCAGCAATAACCCACAAAAACAACGATTGCAATGCAAGACGTTGAAAACCTCTTTCTAATTCCATGACCCCAAATTAAATAAAAGTGATGAATACAAAGAGAGTTTAACAATCCCCATGATCACAAATGAGACACCTGAAACACAAAGTGAAATCCCAAAGCTAGTGATGATTTCAATCCCATAGTGTCTGCAATTCCGGGCAGTGTGTGTATGTCTGATGGCCACTTCGCAGTAAGGATTTGGAACCTTTGGATAGGATGCAGATGAGGTTGTCCAGGATGCCGACTGGTTTGTAATGTATTAGCCATCCATAGCTCTTGGACAAACATGATACGCTTCCTCTGGAGCATAGGAGGCTGACAGGTGAACCGATAGAAATATAGAGGATTATGAGAGGTTTCGGTAGGGGAGAAGCTTTGTACCCATTGTAGTAATGTTCAAATTAAAGCATATTTATTTACAGCCAGAGTTGGTAAAGTTTAAAGGCAATATCTAGGGTCAAATTTTATTTACACTGAGTCTGATAGGTGCATGCAGGGGGCTTCTCAGTGAATCAGTGGAAACAGGAACAGCGGCGTTTCAGAGGCACTTAGACAGCCACATGGACATTTGGGTATTGGATGGATGTAGACCATTGCTGGCTGGAAAGAACTACAGTCTACAAATCAGTGTATTCAGATGAATCAGGGACAGTGGAAGTAGACAATCCAATTGTCTTTGTTTCCCCCAAACTTGTGAACTCTGAGTTGATTCTTGCTTTGGGATAATCTAATAAGAGCAATTGAATGTGGACACAAGGAGCTTCAGCTAATGACCGGCTAAACCTGAGAGCGTGCTCAGATGAGTAGCCATTTATTATGTAAAGTGGCAGGTTTACAGGAGAAGCAATATGTAATTTTGTTAGATTGAATGTCTGGTGAAGCACCATCAATAACTGAGACGTGAGGCGAGATATTGGCTTTTATTGACTGGAAGAAGGAACAAGCAGTGAGTGACCACCATGCTACATCCTGGAGACTGAGAGGCCGGGCTCAGGCCTCAATCGCCTTTAAACAGGGTTCTGTAGGATGAGCCACAGGAGCAGTCAGCAGGGGGCGTGTCCAGACAGGTATATGTAGTTCACCACATCTGGGTCACCTAATTCAACTAGTTTTATCCACTCAGAGTTGAAAGGCACGAAAGTTGGGGCTGGGACGTTGGAGCATAGTTGGGTGCATAGAGGGTCAGGAAATTCTATTGGGTGGGTACATGGGTAGTTTTGTGAACCCACTTACCTTTTAGTAGAGACAATGAAAGTTACTTGTTATTTACAGAGTCTCTCTGTCTCTCTCAGATCATTATTAATAAGGGGTTGATGCTTATAACACCATGTACAGGCAGATGGAATTGGCTTCGATTGTCAATATGCTCAGCACAAGCGTGGTGGACCTAAGGGCCTGTTCCCGCTGCTGTATCGTTTGTCCTTTCAGAGAGTTGGAATCAATTTATTTGATCTGTTTATCCCGTCAATCCTTCCACTGACAACTCCAGTAACTCTGATGTGGGCACAGGAAGATGCAAACGACGAGGAGGATTGCAGTCACAGTCCTGCTCCTTCTCTACTAATGGAGAGAGGCAAACTGAGCCATCACAGATTGATGAAGAGCAGAAATGATCCATTCTGATACAGAGAATTTGATGTTGTGTCCTGATGCCTGAATTGTGCCAGTTAGAAGACGAAGTGTTGTTCCTCCAAATTTATGTTGAACCTGGCTGTAACAGTGAGATATCAGAGGTCACGATAAAAACTAAAATTATCTTGGGGAAATGTTGTCTTTCATGCATCGATGTCCTTTGCACAGTTTCTACAGGGTAGAAAAAGCAAAGGATTTTGTGTATGGGTATTTCATGCACAACAGCTTGTTACTTGTGCTCTGTCTGTCGGTTCACCAGCACTTGAATGTCACCAATCCATGAATGTGGAGGAGGAGATCCTTGAGAAGACATCACACCAGTTGTAGCAAAAAAAAAAAACAGAATACATGTACACTTCAGTGATTTGACTGGATAAATCGCTGTAGAGTTGGTAACAGTGAGATGTCATTCACTGCCTCTTATTTTGTAAGGGATTCACTCGGCTGCTGCACCTGTAGAAACACCAGAGAGTTCACACTGGGGAGAGGCCATTCATCTATTCCAAGTGTGGGAAGGGATTCATTTGGTTATTTGAGTGAATGAAACACCAGCCAGGTCATGCAGGGAAGTAGCTGTACACCTGTTCCGAATATGGGAAGGGATTCATTCAGCTATCCCACCTTGTGAGGTTTCAGTGACTTCAAAATAAATGAGGCCACATTTCTGTTCTGATTGAAAAAAAAAGGTTCACGCAATCAACCCACCAGCAACTTCAAATTGGGGAGGAAGTTCAAATAAACTGTATGTTAACCATCAGAGTGACCGAATCCAGTTGCAAGTTCCTGACCAGTTGTTAATGCATATTTTGCATTTCTTGAGGCTGCTCATCAGACCCAGGACTGAACCCTGGTCACTGAGCATCGGAGGGGATTGTCCTGTTGATGTCAGCCTTAAATTAACCCGGTGTTTAATATTGTGGACCACTTCTATTTCAAATCCTGTGTCTCAGGTGCTTACTGTCTGTCCTACACCTGATGTTTGGTAGAGAGGCCAGTCAGTCCAGCTTGTCACTGTCTATGTTTCATTTTTAAATCCATTCCTGCTATTCACCTCTCGCCTCTGTGATGACATGTCACGAATGGTCATAAATCTGTGGGTGAAGAGGTTTCCCTTGAATTTCTTGCATGTTTTTCACCAGAATGAATAAGATGATGAGCTCACTGGGGTTTTGACCCATACGTTCCTCATTCTTCAGGGCTGTTAGCCAAAGAAGAATATCATGGGTGGTTAAACTCTCTTTTCCCTGCTTTTTTCAACATTGTGCTTCACACGGCGGGGTTGATAAAGTACGCTACTCTCCACTAAATTATGAGACCAGAGTGGTAGGTAAATCTTCAATGCAGCAGGGTCAGAAACCAAAGAAGAGTCGGCATGAGTCAGGGCTTTGGAGCTCCAGAATGGGGTGGGGACTAGAGTTTACAGGAATGAGGAGGATGAGGTTACAAATGGAAGATCAACAACATTTGGAAACTTGAGGAACCTGACGAAGGGCTCAGCCCGAAACATTGAGAGTGCTTCTCCTTATAGATGCTGCCTGGCCTGCTGTGTTCCACCAGCATTTTGTATGTTGTTGATTTAACATTTGGAAACTGATTGACTGAAAAAAAATGTTTATTCTTCAAAATGCTGGGAGAATTCAGCAGGTCAGGCAGTATCTATAGAGAGGAATAAACTGTTGACATCTTGGGCCAAATCCTTTTTCTATTTATTCCTCAGCTTAGAATGCTGCCTGACCTGCTGAGTTCCTCCAGCACTTGGTGTGTGTTGCTCTGTATTTCCAATAACTTGTGTTTTATATCTGTATTTGTAACTGGGAGGGACTTTAACAGTTGACACCCCGGAATGCCTGTTGATGTTGAGTATATTGTATGTAGGAGCTTGTTGAGTTAAAGTAGCTACTCAATTTTCTTTATAAACACGGGGACTGTTTTTGAGGCCGGTGGCTGCGGACACTATTTATGGCATCCTGCTTACCCAGAAACCTCCGACCCCAAGAACTCGCCATCAGTGACCGAGCGATTAACTGCGCAGGCGTCAAGGTAGTTGCTGTTCCGGAATATCGCGCGTGCGCACCGCGTACAAACGGCTCTGGAGCATTGGCAGCAGGTAGGAGTGAGGTTCCGTGGAGATGCGTCGGTACCGGCGTCCGCGCCGCGACTGAGGGACAATTGTTGCCAGCTTCGGACATACCGTGCACCGCAAACCCGTGATATTCCCGGTCCTTTCCCTCTCTCAGCCCCACGATCCGCACCCGGACTCCGGGGAGCTTTCAGCTGATGAGCGAAGTTGCTGGCGCCATTTTTATTTTTGCAGCGCATCGCCGGGACTGTGGCGGATAGATTGGTCTCTCGTTCGTGGGGGTTTCTGGGTAAAGAGGCAGCCATGGATGACATTTCCACCGCTTTCCGGCCAGGCTGTAGTTTACAAGCACAAACGGATGGAGCTCTTAGTCACTGCCGAGCTCCAGCTCTCTAAATCCAGGTATTAGGAACTCGGAACGACAATATAGTTCCGAGTTATTCCGGATGAAGAGTCTAACTTACAGTGAATGAAAATGTCAATGCGAAAAAGAACCTCTCCATGAAAATGCATGCGAAAAAAAACAAACGCTTTAGTTCTTCAAAACCTCACTTTTGTTCTGGACTTTTTTTACCTGTGTTTTCTGCCATTCTGTCTGAGTACATAATGATATCAAGGTTAACAAATTTCACAACACATGCCGGTGATAATAAAACTAATTCTGATGCTGATCAAACACCTTTGTCCCGGGTAACAAGTGACCTGTGACTTTCACATCACAAAAGTGCACATTCCAATGCGGAAGGCTATTGCCCTCTCCTTCATATTAATTGGCATCGCCATCGATGAGTTCACTACCGTCAATCACCTGGGGTGGGTCAGAGTAATTTGGAAGTCTCCAGGATCAGCCATGTAAATATCATGAGCTCTTTGTAGCACTGCAGGGTATGACCAGAACTTGAAATAATACTAATGGAGAGAGACAATCTGAGCTAATCACAGATTGATTGTGGGCAGAAATGGTCCATTGTGATGTAGACAGAAAAATAGAGAATTTGATGATCAGTCCAGATGCCTGATCCAGGCCCAGTTAGAAAGTGAGGAGTTGTTCTTCTAGCTTGGGTTGAACCTGGCTGTAACAGCGTGATGACAGAGCTCATCATCGAGACAAAATTGATCTCATTTGAAATGCTGTCTTTCACCCATCAATGTCTTTTGTAAATCTTTTTACAGGTTAGAAACAGCAAAGAATTTGTGCACGGCAATCTCACACAAAACAACAGATATTTCCTTTATAACACCGATATATCTGTTGTTGATCCTTGGAGATGAGGATGTAAACGTGCTTTGACACTGAAGTGAAGTTTTCTATGGTAACTCAGTAAAATCCACAAGAACTGGGTGCTGAGAGCACACCAGCAGAGATCAGGTCTTCAACTGCATCAATTGTGCAAGGGATTCACTACGTGTGGCATATGACTTAATGAATTGCTAGAGAATTGATCACAAGAAGATATCATTCTCCTTTTCTCAGTGTTGGGAGTGATTCTCACTCAGCCGACCCACAGATACACCAGTGAATTCACAATGGGGAATGGCCTTTCACCAGCTCTGCGCTCGGGAGGGATCTAATCAGTCATTCGGCCTGAAGATACATCAGCATGTTCACACCATCCTGAGATGGTTCACCTGTCTCTGGTAAACGATTCATTCTGTCGTCTAAGCTGAAGGTACATCAGAATATTCACAGCATTGATCTGCAGGCCATTCTCCTGCTTCATCTGTGGGAAAGGTTCGCTCAGTCATCTGAACTGCTGACACACGAGTGAGTTCAAACTTGGAAGAAGCTCTGTGTGTGTGTATATATACTCTGAATATGTGAAGTGATTCCCTCAGTCATTCCATCTTCAGACACACCAGCCAGTTCATATCATGGAGATGCAGTTCTCCTGCTCCGAATGTGGGAAGGGATTCACTCAGCCATCTCAACTGAAAGTACACCAGCGAGTTCACACTGGGGAGAGACCGTTCAACTGCTCAGACTGTGGGAAGGGATTCAGTCGATCTTCTCACTTACTGGCACACCAGTCAGTTCACACTGGGGAGAGGCCGTTCACCTGCTCTGAATGTGGGAAGGGTTTCAGTCGATCATCTCACCTACTGGCACACCAGTCAGTTCACACTGGAGAGAGGCCATTCATCTGCTGTGAGTGTGGGAAAGGATTCACTCAGTTATCCCACTTGAAGACACACCAGCGAGTTCACACTGGGGAAACACCTTTCACCTGTTCTGAATGTGGGAAGGGATTTACTCGGTCATATCACTTACAGACACACCAGCGAGTGCATACAGGAGAGAAGCCGTTCATCTGTTCCGTGTGTGGGAAGGGATTCAGTCACTCATCCCACCTACAGACACACCAGTCAGTTCACACCGGGGTGAGGCCATTCATCTGCTCAGACTGTGGGAAGGGATTTCCTCGGTCATTTCAACTGAAGGTACACCAGCGAGTTCACACTGGGGAGAGGCCATTCACCTGCTCAGACTGTGGGAAGGGATTCTCTCGGTCATCTCATCTACTGGCACACCAGTCAATTCACACTGGGGAGAAACTGTTCACATGCTTGGACTGTGGGAAGGGATTCAGTCAGTCATCTCAACTGAAGCTACATCAGCGAGTTCACACTGGGGAGCGGCCATTCACCTGCTCCGAATGTGGGAAGGGATTCACTCAGTCATCCCACCTTGTGGCTCACTATCGAGTTCACACTGGGGAGAGGCCGTTCACCTGCTCCAAATGTGGGAAGGGATTCACTCAGTCATCCACCCTTGAGGTGCACTACCGAGTTCACACTGGTGAAAGGCCGTTCACCTGCTCTGAATGTGGTAAAGGATTCACTCAGTCATCTACCCTTGTTGCACACTACCGACTTCACACTGGGGAGAGGCCGTTCACCTGCTCCGAATGTGGGAAGAGATTCACTCAGTCATGCAACCTTGTGGCGCACTACCGGGTTCACACTGGGGAAAAAGTTTAACTCAGCTGTGTGCTGGATATGTTCACCTTTAACGGGACTACAGTTTAATCTGGATCTGAGACACATACAGCAGTTCTATTTCAAACTCTTGAGGTACCTAGTGGATTTACAACACAGCCAGTTTAGAGTAGGGAGTCACCTCAGCCCAGCTGATCTCTGCCAGTGTTTCTGTTCCATGACAGTCATTTTAAATCCATCCCTGCTGTAAACCTCTTGTTCTCCCTGTGGTGATGGGTTCCAAACAGTCACCACTGGGTGAAGGAGTTTCCCTTGAAATTCCTGCAAAATTTCCTACTGACGGAAGAAGACAAGCTGACTGCAGTTGTGTCTGATGTGTTCTTCATCTCTCAAAGCTGGGCTGTGGGAGAATGACATTGGTAGTTAACCTCATTTCCTGCTCATTTCAACATTATGGGTTATTTTCACTGCTTCTAAGCTGGCTTGTCAGAATACACCACTGTCATGCAAAGTCTGGAAGAATGCAGAACCACATGGTCGATGTTCAGCAGAGCAGCATCAGAAACCAGAGGCAGGTCAGCTCTGAGCAGGGTTTGGGGCTGTGGACAGTGGAAGAGGTAGAAGCATGTAATGAGGAGCTGGGGGGGGGGGGGGGGCGGGGAAGTGTGACATTGAATGATTGAGTAGCAACATTTGCAAGCTGAGTGACAGAAAAAATTAGGTTGACTTTGACTGCTGAACCACACACAATTCCTGTTGACATTGAGTATATTGCTTGAGAGCTTGCTGTGTTAAACTGGCTACTAAGTGCTCTTCATATTGATCGAGTTGGTGCCATTTGGTAGAGAGGAGGTAATACTTGTAAGCGCTTCCAATGCCACCATTCTTACTTACCCAGAAACCTCTGAGTTTCAGAATAAGCTATCACTGTGAATTGAGCACACAGGTGCCGAGAGTCTGTTGGATCCAACTATTTAATTTTAATCACCTTTCCAGCTCTTCGCTTCATCCCACCCCCTCCGGTCTTCTATCATTTTGCATTTCCCCCTCCCCCCACTACTTTCAAATCTCTTACTATCTTTCCTTTCGGTTAGTCCTGACGAAGGGTCTTGGCCCAAAACGTCGACAGCGCTTCTCCCTATAGATGCTGCCTGGCCTGCTGTGTTCCACCAGCATTTTGTGTGTGTTATTTAATTTTAATAGTCATTTTCTTTGCAGTTTAACAATTAATTATCTGCTTATATTTTAAGTAGCCTTTATATGCATAACAGTTTAATATGCCTCTCCTGGCGACATGAAGTATAATTCTGAAGCTTCTTTGTACTTTATTGAGTAAGTGTTTTCTCGTTGGATAATTTTTACTGCAGTATTAACTAAATGACTTCTAACTGGTTTATTATTATCTATAGATTTGAATGGAATTTTTCTTACCTCTGGGTGTAAAAGTACAGTAGCTATTTTATTCTAGATGCCATTTTTAGTTTCTCTCTGTTTTCCAAGTGCTAGACCACTGTCACTGTTCTGTTCTTGTTTTATCAATTTTGAATAAAACAATTGTGAAGCAATTGATTTTATGACTCATTCCTGCCGTTTAAAAGAACTTTGGATGTAAACACCAGAATCTGTCAGGTGTGAGAGACTGGGAGCTCAGTATTTCAGGATACTCGATGCTCAGCAGAAGAGAGGAGGAGGAGAAAAAGGATTTAACAATCACCAACACGAGGAAAAACTGAAGCAAACATCACATGATCCCGATCTGCGCCCGAAGGTTTGGAGAGAAAGTGGAGACATTAGCTGAAGTTTGTCAAAAATTACTCTGTTCTAGGAGATCCCAGTGGAATGAAAAACCTCAAATATGACTCCATTGTTGAAGAAGGGTGGAGAGCAAAAAGCAGGTAACTGTACTCTTCCTATCTTTCCTTTCAGTTAGTCCTGATGAAGGGTCTTGGCCTGAAATGTCGACAGCACTTCTTATAGATGCAGCCTGACCTGCTGTGTTCCACCAGCATTTTGTGTGTAACTGTAGTACTGTTAACTTCCCTCTGTTGGCAAAATGCTGAATCTAATCTATGAAATCATTTAGAAAACTGTAATGTCATTAAATGGGGTCCGCATGTTTTAAAGTCAAACTCACACTGCAGGAAAACGAGCACTTCAGCTCAAATGGTCTACACTGACTGAGGTTTCCATCAGCTTGTCCCATTTCCCAGCATTTGGCCCATATCCTTCAAAAACTTTCCTTTCCATCTATTCTGTCTTGACCAATTCCACTGGCAGATCATTCCATACACTGACCACCCTCTGGGTGGAAAAGTTGCCTTTCAGGTTCCTATTAAATCTCTCCCCTTTCATCTTAAACCAATGCCCTCCAGTTCTTGGTTTCCCAACCCTGGCATAAAGGCTGTGCTCTTTGACCCTATCTCAGCCCCTCATTATACATCTCTATAATGTCAACACGCATTCTCTAACATGCCCAGGAAAATTGTCAAACCTGCTGAGCCTATCTCTAAATTACTCCTTCAGGACATGTCAACACCCTCAAAAGCAACACACACAAAATGCTGCTGGAAACTCATCGGCTCAGACATCTATAGAAATGAGTAAGCAGTTGGCATTTTGGGCCAAAGCCCTTCAGATCTGAAAAGGAAGCAGGAAGATGCCAGAATAAAAAGGTGGGAGTAGGGGAAGGAGGTTTGCTGGAAGGTGATGGGTAAACCAGGTGGGTGGGAAAGGTAAAAGGATGGAGAAGGTGGCTCCTGATAGGAGAGGTGAGAGGGCTTAGAAGGAAGAGGAGGAGGGGATCCAGAGGAACGTGATAGGAGAGAAGCAGTAAAAGGCCAGAGTCAGGATTAGAGATAGAGGGGAGAGGGAGGGATAAATATTTTTACTGGAAGGAAAAATCGATAATCGTGCCATCAGGTTGGAGGCTATCCAAATAGAATATGAGGTTTTGCTCCTCCACCCCAAGGGTGGCCTCAACTGGGCAAAAGAGGAGACCATAAACCAACATGATAGAATGGGAATCAATTAAAATGTTTTGGCTACTGGGAAGTTTCACTTGTGGCTTGATGAAGCGGTCTCCCATTTTACGATGGGTCTCACCAATGTAGAGGAGGCTGCATTGGGAGCACCGGACACAATATAGACGACCCCAGCAGATTCACAGGTGAAATGTTGCCTCACCCGGAAGGACTGTTAGGGGCACTCAATAGAGGTGAATGGGCAGGTTTAACTCTAAGGCTGCTTGCAGGGGTAAGTGTCTGGAGGGAGATTAGTGAGGAGGGACGAATGGACAAGGGAATGGCAGAGGATCATCCCAATCCTTGCAGAATGCATAGGGGTGGGGGAGGAAAGTAAAGCTATATTCAGTGGTTGGATCCCTTTGGAGGTGGCAGAAGTTGCAGCGGATGATATGTTGTTTGCAAGGAAAATGGGGTGGTAGGTAAGGGTAAGAGGATCCTCATGGATCCTCCTGAATCTCAGAGTTTTCAATGTCTTCATAATCTCCTCTAATATCATTCCAGTTTAATGGTGCCCGTCCTACAGCAGGGTGACCAAAACTGACACAATACTCCATATACTATATTCTATCTAAGAAACAACAATACTAATGTCAGAATGCTGTTTCTTCAATAGGTACACTTAATGTCAGAGAAATGTATACAATATATATCCTGAAATTTTTCTTCTTTGCAAACATCTACGAAAACAGAGGGGTGCCCCAAAAATAAATGACAGTTAAATGTTAGAACCCCAAAGCTCCACCTTCCGATGCATAAGTAGCAGCAAAGCAATGAAACCCCCCCTCCCCACCATCAAAAAAAGCATCAGCGCCCCCCCCCACCTAGCACTCAAGCATGCAACAGAACATCAATAAAGACACAGCACTGCAGTACCCCAAAGACTACTCATTCACCCGGTATTCAAAATACCACAGGCTCTCTCTCCCTGATAAGGGAAAAAGACTGAGAGGAGAGACGTGACAAAGCAAATTGCTGATTTATGATCTTAAACGTGTTGTGTCACTTCTTCCGATCTCTGTGCCCAAAGAATTCGGGTCTCTGGGCACACAGACAACAGCCAGTTCGCTGCTTACGATCTTCTGTCTCCCACTACACATCAGGCAGCGGTACCAGCCTTGAATCTGCTTGCTTCCAGAGCCACGAAAATTCAGCACGCTGAAGGTGCACTCGTCTTCCTTGGTGTATCGAAATGCAGCTGGCTGTGAGGCACTTCCGCAAAGAACCACAGTCAGCATGTAATTCCAAGTCAGGGTCTTCAAAAAAACCTTGAAAGGGGGAAAAAGATATCAAAGCTAGAAATAGAGCTGTTTCCAAAAATGCAAGCAAAGGAGTTGCTGTTAGGTGCCATCATCCTCCTAAACTAATTCTGGATCTCAGTTCATCATTCAGTGCTATTGTACACAGCCCTTGTAGAACCATTATGCAACTGAGTCATTGTCATCAAGATTCACAGAGAAATACAGTGCAGAAACAGATCCTTTGACCTATCTAGTCCATATCGAAACCAATGAAACTGCTTATTTCCATGGAGTTGCACTGCGACAGTAGCCCTCTATAGTCTACCATCCATGTGCCTATTCAAACTTCTTTTAAATGTTGAAATCAAGCTCGCATGCACCACTTGTGTTGGCAGCTGATTCCACACTCTCACAACCCTCTTGAGTGAAGAAGTTTTCCCTCATGTTCCCCTTAATCTTATCACCTTTCACTCTTAACCTGTGACCCCTGGTTACAGCACCACCAAATCTCAGTGGAAAAAGCCTGCTTGCATTTACCATGTCTATACCCCTCATAATTTTGGATATCTCTATCAAATCTCCTCTCAATCTTCTATGCTATGATGAATAAAGTCCTAACTTATTCAATCCTTTCTTATAACGCAGGTCCTCCAGACCCAGCAATATCCTTTTTTCTAATATCCAATTTTTCTGTACTCTTTCAAACCTTATTTACATCTTTCCTGTAGGTAGGTGACCAAAACTGTACGCAAAATTCCAAATTAGGTCTCACCAACATCTTATACAACTTCAACATAACACTCAGTATATTAATATATGAAGTCCAATGCTTGTGATGCCACTTTCAGTGAATTATGGGCCTGTATTCCCAGATCCCTTTGTTCTACCGCACTCCTCGGTGCCCTACTGTTCACTGTGTAAGACCTGTTCTTTTTGGTCCTACCCAAGTGCAAAGCCTTGCACTTGTCTGCATTAAATTCCATCTGCCATTTTTCCAGCTGATGCAGGTCCCTCTGCAAGCCATGATAGCCCTTCTTGCTGTCCACTGCATCCCCAATCTTGGCGTAATCCACAAATTTGCTGATCCAGTTAACTGTATTATTATCCAGATAGTTGGTATAGATGGCAAACAACAACAAACAGCATTGATCCCTGCAACAGTCCACTCACCACAGACCTCCAATCAGAGAGTCAACCATGTACTACCACTATCTAGCTTCTCCCACGTAGCTGATGTCTAATCCAATTTATTACCTCATCTTGAATGCAGAGCGACTGAACCTTCTTGACCAACCTCCCATGTGACACCTTGTCAAATGCCTTGCTAAAGTCCATGTAGACAACATCCACTGCTTTGCCTTCATTCATTTTCCTGGTAACTTCCTCAAAGAACTCCATAACATTGCGTAGATATGATCTACCACTTACTGAGCCATGATGACAATCCTTAATCAGTCCATGTCTGCCCAAATACTTCTATATCTAGCCCCTTAGAATAACTTCTAATACTTTTCTCACAACTGATGTCAGACTCACTGGCTTATAATTTCTTGGTTTAGGTTTCGAGCCTCTTTTAAGCAGCAGGTCAACATCGCCTATCCTTCAATCCTTGGGTACTCTCGTCACTTAGGATGATTTATATATATCTGCTAGGTTGGTGGCAATTTCTGCATTTACCTCCCATAGGATCGTGGGAACACCTTGTCAGACTTTGGGAATTTATCCACCCTGATTTCCCTCAGGATAGCAAATACCTCCTCCTCTGTAATCTGTACAGGGTCCACTCAGTGTCTGTCTCCTACATAGATATAGATTTAAAAAAAAAATTAAGATATCCTCAATTTGTTTTAGCTCCACACATGGATTGATACTTTGATCTTTCAGAGGACCAATTCTGTGCCCTGCAGTCCTATTGCTCTCAACATATCAGTGGAATCCCTTCAGCTTTCCTTCACCTTGTATTAGAGCAGCTTCCTGCTTTCTTCTAGCCCTCCTGATTTCTTTAAGTGTTCTCTTACATTTCTTATATTCCATAAGCACCTCATTTGTTCCCACCTGTCTATACCTGCTATGTACCTCCTTTTTTTTCTCTTAACTAGCTTCAATATCTCTTGAAAACAAAGGTTCCCTAAACCTGTTATCTTTATGTTTTATTCTGACAGGCAGATGCAAGCTTTGTACTCTCAAAATTTCATTTTTGAAGGCCCCTCACTTACCAAGTACACCTTTTGCCTGTCCCAATCCACAATTGTCAGATCATTTCTGATACCATCAAAATTGTCCTTTGTCCAATTTATAACCTCAACCCATGGACCAGTCCTATCTTTTTGCATATTTACTTTGAAAACAATGGCACTGTTGTCACCAGATACAAAGTATTCCCTTACACAAACTGTGGTCACATGCTCTGACTCATTCCTAACAGCAGATCTAGTATTACATGCTCTCTGTTTGAGACTTCTATGTACTGAGGAATGAAACCTTATCCCATTTAGTCCTTTTACAGTATAGGGGTCCCAGTCAATATGTGAAAAGTTAAAATCACCTACTATAACAACCTTAAGTTTTTTGCAACAATCTGCAATCTTGGACTCTTGGGTGTTGGACTTCCTAACAATAGACCTCAGTTACTTAGGGTGCACAGCTGCTCCTCACTCTCCATCATCTTCAACTCAATATAGGTGCCCCCCAGTGCAGTGTACTGAGCCCATTGCGATACACTTTGCTTACACATACTGCATGGTCAAACACCTGAGAAATCACATTGGTAAAATTGCTGATGACACAACAGTGATGCAGTTCATTGCCACCAATGATGAGACAGGCTACAGAGAGAAGGAAAAGCTTGAGGCCTGATGTTAAGCAAATAACTTCTTCCTCAATGTCAACAAGACAGAAAGTGGTTATAGACTTCTGGAGAATTTGCAACACTCACATCCCTCTTTATATTGGTGGGGCAGCAGTGGAAACTACAAGCAGTTTCAAGCTCCAGGGAGTCTACATCTCGTACAACTTCTCGTGGTCTCAGAACAATTCCTACACAGTCAGGAAAGCTCACCAATGGTTCTAGTTTCTGAGGACACTGAAGTGAGCTATGTATATCAGTGCTCACAACTCTCTATGTTAAGATGGTGGCACTGTTTGACCTCATTTGGAGTACTGTGAGCAGTTTGGGGCACCATATCTAAGAATGGATGCGTTGGCTTTGGAGAGAGTCCAGAGGTCCATGAGCCTTCTGTTAATATGGTGGTGTGTTCAATTGTAGCGGCTTCTATGGGGTCAACCAAAGGTGTTATTGTCCTTTTAAAAGGTGTTTTTTGTGATCACAAGACCCTGCTGAACATTAAGAACTTAAAGTACTGCAGGTCTACCTCAAAAGCGAGTTGCTAATTAGTGGAGTAACTTAAGGAGCTGGACTTGGTGTAGATTGTGTTGCTGACTGCATCAGAGAGGTGTCGGAGGAGTCGGTGCCCAAAGGAGGTATGCAGTCCCACATTGAGTGATCATATCAGTCGCAAGACCCTGTTGGACATTGTTAATGTGGAATACTGCAAGTGCGATTCACTGATTTATTGGCAGACGGCAGAGGAGCTGTATGGCCTTGGTCATAGTGAGGGCTAGGCCTCTAGCCGAGGTGTCACCCGTTTACAGCTGTCGAGGAGAGAGGCATTGGATTTGGAGGCCATGTGGCACAGCTTCCAAGCAGCAGTTGGTGCAGTCCACGGTGTTCTCTTAGCTGAAGGCAAGCCATAATGTTGCAGATCTCAGCCACATTCATGGACTGAGGGTCTTGAACTATTTTTTTGTGCGACTGTATTTTACTGATAGTTTATATGTGCTGTACTGTAATGTGCCTTGTGCGCATGTGACTGTTGGTACTGTGTTTTGCGCTTTGGCCCCAGTGAAATGCTATTTCATTTGGCTGTACTCGTGGGTATTCATGTATGCTTGAATGACAATCAAACTTGAATTTGAGAGCATCCTAACATGCTGTGTCACTGCATAGTACAGAAGCTGCCCTGTGCCGGACAGGAAGGCTCTACAGTGGGTAGTCAAAACTGCCCAACACATCACTGGCACCAGCCTACCCACCATCAAGGACATATATACAGAAAGGTGCTAGAACAAAGTCAGTAACATCATGAAGAAACCCAACCACCTGCTCATGGATTGCATGTCCCACTCCCATCAGGGAGAAGGGCATGGTGCATCCATAACAGGAGCACCAGACTCAAAAGCAGTTACTCTCCCCAAGCCATCAAGCTGATCAACATGTCCACCCACAACCCACCCCTCCACTACCTTATCATTTCCTGTCAGAGTTACATTATATACAGTGATTCCTGTGTCTAATGTCACATTATGGACATACAATCAATCTCTGTATATGTACTATCTAATGTATTTATATCTATTGTTCTTTAAATTATTATGTTTTTTGGTGCTGCATCAGAACTGGAGTAACAATTATTTGGTCTTTCTTTACACTTGTGTACTGGAAATAACATAAAACAATCTTGAATCTTGAAATGTGGCCAAACCAACATGTTGTATACTGCAACATTACAACCCAACTTTATACTCAGTGTCCTGACTGATGAAGGCCAGCATTCCAAAGGCCTCCTTCACAGACTATTGCAAGAAACATAAGGTTGTTATAGTAGGTGACTTTAACTTTCCTTGTATTGACTAGAACTCCTATAATGTAAAGTGGCTTGATGGAAAAGAGTTTGTCAAATGTGATGAGGAAAGTTTCCTTAATCAGTACATCGAAGTTCCAATTAGAGAGAGTGTGATACAAGATCTTCTATTAGGGAATGAGACAGGGCAGGTGACAGAAGTTTGTGTAGCAGAACATTTTGCTACTGGAGATCATAATAAGAAATAGGAGCAGGAATAGGCCATCCGGCCTGTCGAGCCTGCTCTGCCATTCAATAGGATCATGGCTGATCCGGCCCTGGACTCATCTCCACCTACCACCTTTTCTTAATTCCTTAATTCCCCTAATATGTAAAAATTTATCCAACATTACATTTACAAATGTAATTTGTAATTTACATTTATCCAACAAATACATTTACTGAGATTGCCTCCATTGGGCAGAGAATTCCACAGATTCACCACTCTCTGGAAAAAGCAGTTCCTCCTCATCTTCATCTTAAATCTACTCCCTTGAGTCTATGTCCCCTAGTTCTAGTCTCATCCACCAGTGGAAACAACATTGCTGCCCCTATCTTATCTATTCCTTTCATAATTTTATATGTTTCTATAAGATCTCCTCTCATTCTTCTGAATTTCAGCAAGTACAGTCCCAAGCAACTCAATCTCTCCTCATAGTCTAACCCCTTCATCTCTGGAACCAACCTGGTGAACTTCCTATGCACTGTCTCCAAAGCCAGTATATCCTTCCCCAAGTAAGGAGGCCAGATCATAATGTCATTAATTTCAAGGTAATTATGGAAAATGATAGGTCTGCCTCTTGGGTTGAGATCCTAAATTGGGGAAAGGCCAATTTTGATGGTATCAGAAATGATCTGGCAAGTGTGAATTGGGACAGGTTGTTTTCAGGCAAAGTTGTACTTGGTAAAGTTGTAGTTGGAGGCCTTCAAAAGTGAAATTTTGAGAGTACAGATTTTGCATGTTCCTATTACAATAAAAAGCAAGGACAATAGATTTAGAGAACCAAGGTTTCCAAGTGATATTTAGGACCTGGTTAACAAAAAACCAAGGAGGTGCATAGAAGGTATAGACGTATACAAAACTAAAAGGGTACAGATAGGGTAAATGTAAACAAGCTTTTTCCACTAAGGTTAGGTGAGACTACAACTGGAGGTCATGGGTTAAGAATGAAATATGAAAAATTTAACGGGTTCATGAGGGGGCAACTTCTTCACTCAGAGGGTGGTGAGAATGTGGAATGAGCTGCCACACTCGGCTTTCTTCAGGGATTATTTTCTCCATGACTCCTTTGTTCATTCATCCCTCCCACCTGATCTCTCTCCTGGCACTCACTCCTGCAAGCAGGACATGTGCTATACCTGCCTATTCACCTCCCTCCTCATCTCCATTCAGGACCCCAAAGAGTTCACCCAGGAGAGGTAAAACTTTACCTGCAAGTCTGTTTGTGTCAGCTACTATATCCGGTGTTCCCTGTGTGACCTCTTCCTCCTTTGGCAATGAATTCCACAGATTCAGCACTCACTGCCTGAAGAAATTTTTCCTCATCTCTGTTCTAAAGGCACCTAATTCTATTCTGAGACTGTGCTCTCTGGTCCTAGACTACCCTACTATTGGAAACATCCTCTCTATGCTCACTCTATCTAAGCTTTTCCATATTCAATAGTTTTCAATGAGATTTCCCCCTCCCCCACCACCATTCTTCTAAACTCCAACAAGCCCCCAGTCATCAAACACTCCTGATACATGAACTCTTTCATTCCTGGGATTATTCTTGTGAACCTCCTCTGGACCCTCGCCAGTGCCTGCATATCGTTTTATAGATATGATGCCCAAAATTGCTAACAATACCCCAAGGGCAATTTGAAAAATGCCTTGTAAACCTTCTGTTGGATTTTAATGTTGAGGTACATAAATTTATGAGTGTTACAGATTTTTTTTTTAGCAAAGGGGATTCCGATCTAGAGGACATAGATTTAAGGTGAGAGGGGAAAGATTTGAAACAAATTGAGGGACAAACTTTTTCACACAGAGTGTGGTGGGGATATGGAACAAGCAAACATCAGAATTGTTTGAGGCTTGTACAATAACAAAATGTAAAACGACAGCCAGATCAGTATGTGGATGGTGAATGGTTAGACTGATATGGGCCAAATACAGGCAAATGGGACCAGATTAGATGATTTTGGTCAGCATGGACAAGTTGGGCCTCTCAGAAGATCCATACTGGAATGAGCATTACAAAGAAGGCACCACTGTGGCTCTGCTTAGAGGTTTGCATATAACTGGCATGTCATCTAAAACTTTGACGTACATACTGTATGTGGATGCACAGCGGAGAGTACTCTGGCTGGTTGCTTGATGGCCTGACATGGGAACACCAACGCCCAGGAATGAAGAAGTCTACAAAAAGTGGTGGATACAGCCCAGTCTGTCACAGGCAAAGCCTTCCTCTCCATTGAGTACATTCACAAGGAGCGCTGCCACATGGAAGCAGCATCCATCATCAAGGACATCCATCTTCCACACCATGCTCTTCTCTCGCTGCTGCCATTGAGAAGGAGGTACAGGAGCCTTAGGTCCCACACCACCAGGTTCTCTTATTACCCTACTCCAGTCAAACAGCATAGATAACTTCACTGAACTGATTCCATAATCTACAGTCCCACTTTCAAGTGCTCTACAACTCATATTCTCAGTAATTTTTATACAACTTGCATGAATCATCTCCGCTTGACTATTCATTATTTTTCAGTCTTTGCTATTTATGGTTTTCATAAATTTTATTGTATTTATTTTCCTGTAAATGCCTGTGAGAAAATGTATGTCAAGGTAGTATATGTGACATATACATAGATGGATAATAAAGTTAATTTGACTGACAATCTATTTGTCAGCTCCCTCTTCCCCTCCTCTCAGGCTGCAGCCACAATGTCACAGAGGGCCCTGCCTTCATTGGTGTTGTCTCGGCAACAGTCTGGTCCAGTGTGGGACAGGACAGGACAAGTCAGATGTGGAGTCAGTCAGTACTTACTGCGGTTTTGATTCCACGGTGGGCATCTGCTTCTCTTCCTGCCTGCCACCCTGGTATTGTTCACAGTATTGAGTTTAACTTACTGAGATTACTCTGTTCGTTTCAGTTTTCAAGTCTCTCGCCACTGGCTCCTAACATATTACCAGTCCACTGGTCTACCTCCAGCCCTTGCCACTTTCTGTGCTCCGGGCTTTAGTTTAATATTTCCCTTGACCTCATTTGTTGACTACAGATCGTTCTTCTTTCTCTTGGATTCCTCTTTCTGATCAGGATCAATGTCTGCTGAGCGTTATGAACCAGCTTTTAAACATCTGCCACTGCCCATCTACTGACCTGCCCCTGGGCCAATTTACCCCATCCACCCCAGACAACTTCACCCTCACACCTGTGTAATTGCCCGGGTGTTTGTCCTCAAACTGTGTCTGGAATTGTCCCATGTTGTGATCTCATCTTCCTTGAGAATCTTTCACCACAAGATTTCTTATTGATCCAGCCTCACTACACAGAACATCCAGAGTGGCCTGTCCCTGGTTAGGTTCTGTAAGAAATAGTCCCTGACCACTCCACTAATTTCTTTTCCACTGTACCTTGCCAGTTTGATTAGTTTTATCAATGTAGAGATTAAATTCACCAATAATAACCACTGTTCCCTTCTTAACTCCCTTTGATAACTTCCCCTTTCATGCTTTGTCCCAAGAAGAGGCAACACCCGAGAGTGTAGAGGCCATTCCCATCCTCGTTGCCTTTCCCCTGCTGTCCATTGTCCCTCCATGTACATCACCTGTCACCACCCCATGATGAACAAGACTACCCTGTTCTTTCCCTTTTGCTGATTTGTGTGGAACATTGAATATGCTGGAATCCTGCTTTCCCAGTTCTGGTCAGCCTACAACCATGTCCCTGCAATAACTATTAGGTCAAACACGTTTGTCACAATACAATATAGAACAGAAGAGAAACTGGCTCTTTGGCTCATCATGTCATCGTCAACCATGATAGAAAATTGAACTGAAACCACCTTTGTGGTTCATGTTCCTGTCTGTGTGCCTCACAAAAGCCACTATCGTGTCTACATCCAGTACCATGTCTGGTACTCACCAAATAAAACAAAAACAAAAACTTGCCTTGCTCATCTCCTTTTAACTTGAAACTGTGCAGTCTAGTTTTTGAAAACTCTGTCCTGGAGATAAAGACCAAACACCACCTACTTGATCTCAACATTCTTTAGACTATTCACACTCTCCAAATTGCTCTCACTCCCTCCGTGTCTATCTCCTTGGTAAAGACCAATACAAAGTACTCTCTTATGATCTCACCTACATCGTCTGGCTTCAGGTAGAAATTCTCTTGTTCATCCTTTAGAGGCCCCATGTTCTCCATAGGGTCATAGAACACTATGGCACAGAAAGAGACCCTTTGGCCCATCTACTCAACGTTCTAGGGAATAAAGTCCTAACCTATTCAACCTGTCCCTATAACTCAGGTTCTCAAGTCCTGGCAACATCCTTGTAAATTTTCTCAGCAGTCTTTCAATCTTTTTGCAGGTTGAGGACGAAAACTGGACACAATTCTCCAAATTAGGCTTCACCAACAATTTATACAAATTCAACATAGCATCCCAACTCCTATACTTCATACATTGATTTGTGAAGGCTGATGTGCCTAAAGCTTTCTCTATGACCATATCTACCTGCGACGCAAATTTCAATCTGTATTCCCAGATCCCTCTGTTCTACTGCACTCCTCAGTGCCCTACTGCTCATCTGGTTGGTCCTACCAAAGTGCAACACCTCACACTTGCCCGCATTAAATTCCATCTACTATTTTTCAGCCCATTTCATCAGCTGGTCCAAGTCATGATGCAGGCTTTGATAGTCCTCCTTGCTGTCCACCTTATTCCCAATCTTGGTGTCATCAGTAAATTTGCTGATCCAATTGCTCATCCCACTCTTTACATCGGTGGCACAGCAGTGAAAATGGTGAACAGTTTCAAACTCCTTGGGGTGCACCTCAGAGACAACCTCTCTGGTCCAAGAACACATCCTCCATAGTCAGGAAAGCTCACCAATGCCTCTACTTTGTGCTGAGGCTGCTGTTCCACGCATATCAATACTCACAACCTTCTACAGATGCAGTGGAGAGCTTCCTAACATGCTGCATCATTGTGTGATACAGATACTGCACTGCAGAAAGGTGCTGGAAAAAGGCAGTAATGTTATGAATGATCCCATCTAACCTGTTTATGGATTGCTTATCCTACTCCATCCAGTTAGGAAAGAGACAAGACAGCATCCATGCTAGGACCACTAGACTCAGTAACAGGTATTTCCCCTGAACCATCAGGCTGATCAACACCTCCACTCATTATCCCACCCACCCCCACTACATACACAGCACCTCACCTCTCTTTATGTACTGTTACGTACCCCTAGGGTTTATATTTTCTGTGGACTGTCACTTAAAAACACTGAGAGAATGAGAGTGATTTTTGGACACTGAGCTGCTCCAGAGAGAGAGAGAGGGGTGGAGTTATTTGATGGACAATCAATGTTATGGTTTCTCTGCAGCTTGTTTTGAATATACAAGGACACAGGGACGCACACAGTCAGAGTCAGGAGGGATTCGGTCAATGGAAGACACCACTGAGTCGGACGCTGGTTTA
The DNA here is from genome assembly GCF_030144855.1 of Hypanus sabinus. Taxonomy (NCBI): domain Eukaryota; kingdom Metazoa; phylum Chordata; class Chondrichthyes; order Myliobatiformes; family Dasyatidae; genus Hypanus; species Hypanus sabinus. Next base: position 30,499,100 of record NC_082734.1, read on the forward strand.
AACTTTCAGTAGCCCAAAAGGGGTGAGTTGAGATCGATCCAGGGTATTGATAAATGACTCTCACAAGTTAGCTGCAACAAGAAGAACTTTGCAGAGAAGAGAGGAGAGGAAGGTTTGAAACAGAAGAAGCCTAGTGACAAAGAGATCACTGTTTGGACTCTCTAAGGAGCCCGTGAGGGTGAGTTTGTTTACATTCAGCTATGAAAGTGTGATTGTCACTTAGTTAATCCACAGGAGTGGGTTCTCTGGTGAGGGGAAAACCTTTGTGAAAACTGTGTGTTTGTCTGGATGTGGTAGTTCACTGAAGAAAGGCACCCCTGTGGCAAATCACTATTGGAGTTATTTTGTATGTCATGGAGCTGGATAAGTGGTTATCATGTTGTGTGATTGGGATAACCTTGTGGAATCTACCGGTGTGTCAACCCTTGTCTGGGTGGTGCTTCCCTTGAAGATGGTCCCCTTTGTGATAAGCTACTGTTGGTGATAATCCATTCGTGGATTCTGTTTGAGTACCCTGTGGCCACCACTTTGAGATGTCCCATAGCCGAATTCGGGCATGGTACCACTTGTGTTGAGAGGATATTCATTGAAGATCACTGTCGGTGATACTTCGTTTATGGAGTGGAACAACTTTGGAGATAAAACCTTCTGCTATCGTTATTTTGTGTTGCTGTCGTGGAACCTGTGGAATATTGACATAATTGCCTACTCACAACACTCACTTTTGGATTACAAATATCTTGCATTAATTAACCTGTGCATTTGAACTGAATTTCTCTTACATACCATCGTAAGACTGTATCACTTACCACCTAAGCTTGAAGAAGTTTAGGGATTTATTTTTACACCTATATATGCATAACACTGTTAACTCTTGAATTACCTGGTTTAAGTTACTATATGACATAGTTACTAATAAAATAGTGTTTTGTTAACAGCAAAACCAGACTCCAGCTGTGATCTATTGTTGCTGATATTTTTACAGGGTTGCATGTACATAACAGTACATACAATCAGACTATGTATATATCACAATTGTGTTTGATAGGATTGCTTTATATTTATTGTGATATTATGATTTTTATTGTGTTCTTTATGCTTGTGTTTTTTATGCTGCATCAGACTAGGAGTAAAAATCATTTTGTTCTCCTTTACACACATGCACTGAAGACTGACAGTAAACAATCTTAAATCTTGCGTCTTTCATCTTGAATGCAGTTTCTCAGCTCTTGTTCTGTTAGCTTGGATGCACTGGCATTTCAAATCTCTGATATTTTTGGAAAGTGTGAGAGTACCTGGCTTCACCAAACATGGAGCGTAATCTATTACAGATTGTAATCATTTTCCTTCTAACCCTCTAACTCATCACCTGAATACTCAGACACTCTCTTTTATACCTGTCCTTCATGGGGTAATGTTTCTCAATATTGATGCTCCTCTCAATCTTATACACCAGCCTCTACCTTCTATCCCCACCCCTCAGGAAAACATCCCAATGTCCTGTCTCTTTGGATGTAGGGTGAAGAATGTAAACATACATAATTCATTACCAATGACATTAAGTTGGGGTTCACATTAAGAGGCTGGTCTGTCTTGATGATGTAATTACATAAATTACTTTTACCACAGTTTGTGTTCATTGTTTCCAGTAGATCACATGAGTTGTTACACTGTTCCTTAAACATAAAAAAGCTTTTACTATTTTTAGTTGCAAAGACCTACCTTAGTGACCCCAATGCTCTGGGATGATTCCAGATTTATCAGACATGTTGGCCAATGCAGTCGCTTTGAAACTACTGGAATTTTGGCAGCAAAATGCTGTTGCTTAGTTTGTACAAGCCGAAGCCCAATTCATGCTCTGAGAAATCACCACCGACAATGCCAGATATTTCTATGTGGTTGCATTGCTCAGTAACTCCACAGCTGAGAGAGTGGTGAATTTTCCAGAACACTCGTCTGAACATAGTAAATACCAATCGTTGAGAACTCACCTCTTACAGACTTTTGGACTATCAGAGTCTGACCACACCAAACAATCTCTCTCCTTACCCAGTCTCGGTGACACTAAGCTTTTGGAGCTAATGGACCACATGCTGTCCTTCCTGGGAAATCACCATCCTTATTTTATTTCTATCAACTCTTCATGCAGCAAATGCCTGATCAAGTTAGCATAGCCCTCGCTAATGCATCCAAGAAGGAGCTTGCTAAAATAGCTGATAGTGTACACTCAGCTAGACAGCAATGCATCATTCCTCTGTTCACTACCTCAATAAGCCCGGTCAGCAAGGACCCCAATGTAAAGATGCCCATGACTGCAAAACAGATGATGCCAGGTCTGTGTTTTTTATCACGCTTACTCTGGTATGAATACTAGGAGGTGCTGATCACCTTGAAGCTTCAACAGTGCCAGCACATCAGGACATTAGAGGTCTGTGAACACTGGGGTTTCCAGCTGCCAAGGTCATCTACAAGGTCATTATGGACACCCTTTCACCCTGTACGACATGGGTGCTCAAGTATGTGTGCTGCCAGCATCATCTATTGGTGAGAAGGCAATGAGGACGAAACCTTGCTGGAGACCGCTTTCAGCAGCAGAATCCAGATTTATGGGACATGATGGGTGATGCATTACACATGGGACTTTGTCCTGGCTAAAGTGGCTCATCCTCTGTGTGCCCAAGGACTATTAGTCAATCTTAAAAACTGACACTTTGTGGATTCAAGGACTTCGGATCGTTACCCTGCTTCCCCAGCAAGTTTCCCACAATGACTCTGTCAAGCACATTCATCACCGCATGTGAGTTTACTCGCCAGCTAGATGCATTCCCAAACCTCATCAAGCCCACATTCTTCACTAACGTCATAAAACATGCACGCGCATGCGGACTGGACAAAGAAAAGCTGGAAAAAGTGATGGCTGAGTTTGCCTACATCAAAAGACCTGGCATTGTAAGCCGTTCGAAAAGGTGCTGGGCTTCGCCTCTCCATATGATCCCGATGGTGGTTCCTGCTCATGTAGCAATTACTGACTCCTTAATGAGGTCACCACCCCAAATTGTTACCCACTCACTTGCATTCAAGACTTTTTGGCATGCTTAGCCAGAAAGTTAATTTTTTTCCAAAGTTGATCTAGCTAGGGGCTACCACCAGGTGCCTGTGGGCTTGGAGGACATTCCCAAAATGGCTGTGATAACCCCATTTGGCCTCTTTGAGTTTCTGCACAAGCTGTTTGGGCTGAAATATGCAGCACAGACTTTCCAATGGCTGATAGGCTCTGTATTAACATATTCAATGCAGATTTTCTTTTTGTTTACCTGGATGACATACTTGTCGCCAGTGCATCCAAATCCGAACATGTATCTCACCTCTGCATATTTTTCGAGCAATTAAGCCAAAGCTGGTTGGCTCATAACCCTGCTAAATGCACTTTCTCAGCCATCGTATCTTTGCAGAAACTGCAAACCTCGTCCATTCAAAAATAGCTGCCATTATGGATTTCCCACCGCCATGCACTACTAAAAAACTACAGAAGTTTAGGTATTAGAATTTCTATTACCGCCTCATTCCACAAGCTACTGAACTTATGCTTCCCCTGAAGTGGGGTCGGTCTGTACTTGCTGTGGTTTTGAAGAGTGAGAAGTGATGTAATGGATCTGTTCTGTCATTTTCAGCTTGATGTGGAGAGGTGGAGAGATGGAGTAGATAAACTGATAATTGCTCTCTGTCATTGTCACATGGATGTGGGAACAGACTGGTAGAGTCTGGTGGGCCTGACTGCTCCTCCACTGTGGCCATTGGCCTCTTCTTTTTCTGCCTGCCGCTTTGGGAACATTGAGTGTCTGTCAGTACCTTCCTGCACCAGCTCCCTGCCTCAAGTTTCCAAATCTTATGCTCTGGCCTCTTTGCAACTCACCCCTCACTCTCTCTGTCAACTTCTCCAGTCTTCAAACCACCCTCCCCACACAACTCTGCTCTCCTCCAGTTCTGTCTTTCTGGCCCTGACTTGTCTGTAGGCCTGTGACCGGTGGTCCAACACAGGGATTGACACTGATCCTCTGTTATTTTGTCATTTCCGTTGAGGATGTGGGTAGCATGATTGACAAGTCTACAGATGACGTGAAAATTGGTGGCAAGGTTACAAGTGACATATTGATAAACCGGGAAAGTGGGCAAAGAAAGGGGAAGTGTTTTTAAGTTATACGGTTGCAAAATGTTGGATTTTGGTTAGTTAAACCAGGGCAAGATTTGCAAAGTGAATGTCAGGGTCCTGGGTCGTGTTGTAGAACAGAGAGAGCTAGGGTACAAGTACACTGTTCCCTGATAGCGGTGACACAGGTAGATGTAGTGAAGAAGGCATTGGGTACATTGACCTTCACCGGCCAGGGTACTGAGTACAACTGTTATGATCTCATGGTACAGCTATGCAAGTGTTTTGTGTGACTACACTTGTAGCATTGTCCAATTGACACAGAAAGGATATCATAAAGCAGAAAGGTTTGGAAACAATTCACAAAGATGTGACTGGGACTGGAGGGATCATGTCACAGGAAAGGTTTGGAGAGTTTGAAGTTTGTTGTCCCTGGAGCATAGAATGCTAAGGAGTGGCATCATAAATCCGTGACTCCATTTCGGAAGGTTAAATCAGGGCAGTGAATGACAGAGTCCTTGGAGTGATGTTGAACACAGACTTTCTGGGTTCCTGCCTCCACCACCTCCTCTGGCAGCTCATTGCAGATACCAAATGTTCCCTGGGTGAAATATTTACCAGTTGGATCCCAAGGTCACCTTAGCCCTGTGCCCTGTAACTTTACACACCCACACCATGGGAAACAAACTCTTGCTCTCCGTACTTTGCCTCTCATAATTTAGTACAGCTCTATCATATCCTCTGTCAGTCCTCTCCACTTCTGATCCTGAGAAAACAGACTCAGCTTGTCTAATTTCTCCTTCTATCTCAAGTTCCCTAAACCAGGCAGAATGTGAATCTTTCCTGAATCCTGATTGACCAGGTTCCCATTGCACTGTCACAGTCAGAGCTTTATGTAGAACAGAAATAGGGACTTGGTCCCATTGTGTCTATAGCAACAATCGAGTATCTGTCTTCACTAATTCAGCGTTTGGTCTGTCATCGATCATGCCATGGTGATTCAGGTGTTCATCAAGATTGTCCTGATACGTGCCTACACATATTCCATGTTATAACATCCGCCTGGGCAAATAACAAATTCTTCCTCACATCCCCTCTAAACCTCTTACTCTTTTCCTAAAACCTCTACCTCTTGTCTGACACATTTCTTCCTATAGTCAGTGTTCTACAGCACAAAAACAAGCTTTTAGCCCAGGTTACCAGTGCCTACATGAGCTGGTCCCATTTGCCTGCAAGTGACCCATATCCATCTGATTTTTTTCCTATCCTTAAACATATTCTATTTGTCCCCAGCTGCTTCCTTGGCAGCCTATTCTACATATCTGCACACACTGTGTGAAAGAGTTGTCCATCACATGCTGTTTAAAATATTTCCCCTCTCACTTTAACCCTATTCCCCACAGTATTATACTCCCCTACTCTGCAGCCAACAAAACCCCCTGAGAATGTTCTTTTTGTCCCCATTTCTACATTTTGACACAGTGTGTGGTGGGTACATGGAGCTAGCTGCTAGAGGAAATGGTTGAGGGAGACATGATAACAGCATTTAAAAGATATTTGGAAAAGTGCATAGGGAATGGTTCGAGGGATAGGGGTCAACTGCAGTCATTGTCCCTAGTTCAGATGAGATGGCTAAAGGGCCTGTTTGTTGTATTACTCAATGACTCTCGTCTCCTGTTAATGAGAGAATTTTGGATTCCTTAGCTTTAACATCTTGGACTAGCCTTTCATGTGGAACCTTGTCAAAGGCCTTACTAAAATCCGTGTAAACCACATCAGTCACACTGTGCTCATCAGTACATTTGATTATCTCTTCAATTGAATTTGCCAGACTGTCTTCCACTGACTGATCCCTGCAGACCATCCCTGATGAATAATCCCCGTTTTTCCAAGTGCAGATTATTCATGTCCCTTAGAATATTATTCTAATAATCTCCCTGTCATAGATTTTAAAGTAACTGGTTATTATTGCTGTTACTGTTCTTCAATAAAGATCACATGTTTACTGTCTTCTGGTCACCTGGTATCTCCGTTGTGGCCTGTGAACATTTACTACCTCCATGAGGACTCCAACACTCTCCTCTTTGCAGCCTGGGACACTTCCATGTTTCACTTCATGCGCCCGCATTTGCCGTAGCACTCTTCTCACTGCACCAACATGCTCATTGAAAGTGTTGGTGAACACCAGCATGTCATCCAGGTGTGGTACACTGACTTCGTCTCTTAACCCTTCAAGGCACTCCTCCATGAAACATTTGTAGGCTGTGGGTGCATTCATTAGTCCAAAGGGGATTCAAGCTTACTCATAAATGCTCCAAGGGGTTATGAAGGCTGTTAGTAACCTGCTTTCCTTCATTATGAATCTCTAATGGTACACTTTCCCCTGATCAAGTAATGAGAGCCAAGCAGTACCTCCTAAACTATCCACTATGTCTTGCACTCATGGACTAGGGCTGATGGTCACAAATAATTTACCTATTCAGGTCCCTATAGTCAATACAGAGACGAAGGCTTCCATCTTTCTTTCTGACACATGCCATTTGTGAGGTGTAAAGTGAGTTTGATTTCTCGATCTACCTGTGGACAATTAGGTCATTCAAGAAATCTTCCATTTCGTTGCAGAGGGGTGTTGGAACTGAAATATAAGAGAAGGCAAACTAATTCATCATCTTTGAGAAGATGCTCAGCTGCAAACCTTTGATACATCCAATTTCATTAATTTTGAAAAGGAGAGACATTCTTCTTGTAGCATCTGCTGCAGTTGTATATTAAGGTGACTCACATCGACTGGGGGAATCCCATAAATCAGAGTCGAGTTCACGCTTATGTATTTGGTGTCGTGTAGCTGAGTTGAATATGATACCTTCTTGTGACAGGGGACATGAAACGTCCCAACATCCCAAGCTCTGTCTTCTCAGCAGCACAACATCATGGTCTGTCCTGTTGTGCACATCAATAACAGTGTATAGACATGCACAACTCTGGAGTGTTACGAGTGTTTCACACGCTTCAAGGCCACTGTCGGTTCACTTCTGGTACATAGCATTGAAATTGCATTGTTGTATGTGCTGGTATGTAAATTCTCTCCTTTGTTGTCTTTACTTGATACTCAAAGGGATTCTCAGTGCTAATCAGATTGATGAATACCTTGATTTTGCTTCTCTTAAGGCTAGGGAATGCAGCTCTTACTGTTTCATACAAAGGTTCTCCCTCACTGTCTTTAAGTCTTTTGTCACTGTCCTTTATAATCTGTTTAATCACGTTGATAGAATGGGATAGAGGCCTGCCTTTCAGAACCAGATTGATCAATTCTTTTGCACCAGGCAAAGCTAATTTGAAAGTGATGGCACCCAGTTGTACATATGCACCATTGGTTGCCACCAGCTGTAATGCCTTGGGTGTCTCTACTGCCTCCAAAATGTCCCTCAGTTTAACTCCAGGTAAGTGCCTACTTTTCCACCGTTTAGCTATGATACACCGTGAACCTGTGTCCCATATCGTTTTACTCTGACACCCCTGTAAGTAGCATTCTACACAGCAATGTTTGCTCACCAGTGAAGTTACAGACGAGTGTTGATTGACTTAGCACTGCGCAACTATAACACTGGTGGATGGCTGTCTTATTCCTCATATTTTACATCCTGCTAAGTAGCACGCGTTGCTACCATAGTTGTAACAGTGGGTGCAAAGTACCTCACACCCTCTCTGCTGATAGTGGAAATGCTTTCTTGTTTGTGGTGAGGCAGGCCACGATACAGACGTATTAGGACTGGTTACTGTTGTACAACTCCGTGCAACTGTGGTAAAAATGAACAATTCTGTACAGCTATTTGACATGGCTGCTGAGCTTCAATTGGCAATGCATATGATACTGCTGAAATGAGGGAACATTTTGTTGTGGGGCTGGGTATGACTGAAGCAGAACTGGTTCAGTAAACTGGTAACACACACAAAATGCTGGTGGAACGCAGCAGGCCAAGCAGCATCTATAGGAAGACTGTTGAAATTTCGGGCCGAGACCCTTTGTCAGGACTAACTGAAAGGAAAGATAGGAAGAGATTTGAAACTAGGAGGGGGAAATCCAAAATGATAGGAGAAAACCGGAGGGGGTGGAGTGAAGCTAAGAGCTGGAAAGGTGATTGGCATAAGGGATACAGAGCTGGAAAAGGGAAAGGATCATGGAATGGGAGGCTGAGGGAGAAAGAAAGGGGGAGGGGAGCACCAGAGGGAGATGGGAATAGGCAAAGAGTGATGGGCAGAGAGAGAAAAAAGGGAAGGGATAAATAAATCAGGGATGGGGAAAAAAGGGGAGGAGGGGCATTAATGTTAGTTAGAGAAATCAATGTTCATGCCATCAAGTTGGAGGCTACCCAGACAGAATATAAGGTGTTGTTCCTCCAACCTGAGTGTGGCTTCATCTTGACAGTAGAGGAGGCCATGGATAGACATATCAGAATGGGAACGGGATGTGGAGTTAAAATGTGTGGCCACTGGGAGATCCTGCTTTCTCTGGCAGACCGAGCATAGGGGTTCAGCGAAAAGGTCTCCCAGTATGCGTCGGGTCTCACCCATTAGAACATAAGCCGTAGGAGCACAATGGCCCAGCAAATTTGTTCTGCCATTCCACTCCCATCTGACACCTTCAACCCATAACTTTTCACACCTTTTTCAAGAACCTATCGAGCTCTGCTTTAAGTAGGCCCAATGATTTGAAGTCATACTAACTGTCCTATGATTTCCATTCTTCTGCCTCTCTTGCTTCTTAAGGTGTGGAGTAACATTTGCAGTTCTCACGAATTCTTCCAGTGATACTAGTGATGCTTGAAAGATCTCTACTAATGCCTCCACAATTTCTTCAGCTCCTTCTTTCAGACTCTCTGCTGTAGTCCATCTGGTCCACGTGTCTTGCCTTCAGACCATTCAGCTTCCCAAAAATCATCTCCTTACTACTCGCAACTACACTCACTTCTCCCCTCGACACACTAAAAATTCTGTTATTCTGCATGTATCTTTGACAGTGATGCAAAATACTCATTAAGTTTGTCTACCGTTTCTTTGTTCCCCATCTTGCCTCTCCAATGTAATTTTCTTGATGCTTGATATCCACTCTCACCTCTCTTTCAACCTTTATGTATCTGAAAAAAACTTTTGATCTCCTCTTTGATATTACCTGCATATTTCATCTCTTAGTTTAAAAGCTTCCAATCTTCTAACTTCCCACAACCTTTTGCGAGATTATATGCCCTCTTTTTTTGCTTTTCTGTTGTCTTTGATAGAATCCCTCTATCTATGGGACACCTCTATCTTTTCTGTGCCTTCTGAAGATTCCTGCCATTGCTGTACTGTTGTTATCCCTGCTAGTGTCTCCTTTCAATCAACTTTGGCCAGCTCCTCTCTCTCATGCCTCAGTAGTTCCCTTTACTCCACTATATATCTCACATGAAATTCTCTTCTCAACTATCCACATCAGTATATATTGTTACCTCTTAAAATTATTTCAATCAAATGAATGTAACGGGATTTTAAGGAACAAGGTCCTGTCAACCGTTTTTCTTCCTCTTGTAACTTTTATTGAGACCAACATAAGGTGCATTAGCGCCACCTACTGAGTTGGACTGTGGCGCAAAGAGACAGGGAGTATACCCACTAAGTTCCACCCCCCAACCACAATTAACATCAAAAACTCAAATGTTTTTTGATACATGATATACATTATGATGGCAGTGATATCCTAACAAACTTTCTGTGATCTCAATTTGGCAATTAGATGTTTCCTTTGCACCTCATAGGAACTTCATTTAAACATCGATTCTTGACAAGTGTGCTCCCAACAAATGCACGTATCGTGCATATTAATTGTGAACAAAGAATTGTTCAAACGATTATATTCAATAGATAAATGTGTAAGAAATTCTTCCCTCCTCTTATATCCATCTCCCAAGTGAGTTCTTACCATCCCCTGAGTTTTACATAAAAGTTGTCCTTTCTTTTCATCAGTGTTGCCACAATGATCATATTGGCTCTTTTAAAATATGGCTTTCATCTCCCCTTTATGCAAAGGCATCATTACATTTATATCCTTAATTGTAAGTGGTTCCTTCAACTCCAACATGAAAAACTGAGAACGAATTAAGGCACAAAATCCGGACGTACTTGATCCCATTGCAAAGGTAAAATGATAGCTGTTACGAACCCGTAGGTTGCATTTGCAGTGAACTGTCACTTTAAGAGAGTGCCTAAGCGAGGCGGGGCTATGACGTCCGCCACCGGCTGACGAGGAGAGAGAGAGAGAGAGAGAGAGAGAGAGAGAGAGGGAGGGAGAGGGAGAGGGAGAGAGGGAGAGAGGGAGAGAGAGAGAAAAAAAAACAAAAAAACAAAAAAAGCGCCTGGAAAAGCCAGTAGCTTCAGCTTGGCTGGGATCTAGAACTCTCCTATGCCCGCGAGAGTGGGTTGTTCTTCGAACCAGTGCACATCGAATGCGTGGCTGTCACCTCGTATCATCCGTAGGAGCGGATTTTGTTTGGTATATCCTGTGGATATCCTCAGTATGTGGTGTGGTAATTAACTTGAAGACGATATCTCTGTGACAAGTCACCTTCGGTGATAATTCCTGTGTGGATTTGGAATGATACGACGGATAAAATCTACGGCGACTATTATCTCTTTTCATCGTGCAACCTGTGGAATTCGATGTAATTGCCTTCTCTCTACATTTACTCCGGATTACAAAAATCTCCTATCAATTATTCCGTGGGTGAACTGAACTTTCCCGACTTTACTATCTCAAGATTCTAAGCCTTGTTCCCCCTCCAAGCTCAATATAGTTTGGGAGTTAAATTTATACACATAACATTGTTAACTTTTGTTTATCTTGGTTTAAGTTACTATATCAGTACTTACTAATAAAGATAATGGTTTTAACATCAAAACCAGACTGCATGTGTAGTCTATTGCTGCTAGTTCGTTTCTAAAACGTTACAGTTTGTAACATAGCAAACATCTCAGACACGAATCTCTTCATGGAACTTCCTGTGCCGCTGTTATACTATCATTCTTCATCTTGATCTTTTCTTGACGGGTGAAATCAACCACAGGCAAAGGGAAAAAAACGTGCAGGTATGACAAAAGGGGATTCACTTGGACCATATTCCACATTAAACAACCCAAGATTTTGTGCCCATTCATTTCCCATCCACCCAAAATTGAAGACCTTATCAATGAAGTGCTCCTAACAGTCTACTAATGTCGCCAATATTCGATAACCAACTATTTGTCATCTCACGTTAACCTAATAAACCATTGCTGAGTCCTAGAAACTGTATCTTGCCTTGTAAGTTTTCACACAGCCTCGGCTGTGTTAGGTCCTTTACATTGTCCAATCAAAGCGTTAGTTGGGAATCTGAATTTTCATTCGTCCGTACCGACCAATGAAAACCTAATACTCCCGATTCCTCCTTTGCATAGGGCGGGGCAAGGGCATATTTAATTGTAACTCCAACCGGTTTTGTTTATTTGTGAGTCTCGAATTGACTGAAGAAATGCCTGAAACCAAAGCTCCGAAGAAAGGCGCCAAGAAAGCCGTGTCCAAGGCCAAGGGCACCAAGAGGCGCAGGAGGTCGAGGAAGGAGAGTTACTCCATCTACGTCTACAAGGTGATGAAGCAGGTTCACCCCGACACCGGCATCTCCTCCAAGGCCATGGGCGTCATGAACTCGTTCGTGAACGATATTTTCGAGCGCATCGCGCGCGAGGCTTCCCGCCTGGCCCATTACAACAAGCGGTCGACCATCACCTCTCGGGAGATCCAGACCGCCGTGCGCCTGCTGCTGCCCGGGGAGCTGGCCAAGCACGCCGTGTCGGAAGGGACAAAGGCGGTCACCAAGTACACCAGCTCCAAGTGAAACTCTATCAACTAAACAAACCGAAAACAACGGCTCTTTTAAGAGCCACTCACACTTTCCATGGAAGAGTTATATTAATGCTTCATTTGATTGCAACGAACTTGTCTTCGGGGTTTTTTACCGTCGCAGGTAATTCTATTCCTGTTTGTAAAAAAAAATAATTTTTCTACTGTTCGGGAAAATCACTCGTAATTCCCAGCTCACGGCCATTTTGCCCTCTCACTTCCGTATTTTTATCGCCATTTTGTGTCTCACACAAAGCTTTAGAGCCGATGAAAGATTTTTGCTGTCGTTGATACTAAATTGTTTTGAATGTTATATATTAACTGCAGTACCCCTGTTTGTAAAAGACCTGAATCCGATTTCAACTCGATATTACAAGTTTCACTCACGGTCCTTTCACAGAACAACTAACGCTAGTCTCTGCTTCGACTGCAGTTGTGACTCGTCTATAACCGGTTGCGTTGTACATAACCCTACCGCGTTCTGTGAATCGGCGTTTATTCCCATCGGAAATAAAAATTAAAATCAAATGATCGCTTGTGTGAGGAATCCATTTATTATGAATGGGGGGGATCTTTTGACTGAAATCCTGTTTAGACGTCTGCAGTTGTGTTTGAACTAATGGATAAAATTATAATCTTGGTGGGCTTTTCACGTTCTGGGGACTCGGGTTAGTCGGGAATGTCACCTGTTCATTGGAGAGTCGGTCCGCTTGCTGGTTTCACCGCTCTGGGAAGCACAGGGGCGAACGCCAGAGAATATCCTCAGTTCTGGTAAAACACATGAGGATAAAGGAACTCGGGACTGGGAGGGAGTGCATAGTGCACAGAAGGAAGTTGGTTTCAGGTAAGGGTCAAGATGTGGCTGGAGAGACTTGTCTGCTCCAGCTGCACTGAACGTACTCCCCCGAGCTCAGCCCTTACATAGACACTGTGAGTGGCTCTGAAAAGAGCCTTTGTGTTGCCAGATAGATGTTTCGCAGATCTATTTTCCCTTGGGGTTGGCGGGTCCGCCGGATTTCTTGGGCAAAAGCACGGCCTGGATATTGGGCAGTACCCCGCCCTGAGCGATGGTCACCCCTCCCAGCAGCTTGTTGAGCTCCTCGTCGTTGCGGACGGCCAGCTGCAGGTGTCTGGGGATGATGCGGGTCTTCTTGTTGTCTCGGGCCGCGTTGCCGGCCAACTCGAGGATTTCAGCCGTCAGGTACTCGAGTACAGCAGCCAGGTAGACTGGGGCTCCGGCACCCACCCGCTCAGCATAATTACCCTTTCTCAGGTGCCTGTGAACACGGCCCACCGGGAACTGCAGTCCGGCCCGAGACGAGCGAGACTTGGGCTTGCTCTTAGCCTTACCACCGGTTTTCCCTCGTCCTGTCATCTCGACAAACTTCTATACAAAGAATAAACCAATTCTTCCGCATTCACTCTTATTGTAGCTTCTGGGGGGGATTGCCTAATGACACTTACGATTGGTGAAGCAGCACTTTCTCCGGCGGGTGATGTGGAATAGCCCAATCAGCGACCTGTCCAATTCTCCAATCATCAGACGGCAGCAAGAGAAGCGCCAAAAATAACGGTCACTTCCCTGAAATTTGAAAAGCCCGCCAAGCGAAAATAAAATTAATCAATAGGCCTTAACATAAATCAATAACAAATTTCTGTCTGAATGCTGATTCCCTGCACTACCAGCTTTTTCATCTCATTGCGGTTTTGTCCATACAGAATGTGCCAGGACTGTCTCTGGGAATTTGTTTCTTTTGTGTGAAAATGCATTCGAATATAGACGTGTCACTATTTCTCAAACAGTGGCAAGCACGGATCTCAGCCTCACTTGGATGTGCTCATTCAGCCCCTGACAAGTGGAGAGGGACGAAGTGTAGCTCTGTGAGTGAGTGTGGGGAGAGGTGGTTGTGGAGGATGAGTGGACCAGGGAGTCACAGAGGGATTCAGCCCTCTATAATCAATGCGTGGCTACAGGCTCCTGTCTTTGCTCTGTACAAAGAAGTCTGCACCCCCTGGTGAGGCGCAGTGCCAAATGATTCTCATGGCAAGAGCCTCCTTTATGTACTCCTCCATATCGTTTCTCTCCAGGTCTGAGAGCATGTATAATCAACCCCGTGGAGGGCATACCAGGCAGTGGATCTATAGCACAGTCAGAGGAAGAGTCCAAGGTTTTCCTTTATAGAAGACTCCTTGCAGATGGAATGGTTTACAACCAGTTTGGATGTTGCAACTCCCCCAAGAACCTCCTTCCAAAGACATCTCTTTAGGTAGCAGGGAAGATTAGGCAGACCTCAGAGTTCCCTCCATATGTTCACTGGAGTCTTAGTTGAAACAGAGAGCACATCAGAGTCCAGTTCCACATCTGTATCCTCAGACAATGGCACCGAGGTGCTCCAAATGGTCTTTCTGCTCCTGGGACTCAGCTCCAAGTGTCTACATTTAGGAGCCTTTTCCTCACACAGTACCTGGTAACTGGATCCATTAGGTCTGGCTGCTAGAGCTCCAGACTGCTTGGGCACCTCCTTAGCTTGCTCCCAAACTCCTAAACCAGTTCATGATTCCTCTTTTTTTTCCTGATTTTAGGTAGTCCGAACCAGCTCAGGAACATACAAGATCATATTAGACTGATTTCAACCTGTATTTCCCAATTGAAATCAGTCTCGTAGACAAACTTTAATTTCACTGTTGATGCACAAAAGAAAAGCTAAATGTGTTGATTCCCACCTTATGGGGGAAAAAAGGAGACTGAACAAAAATATTGGCACAAACTTCCAGAGCGAATAATTGAAGTTGTAAAGTTTTTAGCAGAACGAGGCCTTTCATTTTGTGGTAGTGATGAAACTGTTGGCTGTCCTTATAATGAAAATTACTTAGGGTTGTTAGAATTACTGGCCATGTTTGACCCTTTTCTGGCAGAGCATATAATTGCTCATGCAAACCAAGGAAGGGTATGTAAAACAACATGTATTGAAAACAACATGTGAGGAACTCATCAATCCGATTGGATCCAACATACTGGATCATATTATCGGTGTGATTCTGCTCCAGATATATCTGATGTGGACCAGCTGACTTTGACTGCGCGCTATGTTTTGCTGTCTGGACCACTTGAAAGATTTGTGAAGTTTTTGGCTCGCTCAAAGTTTCCTTGACTTTTTAAAGGGAAATAAAATCGATATAAAAGACTGCCGTGGTCAAAGTTATGACAATGCCAGCAACATGAGTGGCAAGTATAGTGGCTTATGAGCACAAATTAAAGAGCTGAATGAGTGTGTGGATTAGATTCCATGTTTTGCACATTCACTAAATTTGGTTGGAAAATGTGCTGCTGAATGTTGTCAAGAAGCCTTAATTTTCTTTCAATTTGTAGAAAGCCTGTACACATTTTTTTCTGCTTCTACTTATCGATGGGATTTCCTTTCTGCTGCATTATCTGATGGTGGAGCTCATTTGCCCATTGTGAAAAGAATGTCAGATACCAGGTGGTCAGCTCGTGCAGATGCAGCAAAAGCACTTTTACACAGCTTTACTGCAATAAAACAAGTCTTATTTCAAATAACAATGATCAGAAGGCAGAGTGTCGACAACAGGCTCATGGACTACTTTCAACCATGAAATTGGAAACAGAAATAATGGTCATATTGTGGGATCAAGTATTACAGTGTTTTCAAATGACCAGTGCTTCTTTGCAATCTTCTGGCCAAGACTTGAACACAGCTTGTGCACGTCATGAATCCTTGTGTGGATATATTCAAGCTATGCGGTCTACTTTTTCAGACATCGAGCAAAAAGCCAAGGACCTGACTAAGTGTGAAGATTATCAACAGCAAAATCGAAGACAGCACAAGCAAAATAGCGCATATGGTGATTTCCGTGGTTCCAGCACTTTTGATCCGCTTGTTGAATCTCAAACGCCTTCTCGGAAGTTTAAAAGTCAAACATTTCTTGCCATTATTGACAGTTTGCTTTCTGCCCTATCAAAAAGACAGAAAGCTTATCTAAAGGTGTTTTTGGATTCCTTCAGTCATTTACACCTGAACAGGTCATAAAGAGGTCATCAAATCTTATTAAATCAGATCCAGAAGATCTGGAAGAAAGTCTTGATGAAGAATTTGTGCAGTTTACTGAACTGTTGAAAGCTGATCTTGCTTTGCATTTTGCTGCCAAACAAGACCTCGTACAGTTGTACTGTTTGATAACTGACAATTCTTTGGAGTCATGTTTTCCAAATGTAGAAAATGCCTTGAGCATCTATTTGTCACTCATGGTTACCAACTGCAGTGGAGAACGCTCATTCTCAAAACTGAAAAGGATTAAAAATGCACTAACGAGCACCATGAGTCACAGATTGAACAATCTCACTCTGATGAGCATTGAACATGAACTTCTGCGTGAGATAGACATTTACAGTATCATCAACAAATTTGCTCATGCTAAATCTAGAAAATGTAACTTTTAAATTGTAGTTTTGTTACTGTTGACATTTGAAATTGATACATGTAAGTAATACTATTACTGAAGTGTCAGACATTTGTCGTATTATCTGGCTGTATAGCAAATGAAAAAATTGAACTAGTTTACTATGCAAGTAAATAATTTATGTTTTAATACTTATGTGCATTTTTAAAATTTGGGGCCCCTTTATAACATATGCTACAGGCCCCAGACTAGCTTAATCCGGCCCTGACTGCACGTTCCTCTATCCTCATCCGCAATGCTGATGTCGATGCAGCAACTGCCCGGAATCAAGAGGAAAACTGTCCAGAGCTGTTGCGGACATGGCCATGGGCTGGCTCAACTCCTGCAGAGGTACATTGAGCTGATGGATGGTCCCCAAGTCCAGGAAATTACCGGCTGCCCCAGAGTGCACAAAGGCATTCACCTCTCGTCGGTTCTTACCCAAAGGAAATCTCCGCCTTCAGCATGAAACCAGAATCAGTAGGGTTGGGAGTAGTGGCTACTTCTGTTAGAGTCTTCGCAACACTGAATGGTCTGCAGCTCCGAACATTCGACCTGCAGGTGACCTGCTTCCCCGCAGTAAGAGAAGCAACCTCAGCTCCAATGATGGGACCTCTCATCGACGGAGTCTTGTACAACCAATCTGCATGGACTCGATGGGACTCTGAGCAGGAGACAGGCTGGTCAGTTTATGTGGTCAGGAAGTTGAACTGAAATGTAGTGAGGCCAGGCTGTACAGTAGCATACGATACTAGAATTGAAATATGATACGAGACTGAAGCAAAGACAGGGTTCTAAACTAGATGTTAGATGAGAATCCAAAGTTGCGCTGATGACTGAGCACTGAAACGCAATTCGTGTGCTCTTTAAATATTAAAATCTTGGCACCAAAGCAGGGCAGGCCCTGAATATTTAAAGAGCCCATACCAGCTATCGATGTTCCAGAGAGTTAGAGCATGTAAACCCCTGAGGTCAGGTGCATGTCATAATGTAGTCAGCATGGCTTTGTGCGCGGTAGGTCATGTCAAACCAATCTTAGAGGGTTTTTTGAGGAAGTTATCAGGAAAGTTGATGAAGAGAAGACATTGGATGTTGTCTACATGGATTTTAGTAAGCATTTGACAAGGTCCTGCATGGAAGGTTGGTCGGGAAGGTTTAGTCAATCGGCATTCAAAGAGGTAGTAAATTGGAATAGACACCACTTTGTGGGAGAAGCTAGATAGTGGTAGTAGATGGTTTCCTCTATGACTGAAGGCCTGTTGTGAGTGAAATCTATACCCTCTGGCTTTTTGATTCTCTATTGCTAGGTTGAAGACTGCATGCACTCATCTCTTCATGATTATATATATGTCTTTGTAATGCCAATTCCCAGTTTACTACTCACCAAGGATAGAAGATCTAGCCTGCCCAACCTCTCTCTGTAACGTAGTCCTTGATTGCCACCATTATTGTTTTACATCTTCTTTACACTCTCTGTAATTTAATTACCCATGATCCAAGGTACTTGAAGTTGTGAACTTGTTTCAGGATTTCTTTTCTTTTCCCAATACAATCCTACAATATAGGATATCAGGTTTCTTTGATGTTACCATTACTTCAGTTTTCTTTTTGTTTAAGGTTAGGCCAGTCTTCCTATATTGATGTGTGGCTGCGAGTCATGGACCATCACAAATGCAATGGAAAAAAGAATCAATGCAGCAGAGATGTGGTTCCTCAGAAGAATGCTATGCATAGGATAACTGATGGAGAAGTTCTACAGAGAACAAAAACAAAACATGCATTACTTTAAAAAAAATCAGAAAACAGCAATCGAAATTCTTTGGACACATCATGCAAAGAGAGACATTAGAATATTTAGTTACAACTGGAAAGCTGGAAGGAAATAGAAGCAGAGACAGACAGAGAGTGAGAATGATGGATTAACATCATGGTTAGAAACAGGGGAGGCAACAACTACAATTCAGAGGGTCCGGGACTGTGATGGATAGAGAGACATGATTGCCCACGCTGAGTGGCAAGGCACCTGAACACACAATTTAATTACTTCTTTCCTAGAATGAGGTGTCCAAAGCAGCACACAATATTCGAGGTTGGACTCACCAACGTCTTGTATAAAAAGAATATCACATTCCAGTTCCTATACTACTTGTCTTCACTGCTTGAAGGCCAGTGTACCAAATACTTTCTTCACCATCCTGCCCATCTGTAATGTCACTTTTGTGGAAGTTTCTGTAGGGTAAGGTTAAGATTCAAGTTTAATTGGCTTTATTCATGTGTATCGTTGAATTACAAACAAAACAGTGTTACTTTGGGGGCCAAGGTGCAAACCACAGTATCAACAATCACACACAGCACATGCCACATATAGCATATATAGTATTTCAGTAAAATATTATTCATGAATTTTAGAACATAGAACATAGAAAACCTACAGCACAATACAGGCCCTTTGGCCAACAATGCTGTCCTGAACATGTACTTACTTAGAAATTACCTGGGGTTACCCATAGCCCTCTATTTTTCTAAGCTCCATGTACCTATCCAGGAGTCTCTTAAAAGACCCTATTGTATCCATTTCCACCATTGATGCCAACAGCCCATTCCTCACTCTCACCACTCTCTGCATAAAAATTTTACCCCTGACATCTTCTCTGTGCCTAGTTTGAAGCACCTTAATACTGTTCCCTCTCATGTTAGCCTTTTCAGCCCAGGGGAAAAAGCCTCTGACTATCCACATGATCAATGCTTCTCATCATCTTGTACACTATCAGGTCACCTCTCATCCTCTGCCTCTCAAAGGAGAAAAGGCTGAGTTCACTCAACCTATTCTAATAAGGCAAGCTCCCCAATCCAGGCAACATCCTTGTAAATCTCCTCTGCACCCTTTCTATAGTTTCCTCATCCTTCTTGTAGTGAGGTGACGAGAACTGAGCACAGTACTCCAAGTGGGGTCTGACCAGGGTCCTATATAGCTGCAACATTACCTCTCCACTCCTAAATTCAATCCCACAATTGATGAAGCCCAATGCACTGTATGCCTTCTTAACCACATAGTAAACCTGTGCAACCTGGACTCGGACCCCAAGATTCCTCTAACCCTCCGCATTGCCAAGAGTCTTACCATTAATGCTATATTCTGCCATCATACTTGACCTACCAAAATGAGTCACCTCACACTTGTCTTCTGCTGAGCGAACAATGACTCCAGCATGGACACCTTGCTACATTGCCTCTGGCTTTCCAGTGGAGTGTTCAACTCTGACACCTCCCCAGAGTGACGATAAACAGGCAACACTGCAGCTTGAGGCCTGATCGAGCCCACACAGTTCCCCCAATACTTACCAATAAACCAAAGAATAAATTTGTCTTGCAACATTCCACATTAACAATGTGTAAATGTGATGGCAAGAAAAGAGACTAAGAGATTTACTCACTACAAAACAGCACCGCACCTTGGTGCACCAAATCTCTCCAACACCTCTCTGATTCAGTCAGCAGCACAACTCACATCAAGTCCAGCTCCTCCACTTTCTCTGCCGACAAGCAACTCACGGATGGGGGTAGCCCTATGGTACTTTAAGTTCTTAATATATTTTAAAAGACAGAATACTGAATATATTATTACATCTTTGGTTGAGGCTGTAGAAGACACTGTGTCCGAGCACACCTCCATTTCACTGGAGTTGGTGTACTGTCAGACACGGTACTGTCAGAGGCTGAACCAAATCTTTGAGAGCTGGGCGTCACTTTGTAAAACGTTTCTGTTCAAGCTTCAGAACCAAGGTGACCAAGAATATCAAAATAAAGATGCAAACGTAGGATTGTTGCACAAACAGCAGTTTGTGGAAAGTTATTTTATTGATTCTCTAGTATTACTGGCAAATAACATGCAGAGTTAATTGCTTATTAACTCTTGAACTACGTATTATGATTGATACTTAAATGATGGAATTCAGAAGTATACATATTTGATCAATATATGTATCCAAAGAGACAATCTCTGCATAAAAATGGCATTTCTCTGTTCAGACTTGAGAAAAGTGGCATCACTGGCAGACCGGGCAGTGAAAGACGTGTCAGTCAGGGCATTTAATCTGGGATTTGCGAGGTTATGTCTACATGGTATCTGCGCTGTGTTGCTCTGTGACTCTACCACCTAGCTTAGTGTCATCTTCAAACTGACTATCCATGTCTTCTACACTCTTTATATGAATGATGAAAAGCAATGGGCCCGGCACCGATCCCTGTTACACGTCACTGCTCACTGATCCAGTCCCGTAAACAAACTTCGACCATCACCCTCTGTCTCGTAACGTGGAGCCGAGTATCTATCCACTTCTACCTCTCCCTGGACCCCATGTCATCTAACCTTCCATGCAGTTCCATGCGGACTATATCTAATTTATACTCCATTGATGCTTTTCTTCTGAATGAAGCGTCTCTAACACGATGTGTCGGTGATACCCTCATCAATTCTCTGGGTTACCTCTTTAAAGACTAGAACAGATTTGGGAGATTAACTGAGGAATTGAACAAGTAAGTAGGGAGGTCGATTATATCCCAGATTGTTGATCAAACAGCTGGAGACCGCAACGGTCTTGGTCTCCTGTTTGAGCCGAAAATGTAGCCCACGTAAAGCGGAGATTAACCCAACCCTAACCAGGGGATCAGGGCTGTGAACAGCGCCGGCCTCGGGGTGTTACTCAGCTGGGAATCTACGAATAACACGCGATAATCCGGAGAGCAGGTCGAGCGGAGAGGAAAACCTGTGCTGGGAACTGTGCTCCGGACCAACAGTTGGTGCTGTGGATGTACAGATCTGAACGGCGAGTCAGGGAGAGTGTGCTAAGAGGCCTGACGGCTTAGACTGGTATCACTGTGTTTGTGAGTCCGGTCACATCGCTGGATTTTTCATCCCCACCTAGAGAAAATAAAACAATTTGCCTGCTACGGGATGGCACAGCTTCCCAGCTGAGTCCCAAAGTGGGAATTAACCGCGAGTTTTTAGCTGATTTCAACATTTCAGTCGGAAAACAGCGAACATGTCGAAGATAGCGGGAGAAATCCAGGGCAGTGCAGCAGGGAAACCGGTAAATATGGGAAACGCTGCCTTTAATTTGGACCAAACTTCCTTTGCAGTAGAGAATACGGCCTTGGGCACAGACAGAGAGCGGTCTGGGTCTTGGAGATGTCCCAGTTTGATTGGAATCGGAGAGTTTTTGAGCAGAGAGAAACACAGGGAGACGGAACAGCCAGGAGAGGACTGCAGGATGTCTCCGCCCCGTCCGCTCGCTGCCTTTAAATTGCTCTGTACCGCCGCCTCTCGCTTCATTTCTCACTCACTTCGAGAGAGTTAGTGCAGAGTGTCCGACCATGACCGAGACCGCAGAAGTGGCTCCACCGGCGGCACCCGCCGCCACACCCAAGGCTGCCAAGAAGAAGAAGACGGCCGTCCGGAAAAAGTCAACCGGTCCCAAACTGGGCGACCAGATCGACAAGATTGTGGCCGATTGCCACAGCCAGCGAGGGATGTCCGTAGCCGCGATAAAGAAGAGTTTGGCGGCCAGCGGCGTCAATGTTGATAAGCTGAGAAGTCAGATCAGGTTGACCATTAAAAGGAAAGTGGATCGCGGCTCCCTGATTCACACTAAGGGCAAAGGTGCCTCCGGCTCCTTGAAGGTCCCTAAAAAAGAAGGCGCCGGGAAAGTCGTGAAAAAGGTGAAGAAACCAGCGACCAAGGCATCTAAGACCAGGAAGGCGGTGACCAAGAAACCTGCGGCCAAGAAAACAGGTGCCAAGAAATCTCCCGCCAAACGCAAAGTGGTTAAGAAAACTGCGGTTAAAAAAGCGGCAGCTAAGAAAACAGCGACCAAGAAGACTACGCAGAAGTCCAAGAGCCCGAAGAAGGCCGCAGCCCCCAAGGTGGCCAAGAAACCGGCAAAACCCAAGCCGAAGGCAAAATCTGTGAAATCCAAGAAGACAGCGGCCAAAAAAAAGTAAATAAGAAATCGCTCATATATACCTGAAACCAACGGCTCTTCTAAGAGCCACCCACATATTACAGGAAAGAGCTGTGCAGATTTGTGTGGTACTTTGGTGATTATGTTTTTCCCCAAAACTTACATGCAGTTAATTAAAATCTATTTCTGTTTTCTGCCTGAGCTCCTGTTTCCGTCAGGACTGAATTCACCCGCCTCGAGAAGCGATCCAATAAATGTGCAAACATTCAGATTCAGATAATTGACGGAAACAAAACGGGTGTTTGAATTGAATTGAAATTGGATGATTCGCGATTCTATTAATTGTAAAACTAGCCCCGGTTGCTCAAGAAATTGGCGGGCGATTTGAGATTGAACCGGCATGAAATCTGCAGTTAGATTGGTTGAATTATGACCCCTATGTCACCCGTTTCCGTATTTGGCCACCGCCGGCCGGCTTCAAACCGATGAAGGAAAGGCAGCCAATCAAACCGCTGAGACTCTTATGAAGGACATTTCCATTCCAACCAACCAGAGGGAGCAGGGCGGCCCTTCATCAACGCTTTAAAAGCCAGACCCAGCGTCTGCTCCGACACTGCAATCCTGATATTTCAGGCTGCAATCGGACTGCTGAAGGAGAATGGCCCGCACCAAGCAAACAGCGCGAAAATCGACCGGTGGGAAAGCTCCCCGCAAACAACTGGCGACCAAAGCGGCGCGCAAGAGCGCCCCAGCCACGGGCGGAGTGAAGAAGCCCCATCGCTACCGGCCCGGCACCGTGGCTCTGAGGGAGATCCGGCGCTACCAGAAATCCACCGAGCTGCTCATCCGCAAACTGCCCTTCCAGCGCCTGGTCCGGGAGATCGCTCAGGACTTCAAAACCGATCTGCGCTTCCAGAGCTCGGCCGTCATGGCCCTGCAGGAGGCCAGCGAAGCTTACCTGGTGGGGCTCTTTGAGGACACCAACCTGTGCGCCATCCACGCCAAGCGAGTCACCATCATGCCCAAAGACATCCAGCTGGCCCGGCGTATCCGCGGGGAGCGCGCCTAAACCCGACCTCGGCACCAAGCACAACAAAAGGCTCTTTTCAGAGCCACCAATCCGGCAGGAAAAGGGCTGTCAATTCCTGTTCACTAACCTTTCGTTAATCATGCTATTCCCTTCCGTCCTTTCCTTGTCGGTGTTTTGTTCAATAAGTTGTCCCTTTTGGTCTCATTAACTCCTAACACTGAGAAGTCAGCGCGAACGCCAGATACAACCTCTTACCCCATACCCAAAGTGTCCCTGTCCCACACCCCTGCTGTGTACAGGTGGTTATTGTCGGCATGGTGTCCAGTTTCCGATTGTTACTGTTTTAGAGATAGGGTTTTAAGAAATACAGTTTACCTTTTATTACCCTATTTCTAGTCGATTCCGCGTATAAGTTCACGGGGTCACAAGAGTTTTCAGATGCTAGGATTCAGGTTCTTACACAACAAAACCTTTTTTCACGTTACCTATTCACCTTAGGCTGCAGATTCAGAAGATAGTCCAGTGCATAAACTGATAGCATTTATACACAGACCAATCTCAACCGCGAATATATACTGTGCATCGACTTTTGGAAGCTAAATAATCAGAAACATTCAAACCGGTGAGTTGCAATACTCAGGCTGTTACTGTAATGTAGATCTTCACTGAATTAATGAGTCAACGCATACTTTTGTAGACTAACGATCAATAAGCAACTTGGCGGGATTTTCAACTTTTCGATCATCCGGGGAACTAGCTGGCAGTAACTTTCGGCGCTTTTCTTTCTGCTCTCTGTTCATTGGTGAATAAGGCAGCTCTCTGATTGGCTTACTGCGCTCATCGGGAATGAAAGGGAATTTTATCTCCAGGCGCTTCATGTAACAACGTGACCCGATACCATCCATTCTGGCCTGTTCCACCATATGCCTCCAACTAACCCGAAACCGCATCCTTAACAGTCAACTCCAACATCCTCCCAATAACACTGAGGTAAAAGTAACCGGCCTACAATTTCTTGAAGAGTGGAGTGATATTTGTGATTTTCCAGTCCTCTGACACCATGTCAGAATAAATTGATTCGTGAAAGATCATTCCTGATACGTCCACAAGCTCTTCAATCACCTCTTTCAGCACCCTGAGGTATAGCCCAGGTGCCAACTCACCTTCAGCTTCCCAGGTATCTTTTCCCTAGTTATGGAAACTTCTAGACCCTGGCAATTTCAAACTTATGCGCAGTGCTAGAGTCTTCCACATTAAAGGGACACCACTTACTTCACCCACTTTGTGGTCACTATTTGGATCTCATCACCACTGGGAGAATCAGAGGTGAACAGCAGGGATGGATTTAAATGCACTGTCGTGGAGCAGAAACTGTGGCAAGGACCAACTGGACTGAGTTATCTCCTGACTGAACACAAAGTGTGCTGTAAGTTCACCTGCAGTCACTTTTGAATCTACCTCGTTTCCAAAACTGTGATGGTTAGGTATACAGCATGCAGCCTTTTAAAACCTTTTCCTCAGTGTGAATTCAGTAGTGTGCCCTGGAGTTGGATGACTGAATCCATTCTCACAGTCTGTGCAGGTGAATGGCCTCTCCTCGGTGTGACCTGACTGGTGTACACGTAGGGTGCGGAACAGAATGAGCACCTTCCCACAATCTGAGTATGTGATTCGGGCAGCGCTGTGTAAGTCCATAGCGGGGGTATTCCCTTCGGCTGCCGGCATGGGATGACGAGTCTATCGGGACCCTGAGGACTTGTGGAAACTGTGTGGTGGTTTCTTTCGAAGTTATAGTCTTTTAACATCTTTGAAATATTTTTACCGTGCCCATGGTCTTTTTTTTTACAAAATTATGGTATTGTTTGTACTGTTGTAACTACGTGGTTTTGTGCAGGTCTTGTAGCTTTAGTTTTTGGTCTTGCTTTGTCTGATGGGTTTGGAGCTCCTTTCCGGGGAACGCGCGTGCAATACTAATACGCAGCAGCCTCTCCGGACTCTGGATTGGGGATTGCCAAACGTTATGTAGATTTTCTGGTGTAGTCTATTTTGTCACGTGTTTTGTTGATACCATTCTGGAGGAACATTGTCTCATTTTTTAACTGCATTGCATTTGTGGTTCTTAAATGACAATAAACTGAATCTGAATCTGAATCTCTCCTCAGTGTGAGTTCACTGATGTGTCGGTAAGTGGGATCAGTATCCTTTCCCCCACAGTCTGAGCTGCTAAATACGGGCCTTCTCATTTCAAATGGAAATGTATGGAATTTTCTGGAATTCCATGTCTAAGTGTACAGTCTTTGGAATTCTCTGCCCCTTACTGGGTATACTTGAGGTGTAGATAGATACCTCAAATATACCCACCTTTGCATCATGGCTGATTTATTCCCTGCCTACCGCCCATAACTTTTGACACCCACAATGAATCAGGAACCCATCAAACTCTGCTTTAAATATAAACGTAGACTTGGCCTCCACAGATGACTGTGGTAGAGAATTTCAGGGATGCACAATACAGTGGCTGAAGAAGTTCCTCCTTGTCTCTGTTCTAAATAGATTTCCCTCTATCCTGAGGCTGTGCCATCTGGTCCTAGACCTCCCACCTCCCTCGATAGGAAACATCTTCTCCACATCCACTCTATCATGGCCTTTCAATATTCTCAATCCTCATTCTTCTAAATTCCACCAGCTACAGGACCACCACCATCAAACACTCCTTGTAGATTAACCCTTTTGGCCCTGGAATCCTTCTTGTGAACTTCCAGTGGACCCTTAACCCATCCACCACCACTGCAATTCTGGAATAATCCATTACTGTCACCATCGTGTCTAGTATGCCTCCATTTCCCCACCCTCCCCTTCCAAGTACCCTGAAACTTCTTCCTTAATAATGGAATCTAACATCTTCATCAGGCAAACTGCACATAATTCCCTTTCTTTTGCCTCCCTCCATTCTTGGAGTAAAATTAGAGTAACATATTTTTTTAATTTTCTAGTCCTCCAGAATCTAGTAATTCTTGAAAGATAATTACTAATATCTCCATAATCTATTCAGTTCCCTCTTTCACAAACCTGGGGTGTAGACCAGGTCCAGGTGACTTATCTACCTTCAGATGTTTCAATTTCCCAATCATCTTCTTGTGATATCAATGACCTTCACTTCTTTCCCTGACACTTGAATTTCCAACATAGTGTCTTCCACAGTGAAGACTGACACAAAATTCAGTTCATCCACCATTTCTTTATCCTCTCCTGTGACATTTTCCAGTGGTCCAATATACACTATCAGCTCTCTTATTCTTTATATTTCTGAAAAGAAAAACAACTTTTGGTGCAAACATGAGGAAATCTGCAGATGCTGGAAATTCAAACAACAACACACACAAAATGCTGGTGGAACACAGCAGGCCAGGCAGCATCTATAAGGTGAAGCACTGTTGACGTTTCAGTCCGAGACCCTTCATCAGGACTAACTGAAAGGAAAAATAGTATGAGATTTAAAAGTAGTGGGGGGAGGGGGGAGAAGGGGAAATGCGAAAAGTGGTGGAATTATCACCCAGGCGAGGGTAGTTCCCCACCGGTCACACCTTTTCACATTGTGAGCCACTGATCGATTTCCCCGAATCGATCCTCCAAAACCTCCACCTTCGTGTGGGTGCAACAAAGCTCGTTCAGTGTCTGCACCGTGTGTCATGTGGTGTGTCTGTCTGTGTAACAGCGGACCTGGTTTTTATCTCTCCATGTTGGACACCAGCTGTCCATCAACCTGTTCCGCCCTGCTCTCTCTGCAGGAACTTCAACAAGTAGGCAAGTGATTTCAGGGAAAAGATAAACAAGCTGGCAGAGAAACCATAACATCGAGCAGTTTGTCTGTCTGTCTGTCTCTCTCTCTCTCTCTCTCACTGCAGCGGACGCCTCCCTCTCACTCTCTTAATAGCAGCACAGTTCATAGGGTTAATTGTGGACCCCGTTTCAAACTAGGCTTTCCCCTGACAGAATGAATCCCTTCCCATATTCGGAACAGGTGTACAGCTACTCCCCTGCATGACCTGGCTGGTGTTTCATTCACTCAAAGAACTGAATGAATCCCTTCCCACACTTGGAAAAGATGAATGGCCTCTCCTCAATGTGAACTCTCTGGTGTTTCTACAGGTGCAGCAGCCGAGTGAATTCCTTACAAAATGAGAGCCAGTGAATGACCTCTCACTGTTACCAACTCTACAGTGATTTATCCAGTCAGATCATGTATTCAGGTTCTTTTTGCTATGACTGGTGTGATGTCTTCTCAAGGATCTCCTCCTCCACATTCATGGATCAGTGGCATTCCAGTGCTGGCGAATTGACATTATTTCTCACATGCTTCACATACAGGAGTAAAAATTTTTACATTATGTCTCCATCTAAATATGCAATGTATAATCATAGTAATGTATAATAAATAGAACAGTCAATGTAATACAGAGTACACTCAAATCAGCGTGAGTTCATCAGTCTGATGGCCTGGTGGGAAAAGCTGTCCTGGAGCCTGTTGGTCCTGGTTTTTATGCTGCAACACCGCTTCCCAGATGGCAGCAGCTGGAATAGATTGTGCTTGGGATGGCTTGGGTCCCCAGTGACCCTACGGCCCTTTTTACACACCTGTCCTTGTAAATGTCCTGACTCAACAGAAGTTCATAACGACACATGTGCTGGACTGTCAGCACCACACTCTGCAGAGTGCTGTGATTAAGGGAGGTACAGTCCCAATACCAGGCAGTGATGCAACCAGTCAGGATGCTCTCAATTGTGCCCCTATAGAAAGTTCTTAGGATTTGGAGGCCGATATCAGACTTCTTCCACCATCTGAGGTGAAAGAGGAGCTGTTGTGCCTTTTTCACCACACAGCTAGTGTGTACAGACTACGTGAGGTCCTCGGTGATGTGGATGCTGAGGAACTTGAAGCTGTTTACCCTCTCAACCCCAGATCCATTGATGTCAATAGGGGTTAGCCCGTCTCCATTCCTCCTGTAATCCACAACCAGCTCCTTTGTTTTTGTGACATTGAGGGAGAGGTTGTTTTCTTGACACCACTGTGTCAGAGAGTTGACCTCTTCCCTGTAGGCCACCTCATTATTGTTTGAGATAAGGCCAATCAATGTAGTGTCATTGGCAAATTTAATTAGCAGATTGAAGCTGTGGGTGGTGATACAGTTATGGGTATACAGGGAGTAAAGGACTGAGTACGCAGCCCTGAGGGGCTCCTGTATTGAGAGTCAGAGGGTTGGAGGTGATGGAGCCCACTCTTATCACCTGCTGGTGATCTGACAGGAAGTCCAGGATACAGCTACACAAGGCAGGGTCAAGGCTGAGGGCTCTGTGCTTCTTGTCGAGCCTGGATGGAATTATGGTGTTGAATGCTGAACTGCAGTCCAAGAACAGTATTCTTACATAAACATCCTTCTTCTCCAGATGCGTAAGGTTGGTATGTAGAGCAGCGGCTATTGTGTCATCTGTCGATCAGTTGTGTCAGTAGGCAAAACTGCAGGGGATCTAGTTTGGGTGGTAGCAAACTGCAGATGTAATCCTTAACCAGTCTCTCAAAGCATTTGTTTATTACTGAGGTGACTGCAACAGGACGCCAGTCTGAGGTGAACTGACAGACAGAAGTAACAAGCAGTTGTGTTTGAGATACCCATACACAAAATCCTTTCCTTTTTCTACCCTGTAGGAAGTGTGCAATGGATGTTGATGCACCAAAGACTACATTTCCCCAAGATAATTTTAGTTTTTATCGTGACCTCTGATATCTCACTGTTACAGCCAGGTTCAACATAAATTTGGAGGAACAACACTTCGTCTTCTAACTGGCACAATTCAGGCATCAGGACACAACATCAAATTCTCTGTATCAGAATGGATCATTTCTGCTCTTCATCAATCTGTGATGGCTCAGTTTGCCTCTCTCCATTAGTAGAGAAGGAGCAGGACTGTGACTGCAATCCTCCTCGTCGTTTGCATCTTCCTGTGCCCACATCAGAGTTACTGGAGTTGTCAGTGGAAGGATTGACGGGATAAACAGATCAAATAAATTGATTCCAACTCTCTGAAAGGACAAACAATACAGCAGCGGGAACAGGCCCTTAGGTCCACCACGCTTGTGCTGAGCATATTGACAATCGAAGCCAATTCCATCTGCCTGTACATGGTGTTATAAGCATCAACCCCTTATTAATAATGATCTGAGAGAGACAGAGAGACTCTGTAAATAACAAGTAACTTTCATTGTCTCTACTAAAAGGTAAGTGGGTTCACAAAACTACCCATGTACCCACCCAATAGAATTTCCTGACGCTCTATGCACCGTCAATGAAGAGGAAAGGTATTACCCAGGAAAGGAGTCTATGCTGGCCTTGTGCTGTTCCTTGTGCTCCCAGTTTCCATGTGTCTGTGTGATGGTTGTTCTCTAAGCGCTGTTACATATTTGGGGCTCCCGACTCCCTGATGGATCTCCATCCCATTGCCTCGAGGTCACCTGCTTACTGGCTCTGGTCCAGGGCTATAACCCCCATTTTTCTGTTTCCTCCACGCCCCTCCCCCCTCCAGCCTCATGCCTTTCTTCCTTTCAACTGAGTGGGTCAAGCTCGTTCAATTCGGTGACCCAGACAAGGTGACAAAGATGCAGAAAGAGCACGTCGGGCAGACAAAGATTAGCATAGGGAAGAGAAAAAGATGAAAAGTAAAGTTGCAGTTTCAAAGAGAACACTAATCTCCATGCTGTTCATAAATCTGATAATGATGAGAGTCACATGAAACTGTGTAGCCTTGTGACTTTCAGTCTGAACAAACAAAGGACAAGCAATATGGTTTATGCCAGAAGAGAACGGCAAATTAAAATGGAATTGGACACTGGTTCAGCTGTTTCAGTCATTCCACAAAATGAGTTTGGATGGCATTTCAAAGGTACTGAACTGAAGCCTGCAGATATCCAACTAAGAACTTAATTTGAGAAAAGATAACTCCCATGGGAATGACATTTGTGACAGTGAAAGACAACAACCAACAAGCCACTTGATTTTGCATGTGGTAAAAACAGGAAGGCCAACATTGTGGGGACATGATTGGCTGAGACAACTACAACTTGATTGGAGATCCATCCACCAATTGCCTGCCACATCTACTGCAATGAAACCAAATTAAGGAAGATACTGGATGATGCCACAACTGACTCCATGCCAAGCACCATGAACCATTGCCCAACAAAGGGCTAACAGGTGTTGGTGCCAACCTCTGTGGCTATGGTTGGAAAACAGTGGTCTGACTACAACAGTTTTCATAGGCAACATATCTGAGAACGCTTTAGATATTTTAGTCAAGCAGTGACTTGCGAGATGTGGCTTGGTTTTAATCTGGAACAGAGTTCAAGGAGCTTCAAGTAAGTTGCAAGCTTTCAGCTTTTGTGAGTATTCAGAACCAGAATCAACTCTGAGTGCATTAAGGTTATTGCATTGAGTTCAAAGTCAAAAGTCAAAGTAATGAGCAGAGTACATACATGTCACCATATACAACCCTGAGGTCCTTTTTCAGCAGGCATACTTAGCAAATCTATAGAACAGTAACTGTAAACATCAGGGACTATAAACTGTAAACAAACTGCAAATGCAGATATAAATAAATAGCAAAAAAACAAGAAGCATGAAATGACAATATAAAAGAGTCCTTTAACGAGTGTAGCTATCTCCTTTTGTTCAGGAGCATGATTGATGGCTGAGGGGAAGTAACTGTTCTTGAACCTTGTGGTGCAAGTCCTGGGGCTCCTGTACCTTCCACCAGATGGCAGCAGTGAGAAAAGAGCTTGGCCTGGGTGGTGAGGATCTTTGATGATCTATGCTGCTTTCCTATGGCAACGTTTTATGTAGATATGCACAATGGTTGGGATAGTTTTGCCCGTGATGTACTGGGCTGAATCCACTACCTTCTGGAGGATTTTCTGCTCAAAGGCAATTGGTGTTCCCGTACCAGGTTGTAATGCAGCCAGTCTGCACACTTTCCACCACACATCTATAGAAGTCTGCCAATGTTTTCAATGACATGCTGAAACTCTGCAGGCTCTTGAGCAAGTAGAGGCGCTGTCATACTTTATTTGCAATAATTTTACATGATTGGTCCAGCACAAGTCCTTCAAGATAGTGACACCCAGGAATTTAATGTTAATGACCCTCTGTACCCCAATCCTCCAGGGACACATCAGTCCGGGGGACACTGATCATTGGATCTCTACCCCAAATTACACTGTGTCTGGGCAGCTTGGTTTGATCTTCCTCTGTGTCTGACGACAGGTCCAATCTGGGGAGAGGGTGGGGGAACGGGGAGGATGGGAGGGAGGGCTGCAGTGGGGGGGGGGAAGAGAAGGGGGAAGGAAGGCGGAGAGTAAAAGGTAGGGGAGGGGAGGCAGAAAGTGATATGAGAGTGGGAAGGGTATGAGGGAGGGTGGGCTATAGGAAAGTGGGGAGGGATGGAGTGTGGGGAGTGAGAGGCTGGAGGCAAGGAACAGGATGAGTGAGTGGGGGAAAGTAGGGGAGGGGGAAGGTGTAAGCTGGATGGCTGAAGTTGTGGGGAAGAGGGGTTAGTAGTTGAGAGTGTTGGGATTAGGGGAGGGGGAAAAAGAGCTGGTGGTTGAGCAGTGGCAAAGGGTAGGGTCTGGATGAGGAGTGGGAGGAATTGTTTGGGTGAGGGTGATAAGGTAGGAAGGGAGTTTATGGTAGAGGCAGGGAGGAAATGTTGGATGAGGGGGCTTAAGAGGGAGGGACAGTCTGGCCCAGGGATACAGGTTGTGGGTGGAAATTGACTATGGTGTCGAGTGAGGTCCAGTGACAATGTTGGACAGGCCAGAGTCCGTGAGGCTCCGTGCTCAGGTCCCTACATCTCTTCCTTCCACTGTCCTGTAATCTGTATCCCTATAACATTCCCCCCATCCCCCCTCCCAAAACAGAACCATTTTTACGGTGGGTGGGTTGGGAGGGAAAGACTGAAGGCAGAAACTGACCCATAGCAGCACACATTTGCATGGCCACCTTGATGGTAAACTTCTACCCATAACTTCAGTCTATCCATCCTCTACACCCGCCACCTTCTTCCCCACATCCCTTCCCTTCCCTCACCCTCTTCCCTCCTCCACCTGTCTCAGCCCCTACCTCTCACTCCCCCCCCCCCCGCCCCTGGATCTGACTCTCCCAGTGGGAGACACATGGCTGAGAACATTAGCTTATGAGGTACTACAGCCTGATTGGTCACCTGATTGGTCAGCCTGATGGGGTCGCAGAATAGGATTGGTTGTGTTAGGTGTGGAGTCCCAAATAGACACCATTATGGTCTCACACATTGAGAACTCCCATCTACAGCAGTCAAACTCCTAGATCCCTTTCTCTGTACTACTTGTTTCTACCTCCTACACAAGATCCACAAATTTGATGGTCTGGGTAGGACCACTGACTCTAACTGCCCAATTGAACATGTGTCGTCCATTGTACCCCACTCGCCTCAGTCCCTTTCCACCCACAGCCGTGATGCTTCACATGCCCTCAATCTCCTCAACAACTTTCAACTCCCTGGCCCTAACCACTTCATTTTTACCATGGATGTCCATCGAGGAGGTCTCTTCCCCCACCACTTCTTTCTCAAAAAAAGAACCAATCAGTTTCCCTCCAGCACCACCCTCCTCTGTCTTGCAGAACTGGTCTTCATCCTCAAGGATTTCTCCTTCAGCTCCTTGCACTTCCTCCAAACTCGAGCTATACCTGCCTTTCTCATTGCTTACATAGACCAGTCCAAGTCCCAAGACTTCCCTGATAATAGACTCCAACTCTTCCTCTGCTATATTAAGGGCTACTTTGATGCGGCTTCATATATCCATGCTAAACTCGTCAATTTCATCAACTTTGACTTCCCGCCCTTGGTCCATTTCTGATACCCCTATGCCCTTTCTTGATCTCTCCATCTCTGTCTCTGGAGACAAACTCTCTACCGACATCTTTTTATAAACCTATCAATTCCTACAGCTATCTTGACCTTATCCCTTCCAATCAGATCTCCTGCAGAAAATGCAATTCCCTTTCCTCAGTTCCTTCATCTCCTCTAGATTTGTTCATAGAATGTGTCTTTCCTATCCAGAACATCACAGATATGGTCTTTTTTTTTCAAAGAATGAGGTTGCTCGGCCTCTACCATTGAGTCTGCCCTCAGCAACATCTCTTCCATTTCCTGGGCATCTCACTCACCCCATCTTCCTGGCACTTTAACTGGGATAGAGTTCTTCTTGCCCTCACCTACCATCCCATGAGCCTACATTTCCAACAAGATTCTCTGGAACTTCCACCACCTTCAATGGGATCCTAACATCAAACACATCTTTACCTTCCCCCAACTCTCCACCTCCTGCAGGAATCGCTTCCTCCATGATTCCCTTGTCCATTTGTCCCTCTCCACTATCTCACTCCTAGCACATATTCCTGCAAGTGACAGAAATGCTACACCTGCCCACTTACCTCTATTCAGGACCCTAAACAATCCTTCCAGGTGAACTTTTTCATCTTACTCAGAAAAACTAACGGATTATGATCAGTGTAAACAATAAGTGGTTTTTGAGCTGTACCAACATATACCTCAAAATATTCTAAAGCTAAAACAAGAGATAACAATTCCTTCTCTATTGTCGAATAGTTTCTTTGATGCTTATTAAATTTCTTAGAAAAGTAAGCTACTGGATGATCAGCCTCATCACCCTCATTCCTTTGCATTAATACTGCTCCTGCAGCCTCATCACTAGCATCTACAGCTAATGAAAAAGGTTTTTCAAAGTCAGGTGCCTTAAGCTCAGGTTGTTGACATATCATAGTTTTCAATTTTTCAAATGCTTCTTGACAAGGCACTATCCACACAAACTTCACATTCTTCTTCAAAAGTTTAGTTAATGGAAGGGCAACATTAGCAAAATTCTTACAAAATTTTTGATAATATCCTACCATTCCCAAGAATCTTCTGAGAGTTTTTTTTCCCCGTTGGAGTGGGAATCTCTAAAATTGCCCGAACTTTTGCCTGAACAGGAGCTACCTTACCTTGACCCACAACATAACCAAGGTAAGTCACACTGGCATGTCCAAATTCTCTCTTAGCTAAATTAATAGTTAAATTAGCTTTTGAAAGCCTTTTAAACAATTTCTCCACCGCAATAATGTGTGCTTCCCAAGTATCATTACCTGTCACTAAATCATCAATATAAGCATCAGTATTTTTCAATCCCTGAATCACAGAGTTAATCATCCTCTGGAAAGTTACCTGGGGCATTCATAGAAGAATATTATATTCATACAGCCCAGATGGAGTTACAAATGCAGAGATCTCTCTACCTCTGTCTGTTAATGGAACAGACCAATACCCTTTCAATAAATCAATCTTTGTAAGGAACTTTGCTTTTCCAACTTTATCAACACAATCATCTACACTAGGAATTGGATATGCATCTGTATTTGTTACAGCATTCACCTTCCTATAGTCCGTACAAAACCTAATACTACCATCTGGTTTTGGCACCATAACACAGGGTGAACTCCAATTCGAGTTAGAAGGTCTAATGATATTATTCTCTAACATATATTTAATTTCTTTCTCAGCAAGTTCACATTTTTCTATGTTCATCCGATATGGGTGTTGTTTAATAGGTTTGGCATCTCCAACATCTACATCATGTGAAGCTATAGTAGTCCTTCTCAGAACATCTGGAAACAAATCTTTATATTTAAAAATTAATTTCTTCATCTGTTGTTTCTGCTCTAGCTGTAAATGTGCTAGTTTCCCATCAATATTTTCCAGAATGGTTGAATTTGGTAACCTAACAGAAACAATGTTGGATTTAGAATGAAATTCAGATGAATCATCTATCATGTTCCTAGTTAAATCAAACTCATTATCATTAACCACAACAGTCACAGTATCAGATTGTTTCTCAAAATATGTTTTTGTCATATTTATATGGCAAAATTGTGTTGGCCTTTTACGATCTGGAGTTTTTATCACGTAATCCACATAATTGATTTTAGACACAATTTCATAAGGACCATGAAATCTAGCTTGTAAAGGATTCGTTTGCACTGGGAAAAGAACCAGCACCTTATCTCCAGGCTTAAACATCCTCATCCTAGCTTCTTTATCATACCAATTTTTCATTTTCTCCTGAGCCAATTTTAAATTTTCCTTGGCTAAGCTACAACGTTTATGTAACCTGTCCTTAAATTTCAAAACATAGTCCAACAAATTAGTGTGTATTTCCTTACTAATCCACTGTTCTTTTGATAAAGTTAAAGGTCCTCTAACTCTATGCCCAAATACAAGTTCAAATGGACTGAAACCTAAAGATTCTTGAACCGATTCCCTTACTGCAAATAAAAGTAAGTTTATACCCTCATCCCCATCACTTTCATTTTCCACACAATATGTCCTAATCATATTCTTGAGGGTAGAATGAAATGTCTCCAAGGCACCTTGCGATTCTGGATGGTATGCAGATGAAGTGATCTGTTTAGCTCCCAATTTATAAACTATCTGTTGAATCAATCCAGACATAAAATTACTGCCTTGATCCGTTTGTATTTCCTTAGGTAATCCAAAATAAGTAAAGAATTTTATAAGGGCCTTTGTCACAGTTTTAGCTTTTATATTCCTCTGGAAACCTAGATGAAGTACACATAATAGTCAACAAGTACTGATAACCAGTTTTTGTCTTTGGTAATGGACCAACATAATCTATAATAACTTTAGAAAACAGCTCACCAAATGCTGGAATAGGTTGTAATGGAGCTGGTGTAACTTAATTTGGTTTACCCACAATTTGACAAGTATGGCACGTTTTACAAAACATCGCCACATCTTTTCTTAGACCAGGCCAGTAAAAATGTTTTTAAATCTTGTCCAGTTTTCCTTACCCCTTGATGTCCACCTAAAGGCACACTATGAGCTAAAGTCAAAATCTCATTTCGATAAACTTTAGGGACAACTACCTGGTAAACAATATTCCATTCCTCACTTGCAGGAATTGTAGGTGATCTCCACTTCCTCATTAACACCCCTTTTTCCAAGTAATACCCTACTGGCACCTTCTCAATTTCACTATCTAGTAGAGCTTGTTCTCTAAATTTTATAATCTCAGGGTCTCCATTCTGCTCTGCTATCATCTCCTTCCGAAACAGAGATAAATCTTCATAGTCAGACTTACTCCAAGAATCTTGTTCAAACAACGAAGGTAAGAAAGTCTCTGACACATCCTCAAAACTCGAATCCTGAGTTGAACAGTCGTGAGTAACAACCTCATTCTGCACATCAATCTTTTTAGCCATAGCTCTAGTCACAACACAGGAAGAATCTGTGTTAGAATTCATCTCTGGTTCCTTTGACTCCATTGTCAAATGCACTTCAGGAAAACCTTGTCCACCTGCTAAGTCATTACCTAAAGAAATAGCCTTCACAGGTAAGCTAGGCTGTAATCCTACTTTATCAAATCCTGTAACTAACCCTGACTTTAAATTTACTTTATGTAAATGTACAGGCATTAAATCACTCCCAACACCTCGTATATAATTTACCTCACCAGTATCAGACTCTTCATTAAACATCAATACACTGTCTAACATCAGTGATTGAGAAGCTCCAGTATCCCTAAGGATTTTTATTGGCACCAGAGTAGATCTTTCTTTCAAGGATACAAACCCTTCAGTTATAAAATGATCATATCCCTTTTTAACTTGGTCAGACTCTAACAAAACCTCATTTGTGTTTATCGAACCCTGTAATTTTACAGGTGCTTCAGTATGTTGCACACAAGCATCTGGAACTTTTTCCTTCTCTTTCTTTTTCAATTGGAAACAGTTAGCTATTACATGGCCAGGTTTCTTACAATAGTTACAAATAGGACCAAACTGTCTTTCCTTCACAGGTTTTCCTTCCTCCTTACCTTTCTCATTAACTTCTGATTTACCTTGAGTCTCTGTGTTATTTTTCCTCTTCAAAATTCTGCCCTGAGGAAATTTAATCTTATGGATTAAAACATACTCATCAGCTAATCTAGCAGAGTCCTGTAATGTATCAGTATTCCTCTCATTTAAGTAGGTCCTTACTTCAACAGGG
Organism: Hypanus sabinus; assembly: GCF_030144855.1. Classification (NCBI taxonomy): domain Eukaryota; kingdom Metazoa; phylum Chordata; class Chondrichthyes; order Myliobatiformes; family Dasyatidae; genus Hypanus; species Hypanus sabinus. The sequence goes on from NC_082734.1 coordinate 30,536,749, forward strand.
ATGCTTCTTTTAAATTCCTCCATTAAAATCAGCTCTTTCAATATATCATAGTCCCCATTTACATTTTTAGAGGAAACCCATCTCTCAAAACACACAGCTTTATCATAGGCAAATTCCACATGTTTTTTCCACAGATTTCTTCAAACTTCTGAATCTTTCTCTACACGCTTCTGGGACCAATTCGTATGCTTTCAAAATATGCTTTTTCACAATATCATAATCAAGTGCTTGCACAGCAGTTAAAGCTGTATAAACTTGTTGTGCTTTGTCTTTAATTACACTCTGTAACAACACTGACCATTTATCTTTCAGCCACTCTGAAATCTGAGCAATCATTTCAAAATGTTGGAAATATCTTTCCACTTCTGTTTCACTAAATGGAGGAACCAATTTAATTTCTTGACTAGCAACAAACGGTTTTCTAGAACCAGAAGACTGATTCCCAGACTTTAATTCCATCATCGCATATTCAAATTCCCATTTTTTATTATCAGCTTCTAACCTATGACACTCCAATTCTGCTTTACTTTGTTCCAACTTCATTTGTTCGATTTGCAACTGCATCTCCAGATTACTTATTGGAAACGACTCTAAAATCGATTCATCAAAATCACCCGAATCCACATAGTGTGACGTGATTTTTCTCTCTATTAGAGCCTTTGATGTAGACTTCAAATTACCTTTAAGTTGCAATCTACTAGCTATCTCAGACACCTGTTTTTTTTTTTTGCCTTCGCTAACAGCTCTGCATCTGGCGAAGCCAGAAACTTATCAATATTCATTGTTGCCGAATAACACTCACAAAAGCCAATCAAACAAAAGAATCGAGTATTCCCCTTTTCCAAAACACCAAATCAAAATTTAACAAGCATTTAAACTCAAAAATGATTGATCCCAGACGAGCCCCCATATTTATGTTACGGATTCAGCAACAATAACTATATGAGTGAGGCAGGGATTTTTATAACAAATAAAACATTTATTAATCACTGAAAACCAAACCCCCAAAAGTAAACAAACCACTAACGTAACCAGAAATCAGCTGCTGTGCGGCAGCTTAAACAGTTCTTAAAGCGATGTTGCAAAAACAGTTCTTCAAAGTAGTATTGCAAAAGTTCAAAATGCTTACAGTCCATTTAAGGGAGAGACTTTTCAAGATGATTTAAATTCTCTTTTACGTCATGTTGCTGCGTTTCCCAGTCGAACTACTTTTCCCACGAAGAATTTACAAATTTGGAAAATGAAACGGCTTAAAGGCACTGACCTTTCCTTTACAAAACTGTTCCCAGTCCTTTCTGCTATTCACAGGGATTAACACGGGGACAGTCAACGAATTCCTTCTGAATGAGGATCAAACAAGGTCGAACCTGTTTCACCATCGAAACTGACTTTCCTCGATCTTTTAACTCCCGTTCACTCTCCACTGATTTTTAACTAGCAGTATTATAAAGAAACTGCTGGCAATGACCTTTTAAACTTTAGGCATTAAATAAAACTCCATCTTTCAACTAAACTGCGTTATTACATTAAATCACGCAGTGGCATGAAGTCAACATGGCAAATCGAGCCACAAACTGTCCCTCCTCACAGGGAGGGGTCCTCCTTTTATACCCTGTAAAAAAAACCTGTCACATGACCTCTACTGGTGGGGAAAATGACGTCACTCCACTATCACAAGACCATTACCTCAAGTCCAGTATAGCTTCAACCCCAGTCACGTGACAAGTACGCCACTGTCACGTGTCACGGGTACGTAACAACCAATGGCTCCTCAATCATTGAGGGAGAAACTTGAATGGCTGGTTGGGATTTTGTTGCAGAAGATGACTCAGTCTTTTTTCCTTGGAGTGACAGAGGATGAGAGGTGACCTGATAGAGGTGTATAAGATGATGAGAGGCATTGATCGTATGGATAGTCAGAGGCTTTTTCCCAGGCTGAAATGGCTAACATGAAAGGACACCATTTTGAGGTGCTTGGAAGTAGGTAGACAGGGGTACGTTTTTTATGCAGAAAGTGGTGAGTGCATGGAATGGGCTGCCGACAACGGTGGTGGAGGCGGATATGATCTGATACATGGTGGGGACTCCTGGATAGATACATGGAGCTTAGAAAAATAGAGGGCTATGGATAACCTTGGGTAATTTCTAAATAAGTACATGTTCGGCACAGCATTGTGAGCCAAAGGGCCTGTATTGTGCTGTAGGTTTTCTATGTTTCTATGAAGAGAAAGTCTCAGGAAACCTGGCTCCTAATACTCAGCACAACAGGCAGAACTGAAAGCTTTAATTGAAACCTGTAAGACAGCAAAAGAATAATCAGCTAATATCTATATGGATTCTCAATAGGCTTTTGGAGTTGTCCAAGACTTTGGAAATTTATGAATCTCAGTGTCTTTTGTGGAGACATATTTGTACACTAATAATAAAATTCTCTTCTATAGTTTGATATACGTCGCGGACTTATAAAACAGCAAATAAATTTAACAAATATTTTACGTCCATGTTGTTGGGAGAAGAAGTCAGAAACATGTATATTTATAGATAGATACATACATTAACTGTATATTGGTGGGTGGGGGGGGGTGTCAGGTTGGCAGTAATGTAGTCCCATGTACACTGACCAGTGTCTTTCAGTCACTCTCTCAGGGAGATATCTATACAGTGACCTGTGTCTCTCAGTCCTTCTCTCTCAGGGGGAAATTGGTACACTAATGGTCTCTCTCAGTTACACCCTCTCAGGGTGATATCTGTACACTGACCGGTGTCTCTTGTTTGTTCTCCCCCATGGGATTATCTGTTCACTAACCAATGTCACTGGCTTCCTCTCTCTGAGAGTGGCCCAAGTCGGAAAATAAAGAGGAGAAGAAGGGAATTTTTTTTTACTGTAAGGAGAAATCAATATTCATGTCATCTGGTTTGGGGCTAACGGAATATGAGGTGTTGCTGCTTCACCCTCAGGATGCCTTCATTTTGAGACAAGATAAGGCGATGGATCAAATGCGCCCCTGTGTGTAGGGGACAACGTACACTAGTGACTTGGTGCGCAGGGGGTGACAGTGTACCCCAGTGACTGGGTGTGCGGGGGAAAGTGTACCCCAGTGATTGGGAGAATGGGGACAGTGTTCCCCAGTGACTGGGAGGCAATGTATCCCAGTGACTGGGAATGTGGGACAGTGTACCCCAGTGACTGGGAGGCAATGTATCCCAGTGACTGGGAATGTGGGACAGTGTACCCCAGTGACCAGGTGAATAGGGGACAGAGTACCCCAGTGATTGGGAGTGTTCTCCAGTGACTGGGGTGGGACAGTGTACCCCAGTGTATCTGTATGTCGGATTGTATGTTTCTGTGTTGAGGTGAAGCTGGTCCCAGTGGACCGATGGGTTCACTTCCCCAGTATCATTGTGCAAAGCTGCGTGTTTTCGTGTTGAGGTGAGGGTGGTCCGAGCAGATCAATGGGTTCAGTGCCTCAGTTTCTCCTTTCCCTGGAGAAATGTGTCTGCCATTGTCCTTTCGTTCCCCTCAGGAGGCTGCCGGCCTTTCCTCATGCACTCAAATCTCTGTAAATGGTGTCCATCTCTGTTGGAACTGTGGGAGAGAAAGCAGAGGTGATGGGATATGTATTGAAACCTTGTTCTTCTGCACCCTATGTAAACCCCTCTGTTCAAACCCAATTTCAATATCATCCCACTCCTGCCCTCTCCCTCTGTCCCCCAGTCACCAGTCTCACGGACTGGGTGTCAGACCCACTTGCCTTCCTTCAGCTCCATTCCTCCATGTGACCCAGCAAATCGCGGAGAGAGCGGAGACCAGAAAAATCACCACTAGCACGGATCTGATCAGCAAGATTGTTCTCTGAGGCTTGTGTGCCCGCATTGCATTTGGTGGTGGTGGTGGTGTTGTTGTTGTTGTTGTTGTTGTTGTATCAGGCACTGTACCGGGGAGGAGAAAAAATTCCATGACTAATCCCATCCTAATCTCCCAGTGACACAGGATTAACAGATCCACTCCATCTCACCAGCTCTGTCACCCCAACACTGTATCTGTCCCTTCCAATCAGCCCCACATTCCTTCCACTCCATTCCTCCATCTCCTCTCCAATCCCCCCTCACTTCACTTCCCTTCATTCTCCACCATCCAATAACCCCTCATCTCCCTCCAATCATCCCCATCCCTCCCTTGCACCCCCATCTGATCCACCATCAAATACCTCTCCATCCTCTCTAACCACCCCCTCTCACATCTCTTCCCTCTGCCCCCTCGTCGCCCCTACAATATCCCATAGGTCTAATCCAGGGAGGTCCCATTGGTACATAGAAACATAGAAAACCTACAGCATAATACAAGCCCTTCGGCTCACAAAGCTGTGCCGAACATGTCCCTACCTTAGAAATTACCTAGGGGTACCCATAGCCCTCTATTTTTCTGAGCTTCATCTAACTGTCCAGGAGTCTCTTAAAAGACCCTATTGTATCTGCCTCCACTACCATCACCGGCAGCCCATTTCACTCTCTGCATAAGAAACTTACCCCTGACATCTCCATTGTTCCAAGCGCCTTAAAACTGTGCCCTCTGATGCTGGCCATTCCAGTCCTGGGAAAAAGTCTCTGACTATCCACACGATCAATGCCTCTCATCATCTTATACACCTCTATCAGGTCACCTCTCATCCCCTGTCACTCCAAGGAAAAAAGGCTGAGTTCACCCAACCTATTCTCATAAGGCAAGCTCCCCAATCCAGGCAACATCCTTGAAAATCTCCTCTGCACCCTTTCTATGGTTTCCACATCCTTCCTGTAGTGAGGCGACCAGAACTGAACACAGTACGCCAAGTGGGGTCTGACCAGGGTCCTATAAAGCTGCAACATTACCTCTCGGCTCCTAAACTCAATCCCATGATTGATGAAGTCCAATGCACCATATGCTTTCTTAACCACAGTGTCAACCTGCGCAGCAGCTTTGAGTGTCCTATGGACTCGGACCCCAAGATCCCACTGATCCTCCACACTGCCAAGAGTCTTAACATTAATACTATATCTTGCCATCATATTTGACCTACCAAAATGAACCACTTCACACTTATCTGGGTTGAATTCCATCTGCCACTTCTCAGCCCAATTTTGCATCCTATCAATGTCCCTCTGACAGCCCTCCACACTATCCACAACACCCCCAACCTATGTGTCATCAGCAAATTTACTAACCCATCCCTCCACTTCTTCATCCAGGTGATTTATAAAAATCACAAAGTGTAGGGATCCCAAAACAGATCCCTGAGGCACCCCACTGGTCATCGGCCTCCATGCAGAATATGACCCGTCTACAATCACTCTTTGCCTTCTGTGGGGAAGCCAGTTCTGGATCCACAAAGCAATGTCCCCTTGCATACCATGCCACCTTCCTTTCTCAATAAGCCTTGCATGGGGTACCTTGTCAAATGCCTTGCTGAAATCTATATACACTACATCTACTGCTCTACCTTCATCAATGTGTTTAGCCACATCCTCAAAAAAAATCCAATCAGGCTTGTAAGGCATGACCTGCCTTTGACAAAGCCATGCTGACTATTCCTAATCATATTATGCCTCTCCAAAAGTTCATAAATCCTGCCTCTCAGGATCTTCTCCATCAACTTACAAACCACTGAAGAAAGACTCACTGGTCTATAATTTCCTAAGCTATCTTTACAACCTTTCTTGAATAATGGAACAACATCTGCAACCCTCCAATCCTCCGGAACCTCTCCCGTCCCCATTGATGATGTAAAGATCATTGCCAGAGGCTCAGCAATCTCCGCCCTCACCTCCCACAGTAGCCTGGGGTACATATTGTCCAGTCTCAGTGACTTACCCAACTTGATGCTTTCCAAAAGCTCCAGCACATCCTCTTTCTTAATATCTACATGCTCAAGCTTTTGAGTCCATTAAAGGGAAATCCCAAACAGATTTGCAATGGGGATTGAAGAAATTGTCAAGGACTTAAACAAATCTTCACAGAGCACATTTTAGGAAGGATGTGATTACATTGGTGAGAGTGCAGAAGAGATTCACCAGGATGTGGCCTGGACTGGAAGCTTTAGTTATGGGGAGAGTTGGGACAGCCTGGGTTCACTTTCCCTGGAGTGAAGAAGCTGAGGGCTGCCAGATAGGTAGAAGGATATAACTGTTTAAGTTCATAATTAGATTGCAGAGAGAGAATTCTGCTGAGCTCGACAATTTCATCAACTTTGCCTCTAGCTTTCTCCAAGCCCTTAAATTCACTTGGTCCATCTTGGACACTTCTCTCCCCTTTTTTGATCTCTCGGTCTCCATCTCTGGAGACAGACTATCCACTGACATCTTCTACAAACTCACTGACTCCCATAACTATCTTGACTATACCTCTTCCCACCCTGCCCAATGCAAAAATGCCATTCCCTATTCCCAGTTCCTCCGTCTCCACCGCATCTGCTCCCAGGATGAGGCTTTCCGTTCCAGAACTTCTCAAATGTCCTCTTTCTTTCAGGATTGTGGTTTCCCTTCTGGCGTCATCAAAGATGCCCTCACCTGCATCTCCTCCATTTCCCGCACTTTAGCCCTTAACCCATCCTCTTGTCACCACAACAGGGACAAGGTTCCCTTTGTCCTCACCTACCACCCCACCAGCCTCTGGATCCAGCATATTATCCTCTGCAACTTCCGCCACCTTCAACAGGACCCCACCACCAAGCACATCTTTCCCTCCCTAACCCTCTCAGATTTTTGCAGGGATTGTTCCCTCCACGACTACCTGGTCCACACATCCCACAGAACTCCCACCTGGCACTTATCCCTGCAAGTGCAAATGCTACACCTGTCCCAACACCTCCCCCCTTACCACCAATCAGGGCCCCAGACAGTCCTTCCAGGTGAGGCAACACTTCAACTGTGAGTCTGCTGGAGTTGTCTATTGCATCCGGTGCTCCCGATGCGGCCTCCTCTACATCAGTGAGACCCGACGCAGATTGGGGGACCGCTTCGTCGAGCACCCCCGCTCCGTCCGTCACAATAGACAGGACCTCCTGGTTGCCACCCACTTCAACTCTCCCTCTCATTCCCATCTAGATATAGACAATAGACAATAGGTGCAGAAGTAGACCATTCGGCCCCTCGAGTCTGCACCGCCATTCTGAGATCATGGCTGATCATTCACTATCAATACCCAGTCCCTGCCTTGTCCCCATATCCCTTGATTCCCCTATCCATCAGATATCTATCCAGCTCCTTCTTGAAAGCATCCAGAGAATTGGCCTCCACCGTCTTCCGAGGCAGTGCATTCCACACCTCCACAACTCTCTGGGAGAAGAAGCTCTTCCTCAACTCTGTTTTAAATAACTGACCTCTTATTCTCAATCCATGCCCTCTGGTACTGGACTCTCCCAACATCTGGAACATATTTCCTGCCTCAATCCTATCAAATCCTTTAATTATCTTAAACGTTTCAATCAGATCCCCTCTCAATCTCCTCAATTCCAGCGTGTACAAGCCCAATCTCTCCAATCTCTCTGCGTAAGACAGCCCTGCCATCCCAGGAATCAACCTAGTGAATCTACGCTGCACTTCCTCAATTGCCAGATTGTCCTTCCTTAAACCTGGAGACCAAAACTGTACACAATATTCCAGGTGTGGTCTCACCAGGGCCCTGTACAAATGCAAAAGAACATCCTTGCTCTTGTATTCAATTCCCCTTGTAACAAAGGCCAACATTCCATTTGCCCTCTTCACTGCCTGTTGCACTTGCTCATTCACCTTCATTGACAGATGAACTAGGACTCCTAGGTCTCTTTGCATTTCTCCCTTACCTAACTCGACACCGTTCAGACAATACTCTGCCCTCTTGTTCCAGCTTCCAAAGTGGATAACTTCACATTTATTCACATTGAATGACATCTGCCAAGTATCTGCCCACTCACTCAGCCTATCCAAGTCTCCCTGTATTCTCCTAACGTCCTCTTCGCATGTCACACTGCCACCCAGTTTAGTATCGTCAGCAAACTTGCTGATATGGTTTTCAATGCCCTCATCTAAATCATTGACATAAATCGTAAAGAGCTGTGGTCCCAATACAGAGTCCTGTGGTACCCCACTAGTCACCTCCAGCCAGTCTGAGAAACACCCATTCACTGCTACCCTTTGCTTTCTATCTGCCAACCAGTTTTCTATCCATGTTGAAACCCTGCCCCCAATGCCATGAGCTCTGATTTTACTCACCAATCTCCTATGTGGCACCTTATCGAATGCCTTCTGAAAATCTAGGTACACAACATCTACTGGCTTACCCTCGTCTAACATCCTTGTTACACCCTCAAAAAATTCCAACAGATTAGTCAAGCATGATTTGCCCTTGGTAAATCCATGCTGGCTCGGCCTAATCCTATTTCTGCCATCTAGATGTGCCACTATTTCGTCCTTAATAATGGACTCAAGCATCTTCCCCACGACTGACGTTAGGCTAACAGGGCGATAGTTCTCCGTTTTCTCCTTCCCTCCCTTCTTGAAAAGTGGGACAACATTAGCCACTCTCCAATCTTCAGGAACTGATCCTGAATCTAAGGAACATTGGAAAATGATTACCAATGCATCCACAATTTCCTGAGCCACCTCTTTTAGAACCCTCGGATGCAGACCATCTGGACCCGGGGATTTATTAGCCTTCAGTCCTACCAGTCTATATGTCCATACATGGCCTCCTCTACTGCCATGATGAGGCCAAACTCAGGTTGGAGGAGCAACACCTCATCTACCATCTGGGTAGCCTCCAGCCTTGTGGTATGAACATTGAATTCTCCAATTTCCAGTAATTCCCTCCCCCTCCTCCTTCCCCTATCACAGGTCCCTCTTTGCCTCTCTCCCCTTTCAAATTTCTGCTTCTTTATCTCTACATTTCTTTCATGCTTATCCCCTCCCCCTCCCCTATCTCTATTACTGGGCTTCAGCCCTCTCTTCCCCCCCATTCCTGATGAAGGGTCTCGGCCCGAAACGTTGGCTACTCTTTTCTCACGGATGCTGCCTGACCTGCTGAGTTCTTCCAGCATTGTCTACGTATTATTTGATCCACAGCATCTGCAGTTGTATTTTTGTGAGAATTCTCTTCCTGTGGTCAAGGCATCATAACAGTAGGCAAGTTGAGGATGAGAGAAACGAGTTTTAATGGTGATTTGAAGGTTAAGCTCAGTGGCTGATATCTGGGAGGTCTTGTCAGAGGAGGTGCTGGGATCAGATACAAACACGGTGTTTCAGAGACATTTGGACACACTCTGAAACAGGCAGCTTACGGGAGAGGTGGTCCTAATGTGGGCAAGTGGGGTTTGTGTGGGTGGGCAAAGAGGCTGGTTTGGACATGATGGGCTGGAAAGGCTGTTTCTGAGCTTTGTGAATCTGTATCTAGAAGCAGACCAGCAATGGGATACATCTGGATTCTCAATCAGGGCCCCCACAGGAGCACAAGGTCAGTGCTCATGGACGTGAAGGTAAAGTAACTGCAGATGCTGGAAACCTAAATTAAAGCAGAGGGTAGCGAAGGGTCTGTGACCTGAGCTGTGAGCTCTGTTCCTCGGCCCACGGATGTGGCCTATCCTGACCTGGTGTTATTGTTCAGCAAACGAAGTCGGCGAATGTGCTGCTCATGCAATGGCAAATATGTTGCCCAGTGAGCGCTCAGGGATTCCATCTGCCTGTGTTTGAACCATAGCCCTCTGAATCTCTCCGATCCATCGGCATAAGTACGTGGCTTTTAAATTTGCAAATGTGACCACCTCAACCACTGTTTCTGGCAGCTCATTCCAAATTACTGTCTGGGATCTTCCTCCCAAGGGATATCCGTTCAAAGACTAACATCCCACAGTTGCTGTAAAGGAATTGTATCACTCAGTCCCTCTGTCTCAGTGGGATATCCTGACAATGACCACAGTCTCTACTCCCTGTCTGTGAAGACATACTTATGCACGGACTGGTATCTGTACACTGACCAGTGTCTCTCAGTCCCTCTCTCTCGGGGGAGATCTGCAAACAGACTGCTGTCCCTCAGTCCCTCTGTCAGGGGATATCTATACACTGACTGGTGTCTCTCAGGAAAAATCTGTACGCTGACTGGTGTCTCTCAGTCCCTCTCTCTCAGGGGGTTATCTGTACACTGACCAGTGTCTCTCAGTCCCTCTCTCTCAGGGGGAGATCTGTACACTGACCAGTGTCTCTCAGTCCCTCTCTCTCAGGGGGAGATCTGTACACTGACCAGTGTCTCTCAGTCCCTCTCTCTCAGGGGGTTATCTGTACACTGACCAGTATTAACCCAGATAAATGTGAGGTGTTGCTCCTTGGTAGGGCAAATATAAGAAGATAGTACACTGTTAATAGCCCTTAACAATTTTTCTGAGTAGAAAGATCTTGGGGTCCAAGTTCATAGCTCTAAAATAGCTAGGCAGGTCAACAGGGTGGTGAAGAAGGCTTATGGATTACTTGCTTTTATTATTCAAGATATTGAGTTCAAAAGTCACGAGGTTATGTCGCATCTTTATGTAACGCGCTGTAAGGTTTCACTGCTAATGTAATGTCGTCTCTGTGGTGTTCCACTGCTAAGGTAATGGTTTCTCTGTAGCAGCAGTGACTAGAGATAACAGGGCATGTTAACCAATGACTGGGATGTTGTTCTGTCGTGTGTCTGGGAGCTGGGAATTTGCGGTCTTTTTGCCGGGGAAAGATGAAGAGAGAAGACGCGAATGGAGAGAGTTGGTAGACTTGGAGCGAGGGTCCGACGGTCAGCGTCAATCGGCGGAGGCCGAGGGTGAACGAACGGCCTCATCAGTGAGTTTCACTGTTGCACATTAGACTGTTTCATGAGAATGGGCCCTTTTTCTTTATTTGTTTTCTTTACCAAGCAAATGGTCAAATTAAGAATTTTCAAGCTCAATCGGATAATCCCATATTGTGTATTGTTTGTTATTTTGTGGTACTGAGTATTTTGCATTTTGTGGTATTTTGCAATAGGGGACACATTGTGTAGGATTCACCGAAATGAGATTTCTTAAGTTTGGCCATGCTGGGGGCTATTATCCACTATATTAAGTCGCTAGCCAAACCACGAGTTACATTTATAAAACTCTGGTTAGGCGTAATGCATACAGTTGTGGTCGCTCCACTATAGGAAGGAAGTTGGGGCTTTGGAGAGGGTGCTGAAGAAGCTTTACCAGGATGCTGCCGGGTTTAGTGGGCATGTGCTGTCATGAGAGGCTGGAGAAACTTTGGTTGTTTTCCTTAGAGTGGCAGGCGCTGAGGGGAGATCAGATTGAGGTGTATAAGATGATCAGAGGCATCGATGAAGCACACAGGGAGTATCTGTTTCCTAGGGCAGAGAAGACTAATGCCAGAGGGTATTCATCAAAGATGAGGGGGTAGATTCAAAGGGGATGTGAGGGGTAAGGTTTTTACTCAGACAGTGGTGGATGCCTGGGAAGGTGGTAGAGGTAAATGTATTAGAGGGTTTTCAGGGACATCTAGATGGACACATGGATGTGAGGAAGATTGAGGAATATGGACATTGTGCAGCTCAAATGGATTAGTTAATCAGTGTTTTTGATTTTGCTTTTTAGTTGGTTAGGCACAACATTGTAAGCTGACGGGTCTGTTCCTGTGCTGTACTGTTCTATGTTCTATATTCTCAGTTCCTCTCTCTCAGAGGAAGATCTGCAACACTGACCAGTTTCTCTTATCACTCTCTCTCAGGGGGAGATCTGTACACTGACCGGCGTCTCTCAGTCCTCTCTCCCAGGGAAAGATCTGTACACTCACCGGTGTCTCTCAGTCCCTCTCTCTCAGGGGGAGATCTGTACACTAACCGGTGTCTCTCTGTCCCTCTCTCTCAGGAGATCTGTACACTGACCAGTGTCTCTCAGTCCCTCTCTCTCAGGAATGATCTGAACACTGACCAGTGTCTCTCAGTCCCTCTCTCTCAGGGGGAGATCTGTACACTGACCAGTGTCTCTCAGTCCCTCTCTCTCAAGGATGATCTGTACACTGACCAGTGTCTCTCAGTCCCTCTCTCTCAGGAGATCTGTACACTGACCGGTGTCTCTCTGTCCCTCTCTCTCAGGGATGATCTGTACACTGACCAGTGTCTCTCAGTCCCTCTCTCTAAAGGATGATCTGTACACTGACCAGTGTCTCTCAGTCCCTCTCTCTCGGGGATGATCTGTACACTGAGCAGTGTGTTTTCCCCCCTCTCTCTCTCAGGAGAAGATCTGCAACACTGACCAGTGTCTCTCAGTCCTCTCTCTCAGGAGATCTGTACACTGACCAGTGTCTCTCAGTCCCTCTCTCTCAGGGATGATCTGTACATTGAACGGTGTCTCTCTGTCCGTCTCTCAGAGGGAGATCTGTACACTGACCAGTGTCTCTCAGTCCCTCTCTCTCAGGAGATCTGTACACTGACCAGTATCTCTCAATCCCTCTCTCTCAAGGATGATCTGTACACTGACCAGTATCTCTCATACCCTCTCTCTCAGGAGATCTGTGCACTGACCGGTGTCACTGCAGATGCTGTGGTCAAATCAAATTGGGGGACCGCTTCGTTGAGCACATCCACTCTGTCCACCACAACCGACAGGATCTCCTAGTTTCCACCCACTTCAACTCTCCTTCACATTCCCATTCGGATATGTTCATACATGGCCTCCTCTACTGCCATGATACGGCCAAACTCCGGTTGGAGGATCAACACTTCTGGGTAGTCTCCAGCCCCTTGGTATGAACATCGAGTTCTCCATCTTCCGGTAATTGCCCCCCTCCCCCCATTCCACTTTCACTCTGCCTCCTCTTCTAGCTGCCTATCACCTCTCTCATGATTCTGCCTTCTTCTACTACCCATAGTGCTTTCCCCTTACATTCCTTCTTCACCTTTCCTGCCTATCCCCTCCCTGCTTCCCCTCCCCAACCCCTTGATCGTTCCTCTGATTGGTTTTTCACCTGGTACCTTCCACCCTCCCCCCACCTTCTTTATAGGGCCTCTGCCCCCTCCTTCTTCTGTTCTAATGAAGGGTCTCGGCCCGAAACGCTGACTTCTCATTTCAACGGAAGCTGCCCGACCTGTTGAGTTCATCCATCTTGTTTGTACATGTTAATTATGTTGGGTCCTTTCTGTTTTTTTCTTTCTTTTCTTTAGTAACCCTTTTAGTTAAGATTCATAAATATGATTCCTTTAATCGTATGCAGTGAGTTGTTTATTATTTCGTGGCACTGACTTGTAACAGGGTAGCAAATTACACAGCATCCACACAAACTGGGGTTTGGGGTGGGAGAGATGTCTTAATCTCATGAGTTTGATGAGACTGGAGTGTGTATTCCTGAGACTTATGCAATCAAGGAAACCAGAGGGGTTTCAGAAGCGGTCTCAACACCACGAGTCACCAGCAGCCAACCAGAGAAGGCCCCCTTTATACAACTCTTTGTCTCCTGCGAGTCAGCCAAACTTCTAATAGACTAGTATCTTTCTGTAATACCATGGACTCTTATGTACAGCAGCCTCGTGTGTGGCACCTTGTCAAAGGCCTTCTGAAAATCCAAGTAAACAACATCTACTGACTCTTCCATGTCTATCCTGCCTGTTAGTTCCTCAGATAATTACAACAGATTTGTTAAGCAAGATTTCCCAATAAGGAAACCATGCTGATTTCAGCCTATTTTATCACATATCTCCAAGTAGTCTGGAATCTCATCTTTAATAATGGACTCCAACATCTTCACTACCACTCAAGGCAGAATAAGTGGCTTATAATTTTCTGTCTTTTGCCTCCCTCCCTTCTTAAAGAGTTTAAACACAAGTAATCCTGCAGATGCTGGAAATCTTAACACAATAGACACAAAATGCTGATGAAACTAAGCAGGTCAGGCAGCATCTATGGAAATTAATAAACAGTTAATGTTTCTGGCCTAGACCCTTTTTCGGGTCTAGAAATGGGAGGGAGGGGAGATGAATGAATAAAAGTGGGCTGAGGGGGAGGACTAGCTGAAAAGTGACCGGTGATACCACGTAGGTAGGAAAGGTAAAGGGAAGGGGAAGGTATCTGATAGGAGAGGAGAGTGGACAGCAGGAGAAAAGAAGAAGGAGAGACACCAGGGGGAGGGGATAGGCAGGTGAGGAAGAGGCAAAAGGCCAGAGTGGAGAATAGAAGGTGAGAGAAGGGGGGGGGTGGAAAAACATTTTTTACACTATCAGGGTGGAGGAACACCACTTAAAATTCTATCTGGGTGGCCTCCAAACTGAGGGCATGAATACTGATTTCACCTTCTGGTAAAAAAGAAATTCCTCACCCTCCCCTTTTCTTGCATTCCCTACTCTGGCCCCTTATCTCTTCTCACCTGCCTAACACCTACCCCCCCAGTGCCCTCTTTTTTCCATTTCTCCCTGGTCCATTCTGCTTTTCTACCAGACTCCTTTTTCTCCAGACATTTATCTTTTCCACCCATCACTTTTCTCAGCTTCTCACTTCATTCCTGCATCCCCCACCCATTTGGCTTCACCTACCACCTTCTAGCTGATCCTCTTCCCCTCTCCCACCTTTTTATTCTGGCATCTTCTCCTTCCTTTGCAGTCTCAGCCAAAAACTTTGACTGTTTATTCACTTCCACAGATGCTACCTGACCTGCTGAGTCCTCTAGCATTTTGCGAGTGTTGCTTAAAGAGTTTAAGATTGTTATTGTCATCTCCTGTACACACGTGTAAGGAAAATAAAATAACTGTTAGTCTGGATCTGATGCAACACAAAAAAACACAAAAGATAAAGAACACAATAATAATAAAGACACACAACTAATACAAATCCATAAGATAATATACTGTATACATTGATTGTATGTCCATAAATTGACTGATGGGAAATAACAGAATAGTGTTGGAGTTAGTGAGTGAAAGTGCAGATCAGACTTACTGCTTGGAGAAAGTAACTGTTTCTGAGTCTGGTGGTCTTGGCTACTGTACATAGCCTCCTCCCTGATGCTTGTGGAACAAACAGTCCATGAGCAAGGTAGATGGGATCCTTCATGATGTTACTAGCCCTTGTTAATGGCCCAGGATTGATAAGCGATCTTGAAGTAAAGGAGCCATTAGGAGGTAGTGACCATAATATGATAAGTTTTTATCTGCAATTTGAGAAGGATAAGGGCAGATCAGAGGTGTCAGTGTTGCAGTTGAACAAAGGAGACTATGGAGCCATGAGAGAGGATCTGGCCAAAGTTAAATGGACGGATATCCTAGCAGAAAAGACAGTGGAACAGCAATGGCAGGTATTCTTGGGAATAATGCACAAGGTGCAAAATCAGTTCATCCCCCGGAGAAGGAAGGATTCAAAGGGGGGTAAAGGGGCCACAGTGGTTGACAAAGGAAGTCAGAGATCACACCGCATTAAAAAAAAGTATGACAGAGCTAAGGTGAGTGGGAAGACAGATGATTGGGAAATTTTTAAGGAACAATAGAACTTAACTAAAAAGGCAATATGGGGAGAAAAAATTAGGTACGAATGCAAGCTAGCCAGGAATATAAAGGAGGATAGCAAAAGCTTTTTTAGGTATGTGAAGAGAAAGAAGATAGTTAAGAACAATGTTGGGCCCTTGAAGAATGAATTGGGTGAAATTGTTATGGGAAACAGAGAAATGGCAGAAGAATTTAATAAGTACTTTAGATCTGTCTTCACTAGGGAAGACACAAGCAATCTCCCAGATGTATGGATGAGCCAAGGACATAAGGTAACAGAGGAAATGAAACAGATTGGCATTAGGAAAGAAACGGTGATGAGTAGACTGATGGGACTGAAGGCTAACAAATCCCCAGGTCCAGATGGTCTGCATCCTAGGGTACTAAAGGAGGTGGCTCTGGAAATTGCGGATGCATTGGTAATCATTTTCCAATGTTCCTTAGATTCAGAATCAGTTCCTAAGGATTGGAGAATGGTTAATGTTATTCCACTTTTTAAGAAAGGAGGGAGGGAGAAAACAGAGAACTATCGTCCTGTCAGCCTAACATCAGTAGTGGGGAAGATGCTAGAGACCATTATTAAAGCTGAAATAGTGGCATATCTAGATTGCAGTGATAGGATTGGGCCGAGCCAGCATGGATTTACCAAGGGCAAATCATGCTTGACTAATCTATTGGAGTTTTTCGAGGATGTAACCAGGAAGTTAGACAAGGGAGATCCAGTGGATGCAGTGTACCTCGATTTTCAGAAGGCATTTGATAAGGTCCCACATAGGATATTGGTGGGTAAAATCAGAGCTCATGGCATTAGGGGGAAGATATTGACATGGATAGAAAACTGGTTGGCAGAAGAAAGCAAAGGGTAGAGGTGAATGGGTGTTTCTCGGAATGGCAGGTGGTGACTAGTGGTGTGCCACAGGGCTTGGTATTGGAACCACAGCTGTTTACGATTTACATCAACGATTTAGATGAAGGCATTGAGAATAACATCAGCAAATTTGCTGATGATACTAAGCTGGGTGGCAGTGTGACATGTGATGAGGATGTTAGGAGAATTCAGGGTGACTTGGATAGGCTGGGTGAGTGGGCAGATACTTGGCAGATGATGTTTAATGTGAATAAGTGTGAGGTTATCCACTTTGGGAGTAAGAACAGGAAGGCAGATTATTATCTAACAGTGTAGAGTTAGGTAAGGGAGAAATACAAAGAGATCTAGGAGTCCTTGTTCATCAAACACTGAAGGTGAATGAGCAAGTGCAGCAGGCAGTGAAGAAGGCTAATGGAATGTTGGCCTTTATTACAAAGGGAATCGAGTACAAGAGCAAAGAAATCCTCTTGCATTTGTACAGGGCCCTGGTGAGACCACACCTGGAGTATTGTGTACAGTTTAGGTCTCCAGGGTTAAGGAAGGACATCCTGGCTGTAGAGGAGGTGCAGCGTAGATTCACAAGGTTAATTCCTGGGATGTCCGGACTGTTTTACGCAGAGAAGTTAGAGAGACTGGGCTTGTACACACTGGAATTAAGGAGATTGAGAGGGGATCTGATTGAAACATATAAGATTATTAAGGGATTGGACAAGATAGAGGCAGGAAATATGTTCCAGATACTGGGAGAGTCCAGTACCAGAGGGCATGGTTTGAGAATAAGGGGTAGGTTATTTAGGACAGAGTTAAGGAAAAACTTCTTCTCCCAGAGAGTTGTGGGGGTGTGGAATGCACTGCCTCAGAAGGCAGTGGAGGCCAATTCTCTGGATGCTTTCAAGAAGGAGCTAGATAGGTGTCTTATGGATAGGGGAATCAAGGGATATGGGGACAAGGCAGGAACCGGATATTGATAGTAGATGATCAGCCATGATCTCAGAATGGTGGTGTAGGTTCGAAGAGCCAAATGGTCTACTTCTGCACCTATTGTCTATTGTAGAGCTCCTTTCTGTATATACTCTGTCTTTGATGGCAGGTAAGCTGTTGCTGTTGACGTGTTGGGCTGTGTTTACTACTCACTGTAGAGTCATCCTCTTTGCCGCAGTGCATTTTCCATGCCTAGCAGTCATGCAGCTTGTCAGGATGCTCTCTACTTTAGAATGACATAAGTATGCATGTCCAAAGTTTAGTGACATTTGCGATTGTCCAATCCACTGGAAACTTTCCTGAATCTATTGATTCTTCAAAGATCACTAATAATGCCTCCATATTCTTCAGAGCTACCTCTTTCAGAATCCTGGGTGTAGACGATCTGGACCAGGTGACTTACTTACCTACAGACCTTTCAGCTTCCCAAGCACCTTTCCCCAGTAGAAGTGACTACACTCACTTCTGACCCTTCACATTCCCCAATTTCTCCTTTACTGCTGATGTCTTCCACACTGAAGAGTGACACAAAATACATATTCAGTTTGTCTGCCATTTTCTGCCCCCATTGCTACCTGTCCAGCATCATTTTTGTTTGCCAGCAAACCAATATCCACTCTTGATCATCTACCTTATTCCATATACTGCGTACCTTCAAATGCAACTCCTTCAGTACTGTATTCAGTGCCCTTTTCAATTTTGTCTCCATGTTACCAGAAGTTAAATGCTTTCTAAACATTTTGTCTTTTTCTTTATTCTGGAAACTTCTGTAACAATAGACAATAGACCATTCAGTAGACCATTTGGCCCTTCGAGGCTGCACCGCCATTTTGAGATCATGGCCGATCATCTACTATCAATACCCGGTTCCTGCCTTGTCCCCATATCCCTTGATTCCCCTATCCATAAGATACCTATCTAGCTCCTCCTTGAAAGCATCCAGAGAATTGGCCTCCACTACCTTCCGAGGCAGTGCATTCCAGACCCCCACAACTCTCTGGGAGAAGAAGTTCTTCCTTAACTCTTTCCTAAATGACCTACCCCTTATTCTCAAACCATGCCCTCTGGTACTGGACTCTCCCAGCATCTGGAACATATTTCCTGCCCCTATCTTGTCCAATCCCTTAATAACCTTATATGTTGCAATCAGATCCCCTCTCAATCTCCTTAATTCCAGTGTGTACAAGCCCAGTCTCTCTAACCTCTCTGCATAAGACAGTCCAGACATCACAGGAATTAACCTCGTGAATCTACGCTGCACTTCCTCTACAGCCAGGATGTCCTTCCATAACCCTGGAGACCAAAACTGTACACAATACTCCAGGTGTGGTCTCACCAGGGCTCTGTACAAATGCAAGAGGATTTCCTTGCTCTTGTACTCAATTCCCTTTGTAATAAAGGCCAACATTCCATTAGCCTTCTTCACTGCCTGCTGCACTTGCTCATTCACCTTCAGTGACTGATGAACAAGGACTCCTAGATCTCTTTGTATTTCTCCCTTACCCAACTCTACACCGTTCAGATAATAATCTGCCTTCCTGTTCTTATTCCCAAAGTGGATAACCTCACACTTATTCACATTAAACGTCATCTGCCAAGTATCTGCCCCCTCACCCAGCCTATCTAAGTCACCCTGAATTCTCCTAACATCCTCATCACATGTCACACTGCCACCCAGCTTAGTATCATTAGCAAACTTGCTGATGTTATTCTCAATGCCTTGACCCTCTCCTGCACTCTCCTCTCATTTTACTTTATCCTCACTTTTCCAAACTGTTAAACCCAACTCCACCCTCTAACTACTTAGATTAAAGCCGTAAGCACAGTCCTAGTTATACAACTCACCGGGACCCTGGTTCCAGCATGGTTCTGGTGGAGCCCATCCCATCGGAGGAGAGCCCTCCTTCCCCAATAAAGGTGCCTATATCCCACAAATTCCAATCCATTTTTTCCACACCGATCTTTGAGCCATGCATTTAGCTCTCTGATCTTATTACCCCTGTGCCAATTTGCACATGGCTCAGGTAACAATCCAGGGATTATTATCCTTCTGTTTCTGTATTTTAATTTAGCCTCTAGCTGCTCAAATTCCCTCAGCAGAACAGCTTTCTATGTTTTTCCTACATCATTGGTACACATATGAACCGTGACTGCTGTATCTTTCCCTTCCCACTCCAAATTCCTCTGCAGGTCAGATGAGACACAGGCACCAGGCAGAAAATACAGTCTTCAGGACTCTCGATCTTTGCGGTGGAGAATTTTCTCAGATTCCGGGTCATCAACTCTGAGCCTGAGTTCCTTAAACAACCAACACTTGCTGCAGGAAATACAATGGTGTCCACCAGCTACCACATCATACAGCTACGTCACCAGGAACAGTTTAGAGATGTCAGAGGTAGGTTTCTTACATGGAGAGCAGAATACACTGTTAGGGGTGGGAGGTTGATACATTAGAGGCATTTAAATGATTGGCACATGGATGAAAGGAAAATGCATTACATGCTATGTTGGAAGGAAGGCTTAGATTGATCATGAGTAGGTAAAAAATCGGCACAACATCATGAGTTGAAGTGCCCATACTGTACTATACAGTTCTATGTTCTAGGTTGCATAACTCACCAAGACCATTTCCTGCTCCCTCAAAACATGCTAGGTCACCATTATTTTACTCCCTTTATATTTAACATTTATTTTCACACCATTTGACCTCAGCAGCATCCTTTATCGTGCTCTGTGTTATAACTTTGTGGTCCTGGTTAGAATTCTATTAATCTTAAAGTTATACAGTATGGAAAAGTCCCTTCAGCCCAATTCTTCCATGCTGACCAGGGTCTCTACCTGAGTGAGTTCCATTTGCCTACATAAGGCTCATATCCCTCTAAACCACGTAACTATCCAAATATGTTTCAAACGTTGTAATTATAACCATCTCAACCTCTTCCTCTGGCCACTTGTTCAAAATAACCACCATCCTGGAGACTCACTGGTGTTCACAGAATCTCCTCTCTGTCTCACAAACTATCATCTCTCCTGCCAATACAGTTCTCCTGGACTAACCCCCACCCTCCTGGTGCCCTGCATTAGTCAGTCATTGTGCCACAGATCTGCAAGGTCCTCAGAAGAACAATCTTATTTTCTCCCTCACACATGGGACATTTCATCTCCTGGATACCAGATCAGGATATTATTGATGAGACAGTGACAGATAAATCCAATACACAA
Organism: Hypanus sabinus; assembly: GCF_030144855.1. Classification (NCBI taxonomy): domain Eukaryota; kingdom Metazoa; phylum Chordata; class Chondrichthyes; order Myliobatiformes; family Dasyatidae; genus Hypanus; species Hypanus sabinus. Next base: position 30,557,295 of record NC_082734.1, read on the forward strand.
TTCGGGTAAGGTGGGAATGCAAGGCTTGTTCGCACAGGAAATGACTGTACTGAATCTCACTGACGAGTTTGAAGGGAGCTGGATAAACACTGTGGAAATATATCTGTAACCCTGAAGTCTTTATGAATTTATAACTTTTGTAAAATGTCATGCGACAAAATGGAACCAGTGTGATCCCAGAATGCTTTACTGGATTGGAAGTGAGGCTTACAGGTCTCTGAGTTTTATCAATATGTTAGGGGGGAAAGTTTTGACAATAGGGAAACGCAGGACACAGCTGTCATGGGGAAAGAAGCCTCTAAAGACAAATGGACTGGTTGAAGAATAGATGCCAGGAACCAGAGACATTTGCATATAATGGAGGAATGTTATGGAATGGAACAACCTAATTACTGTGCGTAGTAAAAAGTATAAAAGCTATAAGATTGAGGCTATTTTCCAGACAATAAAGTAGACTTCCTTTGCAAGTAAATAATAAAATGCATTTACAAGCACAACACTTTACAGTACCAGTGACCCAGGTTCAATTCCTGCTGCTGCCTGAAAGGCATCTGTACATTTTCCCTCTGACTATGTAGTTTCCTCCAGGTGATCCAGTTTCCTTCCACAGTCCAAAGACTTACTGGTTAGTAGCTTAATTAGTCATTATAAATTGTCTTGTGATTAAGCTAGAATAAAATAGGTGGATTGCTGGGCTCAAAGGGCTACACTGTATCACAATAAATAAAAATAAATAATATTGGTCCAGCTGACGTTGGAGTTTGGTACTGTATATTAAAAGACCCAAATGAGCAGTACATGACAACACACAAGGGAATAGGGCACATAAGGATTCTAGTGATAAGGAGAAGAGAGAAATGAGATACATTGGGGTTCCACAGGATGGGTGCTGAGATTATGTTCTTCCCACTGGGGGATCTTGATCAAGGGACTCGGAACAACAGCCTCAGAATAAGGAGCTACCTACTTTGGAAAAGCTTGTGGAGGAATTTCTTCTCTCTGAAGCTCAGGAATCATTAAAATTCTCTCCTCCAGAGAGCAATGGAAACAGAGTGACAGAAAATATTCAAAGCCAAGACATTAAGAGTTTTGGTCTGGAGGGGAGTTTGGTGTGGTTGTGAAGAACTGGCAGGAAAGTGGACCTGAGGCTGAGTTCAGACCAGATCTGATCTTAGTGACCGAGGAATAGGTTCTAGGAACCAAATAGTCTCCTTTAGATCTCTGAGTCATAGTCATATACCACCAGAGCACAGAAACAGGTGCTTCAGCCCATCTAGTCCATGCAGGCTTGTTTTCTGCCTAGTCCCATCTACCTTCATCCAACCCGTTACTATCCACACCTCTCTTATTGTGTACCTATCCAAATATCTCTTAAATGTTACAGCTGAACCTACATCTACCACTTCCAGTGGCAGCTCATCCACACACGTACCACCCTATGAGTGAAGAAGTTCCCCCTTGGATTCCCCTCAAATATTTCATTTTTCCTTGTCAACCTATGATCTCTAGTTCTAGTCTCACCCAACCCCAAGGGAAAGAGCTTTCATGCATTTACTCTGTCTTTACCACTCTCAATTTTGTCTACCTTGATAACATCTCTCCACATTTTTCCTGAAATCCATGGAATAACCTATTCAACCTGACCCTGTAACAAAGGTCTTTAAGTCCTGGCAGCATCCTTGTAACTTTTTTCTGCATTCTAAAAAGCTTCTTGATATTTCTCCCGTGATTAGTTGACCAGAAATGGACATGATACCGTGGATTCTGATTAATTGGGACACATCAGGACCAGTACATTTAGTTCCTATTAAGCAGCTGTCCCAATTGGCTGAAGTTTCATGGAAAAAGGTATAAAAAAGACTGTACTGTTTAACTAAGTAATAAATTATGTATTTAAATGAAATACAGAACAAGTTAGAACATTACAAATACTACTACAGTACTACCCACTGTGTATTAGTTCCTAATATTTATTGATGAATGAACTCATCCAGTGTACACTGCTAAGTTATTTTGATTGACCTTAAATGAACAAAATCAGCACAGACACCTAGTGCAGATAATGGACTGTCTTCATACAGTGCGATCAATGATTGCATCCTCCAACTCTACATTTTCTTTGTAACATTCAAGATTATTGTCGATAAAGTCAAATTCTTTGTCACTCAAAGCCATTTCTGGCATCTCCAAGCCTGAATTTTTCTACTGCTTATTTCTCACCAATTATCAGTGACAAAAGCACCACCATGTGCAATTGTCTAAATAACCAGCTGTCCCAATTAACAGATGACCCAATTAACCTGAATTTGGATTCACCAAAGTCTCGTACAACTTCAACAATAACATCCCAACTCCTGTACTAAATGCCTGATTTATGAAGGCCAATGTGCCAGAAACTCTGTGTACACCTGTGATGTGACATTCAAGGAATTATGGATCTATATTCCTAGGTCCCTTTGTGCTACCACACACTATGATGCAAGTCCAGTGGAAGGCCTATCCTGGCTTGTCCTCCTGAAAGACATCTCACAAATGTCTGAATTAAATTCCATCTGCCATTTTTCAGCCTATTTTCCCAGCTGGTCAATCCCACTGCAAGCTTTGATAGAATCCTCGCTGTTCACTACGCTTCCAGTGATGGTTTCATCCACATATTTGCTTAACCAGTTTACCACATTTTCATTCTAAATCATTAATATACATTCAGTTTATTAGGTACCTCCTGTACCTCATAAAGTAGACACTGAGTCCACAGTCTTCTGCTGCTACAGCCCATCCATTTCAAGGTTTGAAGTGTTGTGTTTTCAGAGATGCTTTTCTGTAGACCACTGTAGTCATGTGTGTTTATTCGAGTGACTGGAGGTCAGCCGTTTCTGAGATACTCAGACACTCCATCTGGCACCAACAATCGTTCCATTGTAAAAGTTACTTAGATCGCAGTTCATCCTGTTCTGATATTTGGTCTGAGCAATCTGACCATGGCTGCATCGAGTTGCTGCCCCATGATTGGCTGATTAGTTATTTGCTTTAACATGCTAGGGTACAAGTGTGGCCACTGTGTGTAGAAGATAAACAACAACGGACCCAGCACTGATCCTTGCATCACGCTGTTAGCAATGGGCCTCCAATCAGAGAGACTTCCATTACTATCAATCTATCTGCTCCCATGTGGCAATGCTCAATCTAATTCACTTCTTCATCCTGAAATGCCAAGTGACTTCCACTTCTGAAACAGCCTCCAAGCAGGACTTTGTCAGAGGCCTTGTTAAAGTTCAAGTAGACAATGTCCACTACCTTTCCTTCAACAACTTCCTCAAAAAGCTCTATAAAACTGGCTAGACATGACCTGAACTTACACACAGCCATGATGACTGTCCCACATCAGGCTCTGTCTATCTAAACACTTATACAGTATATTGGCTCCCTTGGAATATCATCAATATTTACCCACAACTGATATCAGCCTCACTGGTCTGTAATTTACTGGTTTACTCTTAAACAATGGAATGACATTAGCTGTCCTCCAGTATCTTACCCATGGCTAAGGACATTATAAATACCTCTGCCAGTGCCTTTGCTACATCTGCACTCACCTCCTGTGAGTTTCCAAAACATATCTTGTCAGGCCTTGGGGATTTATGCAACCTAAATTGCCTCAAGACAGCAAACCCCTTCTCTTCCACATTCTGGATATATATATATGACCTCACTACACACTCCCACATGCCTGTTTCTCATATTCTGATGTTTAACCAGATGGGAGGTTTCTAGAGCTTGAGTGGAGGATGTGAACTGGAGTGACAAGGCTGAGGATGGGGCAGTTGGTATACAAATAGATCAGAAGATGTAGAAACCTTGTGCGTAGAGTTTAGAAACTGCAATGGTAAAAAACCCCTAATGGGAGTTATATGCACGCTTCTAAATAGTAGCCAGGGAAGGTGGGACCTGCACAGAAGAGTTGGTTTGCACCTGAACTGGAAGGGAACTACAGTAATATCCTAGTGGGTAGGTTTGCTGGTGCTGCACTAGGGGAGTTAAATTAGAGTTGCAGGAGACATGGAAACCAGGGTGCCAGACCAGATAGTGGAAAAGTTGTGGAGACAGGCGTTGTTAAGACCTGAAACAAAATCAGGCATCAAAAAGTTGAGCATGATGGGACTAATGTTCCTAGTTGTGAATATTTCAATGCAAAAAGTATCAAAGGGAAGGTAGATAAACTCATAGCATAGATCAACACATGGAATTATGACATTGTAGCCATTGCTGTGACTTGTTTGCAAGAGGGGCAGGTGTGGATTGGGACAGGCTGTTTTCTGGCAAAGGTGTACTTACGAAGTGGGAGGCCTTCACAAGTGAAATTTTGAGAGTACAAAGCTTGTATATGCCTGTCAGAATAAAAGGTAAAGATAACAGATTTAGAGAATCTTGGTTTCCAAGAGATATTGAGGCCCTGGTTAAGGAAATAAAGGGAGGTGCATAGCAGATATAGGCCGGTAGGAGCAAATGAGGTGCTTATGGAGTATAAGAAATGCAAGAGAACACTTAAGAAAGAAATCAGTAGGGCTAAAAGAAGGCATGAGGTTGCCTGAGCAGACAAGGTGAAGGGGAATCCTAAGGGATTCTACAGATACAATATGCTAAGAGCAAAAGGATGGCAAGGGACAAAATTGGTTCTGTAGTAATCCATGCATGGAGCCAAAAGAGATGGGGAAGATCTTAAATGGATTTTTTGAATCTATATTTACTTCAAAGACTGACACAGAGTCTACAGACATGAGACGAAGTACCATAACTTTGTGGACCCAATACAGGGGACCAGGTGTTTGCTGTCCTGAGGCAAATTTGGGCGATAAATCCCCCCCCAAGGCCTGACAAATTGTTGCCTTGGGCCCTGTGGGAGGCAACTGCTGTCATTGAAGGGGCCCTAGCAGAGATACTTAAATTATCCTTAGCAAAAGATGACATACAGGAGGATTGGAAGATAGCTGATGTTTTTCCACTGTTTAAGAAAGGCTCTCAAAATGAAGGCTGGTGAACGTGACATTAGTGGTGGGGAAGTTATTGGAAGGCATTCTATGGCACCGGATAGATTAGTATTTGGATAGACATGCACCAATTAGGGATAGTAGATACCAGGAAAGCTTATGAAGGCAAGGCAGTGGATGTTGTGTACATGGACTTTAGTGAAGCATTTAACAACATTCTGCATGGGAGGTTGGTCAAGAAGTTTCAGTTGTTCAGCATTCAAAATGAGGTAGTAAATTGGGTTAGAAATTGGCTTTATGAGAGAAGCCAAAGAGTGGTAGTAGATGGTTGCATCTTTGACTGGAGGCCTGTTATGAGTGGAGTGCTGGAGGGATTCAGTTGGTGCTATGTCAATGATCTGGATGATAATGTGGTTAACTGGATCAGCAAATGCAGATGGAGATGTAGTGAACAGCAAGGAAGTCTATCAGAGCTTACCACAGGATCTGGACCAGCTAGAAAATTGTGCTGAAAAATGGCATATGGAATTTAATACAGAAAAGTGCAAGGTATTGCCCTTCAGTATGGGGCCAGTGTGGGGCACTGAGTGTTGTAGAACAAAGAGGTCTAGAAAATCAGATCCATAATTCATTGTAAGTGACACCACTGTTAGATACTTTACTTGACTTTGTCACCAAACAATTGATACTAGAGCGTTCAATTATCACAGTGATACTTGATTCTGCGCTTTGCGCTCACTAAAGTACAAATCGAAGTAAAAATAATAAAAATTAAAATTATAAATCATAATTAGAAAATAGAAAAGGGAAAGTAAGGTAGTGCAAGTCAGATCTGGATATTTGGAAGGTTCGGCCCAGATCCGGGTCAGGATCTGTTCAGCAGTCTTATCACAGTTGGAAAGAAGCTGTTCCCAAATCTGGCCGTACGAATCTTCAAGCTCCTGAACCTTCTCCCGGAGTGAAGAGGGACAAAAAGTGTGTTGGCTGGGTGGGTCGTGTCCTTGATTATCCTGGCAGCACTGCTCCGACAGCGTGCGGTGTAAAGTGAGTCCAAGGATGGAAGATCAGTTTGTGTGATGTGCTGAGCTGTGTTCACGATCTTCTGCAGCTTCTTCCGGTCTTGGACAGGACAACTTCCATACCAGGTTGTGTGCACCCTAGAAGAATGCTTTCTACGGTGCACCTATAAAAATTAGTGAGGGTTTTAGGGGACAGGCCAAATCTCTTCAGCTTTTTCAGGAAGTAAAGGTGCTGGTGGGCTTTCTTGGCAGTGGACTCTGCTTGGTTAGACCAAGTCAGGTCATTTGTGATATTCACCCCGAGCAACTTAAAGCTTTTGACCTGTTCTATCTGCGCACCACCAATGTAGATGGGGTCGTGCAGTCCGCTACTCCTGAAGTCAACAACCAATTCCTTTGTCTTGCTGACATTGACGGATAGTTTATTGTCTTCGCACCATGCCGCCAGGTTCTTAATTTCCTCTCTGTACTCAGACTCATCATTACCCAAGATGCGGCCTACAATTGTGGTGTCATCAGCAAACTTATATATTGAGTTTGATAGAAACTTGGCTACACAATTATGGGTGTACAGTGAGTACAGCAGGGGACTGAGTACACAGGTGGGGCACCGGTACTCAGAGTGATTGTAGAGGAGAGCTTGTCCCCTATTTTTACAGCCTGGGTCCTGTCTGTGAGGAAGTTGAAAATCCAGCTACAGATCTGAGTGCTAAGACCCAGGTTCTGGAGCTTAAGAATCAGTTTATTTGGAATGATGGTATTAAAGGCAGAGCTGTAGTCGATGAAAAGAAGCCTTACATATGCATCTTTATTCTCCAGGTGTTTTAAGGTGGAAAATAGTGCCAGAGAGATGGCATCTGCCATTGACCTGTTGCTCCAGTAGGTGAATTGCAAAGCGTCGAGGTTGACCGGTAGGTTATGGTTGATGTGTGCCATAACCAATCGCTCGAAGCACTTCATAGCAATTGATGTTAGAGCCACAGGTCGATAGTCATTCAGGCATGCCACCTTGCTTTGCTTCGGCACTGGAATTATCATTTCCTTCTTAAAACACGAGGGGATCTTAGACTGAAGCAGGGAGCAGCTAGAGTTGTCAGCAAACACTCCAGCTAGCTCGCTTGCACAGGCCCGGAGAACCCGTCCCAGGACACCATCTGGGCCCGTTGCCTTCCTTGGATTTATCTTCAAGTACACTCTTCTAACATCTTCCTCGGTGACGATGAATCTTGATGCCACCAGGTCCGGTTCATCTAGAGGGGGCGGGACGCTCCTTGTCTGTTCGAATCTTGCGTAGAATACGTTAAGTTCGTCAGGAAGAGAAGCGCTACAGTTATTGATATTCCCAGCCTTTTCTTTGCGCCCAGTGATCTCATTTAGACCCTGCCATAGTCTACTGGCATCCCTCTGGTTAGCCTGGGCTTCCAACATGACTCAATATTGCCTCTTGGCACCCTTAATAGCTTTCTGGAGTTCACGCCTGGATTCCATGTAGCAACTGGTATCGCCAGACCTAAAAGCCACAGCTCTAGCCTTCTAGCCTTCAAGATACAATCATAAAGAGAGCTTTTGGTTGATTGGGTTTCATGAATCAAAGTATTGAGTACAGGAGATGGGATCTTATGGTGAAGTTGTATAAGAAGGCATATGTGAACATCTGGATCTGTGCTTTCAGCCTATTACAAGTTTGATGGAGAAATTTATGAACAGATGAATGATGCACCATTGGGATCTCCTGTCTCTGGCCTAGTTGCAGCAGGCATAATGCAGAAATTAGAGAATACAATTATACCAGAAACCAAATGAAGGCTATATCATTTTTTTTCCTTCAGTTTTTTATTTGAATGGTCTATGCAGGTAAGGATAGGTAAGATATATTTGGTTTTCTATGAGACAGAGAATGGGACCCCACAAGGCAGTATTTTATGCCCTTTGTTGTTTAATATTATGATTAATAATATTTTCTCTGAGATGTGTACTGGGGCGGGTAAATCATTTTTGCAGATTATGGAGCTTTATGGATTAGAGGTAGAAATTTCAATTGAACTATAAGATGCAATATAAGATGTAACAATATAACATATATAACAATATAAGATGCAATTAGTGATTAATAAGATCGAACAGTAGGCAAATAGGTGGGGTTTTAAACTTTCAGTAGCTAAAACACAAGTGATGTGTTTTACAAAGGCGATCAATAGACCTTCACTTGATTTGAAATTACATAGTCAAACTCTTGAGGTGTCAGTGGTAAGACTTCTCAGCAAGTGGCTGGATAATAAACTGACATGGAAGCACCGTATCAGTAAAATACTTGATAAATATAAAGGAGCACTAAATATTCTTAGGTGTCTATGTGGGTATTATGGGGCTGCTACTCAAAAATCTTTGTTTACCATTTATATTTGTTTAATTCAATCTGTACTTGATTATGGCTGTGAAGTTTATGGATCAGCTCCATCTTCAAATTTGGACGTGATACAAGCACTGTGGTAGGTACAGTAAGGTTGTCTCCTGTTTTGGCTTTACAGGTTGAAATGGGACAATTATCCTTACAGTTGTGAAGGGTGAAGTTGATGTTAATGTACTGGATTCATTTGAGGAGGCAGAGGAATGTTGTTAGAAGTATGATGGAAGACTTCTGGGAACATCACGAGTGTTTTTAGTTTTGGGTGGCTAGGATCACCACTCGGAATATGAGTTTGCTGGATTATGCAATATGTCCCGCTGTAGCTTTCTTGGTAACCGCACCTTGTTATTTTTTCCAATGGCTTTAGTTGATTGTAGTTGATTTAATGAAGTCCAAGGATCCTGATATGTCAGTTCATCAGCATCTTGAAAATTATTGTGATACATTAACCATTTTTACTGGTGCATCAAAAGATAATTTAACTGGGAATGTTGGTGTGGCTGCTTTTGTGCTTGATTTACAGATAACAATAAAGAAACGCCTTACTAACCATTTATCAGTATATACTGCAGAATTGTCCGCCATCATTTTGGGCTGACAGAGGACAGAGGAAATTTGTCCTTGCAAAATTATAATTTGTTCAGATTCTTTTTCTGTTTTGATTAGCAGTAGGTCAGATTTACTGCTGGAAGCTCTTCAAACTTTATTTCATATTTCAAAGTTTTGGTTTACAAGTCTACCTATGGGTCGCAGCGCATAGAGGTGTTAAGGGGAATGAGTGGATTGATTGCTTGGCCAAAAAGGCTGTTAAAATTTCATCTGTGGATATAGACCTTCCACTTAGCAAATCAGAAGCTAGGAGGTTGGGTGGGGTTAAGAATTAGGGGATTATGGCAAGGCTTGTGTAAGACACCTTTACAGAATATATAAAACTGTTGGATTGATGGGAGAAGGGGGTAAAATAAGAAGGGAGGGGAATTATATTAACTCGACTTAGAATTAGGCATATTATGCTTAATTATTCCTTATACCTTGTTGGAAATTCTCACTCTGGGTGTGTAGGTTTTTTCATCATTACAAAACATCTGAACACATTCTTTAACAATGTGAAGTATACAAGGTTGAAAGAAATCAAATGCAGGCTTCACTACCATCTTTGGGGGTTTATAGTTTTTATTTTAAAACTTTACTAAGTTATGGAAGTGATTTTAATTGAATTCACAATGTTGTCTTTCAGTATTTACAATCTATAGGGCTTTTTGGGTAATTTAGTTTTCATCTGATAAAGAATTAGTAGGGGTTTTATTTTCCAGTTCTCTACACCACACTCCAGTCCGGTTGGTGGCAGTAATGCACCTTTAAGCTGGACTACCAACCGCCTTTAAAAGTCAGAAGAAGACAACACACTGCGTGTGTTGACTGCGCACTCGGGATCGAAAAAAATCGGAAGTTCTCTAAGTCGGAACAGGTATATCCAGTATTATTTAGCGTCAGTTAGTCAAACTTTTGCATTCATATATAGTATATATTTTACCTTTCTATGTACTTAAGAACGTATGTTTCAGCGCCAGGCTCGGGAAGTTCCCGAGTTTGATCTAGTGACAGATGGCCTCTTGACTGGAGCCAAAATTTCTGCAAACATTTTGCCAAGCTTGATGATCAACCAAATTTCCAGTTGTATAAGATGTTGGTGAGGCCTAATTTGGAGTATTGTGCAGTTTTGGTCACCTACTTACAGGAAAGATGTAAATAAGTTTGAAAGCATACACAGAAAATTTACAAGGGTGTTACCAGGACTGGAGGACCTGAATTATGAGGAAAGATTGAATAGGTTAGGACTTTATTCCTTGGAAAACAGAAGATTGAGGGGAAATTTGATAAAGGTATACAAAATTATGAGGGGTATAGATAGGGTAATTGCAAACAGGCTTTTTTCCACTGAGATTAGGTGGGACTATAACAAGAGGTCATGGTTCAAGGTGAAAGGTGAAAAGTTTGAGGGTGAAAGGTGGAAAGTTTAAGGGGAAGATGAGGGGTAAGTTCTTCATTCAGAGGGTTGTGAGAGTGAGGAATGACCTGCCAGGGCCAGTGATGCATGTGAACTTGATTTCAATGTTTAAGAGAAATTTGGATAGTCACATAGAAAGTAGGGGTATGGAGGGCTATGGTCCAGGTGCAGGTCGATGGGAGTAAGCAGTTTAAATGGTTTGGCATGGACTAGATAGGGTCAAGGGTCTGTACCTGTGCTGTATTTTTCTACAAATTACAATGGGAGGTGGGAAAGGAATGTAAAAAGAGCAATGTTACAATAGTGTTGGAGAATTTCAGTATGCAGGTAGATTGGGAAAATCAGATTGGTGCAACATATGAAAAGAAGGAATTTGGAGAATGCCTATGAATTGTATTTTTAGAGCAGCATGTGGTTGAGCCCATTAAGGAAAAGGTAATTCTGGATTGGGTGATGTGTAATGAATCAGACTGAGTTAGGGAGATTAAGGTCAAGGAACCCTTCAGAGGCACTGGTCATAATATGATAGTTTGAAGATAAAGTCAGATGTATCAGTCTTATCATGGCACGAAGGAGGAGTTGGCCAAAGTTGATTGGAATGAGATACAGTCGGCCCTCCTTATCTGTTCAACCAACTGCGAATCGCGAAAACTCGGAAGTGCTTTTCCAGCACTTGTTGTTCGAGCATGTACAGACTTTTCCTCTTGTCATTATTCCATAAACAATGCAGTATAACAACTATTTTACATAGCATTTACATTGCATTAGCTGTTATAAGTAATCTAGAGATGATTTAAAGTGTACTGGAGGACGTGCGTGGGTTATCGTGGATTGGGATCGAAAAAAATCGGAAGTTCTCTTACTAAGTAAGTCGGAACAGGTACACCAGGTATTATTTAGCATCAGTTAGTCAAACGTTTGCATTCGTACATAGTACATATTTTACCTTTCTATGCATTTAAGAACGTATGTTTCAGCGCCAGGTTCCGGAAGTTTCCGAGTTCGATCTAGTGACAGATCGCAATCGAGTGCGCTCTCCACCGTGCCAGGTTGATGTGGAGGATCAAAAACCCAAAACCCCCAAACCCAATAATTAAACCACTGCATTGCTTAGTAATAATCATAACTTTCATCGGGGCAGGGCCTTTCACATGCTCCTTTAAAATTGTCCCGATCGTTGACCGACTGTAGCCTAACGCTTTTCTAATGACCGATGGCGTTTCACCTCTTTCCGATCGCTTTATTATTTCCACTTTATTTTCAATTGCAATCGTGATTATTTTCGTGAACAGAAACACTGTGGATTCAGAGCTACGCCGGGTCCTAATGCCCACCGCTCTAAACATGTTAAATAAAGTCCGGGGTTCTGCTGGATCCTAAAGACCACCGCACTGATTCAGGTTAAATAAGGGACTTGAGCATCCGCTATTTTTGGTATCCGCGGTGGGGGGGGTTCTCTGAACCAATCCCCCGTGGATAAGGAGGGCCGACTGTACTATCAGGGATGATAGCAGAGTAGCAATGACTGGAGTTTCTAGCAGCAATTCAGAAGGCACAGCTTAAGTACATCCCAAAGAAGTAGTATTCTAAAGGGAGGACGAGGCAATTGTGTCTGAAAAGTGGTCAAAGACAGCATAAAAGGAAAAGGAAGGGCATATAATACAGCAAAAATTAGTTTGAAGTTTGAAGAGGATTGGGAAGCTATTTAAAGCCAACATAAGACAACTTTAAAAAAAAGCACTATCAAAGGAAAGATGAAATATGAAGACAACAATATAAAAGAGGATACCGAGAATTTTTTCCAATATATAGAGTAAAAGAGGTGAGAGTGTATATCGGAGCACTGTAAAATGATGGAGAGATAGTTTTCGGGGACAAAGAAGAGGTGGATCAACTTAAGTCTTTACTGTGGAAGACACTAGCAGAATGGCAGAGATTCAAGAGTGTCAGAAGACAGAAGAGAGGGTAGTTAAGATTATAAGAAGGTACCTAGGAAGCTGGGAGGTCTGAGGATTGTAAGTCACCTGTGCCAGATGGACACCGCAGGTTCTGAAGGAGGTAGCATAAGAGATTATGGAGGCATTAGTAATGATCTTTCAAGAATCACTTGAGTCTGGAATGGTTCTAGAGGACTAGAAAATTGCAAATGTCACTCCAATCTTTAAGAAGGGAGGGATGCAGAAGAAAGGAATTTAGAGGCTGGCTGGACTAACTTCAGTGGTTGAGAAGATGTTGCATTCTGTTACTTGGAGGCACATAATAAAATAGGCCAAAGTCAGCAAATCTTACCTGACAAATCTATTGGAATTCTTTGAGGAAATAATAAGTACTTTGATTTTCAGAAGTCTTTTTTCAAGATGCTGCACATGGAGCTGCTTGATAAGGCAGGAGCCCATGGCATTACAGGAAAGGTACTAGCATCGATAGAAGATTGATAAGTGGATAAAGGAGGCCTCTTCTGGTTGACTGCCAGTGACTAGTGGTGCTCTGTAGGAGGTCGCTATTGGGACTGCTTCTTTTACATTATATGTTAATGATTTGGATGGTAGAATTAATGGGCAAAGAAGTGGCAGATGGAATGTAGTGTAGGGAAGTGTATGGTCGTGCATTTTGGTAGAAGGAATAAAGGAGTAGACTATATTCCAATCAGGGATAAATTCAAAAATCAAAGAGGCTATGCAACCTGGGAGCCCTTCTGCATGATTCCCTGAAGATTAACTTGCAGGTTGAGACGGTGGTGAGGAAGGCAAATGCATTCATTTTGAGAGCACTAGAATATAAAAGCAAAGCTGTAATGCTCAGACTTTACAAGGCAATGGTCAAACCATAATTAGAGTATTGTGAGCAGTTTTCAGACCCGAAACTAGGAAAAGATTTATTGGCGTTGGAGAGGGTCCAGGAGAGGTTTACCAAAATTATTCTGGGATGGAAGGGTTAACATATGAGAATTGTTTGATGGCTCTGGACCTGCACACGCTAGAGTCTATAAGAACAATGGGGGATACGATTGAAACCTATTGAATATTTTAAAGTTTGGATGGAGTGGATGTGGGGAGGATGTTTCCTACAGTGTGAGTCCAGGATAGAGTGCACAGCCTCAGAATAGAAAAATGCCCCTTTGATGATGAATTTCCTTAGCTAAGGATGGTGAATCTCTGGAATTCATTGCCACAGACAGCTGTAGAGGACAAGTCATTGCGTATTTTAAAGCAGAATTTAACAGGTTCTTGATGACTTGGGGTGTCAAATTTTACGTGGAAAAGCCAGAAGAATGGGATTAAGAGGGATAATATGTCAGCCATGATAGAATGGTGGAGCAGACTTGATGGGCTGAATGGCCTAATTTTGCTTCTTTGTCTTTGTGGTCTCATGTTCTAATGGGTACCTGTTAACTCTGGAATGGAGGAGGAAAGAGGTTGCTGGATGGGATTATTATGAATGATGTCTTACTGGGGAGTGAGTTTTGCTGCGTGTGAGTGTGCCACTGTGTCTGTGTGCTGGGGCACTATATTCAGTGTAACGAATACACAGGGTATCACACAGCACAGCACTGCACGAAGGGGTAAACATCTTGCTCAACTCGGACCTCAGTCAGGGGAAATAACAAGCAGAGTAGCAATGAGAGCATAGTGGTATGCCACGATAGCATAGCGGTTAGCACGTTTGATAGTTCAGGAGACCCAGATTCAATTCCCACCGCTGCCTGTCTGGAGTTTGTACATTCTCCCGGTGACCACATGGGTTTCCTCCTGGTAGTCCTGTTTCTTCTCGTAGTACAAAGACCTCCCATCATTATAAGTTGCCCCATGATTAGGCAAGAATTAAATCGGGGTATTGCTGGGTGGTGTGACTCGAAGGGCCAGGAGGACCTATTCCCTGTGTGTCTGAGTAAATAAATAAAGTGCACCGGGAAACAGGCGGAACAACAGGGATCCCTGAACACGACAGACCAGACCTCTGAGTGAGATCTGTTTATCTGTGTCCCACGGATTCAGGTCATTTGACCCATCCACACCAGTCCCTCCCATGCCATTGGCCTTTCCCTCCATTCCCCCCTCCCTGTGTGTTCATATCCTCCAGCCTCAGTGCCTCGAGGTTCCCCATGGACAGTTCTATCCTTCATGGTCCCTGGCCCAGTTTCCATGGATGTGGTGAGTGTGTCCAGCTGACCACCTGCCTGACACTGGGTCTGTGAGCCCAGCTCTGGGCATTCACAGTCAGTGGGGATCAGTGAACCGAGGAACCTATGGGATCTACCCTCACTCATTCGTCAGTGGTGTTTCAGGAACCTCTGCAGCCTCTCACTCACCGTACACCTCCAGTCGAACTATCTTTTTGGTTTCAGCTCCTGAACCTATGGTAACAGTCACCTCATAATCACCAGCGTCTGTTCTCCGTAAACCATGGATTTCCAGACTGAAGTTCCCGGGATGTAGAATTATCCGTTGCTTGTACTTAGCCATCAAAATTTTACAGATCCCGTTTCTGTATTGCACTATCCTGCTACTGAGTGATGTTATTTTCCACACAATCTCATAAACATCCGGTCTGGCTGGGATCCCAGGAGATAAGACGACAGACTCTCCCTGAGCTCCCTTCACAGTGGAAGAGGAAGCCTGCGCTCCAGCTGAGGAAACAAGAGGAGACAATCAGCAGGTGTGCTCAGTGACAGGAGGAGGAATCAGAGATGAGAGAATCACACACACAGGAGCAGGCTAGGGCGTTTCCAGCTGTGTGACACAGCCAGCCCACAGTTCCTACATCACACAGGGACTGGTTTCCTGCCCCAGGTCATACCTCCTCTCCCCAGGCGCTTCCCTGCACCAGCTGTTCCTGCACCCTCTGAGCACTGTCTGCTGCCTAGGACTCCTGTGATGGCTGGGGAGGCTTGGTCAGCAGGAAGCTGAAGGAATGACATGAAGTGGGGTCACGCTGATGTTTGAACATTTGGTTGGTATCGGAGTGGCAGTGTAGCTGCAGAAATTTTCCATCTGAGACAGCTCTACAGAGCTGTGAATCTCCCACAATCCCAGGTACTGAGAGACAAAGACATTTTCGAGACGCTGTTTACGAGGGTCTACCGTGCAGGTCCTAACTCTGGTAATTGTGGACCAGGTGAAAAAGATGATTATGGAATCTAGTGGGAAATTGACTGTATTATGAAATAAGTCCATATAACGAAAAGGAGTCAACTACTAACAAATGGATGGCTGTAAATTCAAAGGGATGATGGAATGTTTACAAAGAAGTGGATTATATGGTGCCTCATGAGATAATCAATAGCAATGACAACAATGTTTGTTTGATTCAATAAAAAGAAGCAAGATGTAAGCAGAATGGCTATTGTTGGAGCTGCCATTGTTGGAGTGGGCTAGTGTTAGAGTGGGAGGCTTTGACTCAATAGGCTTTGGCGAGAACAAGTGGAGCCTAAATGTGCTTCTGAGTCATTTGTTATCATTTACTTTATTTGTAAAACTTAGGCTTGTGAAGTTTGACCCAAAAGTATAACAGGCTCAGCGAAAAGAGGGTGAGTAAGTGACCTAGGTGAGCGCGGAACTCAAAGGTTTCAGAGATAAAGCACGAGTAAGAATTTTTTTTTGTTGTCTGTAAGTCTCTAGTCCTAAATTCAATGTAAGCAAGATGGTAGTTAGGGTAGTGGAATGCTCCACCTGTAAGATGTGGGATTGCAGGTTCCTAACAGTCTCCCTGATTACTACACCTGCAGGAACTACACCCAACCTCAGCCCAATTGATAAGGTGAAGGCACATCCAACTCCAGCTCCAGTTCCTTGACGTCAGTCAGGAGCTGAAGTCTGGGGAACACCTCATAGATGAAACTTCTACTGAGGTGGTCACACCCAGAGTTCAAGCTTCAGATAGTAGATGTGTGACCACCAGAAGTAAGGGGAATACGCACACGGTGATGTAGCAAATCTGCTCAACAGCAAGTATAACCTTTGGATACTGTTGGGGTTTCGGAGGGGTGGAAGTGACACAGCAATAGCCCCCAGGCCAGTGGCACTGTGTCCAGCTCTGACACTCAGCAGGGAAGGGTAAAGTCAGGCAGAGCAATAGTGATAGGAGAGTTGATGGGCAGGGTAACCAACAACAGATCCTGTGGCTGCAAAAGAGAAGCCAGGATGAAGGGTTGCCTCCCAGGTGCTAGGGCCCTGGATGTCTCAGAGTGGCTGCAGGATATTTTCGAGGGGGCGGGTGAGCAGCCAGAGGTTGTGGTGCATATTTGCAACAAAGGGGCAAGAGGTACTGCACAGTGAGTATAGGGAGTTAGGGAAGAGGCTGAAGAGCAGAACCTCCAAGGTAATAATCTCTGGATTACTGCCAGTACCACATGTTAGTCAGGACATGAATAGAATAATAGTACAGATGAATGAGTGGCTGAGGAACTGGTGCAGGGGCAAGGTTTCAGGTTCTTGGATCACTGGAACCTCTTCTGGGACAGGGATGACCTGTACAAGAGAGACAGGTTCCACCTAAATTGTAGGGGAACCAACATTGTGATTAAGAAGGGTCTCGAGTGATACACGAGAATGTTTAAGCTAGTTTGGCAGGGGGTACAGGAAACAGAGCATCAGGTCAGAAAGTGGAGGGATGGAGAAGAGGCAGTATCAGGGCAGTACAAATAAGCAAAGGAGCAAAGGAATAGATACAATGGGACAGACTGTTTTAAGTGTGTGTACTTGAATACTGGGAGTATTATGATGAACAGTGTGGATCAGTATATGGAACTATGATATTGTGGCCATTATAGAGACGGTTAAGAGGGGGACAGGAATGATGCATGATGTTCAAAGAAGGCAGAGAGGGAGGTACAAGAGCTGAGGTGGGGGGAGCTGGGAAAAGTTGCTCCACTAGTTAGGGACAATATCGCAGTGGCACTCTGAGGCTTGTCCATGGAGTGTATATGGGCACAACTCAAAAATACAAAGGGTGCAATCACTCAGATGGGACTGAACCACAGACTCCCTCTCCCTAATAGCCACTGCAACATTGACAATCAGTTATTCGGGCAGCTTAAGGAAAGGTGTAAAAATAATAGGATTGTTGTCACGGGGACTTTAACTTAGAGCATAGAACATAGAACAGTACAGCACAGGAACAAGCCTTTCGGCCCATGTTGTCATGCTAAACCAATGAAGTTAATAATCAAGTAGCCAAATAAACTCTTATGCCTCCTCAATGTCCATATCGTAGAATAAATTCCTTCAACCACTACCCTGTCTTCTGAGCAAGCCAGTTATGGATCCACCAACCAATTCACCATTGATCCCATGCATGTTAATCTTCGGATGAGCTTCCCATAAGAGACCTTAGTACTTAGTACCAATGTACTAAGTACACTGTTAAAGTTAAAGCTTGTCCTGAGACAGGATTTTTAGGCATCTGTTAAGTCTCGTGAGACCATGGATTTGCACCTTGGAAGCTTTCCAGGGCACAGGCCTGGGCGGGGTTGTATGGGAGACCGGCAGTTGCCCAAGCTGCAAGCCTCCCCTCTACACGCCACTGATGTTGTCCAAGGGAAGGGCACTAGGACCCAAGCAGCTTGGCACTGGTGTCATCACAGAGCAATGTGTTGTTAAGTACCTTGCTCAAGGACACAACACACTGCCTCAGCTGAGGCTCGACCTTCAGATCACTAGACTGATGCCTTATCCACTAGGCCACTCGCCAACACTAATAGGCTCATCAGGCCGGTGCTTATGCCAGTTTCCGTGGCGTGAAGCAACTGAGAGTACGAGACTACCCCCCCCCCCCACCCACCCCCCATCGGATAGGACACCAGTCTATTGCGAGGTTAACCCCCAGCGTTTTGCCAGTTCCCATTTTCAGCTGGATGGACTGGAGCAATGTGTGGTTAAGTGCCTTGCTCAACACGCTGCCTCAGCTGGGGGTTTCAGATCACTAGTCCAATGCCTTAACCACTTGGCCACGCACCACAGACTGTTCAGGGCAAGACCCTTAAGTGTTGATGAGCAGAGGGATCTTAGTTCATAGCTCCCTGAAAATGACAACACACATTAACAGGGTGGTTAAGGAGGCAAATGGCAAGCTTGTCTTGATTAGTTGAGGCACTAAATTCAAAAGCCAATAAGTTGTGTTGCAGTTTATAAAATGCTAGTTAAGCCACATCTAGCATATTGCAGATGGTTCTGGCCACTCCTGATTGATCTGTTTAATTTTAATTGCCTTTTTCTTTACAATGTAACAATTAATTATCTGGTTGTATTTTAAGTAGTCTTTCTGTGCAAGAGTTTTATATGCCTATAGTGCAGGGGTTCCCAACATAGGGTCCATAGACCCATTGGTTAATGATAAGGCTCATGGCATAAAAAAAGGTTGGGAACTCCCTGCTCTAGTGGTTAAACAAAGAATAATTCTAGGAGCTCGAGAAGCTCTGCATTAAGTGGCTAGAATTTACTTATTAGTTAACTTTGTACTGCAGTATTGACCAAGTATTTTCTAATTGGTTGTGTCTTATCTATGGAATATTTCTTATCTCTATGGCTATCAAAGTAGCTATTGTATGCTAGACACCATCTTTAGATCCTCTCTTCTTCCGGAACTGGTCTGTTCTTGTTCTGTTTGCTCTGTGAACTCTTAGTAAAATGATCATGAAGAAATGCCTCATTTCTGGCTTCTAAAAAAAACCTTGGATTTAGACTCCAGGATCCAACACCACCTCATAGGAAGGGTGTCAAGGCTTTGGAAAGAGTGCTGAAGAAGTTTACCAGATTGCTACCTGGATTAGAAGGCATGTGCTAGAATGAGAGGTTGGACAACTTCGGGTTGTTTTCTCTGGAATGGTGGTGGCTGAGGGACAGATCTGATAGAGGTCTACAAGATTCATCATCATCATTCTGGACCATGGTGATGTGACCATGATTGTTCTTGGCCAATTATAAATTATGAGAGGCATAGATAGACAGACAGTATATTTTTCCCAGGGTTGAAATGTCTAATACAGTAGGGCAATGATTTAAGGTGAAAGAGGGTCATTTCAAAGGAGAGGTGAGGGGCAAGGTTTTTTTTTACAGAGTGGTGTCTGGAATGTACTGTCTGGAGTGGTGTCAGAGGGAGATACACTGGAGATTTTTAAGATGCTCCAGATAGATACCCAAATGTGAGGAAAATGCCAAGATATGGACATTGTGTAGGAAAGGGAGATCGATCAGTGGCGTCACCCATTTGATTACTAATTTAATTGGATTGGCACAATACTGTGGGCTGAAAGGCCTGTTTCTGTGAATGCCTGGAAGAAAGCAACGGGGGAGGAGCACCGAAGGGAGGTAATGGGTAGGCAAGGAGGTAAGGTGAGAGAGGGAAAAGGGGATGGGGAATGGTGAAGGAGAGAGGATTTCTCAAACTTCCAGAAATGCCCACCTCCTTCAGCATTCCCCATCCCCTTTTCGCTCTTTCACCTTATCTCCTTCCCTGCCCATTGCCTCCCTCAGGTGCTTTCCCCCCCTTTCTTTTCTTCCATGGCCTTCTGTCCTCTCCTATTAGTTCCCCCTTTTTTCACCAATCAACTTCTCAGCACCTTACTTCACCCCTCCCCATCCCGGTTTTACCTATCACCTTGTCTTTCTCCCTCCCCCCACCTTTTAAATTCTACTCCTCATCTTTTTTTCTCCAGCCTGTTGAAGGGTCTTGGCCAGAGATGTTGACTGTACTCTTTTCCATTGATGCTGCCTGGCCTGCTGAAATCCTCCAGCATTTTCTGTTTGTTACTTGGATTTTCACTTGCTTGTGGATTTCATGAAGCTGGAAAGGGTGACCAGAACTTGAGGAAGAGCCCCTTCAAACACTCAAACAGGGGCTGCAACCTCCCACACTCTGTACGGATGTCTACACATGTCAAGATGTGTGCTGCAATAACAGAACCCCAGGGTGGAGGAAAGACAGTCTCAGAGGTGGAGACAGTGATGAAACACGAGTGAATCTGCAGATGCTGGAAATAAATAAAAACAGAAAATGCTGGCAGAACTCAGCAGGCCAGACAGCATCTATGGGAGGAGGTAGTGACAACCTTTCGGGCCGAAACCCTTCATCAGGAGTCAGTAGTGAAAGTTTGTTCATAATAATTCCAAAAGAACATCAGTGGCTCAGCCAAGCAACACTGGGAGATGTAACATTCTCAGAACTAGGACCCCGTGATTAGTACTACTTAAATAATACAAGTAACACAGGATCCCCAAGACGATCACAATAAACTTAAAAAATTTAAACAGAAAGCACAAGGAGATCGCATTACAAAGAGCGAGTCACTCAAGAAAAACACAAGGAACACTAAATGATTAACAACTCTAGTTAAAGAACAATTAAACAATTCAGGTGCTCTAAAAACCTCAGAGCTCAACACTCACTGACACCTCGATCAGGCCTGAAGAGCTCATTACAACAGTTTCCACATGAGAGCAAGGTCAGTCGTCAGGATAGACAGGAGGCACGTAGCAGATATAGGCAAGTAGAAGCAAATGAGTACTTGAGGAGAATGGGAAATGCAGTATAATGTTTAAGAAGGAAATCAGGAGCTCGAAAAGCACTCATGATGTTGCTCTAGCAGACAAGGTGAAGGAGAATCCTAAAGGCTTTGACAGACATATTAAGAACAAAAGGATAGCAAAGGATAGAATTAGTCCCCTGGAAGATCAAAGTGGTAATCTATGCACAAAGCCAAAGTAGATTATACTTTGCATCTGTATTTACTTAGGGGCCAGACACACAGTCTATAAAAGTGAGACAAAGCAGCAGTGAGGTCATGAACCCTATACAAGTTACAGAAGAGGAGGTGCTTTCTGTCTTGGGGCAAATTAAGGCGGACAAATCCTCAGGGACTGACAAAGCGTTCCCTTGGACTGTATGGGTGTCTAGTGCAGAAATTGCAAGGATCTTACCAAAGGTATTTAAAACATCCTTAGCCACAGGTGAGGTGCCGGAGGATTGCGGCATAGCTAATGTTTAAGAAAGACTCTTGGAATGTCAGGA
This sequence comes from Hypanus sabinus, assembly GCF_030144855.1. Lineage (NCBI taxonomy): Eukaryota > Metazoa > Chordata > Chondrichthyes > Myliobatiformes > Dasyatidae > Hypanus > Hypanus sabinus. Next base: position 30,578,718 of record NC_082734.1, read on the forward strand.
AATTATAGCCTGGTGAGCCTGACATCAATATTGGGAAGTTAGTGGAAGGTGTTCGAAAGAGACCAGAGATACAAGTATTTTTTAGACAGGGACTGATTAAGGAGAGACAACATGGCTTTGTGCGTGGTCAGTCACATGTAATCATCTTATAGAGTTTTTCGAGGAAGTTACCAGTAAAATGGTTGAAAACAAGGCAGTGGATGTTGTCTACATGGAAGTTAGCAAAGCCTTTGACAAGATCCTGCATGGTTTGTCATTGAAGATCAGGTAGTAAATTGGATTAGATATTGGTTCCTTGTGGGATAAGTCTAACAAGCCAAGTTGTAGATGATTGCTTCTCTCACTGGAGGCTTGTGACTCATGTTTGCAGGCGTCAGTGGCTGGTCTGTTGTTTGTCATCTATATCAATGATCTGGATGATAATGTGGTTAAATGGATCAGCAAATTTGCAGGTGACATCAAAATTAGGGGTGTAGTGGATGGCAAGGAAGAATATCAAAGCATTCAGCAGGATCTGGGCCAGCCAGCTGAAAAATGGCAGGTGACATTTAATGCAGACAAGTATGAGGTGTTGCAATTTGGGAGGACTATCTAGTGTGGGTGTTATATGGTGAAGAGTGGTGGAACAGAGGAATACTGATCCATAATTCCTTGAAAGTGGTGTCACAGGTACATAGGTTTGTAAATAAATCCCTTAGCATATTGTCCTTCATAAATCAATGTATTAAGTATAGGGGTTGGGATGTTATGTTGAAATTGTATAAGATGTTGGTGAGGTCTAATTTGGAGTCTTATGTGCAGTTTTGGTTTCCTACCTACAGGAAAGATATAAACAAGATTGAAAGAGTACAGAGAAAATTTACAAGGATGTTGCTGGGACTTGAGGACCTGAATGAAAGGAAAAACGTTGAATAGTCTAGGACTTCATTCTCTTGAATGTAGAAGAATGAGGACAGATTTGATAGAGCTATCCACAAATATGACAGGTATAGATAGAATAAATGCAAGCAGATTTTTTGTCCACTAAAGTTGATTGAGACTAGAACTAGAGGTCATGGGTTAAGGGTGAAAGGTTTAATGTTTAAGGGGAACATGAAGGGGAACTTTTTCACTCAGGGTGGTGAGAATCTGGAATGAGCTGTCAGCACAAGTGGTAGATGCAGGATCGACTGCAACATTTATGAGAAATCAAGATAGGTACACGGATGGGAGGGGTATGGAGGGCGATGGTCCATGTAAATCAAAGGGATTAAGCAGATTGATAGTTTGACATGGTCTAGATGGGACAAAAGGACAAAGGAATGAAAGGCCATGGCTTTAAGCTGCATTTATTTCAATGTGAGAGGCTTAACTGGTAAAGTGGATGAACTCATGGTGAGCAATGGCCCTGGGGCCTGGATATAACAGACAGCAGAAACATGGCTGAGGGAAAGGCAGGTCTGGCAGCTCAGTGTTCCAGGATACAGATGCTGCAGGTGGGGCAGAGGTGCAGGGGAGAGAGAGGAGAGGGAGAATCAGAAATAACGGTCCTTGGAGAGGATATGCTTCAGTGGGGGATGTGGAGGGGTCATCTAGTGTGGGCATTGAGGTAGAACATAGAAACCAGAAAGGTGTGGTCACTCTGATGGAACTGTATTATAGAGTACGATAAGCTTCTGGAGTAATTGGTTTTATTTATCAAACAACTGATGGTCTGAATAGCCAGAGCCCCTGTTGAGATGGGGAGCTTGAGTTGAGATCAGTGTGTGATAAGCTGGTCCTCACAGGGAGGGTGTTTGGTCAAATACTGTCTCAAATGGGGAGGCAGGGGCAGGAAGTGGATAGTTATCAGGCAGAGAATGGTTCTGCAGTCCAGATATATCCAGATAGAGACAGAATACAGACAGACTGGAGGGGAGGGGAAATGTGGTGGCAGAATGACAAAGGGTAGCGCTGCTCTCTCTCACATTCCAAAGCCATGTGGGTTGACTGACCACTGTAAACTGTCCCCAGTGTGAGGGTGAGGGTCAGGACTAATGACATGGGGTCAGTGTCAACTGGTACACGATGGTCAGTGCATACTCAGTGGATCAAAGGGTCTGTTTCTGCACCATCAGGCCCCACAGGTGGCAGGAGGAAGACAGAAGCAGTCAGAGAGGAGCTGAGAGCTGCTGAGAGGCCAGCAGACCCGGAGACTTAAGGAGAGACAGAGCTTTATGGATGGGTACAGAAACAAAGATATTCACAGTGAGAGAGATTGAGAGATTGGGGAGAAAAAAGGGAGGGAGTGAGGTAGAGTTAATTCTGATTCGGAGTGTGGACAGACAGAGAGTCCAGCAGGAAACACAATGGATGAAGGGTCCACTCAGCGAGGCTCAGACAAATCTCAGGGTTCTACACTCATCATTAAAAGCCGGGCTTGTGCACCCAAGCAGAAACGAGAGAGGTACAGAGCAGGCTGGTTCCCCACCACCAAAGCAACTTCCACATCTTGAAGATTTATTTGGTGTTTGGAGAACAGAGATTGTTGAAGTAGGAAGTGAAATATCAGGAACTGATTGTGTCATACCTATCCAGTGCCCTGTGACAGGGGACAAGCCACAGGGGGATAGGGTACAGAGCAGAAACAGTAAGTCAAGCACATCCCACTGACTTGTCCCTCCCTCAGCCTTTGTCCATCTCTCCTTTTGTCTACTTTCTATCTTTACCAGTAGCCTCATTCTATCTCTTTTATTCTGTCTTCACCCAGTTTGTCTCTCCCTCTCCCTCTCTTTATCTCTCTCATTCTATTCACCCGCTGCTCCTAGCTCTCTCTCTCACACTTTCACCCACAGCTCCTTTATTTCTCTCTTCTTTTCTGTCTCTCTCTACCCGTCTGTTTGTCTGTCTCTCTCTCTCTCACTTCCCACACCCGCACTTTCTGTCTTCACCTGCAGCTCCTCTTCCTCTGCTTTCCTCTCTTTCTACACCCACCCCTCTCTCTCTTACTCTTTCTCCCCCTCTCCCTCTATCCTCTCTCATTCTACTCTCACCTCTTTCCCTCAACTCCCACCTCCCTCCCTCCTCCCACCTCTCTTTTTCATTACCCCCTCTCTCTCTCAGTCTCTCCCTCACTTCCCACCCCTCCCTCTCTCTTTCTCTATTTCTGGTTCCCTCTCATTCTCTTTTTTCACCCACAGCTTCTGTTCATCTCTCTCTCGCTCGGTGTTTCCCTCTTATTTTCATACACTGTCTCATTAATATAAAGTATTTAATTGAGGCCAAAAACTGATTCTTGGAACATTCCACTCACTCCAGCCTTCCAGCTTGAAAAGGACCCTTTTATTCTGACCATTTGCCTTTGATGTGATTACAAATCCACATGAACATGCATCCTGCAATACCATCAGCTTTTAAATTGCACACCAGCCTGTTAGAATTGGCACCATATCCAGCGCTTTCTGAAAATTCAAATCTGTAACACCTACATGTTCCCCTCCACTGACTAAACTTGTTACATCTCCACAAATCTCCAGCAAATTTGTCAAATGTGGTTCATCTGTCATGAAATCACAATGACTTAGTTTGACAACATTAAACTTCCCTAAATAATCACTATTTCTCCCCGGAACACAGAGTCTGGCATTCTGCTGTCAGAAGACATTAAGCTGACAGGCCTTTGAATTCTCACTTTTTCGTTCCCTCTGTCCATCAACAAAGAATTACATTTGTAATTTTCTAACCCAACGGTGTTATCCTGGAACTAAAGGAGTTTTGAAAAATTCTGCAGCTCCCTCCATCTCAGGAGCCACTTCCTTTAAACCCTTTTGTAGGCCATTGTGTCATAGAGAACTACAGTAGAGAAACAGGACTTTAGTTCACGCTGAATCATATAAACTGCCTCAAACCATACTAGGGTCCTGGAAACTTGTCTGCCTTTGTTAATTTTTCTATAACTTTGATCTCTTGACTAAGGATATCGTAAGTTCTTCCACACTATTTGTAAGTAGTCTATCTCTTATCGTTGGGATATCTTCGAAGAGTCCTCTACCAGGAACACAATTCAACTCATCTGCAGATATTACAACCTAATTACTCCTTCCTCACTACAGGAAAAAGGCCTATTCTCGGGTATGACCAAGATTCTGTGCAAGCAGTAACAACCCTTGGCCCTCCACTGTGAGTTCCCCTCCAACCCAGAGAAGATGCCCTTAACTCATGCACAGGGCAACTCTGCCTTTTACACTCTGTCTCTGCTATGAAGAAGAGTCTGTTCTCCTAACTGTCCTGACCGCTACGACCATCACCTTTCTCATTTGTCCCCTCACTTGTACAGCCTCCTGTGCTGTGTGCAATTTACATATCGTCCCATCCCTAGAACACAGAAGAGCAGAAAGGAACTGTCCCTATAGCCCATGCTGACCACAATGACAATTTAAACTGCAGATGGAATGTTGACATCCCGAATAACATTGGTGGTTTATAACACAAATTTGTGTTTAGAACAGAGAACACTGAAAAGTACAGCACAGGAACAGGCCATTCAGCCCACGATGTTGTGCTGAACCGGCTAAAAAGTAAATCAAAAACACCCAAAAGTTAATCTCTCTGACCTAAACATTGTCCATATCCCTCCAGCTTCCTCACATTCATGTGCCCATCTAAGTGTCTCCTAAAAGCTTCTGCCACCATGAACTAAACTAAAACCAGTCTGGAGAGACAATGACATCGCTGTCAGGTCCAAGTTGAAACTCCTGCATGCACTTGTGCTCTCCATCTTCTTCTACGCATGCGAATCATGGACTTTGACAGCAGAACAGCAAAAGAAGATCCAGGCAGTAGAAATGAGATGCTTCAGAAGGCTCCTCGGCATCTCCTATACAGAGCATGTCTCAAGCGACGAAGTACCGTCACCCCGCTCATGAGACACTACTGAGATCTACTGTCCTCGGTAAAGAAGAGGAAGCTGAGATGGAATGGCCACAAAACAAGACCAAGTGGACTCTCAAAGATCATTATTCAGGGAATGGTGCAGGGGAAAGATAAAGCAGAAGACAGGGGAAGAAATGGGCAGACAACATTGCGTAGTGGACTGGAGAGAGCTTTGACACAACCCAGGCATCTAAGCCTCTCTTAAGAGCCACTAATGTATTAGCCTCTACCTCCATATCAGACAATGCATTCCAGGCATCCACAACTGAGTAAGTAAACTCCGTTTCTACCTATGGCCTCTCACGTTCAACGCATGCCCTTTGGTACTAAACATTTCTACCCTTGGAAATAGGTACTCCCTGTCTAATCAATCTATGCCTCTCAATCTTATGAAGCCATATCAGATCTCCCCTTAATCTCTGCCGCTCCAGAGAAAACAACCCAAGTTTGTCCAGCCTCTCAAGATAGCACGTGCCCTCTAAACCAGACAACATCCCGGTAAAGCAATTCTGCACCCTCTCCAAAACCTCAACATCCTTCCTATAGTGGGTGACCAGAACACCTACTGCAGGTACTAACATTCTCATATAGAAGCCACTTTTCGACCAGTACACCCATCCACTCACACAGAAGCCACATCTCCCATCCCACACACCCACCCATACACACAAGCCCCTTCCCTCCCAACTCACAGATCCACTTAGACAAGCCCCTTCTCTCCCAACTCACACACACTCTCTAAAATGCCTTTTTCACCCAATGCAGACACCCACCCTGACACACATGAAACTTGTCTCCCAACTCACACACACACCTACTTACACACACACACCCACAAGCTCCTTTACTCCCAATACAAGCACCCAACCACAACTCCCTTTTCTCCACACACACACACCCCTTTTCTCCCAATACACACACATCAACCCACACACAAGCTACTTTTCTACCAATACAGACACTCACAAGCCCGTTACCCCAGCTCACACATCTACCCACAAGCTCATTTTCCCTAGACACAAAAATCTTTTCTCCCAAAATACTCACCAGCCAACTCATAGACAAACACACTTTCTCTCAATTGACATCCCAACTCCTCACACACAAACCCCTTTTCTCCTAATACAGACATAACTTTCTCACAAAGTTCCTTTTCTCCCAATACACAGGAACTCGCCCACCCATCAGCCACTTTTCTCCCAAAACTGACACCCACTCACAAGCCCTTTCTCTCCCAACTCACAAATCCACCCTGCACAAAAGCCACTTTTCTCCCAATGCAGACACCCAGCTACTCCACACTAACTCACATGCATAACCATTGATTGCCACAGAACACCTTTTCTCCAAATACAGACACCCACCCACAAGGGCAACATGAGTGAATCTGCAGATGCTGGAAATAAATAAAAACACAAAATGCTGGCAGAACTCAGCAGGCCAGACAGCATCTATGGGAGGAGGTAGTGACGACATTTCAGGCTGAAGGCCTGCTGAGTTCTGCCAGCATTTTGTATTTTTACCCAGCCACAAGCCCTTTTTCTCCCAACTCACCCACCCACAAGCACTCTTCTCCCAAAGGAAACACATACACACTCACACAGAAGCCCGTTTTCTCCCAACTCACATATCCATCCAATCTCAGACCAGCCACTTCTCACCCAATTTACACCGAATTCACACACAAGCCCCTTTTCTCCCAATTCAGAGGCACCCAATGAGCCCTTGCTCCCAATACAGAACCCCACCCACTGACGCACAAGACCCTTTTCTCCCAACTCCAACAAAAAACCTTTCTCGCCCACCACAGACACACACCTACTCTCGCACAGCCACTCAACACACAAGTTATAGGGACTGTTCCTGATATTCTCTGTCCTTTCTATCTCTGCCTCACATAGTCTTATAAACTTTTATCAGGTCTCCTCTCACCCTCCACCACTCTACAGCATCCTTCATTCTAAGGGGGAGATCTGTACACTGACTGGTGTCTCTCAGTGCCCCTTCTCACAGGGAATGATCTGTACACTAACCAATGCCTCTGAGTTCCACTCTTGGTCCCTTTTCCCCCAATACATACACACACACCCACTAGCCACTTCTCTCAACATACACACACAAGCCACATTTCTATCAATACGGACCTCACCCACACGCCCCAGTTCCCCCAGCTCACATATCCACCCACAATCTCATTTTTCTCCATACACCCACCCACCCAATCCCACACAAGCACCATATTTCCCAATACACACACACACCCCCAATCATACACAACGACCTTTTCTCCCAGATCTCTCAACCACCCACTCACAGATAAATCCCCTTTCTCCCAACTGGCATCCCAACTCCTCACACAGAAGCCACTTATCTCCCAATACACACACCCACAAGCCCTTTTTCTCCCAGCTCACATACCCACACACAAGTACTGTTCTCCCAAAGAGACACACACCCACTCACATACAAGCTATTTTCTCCCAATCACAGACCATCCACTTATCACCCAATTCACACACAAAACCCTTTTCTCCCAATTCAGACATCCACCGACTTAGACACAGTCCCTTTTGTCCAGACTCAATCACCCACCCACTTGAACAAAAGTTATAGGATCTGCTCCTAATATTCTCTGTCTCTCTATTTCCACCTCACATAGTCTTATAAACCTCTAGCAGATCTCCCCTCAGCCTCCACCACACCAGAGAAAACAACCCAAGTTTGTCCAGCCACTTGTGAGGGCACATGCCCTTTAAACCGGGCAGCATTACAGTAAAACTCTTCTGCACCCTCTTCAAACCTGCAACATCCTTTCTAAAGTGGGGCAACCACAACTGAACTTTCACAGGCCGAAAGGCACCAACCCGCCGAGGGAGCAAACTGGACCGCAAAAAAGTCCCTGATTACTGTATCACTGTCCTTCTGAGGATCCCTTAACTCCTATCAGTATCTTCCTTCCTCCCAGTCCACCCCACCCATTTGCCAGATTCCCCAGTGGGGGAAGCAATGTCAGGGTGAGCAGGGTATTTCCAATCTCCTTTAGATAGGACCCAGATGTGCAGTCAGGACAGGAACAGTCCACAGTGGGAAACAGAGAAACGATCCGACTGTGACACAGATGGAGCACGGGAAATATTTGTACAATGTCTCTCTCTCTCTCTCTCAGGGGGAGATCTGTACACTGACTGGTGTCTCTCAGTCCCTCTCTCTCTCGGGGGAGATCTGTACACTGACTGGTGTCTCTCAGTCCCTCTCTCTCAGAGGGAAATCTGTACACTGACCAGTGTCTCTCAGGTCCTCTCTCTCAGGGGCAGATCTGTACACTGACCGGTGTCTCTCAGACCCACTCTCTCAGGGTCAGATCTGTACACTGACCGGTATCTCTCAGACCCACTCTCTCAGGGGCAGAACTGTACACTGACCGGTGTCTCTCAGACCCTCTCTCTCAGGAGGTAATCTGTACACTGACTGGCATCTCTCAGTCCCCGTCTCTCAGGGTGTGATCTGTACACTGCCCTGTCTCTACTAGGCCGTCACTCTCAGGGGGATATCTGTACCTTTTCTCCCAAATACAGCCCAACACTGACACAAAAGCATCTTCTCTCCAAATAGAGACCCAGCCTCTCATACAGAAGCCCCTTTTCTTGCTTCTGTGACACTTCTCTCCCAACTTACACAGCTATGTTCTCACAATCACCTTTTCCCCCCGATATAGACACCCACTAACAAGACACTTTTTTCCCAACTAACACACCCACCAGCTCACACAAGAACCTTTTGTGCCAAATCGCACACCCATACTCACATACAAGCCCCATATCCCCCAACACACACCCACTCACACACATCCTTCCTGTAACTACACTGGTCCAATGAAATAACGGCCAGGCATCATACTGATGTCCTTGAAGATTTAAATTTATCTGTCTCTCTCTCACTCTCTTTCTTCAGCAGACACTGTGAAAACTACAAGAAAATAAAGTTAATAAAAGTCTCTAAAGCTAGTGTCCGCCAATAAACAGGCCCAAACACGTTAGCAGAACAGAAGTGTGATGAAATCAAATAAATCACGAAAAACGTATCACAGTGTCCATATAAAGGCACATCAATAACATTGTACACAATATAAAACAAATAAAACAATTACTATGTGCGTCTCTTGGACCACGTGCAGAATAAGGTTATTTTAGGGCCATATGTCTTTCTCTGCTTCCATGTTGGTTCTGACCCATAATACCACAGTCATGCTTTTATTAAACTCTGGTCATGTGACCCGTTAAACTCTACATTAAATAAAACCTTACATAAAATATTTTAAGATGATATAATAATCATGAATTTATGACAAAAACATAAAATTAACATCTCAATTAAACATGTCTCTGAGACAGCTACACTCCCTCCAAATTACTATGATTTATGATAACCTTTATACAAATATTTGAATAAATCTAGTAACTTCCAGAATCAAATAATCGGTATTTGTAACAAACTCTAAGATCAAGACTGATACTTTAAACTCTCCACACATGTAGGCGTTTAGAAATTAGTTCCATTGAAACACATTTTAGTTGCTTTCTACAAGGACAACTAATTTATGAATAGGACGTTCAAGAATGGATGGATTAATGAGTCATTGGCCCTCTTTTTATTTCCTAGTTGTATTGTGGCTCTTTGCACCAGTCCATCTTCATCTTCACAAACATCAAGCACTCTTCCAAGTCTCCATTCACTGCGAGGAATCCCTTCCTTTTTTACAATGACAGTATCTCCAATCTTCACATTTCGTCTTGAAGAGTGCCAGCACTCTCTGAGGCCAGATATTCCTTCTTCCATCTACTCCAGAACTGCTCTGTCAAATATTGCACTCTGCACCACCTTTTCCTGGCATACAGATCTTCTGCCATAAATTTTCCTGGTGGAGGCAGCGGGACAGAGGTTTTCATGGTAAATAAATGGTTTGGGATAAGTGGCTCTAGGCCTATGGGATTATTGATGCTGTCCTTCTGAATTATTTCCTGTTGCTTCTCTTTTAACAATTCTTGCAATTCCTCAGTTTCCTTGGATGTGTCTTACCCCTCTGAGCAGACCAGAGCCACTCCTCAAACTCTTTCACCAAATTTACTTCCTGGGCTTCTCAGTCTTTGATCAAATGATGTTTCTCTTCTCTGAAGCAATCTAATTCATTGACAAGTGAATTATTCTGCATATGAAGTGTCTTTAGCACTTCAGTTAGTTGATTAATCTTGTTGACATTTTTTAGTAATTCTGCCTCCAGGTACTGTTTCTCATTCTTGACTTTGTCTGACACTTCCTGGACATTTTCAAGTTCTTCCTGGAGGAGAGATTTGTCATCCTCTAAAATTTTGACTTTTTCATTCAAGTTTCTAGTCTCTTGCTGGCAAGCTTTTGTTTCCTACTCAAGCTGTGTAATTATTTCACATTTTTCACGAGTCTCCACTCTGAGACAAAACGCTAACTGTTGAAGCTTCTCAGGCAGTGAGTGTCTTACTTGCCCCAAGTTGTAAAACTCTCCTTTCTCAACTGTAAGTGTGTTCTCCAGGGATTGCACTCCCAAAGACTGTGACTCATTGACCTAGGACTTGTGGTCAACTTGTGATATGCTCTTCTCTCCAGGGTTTGTATCTCTGAAGTCTGATTCAAGGGCTTTAATGATAGTGGCTGGTGTCTTTTCTTTTTCAATCTTTTTATTATCATTAATAATAAGTACAAAATACAATTGATATATTAATAAAGGGATTACAAACATACAAATTCCCATTGCACATGAAAGAATACATAAGCAATAATTACTCTCACAAGTTTTCTGCAACTAGAAAAAGCTTGCAGAGAAGAGGGGAGAGGAAGGTTTGAAACAGAAGAAACCTAGTGACAAAGAGATCTCTCTCTCTCTCTCTCTCCCCCCCCCCCCCCCCCACCCTCCCAAGAGGGTGAGTTTGTTTCCATTCAACTATGGAAGTGTGATTGTCATTTAGTTAATCCACAGGAGTGGTTTCTCTGGTGAGGGGAAAACCTTCGTGAATACTACATGTGTGTTTACCCTTTGTCTGGGTGTGGTAGTTCATTGAAGAAAGGCACCCCTGTGGCAAATCACTGTTGGAGTTATTTCGTATATTGTGGAACTGGATAAGTGGCTATCACGTTGTGAGTGATTGGGGTAACCTTGTGGAATCTACCGGTGTGTTGATCCTTGCCTGGGTGGTTGTTCCCTGGAAGAGGGTCCCCTTTGTGATAAGCTACTGTTGGTGATAATCCATACGTGGATTCTGTTTGAGTATCCTGTGAGATGTGACGTAGCTGAATTCAGGTGTGGTCCCACTTGTATTGAAAGGATATTCATTGAAGTTCACTATCAGTAATGCTTCATGTGTGGAGTGGAACAACTTCGGAGATAAAATTTACTGATATCGTTATTTTGTATTGCTGTTGTGGAATCTTGTGGAATATCAATGTAATTGCCTTCTCACGACATTCGTCTTTGGATTACAAACATCTTGCATTAATTAACCTGTGCATTTGAACTGAACTTTTCTTACTTACCATCGTAAGACTGTAACTCTTGCCACTTTAGCTTGAATAAGTTTGAGAACATTTTATTTACACCTTTATATGCATAACACTGTTAACTCTTGACTTACCAGGTTTAAGTTACTATGTGATGTAGTTACTAATAAAATAGTGTTTTGTTAAAAGCAAAACCAGACTCCAGCTGTGTTCTATTACGGCTCATTTTTACAGGGTTGCATGCATGCGACACCCATAATACTGTCATGCTTTTGTTAAACTCTGGTCAATTAACCCGTTACACTCTACATTAAATAAAACTTTACATAAAATAATCATTAATTTATGACAAAAACATAAACTAAACACCTCAATGAAACATGTCTCTGAGACAGTTACACTTCCTGTAGTGGGGAGACCACAACTGTATAGAATATGCCAGATATGGCCTAACCAGAATTTCATAAGATGCAATAGAACCTCAATTTAAAGTTGTTGGTTGACATCGGCTTATTCCTCCTCCCTCTCCCTGATCATCTGTACAGTGAATTGCCCAAGAGATGGACAATCAGTAATCCTTCCATCAACAATCCACCACTCACACTCCGATGTTGCTGCCCTGAGAGCATCGCGTACACATCGTCCCCATGTGTGGAAGTGACTGAGACTGGGAGAGGGAAGCGAAGCAGAAGGATTTTTTACAGATAAAACTCACAGACAGGGACAGAGAGGATCAGCCAGAGGGTCAGCAGCTGCCGAGTGTCCATCTCTCTCAAGGACAGGTGGATGGGGTACAGTCCTCTTCCCTCTGGTGATGAGCAGTCCAGTCTGGTGCAGAGGCGTACAGTGGAACAGGAAACTGGTCTGTGAGGTGGTGTGATCACAGGCAGATAGGCACCACCCCCAGGGGGAAGAACAGGACTGCAAAACAAGAGCCCAGTCCCTGATTACAGTATCACTGTCCTTCAGGGGTGCTCCTGAGGATCCCTTCACTCATATCAGTATCTTCCGCTCTCCCAGTCCACCCCACCCATTACCCAGATTCCCCAGTGGGGGAAGCAACGTCAGGGTGAGCAGGGTATCTCCAATCTTCTTTAGACAGAACCCGGGATGTGCAGTGAGGACAGGAACAGTCCACATTGGGAAACAGAGAAACGATCCGACTGTGACACAGATGGAGCACGGGAAATATCTCTACAATGTCCCTCAATCTCAGGGTTGGATCTGTACACTGACCATGTCTCTCAGACCCTCATTCTCATGGAGAGATCTGTACATTGAACAGTGTCTCTCAGACCCTCTCCCTCAGGGGAAGATCTGTACAATGTCCGGTGTTTCTCAGTCCCTCTCTTAGCGGATATCTGTATACTGACCTGTGTCTGCCAGGGGATATCTGTACATTACGAGTATCTCTCAGTCTCTATCACAGGTGTGTATCTGTAGACTGACCACTTCGTCACACGCGTTCCCTCAGGCAAATATCTGTTCACTGACTGATGTCTCTCAGGTCCACTCTCTCGGGGGAGATCTGTACACTGACCGGTGTCTCTCAGTCCCACTCTCTCGGGGGAGATCTGTACACTGACTGGTGTCTCTCAGTCCCTCTCTCTCGGGGGAGATCTGTACACTGACCGGTGTCTCTCAGTCCCCGTCTCTCAGGGTGTGATCTGTACACTGCTGTCTCTATTAGGCCCTCACTATCAGGGGGACATCTGTACCTTTTCTCCCAAATACAGCCCAACACTGACACAAAAGCATCTTCTCCCCAAATAGAGACCCGGCCTCTCATACAGAAGCCCCTTTTCTTGCTTCTGTGACACTTGTCTCCCAACTTACACAGCTACGTTCTCACATTAACCTTTTGCCCTGATACAGATACCCTCTAACAAGACACTTTTCTCCCAATCAACACATCCACCCACTCACACAACTTTTCTGCAAACGCGCACACCCATACTCACATACAAGCCCCATATCCCCAAAAACAAACACACACACACACACATACACACACACACACACACACACACACACACACATCCTTCCTTTAGTGGGGCAATCACAACTGTATAGAATACGCCAGATGTGGCCTAACCAGAGTTTCATAAAGTTGCAATAGCACCTGAATTTAAAGTAGTCGGTGGACATTGGCTTATTCCTCCTCCCTCTCCCTGATTATCTGTACAGTGAACTGCCCAAGAGATGGACAATCAGTAATCCTTAAATCAACAATCCACCACTCACACTCCGATGTTGCTGCCCTGAGAGCATCGCGTACACATCGTCCCCATGTGTGGAAGTGACCGAGACCGGGAGAGGGAAGTGAAACACAAAGATTTTTTTTACAAATTAAACTCACAGACAGGGACAGAGAGGATCAGCCAGAGGGTCAGCAGCTGCCGAGTGTCCATCTCTCTCAAGGACAGGTAGATGGGGTAAAGTGATACAGAGGTCCTCTACCCTCCTGGAGTTTCTGGTGATGAGCAGTCCAGTCTGGTGCAGAGAGTGCAGAGGCGTACAGTGGAACAGGAAACTGGTCTGTGAGGTGGTGTGATCACAGGCAGATAGGCACCACCCCCAGGGGAAGAACAGGACTGCAAAACAAGAGCCCAGTCCCTGATTACAGTATCACTGTCCGTCAGGGGTGCACCAGAGGATCCCTTCACTCATATCAGTATCTTCCTCTCTCCCAGTCCACCCCACCCATTTCCCAGATTCCCCAGAGGGGGAAGCAATGTCAGGGTGAGCAGGGTATTTCCAATCTCCTTTAGACAGGACCCAGATGTGCAGTGAGGACAGGAACAGTCCACAGTGGGAAACAGAGAAACTGTGACACGGATAGAGCATGGGAAATATCTCTACAATGTCCCTCACTCTCAAGGGGAGATCTGTACACTGACCGGTGTCTCTCAGACCCTCTCTCTCAGGGGGTGATCTGTACACTGACCGGTGTCTCTCAGTCCCTCTCTCTCAGGGGGTGATCTGTACACTGACCGGTGTCTCTCTGTCCCTCTCTCTCAGGGGGTGATCTGTACACTGACCGGTGTCTCTCAGTCTCTGGCTCTTGGGGGGAGATCTCTGCACTGACGGTGTCTCTCAGTCCCTCTCTCTAAGGGGAGATCTTTGCACTGATCATTGTCTCTTAGTCCCTCACTCTCAGGGGATATCTGTACATTACCAGTATCTCTCAGTTCCTATCAAAGGGGTTATATCTGTCGAGTGAACACTTTCTCAGTCATTCTCCTGCAGGGGGACACCAGTACACTGACCAGTTACTCTCAGTCCCTTTGTATCAGCAGGAGCTCTGTGCAGTGACATGTCTTTCTCAGTTCCTGTTTCTCGGGGAGATCTGTACCTTTTCTGCCAAATACAGACCAACACTGACTCAAAAGCCCCTTTTCTCCAAATGGAGACCTCCAGCCTCTCAATCAGAAGACCTTTTCTCCCATTCACACACGCCAACTCACATGCCAGCCCCTCTTCTCCCATCTCACACCCACCCACACGGACACATGACACTTGTCTCCCAACTCACAGACACCCACTCACAATCCCCTTCTCCCCCAATACAGACACCCACTCACAATCCCCTTCTCCCCCAATAAAGACACCCACTCACAATCCCCTTCTCCCCCAACTTCGACACCCACTCACAATCCCCTTCTCCCCCAATACAGACACCCACTCACAATCCCCTTCTCCCCCAATACAGACACCCACTCACAATCCCCTTCTCCCCCAATACAGACACCCACTCACAATCCCCTTCTCCCCAAGACACACACTCACAATCCCCTTCTCCCCCAATACAGGCACCCACTCACAATCCCCTTCTCCCCCAATACAGACACCCACTCACAATCCCCTTCTCCCCCAATACAGACACACACTCACAATCCCCTTCTCCCCCAATACGGACACACACTCACAATCCCCTTCTCCCCAATACAGACACACACTCACAATCCCCTTCTCCCCAATACAGACACACACTCACAATTCCCTTCTCCCCAATACAGACACCCACTCACAATCCCCTTCTCCCCCAATAAAGACACCCACTCACAATCCCCTTCTCCCCCAACTTCGACACCCACTCACAATCCCCTTCTCCCCCAATACAGACACCCACTCACAATCCCCTTCTCCCCCAATACAGACACCCACTCACAATCCCCTTCTCCCCCAATACAGACACCCACTCACAATCCCCTTCTCCCCAAGACACACACTCACAATCCCCTTCTCCCCCAATACAGGCACCCACTCACAATCCCCTTCTCCCCCAATACAGACACCCACTCACAATCCCCTTCTCCCCCAATACAGACACACACTCACAATCCCCTTCTCCCCCAATACGGACACACACTCACAATCCCCTTCTCCCCAATACAGACACACACTCACAATCCCCTTCTCCCCCAATACAGACACCCACTCACAATTCCCTTCTCCCCAATACAGACACCCACTCACAATCCCCTTCTCCCCCAATACAGACACCCACTCACAATCCTTCTCCCCCAATACAGACACCCACTCACAATCCCCTTCTCCCCCAATAGACACCCACTCACAATCCCCTTCTCCCCCAATACAGACACCCACTCACAATCCTTCTCCCCCAATACAGACACCCACTCACAATCCCCTTCTCCCCCAATACAGACACCCACTCACAATCCCCTTCTCCCCCAATACAGACACCCACTCACAATCCTTCTCCCCCAATACAGACACCCACTCACAATCCCCTTCTCCCCCAATACAGACACCCACTCACAATCCCCTTCTCCCCCAACACGGACACCCACTCACAATCCCCTTCTCCCCCAATACAGACACCCACTCACAATCCCCTTCTCCCCAATACAGACACCCACTCACAATCCCCTTCTCCCCCAATACAGACACCCACTCACAATCCCCTTCTCCCCAATACAGACACCCACTCACAATCCCCTTCTCCCCCAATACAGACACCCACTCACAATCCCCTTCTCCCCCAATACAGACACCCACTCACAATCCCCTTCTCCCCCAATACGGACACCCACTCATAATCCCCTTCTCCCCCAATACAGGCACCCACTCACAATCCCCTTCTCCCCCAATACAGACACCCACTCACAATCCCCTTCTCCCCCAACACGGACACCCACTCACAATCCCATTCTCCCCCAATACAGACACCCACTCATAATCCCCTTCTCCCCCAATACAGGCACCCACTCACAATCCCCTTCTCCCCCAATACAGACACCCACTCACAATCCCCTTCTCCCCCAACACGGACACCCACTCACAATCCCCTTCTCCCCCAATACAGACACCCACTCATAATCCCCTTCTCCCCAATACAGACACCCACTCACAATCCCCTTCTCCCCCAATACAGACACCCACTCACAATCCCCTTCTCCCCCAATACAGACACCCACTCACAATCCCCTTCTCCCCCAATACAGACACCCACTCACAATCCCCTTCTCCCCAATAGACACCCACTCACAATCCCCTTCTCCCCCAATACGGACACCCACTCACAATCCCCTTCTCCCCCAATACAGACACCCACTCACAATCCCCTTCTCCCCAATAGACACCCACTCACAATCCCCTTCTCCCCCAATACGGACACCCACTCACAATCCCCTTCTCCCCCAATACGGACACCCACTCACAATCCCCTTCTCCCCAATACAGACACACACTCACAATCCCCTTCTCCCCAATACAGACACCCACTCACAATCCCCTTCTCCCCCAATACAGACACCCACTCATAATCCCCTTCTCCCCAATACAGACACCCACTCACAATCCCCTTCTCCCCCAATACAGACACCCACTCACAATCCCCTTCTCCCCCAATACAGACACCCACTCACAATCCCCTTCTCCCCCAATACAGACACCCACTCACAATCCCCTTCTCCCCCAATACAGACACCCACTCACAATCCCCTTCTCCCCCAATACGGACACCCACTCACAATCCCCTTCTCCCCCAATACAGACACCCACTCACAATCCCCTTCTCCCCCAATACAGACACCCACTCACAATCCCCTTCTCCCCAATACAGACACACACTCACAATCCCCTTCTCCCCAATACAGACACACACTCACAATCCCCTTCTCCCCCAATACAGACACCCACTCACAATCCCCTTCTCCCCCAATACAGACACCCACTCACAATCCCCTTCTCCCCCAATACAGACACCCACTCACAATCCCCTTCTCCCTCTCTCAACACAGACATGCAGTATCGGTTCACGTGGATACGGCCGAAGTGCAGAGAGTGAGACACTGAAGCAGGTCAATAGTTTTCAGACTTCAACGTGAACAGTGTTTTAAGGGAAAAGGTAACAATAAACGCACCGCTAAACAGAGCTGTTAACTAAAACTCTGAAATGGAAAACTAGATGCCAACACTGCAGCTGAAGGGAATATTTTAATATAAAACAAATATTGCTGATATCCTGACGAAGGGTCTCGGCCTGAAACATCGACAGTGCTTCTCCTTATACATGCTGCCCTACCTGCTGTGTTCCACCAGCATTTTGCGTGTGACTGCTGATCAACAGTCTAATTTCTCAGGCAAGGCTGAATGCAAGCAGGCAGCATTATATTACTGTGCTTTGCTTAAGTCTCAGCAAGTGCTACAACAAGTAGAAGAGAGTTAAGTAATGAAATTATAATTAGTGGACACGTGCATATTCAAGGGGGCAATTGCCAAATCTGCTGCGTGGCAGAGTCTGTGGTTGTGACAAGGGCCCCGTACCTATGTGCAGCTCCTGAGGTGCCACAGACCTGTGTCCGCTGGAAGTCCCAGATGAGTGGCTTGTCCAAGGTCTCCTTCACCAGGATCCAAGAAAGTTCTTTAAGGACCATACCCTTCCTGAACCACAAGGTACTGGACCTCACCATGTGGCCGGCGAGATGCCAGGAGGCGCCACACCGGAAAGACCAGGGAACCATCTACCAAGCGGGGGAGGAAGGGAAGGTGGGATAACTGGGGCCAGGAGAGAGGTAGTAACCAGCTAGAGCTGGGAAACATGGAACACTGGGTGGATCTTCATTGCTGCTGGTAGGCATAATCTATACCAGACCTTGTTGCAAGCCTTTTACAAACGACCCCAGGCAGAATGGAGCCTATTTGTGGCTCTTGACTGAGAGGGAGAACCCTTGATGCTAACCAGACCTCTGCTCCTGACTTGAAAGGCCTCACCTGTCATTGGAGCCAGTCAGCCTGGTGGGCATGTTGTTTCTGAGTGCATAGAAGAGAAACCCTGGGCTTGCCTCCAGGTATGCTTGTAGTGCTAGATCAGCTGTTCAACAGTAGTAACTCCTACCTCAATCTCCTGATGAGGGAAGAGCGGGGGCTGGAATCCTTTCTGGCATTCAAAGGGGGACATGCCTGCGGAGGATGACTGGAGGTTATTGTGGGCGATCTCAGCCCAAACCAATTGTGAGCTCCAGGACGTGGAGTCAGTCGAGGCAAGATAGCGCAGGGTTGTCTCCAAATCCTGATTCACTCTCTCAGTCTGGCCATTGGATTTGGGTGGAAACCAGATGAGAGACTGGCTGTAGCTCCCACAAGACAGCAGAAAGCATTCTAAAAGTGGGAAGTGAACTGTTGTCCACTATCAGACACTATGTCTTGAGGAAAGCCGTGGAGTCTGAACACGTTGAACCATCAGTGTGGCAGCCTCATGAGCCGACCGGAGCTTAGGGGAGGAATTGAAGTGCGCAGCCTTGGAAAATCAATCCACAACCACCTAAATGGTGGTGTTTCCATTAAATAGGGACAGACCAGTGATGAAACCCACTGACAGGTGAGACCAGGGCCGGTGGGGCACAGGCAGTGAACCTAGCAGACCCTCAGGACACTGGTGTAATGTCTTGTTCTGAACACAAGTGAGGCAGGCAGATATGGAATCAAGGATATCCTAGAACATAGATGGCCACCAAAATTGTCTCTTTATAAACTTCTGAATTCCTGATGGCCAGCCAGAGAGGAGGAGTGACCCCATTCGAACACTTTGGAAAGCACCATGGCAAGGACATGGCTTGGGTCCAACTGTTGGGTGGCCCTCACCTCTACTTCTATTCCCCAGATCACCGGAGCTGCAATGCATGACTGAGGAAGGATGCGCTCGAGATCGGCACTGTCCTCAGTTCCGTCGAACTACTGGGAGAGAGCGTCAGTCTTGTTTTCCTTGCTGCCTGAACGATTGGTGAGGATGAAATTAAACCCGCTGGGCTTGACGGGAGTTCAGTCTCTTTGTGTCCTGAATGTAGGAGAGGTTCTTGTGATCCGTCCAAACCAAGAAAAAATGCTCTTCCCCTCCAACCAGTGCTGCCAATCCTCCAGGGCCTCCTTGAGGCATGACTGTGTTGCAGGATCCAGCTCAAACCATGTCCTCAAGTTTGCAGAGGACACAACAGTGGTCGGTCTTATCAAGAACAATGATGAGACGGAATAGAGAGGAGAAGTGGAGTGGCTGGTGGACTGGTGTGAGAAGACAAAGGAAGTCAATGTGGACTTGTGGGAAGTGCAGACAAACCATCCCCCATCTGTGAATACATGGCTCCTCCGTGCATAGAGTTAAGCGCACCAAGTTCCTGGGAGTTCGTATCACAGGTGACCTCACCTGGTCCCTTAATATCACCTCCCTGAACAAGAAGGCACAGCAGCGCTTCCACTTCCTAAGAAGTTTGAGGCAAACAAGGCTCCCACACCCCCACACCCACCATCTTAACTGTGTTTTATAGAAGCACCATTGTGAGCATCCTGACAAGTTGCTTCTCCACCTGGTATGGGAGCAGTCGAGCCTCGGACCTGAAGTCCCTACAATGAACTGTGAGAACAGCTGAGAAGATCATAGGGATCTCCCTACCATCCATCATGGACATTTATCAGGAACGCTGCGTACATAGGGCCCTTAATATTATTAAGGACCCCACCCATCCATCCAGCATCCTCTTTGACTTTCTACCATCAGGCAGGAAACTACGATGCATAAAAACAAGAATGGTCAGGATGGGAAACAGTTTCCTCCCTCAGGCCATTAGGCTTCTGAACTCCCAGCCACATCGTATTCAAAGTGTCAATGGTTAATCTGTTCCGTACTTTACAATATTTAATATTAGTGCAGTTTAGTTTGTTACTTATGTGTGATTAATCTGTAGATTTGATCCATACCTTCATAAGTTATCATGTATTATGTGTTTTACACCCTGGTTCGAAGGAACATGGCTCGTTTCTATATGCAGTACGATATATACATTATATAAACGTACTTGCCTTGCCTTACCTTACCTTGCACCCTTAACTCCTGGTGGAGACGTTGGGGCACTGGCATGACAAGCTTTGCACCAGTCTGTTCCATCCATCACCAGAGCCTGGGTTACCACAAATGTTTTCCTTGTCCATTCTTTAATGTTGTCCGTCCATCTTTTCCTCTGTCTGCCTCTCCTTCTTTTCCCCTCCACAGTTCCTTGTAGAATGATCTTTGCAAGGCCACTGGATCTTGTAAAGTGGCCGTGCCATCTCAGTTTTCTTTTCTTCACCGTTGTGAGAAGGTCTTCACGAGGGCCAATGTGGTGCCGGATGGTCTTCGTTTGTGATGTGGTCCAAGTATGAGATGCCCAAGATGTTGCGATAGCATCTCATTTCCAATGCCTGTATCTTCCTCTGTAGTTCTGTTGTGAGAGTCCATGTCTCGCATGCATACAACAAGATGGAGAATACCAATGCACACAGGAGTCTGATCTTGTTCTTCATGGTGATGTTGCTGTCCCTCCATATTGTCTTGAGTTTGGGTAGTGCAGTCATTGTTTGTGTGGTTCTTGCCAGGACTTCTGGTCTTGATCCTTCATCACTGATGACTGCTCCCAGATATTTGAACTGCTGCAGTGTCTCAAGTTTCTGACCACGGACTGAGATGTCTGTTGTGATGGCACCACTGGCATTTGCCATGAGTTTGGTTTTCTCAGCACTTATTTCCATCCCAAACTTTGTGGAAGCTCACCCTGACACCAGCTCCTGACCTCCACGAGCCTTTGAGCTAGAGAGACATCCATGAGATTCCAGGCTGCACCAGAGTTGATAAATGCTTTATATTCATGGGTTCGAGACCCCTATGACAAGGAAGCTGCGAGCATGACACAATTAGGGGAAGCTGACTGAAGAGAGAACTGACCCGGCAGGATACCCCTCCCTGCTGACAGGTATCGTCATGCACCGGACGCTTGGAATGTGCCACCCAGAAATGTCCTGGATCACCCCAATAGAGGGAGGAACTTGTTCTCCTGCGCCGCTCTCGTTCATCCTGAGATAGGTGCATGTGCCCCACTTACATGGGCTCCTCCACGGACTGGGTGCTGGGTGGCGAGGGAGGGGGAGAGTGCAAAGAAAGAAGGTGATTAGATGGTACTTGGGAAATCTGAGACATTCTTTCCCTGCACCGTGCAAATACTTGGTTGCAAACTCCAATAGCCAGATTAATCAGATCATCCAGAATCTCGTGCTGGCCCCCATATTCAGTCCAAGCTGGAAGGCAGTGATGAGAGATCTTTCATTCTGTTCTGTCTCTACTGCAAATGTGCATTATTTGACTGCATAGGACCCTCGCCTTCCCTCAGCCATGGCACAGGTCCAGGAGTCGGTAGGCAGCCTCCTGACCCCATACTGGAAGGTCAAAAACCCTCAACTCAGCAAAAAAATGTCGGAATGGCTGGGCTGCAGGGTACCCTTGCCTGATAAAGCAGTGAACAGGCTGAGTGGAGGTCCAGCTAGGAAATTGACCATGTATGCCAATTTTTGCGTATCATCACCAACACAATCAGGTTGGGCTTGGAACGTCAGTTCATATTGGGTAATAATATTTCTGCAGCCAAGGGGATCACCAGAGTACCTGCCCAATGATGGAATACTCAAGTTCTTGTACGGACGCAGGAGTCAATGATGGTCCGAAAGCTGGAGTCGGTTCTGGACTGGCACAAGAGTGAGAGCAGTAGTGGCAGAGGTTGTCAGGTCAACAGAAAAAGAGGACCTGCAAAATGCTGGGAGTGGAACTGAGGCAACCAGAGGCTGCTGAATTATGTTGGCAAGAATGCTAATTGCTGTCAACTGACACTGGCTGTTTGTGCTGAGGTTGTGGACAGCAACCGTGAGATCAGAAATCGCAGACCCCTGACTCCGAATGTCTGCTGTGAGCTGCTGAACAGTTGCTGCGAGGGATGATACCTGCTTCTCTAGATAAGACAGAACTTGTCCGCACAAGATTATCTGCCTCATTGCTTCTGTAACTTCACTCAGAACTAATTCAATTGCCTGTAACTTGCCCCCTACCTGGCCAATGAATCTCGGGGACAAAGTCAGCTGTTCTCTCTCTGCTGGATCAACTTTTACGTGGTCAAGACTCGCTGTGTCATTCAGATTTGGCCCAAGTGCAGATAGAGACTGAAGTGGGTCAATAGTTCACAGCCTTTAACCGAACAGTATTTTAGGGGAAAAGAAAACAATAAATGTTAGCTAACTAAAACTAAAACTGCTGCTAACTAAAACTCTCAAATGAAGAACAAAGCCAACACTGCAGCCGAAAGGAATAACTAAATATAAAATGAATAATGCTAGTCTTTAGGGTCAGTTAACTCGACAGTCCAATTTCTCAGGCCGAATGCAAGCAGGCAGCTGTGCTTTGCTTGTCTCAACAGGTGTTACAATTAAATACCACCATAATGAAATAATAATAGGTGACACATGCAATTGCCGAATCTGCTGAGCAGCTGTCTGTGGTTTTGACACTCACACACAAACCCCTTTTCTCCCAATATACACACCAAACCCACTCAGACACAACCCCCTTCTCTGCCAATTCACACTCCTACCCACTCACAGACGTCCCTTTTCTTTTAATACACACACCCACCCATTCACACACACAGTCAGGCCTTTAACACAAGGACAGGCTGTCTCCAAGCTTCCAATCTCCAATCCGTAGCCCAGATTCACAGACCTCAGGCCTGTGATCTCTGGACACTCTGACAATTTTGGTCTTCAGTGTCAACTCTAGGGCTCACTAAACACAGAATTTGGCGTCAAACTCTGCACTTGCACAGACCTCCAACACCAGGTCTCACCAACCTGGTAGGTCGTACTTGGCCCAGACTCACAAACATCAAGCCTCTGATTTCTGGACATGCCAACCTTGACATCAGGACTCTCTGACCTTTGGCCTTTGACCTTCAATATGGATCCCAGGACTAATTGATCACTGGGCTTTGAACTCTGAGCTTCGGTCTCCAGACTCGCATGGGCCATAGACCCCGGGACTTGCTGATGTAAAGGGGTTTTTTTTTCTTTGTTACTGTTGGGAAAGGGTTTCCTTTTGTTAACTAGCAGGAATGCTAATTTACTGATAACGAGAATGGTAGTCCTTTGTAAACCAAATGGGGATTAATGTTCTTTCTTCTGAGTCTGTAAGCTTTTGTTGACGGGCTTTTGGGCAGATCGGCACGAGGGGGTCGAGAGAGAGGATGCAATGCTCTAAGCTGGGCGAGGATCGGACCCCAAAGGGGGGTCTGAGGCCGGGAGATTCTCCGGGGGGGGGGGGGGGGATGAACCTAGATGTGCTTGGTTGACCACTCGGTGGGTCCTGAGCTGTTTGGATGAGTCGAGGAGTTCGGAGGGGATCGAATGCTGGCCAGAAGACTTCAGAAATTGAGCTCCAACGGCTGTGCACGAAGTGGTTTGGACTTTGATACGTTTGGCGCCTTTTCTTTAATTTTCTCTTCATATATACTGTATAGTTATTAATCACTTAGTTATAGTAACCTTTATAAATTGTACTCATTTAATCGCATATGGTGTACTGTCGGTTTTTGGGCGAGGCGGGGACATCACACAGCATCCACACCAGCTGATTACCCAGTTTGGCGGGGCTGAAGGCTGCTTCCCCTAGATAAGAACGAGCTGAGCAAGCCTGAGGCGACCCAGGGAGTTACATTGTGGGGTGCTCGTCTGGGATTGATTTCTGTGGAAGCTGTGAGATCACCCTCTTTAAATTGTGTCTGCGGCGAAGAGCTGGTCTGCCTTTGTGGGTGTGCGATTGCTGGTTATCGCTGCGTGTGTGTTGGGTGGGGTGGCTGCTGTTGGTAGCCTGGAGGTTGTTGTTCGAGTTCCGACTAGTGCTGACAAAATGGTGGTGGGACCATGGGCTGTCCGTACTGTTTGGAGAGTGAGGAGTGACAGGTTGGGATGTTTCAGCAGTGGTGAGCTCCGCCCGGTTGTGGAATAACGTCTAGCCCTAAAGGGGCGGAGGCGTGGGCGGAGCGGACCCCTCAGTTGTTGGGTGAGTGGCAGTGCTTGGCTGAGGGAAAGCATCAGGGACGGGTTGAAAGTTTGAGTAGGCGGGCTGGTGACTTTGTTAGAACTGTCGGGCGCAATTACCTCGAAGTGACCGCTGCCAGTTCTGGGAAAGTGTGGGAAAATGCGTGTGGTTCAACTGGAAGTCAAATGCCGCAGCTGGGGGGCTTATCATATCCGTGGCAGGAGATTGGTGGGAAGTTTTTAGGGTATCCCTTTTTGCCTAGGGGGGCAGATAAATTGCTTGTGGTGCCAAGGGGATCTGTCAAGGGGATCAGTTGTTCCGTTGATTCGAGAGGTGTCGGGAAACTTAGAGGAGGCCCAGTGGGGGAATGGCTTGGGGTCTCTGGGGGAGCACGTTCCCAGCAATGTACCAAGGAACTCCCGAAAGGAACAGAACCTATTCCTGAAGGCTTAGAGGGGCCACGCGCACAGGTGTTGTTACAGATGGATGGAAGTCAAGTTAAAGCCATCCTCGGCACCGGGGCGCCGGTTAAGTTGCTGTACAGTTTGTTTCATAACCGTTATTGGAAGCATTTACCCTTGATGACATTGAGGACACTGGAGATTTGGGGTACCAGTGCCGGTGATTATCCAGACGACGGTTGTTGGTCAGTGAAAATGGAGTTCTTGGAGGCAAATGTGGAGGAGACTGAGGTTCATGAATCGTTAATGCTGATGTGTCCGGACCCTGTTGAGACGGGCAGCGTTTCTGTTCGAGAGAGAACCAATATCCTGCTGGTGTGCTTGGGGGCCTGCCCGGAGGAGGCGGGTGAGCATTGCTTGGAGGCATTGTCGATGCACCCAGAGTTTCGAGCTGCTTGTGTGGACGTGTGTAGCAGCATTGGGCTGATATCGAATTCAAACAAGAGCCAGTGGCGGTACGGCCTGGGGGAAGTATCTGAGGGTGAGACCCTCTTAGTGGACGCTGCGAAATACCACGAGGGAGGGGAATTGACTGCTGAAGACACCTCGGAGAGAGAGAGGTTGCGGCGACTGGCCCCTGAAGCCATGGAAGACGTAGAGCGTGTGTGTGGATTGTATTGCGTTGAAGAGGCGCACTGTCAGTGACCAGAATATGGCCCTGAGGGCCGGAGAGGCGATGGCCTGTCTGAGTGGTGCGAAATGGTTTAAGGTGCTGGATCTGAGGAGTGGATGTTGCCAGATCCCGATGAGTGGGGCCGACAAGGAGAAGACGGCCGTTATAAATTCTCTAGGAGTCTTCGGGTCCGAAAAGATGCCACAGGGCATATCTGGAGCCCTTGCAACCTTCCTGCTGGGCAGGTGGAAGACCATAGGGGATGTGGAGGCGTTTGGAGTTTTGGTGTATGTGGATGATCTCTTGGTGTTTGGATTTGCCTCAGGAGAATATGAAGTGAGGTTGTTGCAGGAGCAGCTGAGAACTACCGAGTTAAAGTGTTTTCGGGACACGTGCCAGGGCTGGCGAAGGTCGCAGCTCGTGAGTGACTGTCTCTACGGAATCAAGTTTGAAATGAAGACGGAGAGACTGGAGAAAGTGATCTGGAACCATTCGGAAGACTTACAAGTTGGAGAGAATGAAGAAAGTTGTCTGACTGAGGGTAATAGCAAACTGAGAACCCGGAGAGGGGAGTTTGCGGAGGTGAAGAAATTACAGACAAATCTCAGAAGAGAGAAACGGAAGCTTGAAGGGAACCTGAAGATGACCATCGACAGTTCAAATGAAGTGCAAAACCTGAAAGTTGATCTGGAAGAAGTCATGAGGAAGAAAAAGCTGGAGAGAAGTGCAGTGAATACTGAACAGGAGGCTGAAGAGACTGCGGGAGCAGTGCAGGCCATGTGTTTCCGTTTGGAGAAGATCAAACAGCAGCCACCGATCACAGGAATGAGGAAGAATACAGATTCGATGGATGATGTGCTGGATGTGTGGTACATGCTGCCTTTTGCTGACTTTCCCTCGATTGAGGAAGAGACCTTTGGCCCTTCTCCCATTGAGTCAGGTGTAGCAGGGAGGGTTAGCTGTGTGCAGTGTGGGGAATGAGTGAGAGGTTGAGAGAGGAGTTGGTAGTGGGCCCAAGGTATCCCCAGTTGTGTCCGAGCCTGAAGGGTTTAGGTGAGGGGGTAAGGAGGCCTCAGAAGGGTTAGGGAACTCCCAGATAGTTGGCCTAAGTAGCGCCTGAGGAACAGGGCGTGAGGGTTACTGTGTGGGGAGGAGATATCACTGTTTGTGCTTGGGTTACGGTGTGTTGGCAGGAAAGGTGGCGAGTTATTTAGTAGTCATGAGGACATGACTTTTATTTGGTGGAGGAAGTGTATAAAGGGGTTTTTTTTTCTTTGTTACTGTTGGGAAAGGGTTTCCTTTTGTTAACTAGCAGGAATGCTAATTTACTGATAATGAGAATGGTATTCCTTTGTAAACCAAATGGGGATTAATGTTCTTTCTTCTGAGTCTGTAAGCTTTTGTTGACGGGCTTTTGGGCAGATCGGCACGAGGGGGTCGAGAGAGAGGACGCAATGCTCTAAGCTGGGCGAGGATTGGACCCCAAAGGGGGGTCCGAGGCCAGGAGATTCTCCGAGGAGGGGGGGGGGATGAAGCTAGATGTGCTTGGTTGACCACTCGGAGGGTCCTGAGCTGTTTGGATGAGTCGAGGAGTTCGGAGGGTCCTAAGCTGCGAGTCGAGGAGTTCGGAGGGGATCGAATGGTGGCCAGAAGACTTCAGAAATTGAGCTCCAACGGCTGTGCACGAAGTGGTTTGGACTTTGATAAGTTTGGTGCCTTTTCTTTAATTTTCTCTTCATATATACTGTATCGTTATTAATCACTTAGTTATAGTAACCTTTATAAATTGTACTCATTTAATCACATATGGTGTACTGTCGGTTTTTGGGCGAGGCGGGGACATCACACAGCATCCACACCAGCTGATTACCCAGTTTGGCGGGGCTGAAGGCTGCTCCCCCTAGACAAGAACGAGCTGAACGAGCTGAGCGAGCCTGAGGCGACCCAGGGAGTTACAGTGACCTAGGCTGTCACCAGCCCAGGTTGACAGGGCCTGCCAAACTCAATCATTGACATGGGGATTGTTGGTCTATGTCTCAGCACCTGCTGAGGTGACATCAGTCCACGGGGATCATACTGACCAAACATCTGTCCATGATCACCGGCCTTCTAATGCGGCTCTGTTCTGGCACCTGCCCTGACTCTTTAATTATTGCCCCAGACCTCTAACTCCCCTCATCTCTGCCCCTAAATCCTAACTCCCCACACTGCCCCTAAACCATCCATACAGACGTAAAAGCAACTTATTCTAAGCCACAACCACAAAATATGTCACGGCTTGGCATCATCTTGACCAGAAGATGACTGAAAAGATAGTTGATGGAATTGTCAGTTGGTGAGCACTTTGAGTCCAGTGACCATAGTTCAACTAGGTTTAAAATAGCTGTAGAAAAGGAAATCTCCGTGTCACCGGTTAATGAACAGAGTAAATTTTGGAGCCGTTAGGCAGGACCTCACAAAAGTTGATTGGGAGATTGTTTGCAGGGAAAGGAGAATCTGCTGAGCAGAGGACTTTAAATCTGTCATATCAAGTAGTCAGAGCCTGTATGTCCCTGTTAGGGTGAAGGCCAGGCTGCTACGTTTCAGGAACGCTAATTGAATGTTCTCCTAGGACCCTCTGTTCCACAAAACAGACCAAAGTGATGAGTTCAGGAAGATCCCTTGGTTGTCATGACAAAGTGAGCTGAAAGGCCTGTGTCCATGCTATTCGACTGTCCCAATAAAAGAAACATCCTCCACAGATAAACACCTTATCTAACCCCCACAGGATCTTTTGCTTTGCCAGATTGTTTCTTATTATTCAAAACTCAAGCAGAATGAAGCTGGTCCATCTCACGTTCTGTTGGCTGTTGGGGAGAAACACCCATCAACCATGCCCCCACCACTAAGGACATCTGTCCCTCTATATCCCTCTCTGCTTTTCGCAGGGATCGTTCCCTCCGCGACTGCCTGGTCCACACGTCCCTCCCCACAGATCTGCCACCTGGCACTTATCCCTGCAAGCCTAAGTGCTACACCTGTCCCTACACCTCATTTCTTACCACCATCCAGGGCCCCAGACAGTCCTTCCAGGTGAGGCAACACTTTACCTGTGAGGAGGAATTCTAATTTTAAGCTGATGGGTCTGAATGCCCAGAGCCCTGGTGGAGGTCGGGAGCTGGTGTCAGGGTAAGGACTGAGTGAAACGAAGTGTGACAGGCTCAGACACTCTGGTCAACAGGAAATGAAGCAGAGAATGACACTGGACTCCGGATTTCACATGCAAGATATACAGATAAGCAGAAAGAAAGAAGCTGTGAGAGAAAGACGCAGAAAGATACGGAAACAACTAGCAGACTAATGTGAGATTGGAGAGATCAAGAGCGAGGCAGGAACAAAGAGAAGGAACACTTGCAACAATCCATACACAGAAAGAGAGAGAAAGAGGATGAGAAACCAAGAGAAAAATACGGGTTGAAACTCCCTAGTCTAGTGGTCTGTGGTTTAGCAGCTCCTGTGGTCTAGGATGTTTTGAATCTGCACAACAGATCTTCAACTTCTTTATTTCTATTTAGAGACACTGCATGATAACAGACCGTTCCGGCCCAATGAGTCCGCACCACCCAATTACACGCAAGTGTTAACCAACTAACCCGTTTGTATTTAGAACATGGAGGGAAATTGGAGCATCCGGAGGGAACCAACGCGGGCATGGGGAGAATGTGCAAACACCTTACAGGCAGCAGTGGGAAATGAACCCAGTCGCTGTAGAGCATTCAGCTACACCATCATGCCATCCCATTTATTCTAACGAAGATTTAATTAACTAAGATCTGTACTAATCTGAAGCTAAGTGGCCATTAACAATTCGAACTGAGTGTTACTGACAAATGGAAACTTCAGCTTACCGATGACCCTCAGGAACAGAACTCTCACAAAACCCCGGGCCAGCCTGCACTTAAGAACAATGTTCAGGGGTATTTCTACAGTCTGGCACTGGTCACAGGCCAGGGTGCTGAACTAGAAAGTTTCAACCTGTGGTGACGTTGAATACTGAGACAAATACAGAGGGTAGTAAGTGAGACAGAGTGCGAGAAAGAGGAGATGAGATAAAGGGACATGGAGAGAGGGTTTGAAATAGAGATTGAAGGAAAGGGCGATGAGATAAAGGGATGGGGAAGGAGCATTGACAGAAACAGATTGAGAGAACTGAAGATGAAATATGGAAGTCAGAGAGGGGGAGATGGAGAAAGGTCAGTCTGCCTTTTTGTGATGTGGGCCAGCAGAGAGCTATGGCGTGGCCGTAGCGTACTGAAAGGCCTATGTACAAACAAGTAACCTGGAAAAGCTCCCAGACATCACACTGCTCTATAATCAGAGTCAACCATTAACATCTAACCTCACCAACACAAACGGTGGACAGGGCTATTGTGGCTTGAGATCTGTGACCGGCAGTATTCCACAGGGATCAATTCTGGGACCTCTGTCATTTGTGATATTTGTAAATGGCTTGGATGAAACTGTAAATGGGTGGGTTAGTGAGACTGCAGACAACACAAGGAATGGTGGAGTTGCGGACCATGTGAAGGGCTGTAAATGGACACAGCAGGACATTGTAGATCAGTTATAGATGTGTGCAGGGAAATGGCAGATAGAGTTTAATTTGAACAAGTCTGAAGAAGGTCAGAATAAGGGGAAAGTATACAGTTACTGGTAGGATCTTCAGATCTCTGTCCAAAATTCCCTGAGAGTGGCCAAACAAGTCCACAGAGTGGTGAAAAATGCAAATGTCATGATTGCCTTCATTGGTCAGGCATTGGGTGTAAGTGTAAGGAAGTCACATTGTAGTTAAGAGGGGTGATTGATAAGTTCGTGGCCCAAGGTAGAAGGAGTCAATTTTAGAAAACCTAGCACATTCATTTTTCAACATAGTCCCCTCCTACATTTACACACTTAGTCCAGCGGTTGTGGAGCATACAGATCTTGGTCCTCCAGAAAATGTCCACAGTAGCAGTGATTGATAGGTTTGTGGCCTAAGGTAGAAGGAGATGATTTATACAGCTCCTCTTACGCACACATGCAGTTCAACTCTTTGAGTGATTATGCAGAAATTTTGAAGTTAATAACTCATCAGAGGTGATTGATAAGTTTGTGGCCCGGAGATGAGTTATTAACTTCAAACTTGTGTTGTGGATAATGAGGAGGGCTGTCAGAGGTCACAGTGGGACATTGATAGGATGCAAAACTGGGCTGAGAAGTGGCAGATGGAGTTCAACCCAGATAAGTGTGAAGTGCAAGCATGAGGAAATCTGCAGATGCTGGAAATTCAAACAACACACACAAAATGCTGGTGGAACACAGCAGGCCAGGCAGTATCTATAAGGAGAAGCACTGTCAACGTTTTGGGCTGAGACCCTTCATCAGGACTAACCGAAAGGAGAGATACTAAGAGATTTGAAAGTAGGAGGGGGGAGGGGGAAATGCGAAATGATAGGAGAAGACCGGAGGGGGTGGGATGAAGCTAAGAGCTGGAAAGGTGATTGGTGAAAGTGATACAGACCTGGAGAAGGGAAAGGATCATGGGACGGGAGGCCTCGGGAGAAAGAAGTGGGGGAAGCACCAGAGGGAGATGGAGAACAGGCAGAGTGATGGGCAGAGAGAGAGAGAGAAAAAAAACAACTACATATCAGGGATGGGGTAAGAAGGGGAGGAGCAGCATTAACAGAAATTAGAGAAGTCAATGTTAAGTCTGGCAGACTGGGAGACCAATTCGCTGAACACCTATGCTCGGTCCGCCAGAGAAAGCAGGATCTCCCAGTGGCCACACATTTTAATTCCACATCCCATTCCCATTCTGATATGTCTATCCATGGCCTCCTCTACTGTCAAAATGAATCCAAACTCAGGTTGGAGGAACAACCCCTTATATACCGGCTGGGTAGCCTCCAACCTGATGGCATGAACATTGACTTCTCTAACTTCCGTTAATGCCCCTCCTCCCCTTCTTACCCCATCCCTGACATATTTAGTTGTTTGTTATTTTTTCTCTCTCTCTGCCCATCACCCTGCCTGTTCTCCATTTCCCTCTGGTGCTTCCCCCCTCCCCCTTTCTTTCTCCCGAGGCCTCCCGTCCCATGATACTTTCCCTTCTCCAGGCCTGTATCACTTTCGCCAATCACCTTTCCAGCTCTTAGCTTCATCCCACCCCCTCCGGTCTTCTCCTATCATTTTGCATTTCCCCCTTCCCCCCACTACTTTCAAATCTCTTAGTATCTCTCCTTTCAGTTAGTCCAGATGAAGGGTCTCGGCCCGAAACGTCAACAGTGCTTCTCCTTATAGATGCTGCCTGGCCTGCTGTATTCCACCAGCATTTTGTGTGTTAAGTGTGAAGTGGTTCAGTTTGGTAGGTCAAATATGATGGCAGAATTAATTTTAAGACTCCTGGCAGTGTGGAGGATCAGAGGGATCTTGGGTTCCAAGGCCACAGGACGCTCAAAGCAGCTGTGCAGGTTGACTCTGTGGTTAAGAAGGCGTACGGTGTATTGGCCTTCATCAATTGTGGAATTGAATTTAGGAGCCAAGAGGTAATGTTGCAACTATATAGGACCCTGGTCAGACCCCACTTGGGAATACTGTGCTCAGTTCTGGTCACCTCACTACAGGAAGGATGTGGAAGCCATAGAAAGGGTGCAGAGGAGATTTACAAGGATGTTGCCTGGATTAGGGAACATGTCTTATGAGAATAGGTTGAGTGAACTCGATCTTTTCTCCTTGGAGCGACAGAGGATGAAAGGTGACCTGATAGAGGTGTATAAGATGATGAGAGGCATTGATCGTGTGGATAGTCAGAGGCTTTTTCCCAGGGCTGAAATGGGTCCCACAAGGGGACACAGGTTTAAGGTGCTGGGGAGTAGGCACAGAAGAGATGTCAGGGGTAGGTGTTTTACTCAGAGAGTGGTGAGTGAATGGAATGGACTGCTGGCACTGGTGGTGGAGTCAAATACAAAAGTTTTTTAAGAGACTTTTAGATAGGTACATGGAGCTTAGTAAAATTGAGAGGGCTCTAGGTAGGCATAGTAATTTCTAAGGTAGGGACATGTTCGGCACAGCTTTGTGAGCCGAAGGGCTTGTATTGTGCTGTAGGTTTTCTATGTTTCTGCATAATCACTCAAAGAATTGACCTGCATGCGCATGTAACAAGAGCTGTATAACTCATCTCTTTCTACCTTAGGCCACAAACTTATCAATCACCCATCTGTGGACACTTTCTGGAGGTCCAAGATCTGTATGCTCCACGACCACTGGACTAAGTGTGTAAATGTAGGAGGGGACTATGTTGAAAAATAAATTTATAGATTTATTTTAAAAATTAAATAGATTTTCTAAAATTGACTCCTTCTACCTTAGGCCACGAACTTATCAATCACCCCTCGTATATAAAACTCTGGTTGGACTATGTATGGATTATAGTGTGCTGTTCTGGTTGCCCTATTACAGGAAGGAAGTGGAGTCTTTGTAAAGAAAACAGAAGATGTTTACCAGGATGCCACTTGGATTAGAGGCTATGAGCTGGGAGGAGAAGCTGGTAGGAGAGGTTTGGGTTGTTTTGACTGTACTGATGGAGGCTGAGCAGAGATATGACAGAAATCTATAAAGCTATCAGAAGCAGAGATAGGTTAAGCAGTCAGAATCCTTTTCCCACTGTAAAAAATGTCAAATACAAGAGAGCATGCCTTTAAGGTGAGAAGGCGAACATTTAAATGATATATGCCGGGCAAGTCTTTCCACTGAGAGTGGTTGGTGCCTGGAATGTGCTGCTGGAGGTGATGCAGATGGAAGAGTGGTGACTATGAGGATGTTAGACACATGGAAATGCAGAGAATGAAGGAATATGGGACACACATGCAGAGTTTCAGCTGAATTTCTAATCAGGTAGGGCATAGACATTGTGGGCCAAAGAGCCTGTTCCTGTTACTATGTGAGAAGAATTGGGGATCTTTCTCATGGAGAACTCCCACATTCCAAAGCTTTATTTGTGAGTTTGGAACATGGGGAATCATCAAAGAGAGTCAGAAAACAAGTGGGAATCAATTTGTTGTCATTACTGCTGATGACTCTGTGTAACAGACACCAGTGTTCTACATGAGGCAGAGAGCCACTTTCTACTCTGTGAAAAGAAACAAACTTAGCAGGTTGAACACATCTGTGTAGGAAGACAACTGGTCACCTTTTTTGGACCAAGACTTTGCATCAGGGCTGAGAAGCCAGAAGACATAGGAGTGGAATTGGGCTATTTGACCCATCAAGTCTTCTCCCACATGCCGTAATGGCTGATTTATTCTCCCTCTCCATTCTCCTGCCTTCTCCCATTACCTCTGATGCCCTGACTAATCAAGAACCTATCAAATTCTGCTTTAAGTACACCCAATGACTTGGCTTCCACAGCAATTCATGGTAATGAATTCCACAGATTCACCACCCTCTGGCCAAAGAAATTCTTCCCCATCTCTGTTCTAAACGAAGGTTCCTCTATTCTGGGGCTGCGCCCTCTGGTCCTAGATTCACTGACTCCACATAGTCCTTTCAATATTCGACAGGGTTCAACAAGATCCTTCATCATTCTTCTAAACTTCTGTGAGTACAGGCTGAGAGTCAACAAACACTCCTTATAGATTAACCCTTCCATTCCCAGAATGATCCTCATCAACCTCCTCTGGACCTTCTTCAATGGCAGCACATCTTTTCTTACATGAGAGTCTCAAAACTATTCACCAAGTGTGGTCTAACCAACGTCTTAAAAAGCCTCAGCATGACATACTTGCTTTAATATTCTAGTCCTAGTTCTCTGTAAGTCATATCTGGTCTCCTTGTATAGTGCTGAGTCACGAGACTTGAAAGCCACAGATCAGCCCTCAAAGAACTACAAACCTCCTGGCTCATCCACAGCTTTTGATTAGGGTATATATGGTATGTTCTCATAGACACACACTATACACACAGATTTTAATGAAGCCAGTGACAACTGTGGCATACTCACTCAGACTCAAAGACAAATCCCTGAACACAGTCCAGTCCACCAACTCAAAGCAGTCCTGTAAGCGCTCCTGTGGCTCGCTGTCCATACCTTCTTGGTCTTCCCTACTGGTACCGCAGTCTTCAATCGCTGCCTATACTCAGGGGGTAGAAGTACAGCCAGGTGATCAGACTTTCCAAAGTGTGGGTGTGGTATTGCATGGTATGTGCCTTGTGAAGAACTTATGGTAGTATACCAGCGCTGATGGCAGCATAACTGTGGTCCAGCGTGTTGGCTCCTCTGGTTCCACAAGTTAGTAATAATTATTTAGAGACTTTTTCCTGCTAGCCTGGTTAAAATCCCCCAGAATGATGTTGACTGTTGACTGTTTATTACATCGCTTAGTCCATCTAGAAACCTGTTTGACACTGGCCTGAGATGGGATGTACGCCGCTACCAAGATGATGGCTGAAAACTCCTACAGCAGACAACATGGATGACATTTGATTGCTCAATGTTCCAGGGTGGGTGAGCAGGATTGAGATAGTACCATCATGTTTGTAGACCACAAGAAGTTAATCATAAAGCGTACTCCACCTTCTCTACCTTTGAAAGACTCAGCAGTCCTGTGTTGACAGTGAATGGTGAAGCCAGCAAGCTGTATCGCTGCATCCAGAATGATTGGGGATAGCCAAGTCTCAATGAAACAAAAAACCACAACAGACTCCGATGTCCTTCTGGTGCAGTATCCTTGCTCTGAGGTCTTTGATTTTATTTTCTGGAGATTGTATGCTTCCAATAGAATAGATAGTAGTGGAAGGCAGAACCCTCTTCTCCTTAGATGAGCTTTAAATCCAGTGTGGTATCCTCTCCTCTGCTGCCTTAAAGGGGAACCACATTTATGACAGAAGACTGTCATCCGTGATTCGTCAATTTTGAGTTTTTTTAAGTGTATTGTCTATGGCTGTAGCTGTGGATTTCAGCTATAACAGTCTAAAAATGGGTTCCAAATCTTCCTAACCAATGAAGTCAAACTAACTCGCTGAAAATTTCCTGTCTTTTGCCTCCCTCCCTTCTTAAAGAGCAAAGTGACATTTGCAATTTTCTATTCTTCTGGAAACATTCCAGAATCCAGAAATTCTTGAAAGGTCATTACTAATGCCTCCACAATCTCTTCAGCTGCCTCTTTCAGAACCCTGGGGTGTAGTCCAGCTGGTCCAGGTAACTTGTCTACCTTCAGATCTTTCAACTTCCCAAACACCTCCTTAGTAATAGCAACTACACTCACTTCTGCTTCATGACACTCTCAAATATCTGGCAGACTGACACAAACTACTTATAAGGTTTATTCCCCCATTACCACCTCTCCAGTATCATTTTCCAGCACTCCAATATCCACTTTTGTCTCTCTTTTACTCATTATGTATCTAAAGAAAAAATTTTGGTATCCTCTTTAATAGTAATAGCTAGCTTACTTGCATATTTCATTCTCTTCTCAATCCCCTAACTTCCCACTATATTTTTTTCTCTATTATGAGTTTGTTTTGTTTTTATATGGGCTTTAACTTCCTTTGTCAGACACAGTTGGCATATCCTCCCTTGAATACTTCTTCATTTTGAGATTATTGATCTTGCACCTTCCAAAATGTTCCCAGCAACTCCAGCCATTGTTGTTCTGCCGTCTAGAGCCCCCTTCCATTCAAATTTGGCCAGTTCATATTTCATGCATCTGTAATTCTCTTTACTCCACTGTTATACTGATACAAATGATGTTGTCTTCTCCCTTTCAAACTGCAGGGTGAATTCCATCATATTATGACCACTATCTCCTAAGGGTTTCTTACTTTTAAAGTTCCCTAACCAATCTGGTTCACTACACAACACCCAATTCAGAATACCTGATAACCTACTGGGCTCAACCATAAGCTGCTCTAAAAACTCATCACATAGGTATTTTACAAATTCCCTTTCTTGGGATCCAGCACCAACCTGATTTTCCCAATCTACCTGCATATTGAAATCCCCCGTGACTTTCATTTGACATGTATTTTGACATGTATTCTGTATGTCCCATTGTAATTTGTACCCCACATCCTGGCTATTGTTCCAGTGCCTGTATATAACTCTCATCAGGGCCTTTTTACCCTTGTAGTTTCTTGACTCTACCCATAAGCATTCTACATCTTCTGATCCTAAGTCACTTCTAATGATTTGATTTTTTTTTACCAACAGAGTCTCCCCACCTTCCTGCAACATCTTACTTACCAATCTGTAACTGTGCAACAAGATCACCTACAGTGGCAGAAGGTTGTAAATTTAGTCAGCTCCTTCTGGGGTACTAGCCTACAAATTACCCAGGACATCTTCAAGGAGTGGTATCGCAGAAAGGCATCGTCCATTATTAAGGACCTCCAGCACCCAGGGCATGCCCTTTTCTCACTGTTACCATCAGGTAGGAGGTAGAGAAGCCAAAAGACACACTGGCAACAATTCAGGAACAGCTTCTTCCCCTCTGCCATCCGATTCCTAAATGAACATTGAACCTGTGAACATTACCTCACATTTTTTAATATATATTATTTCTGTTTTTGCACAATTTTAATTTATTCAATATACGTATACTGTAATTAAGTTATTTATTATTTTTTTCTATTCGTCTATATTATGTATTGCATTGAACTGCTGCTAAGTTAACAAATTTCACGACACATGCTGGTGATAATAAACCTGATTTTGATTCTGACCTTATTCCATATACTGCATGCTTTCAAATATAACACCTTCACCCAACAGTGTAGAGGGGAGATGCCTGGGTTAAAGGGGTGAGAGAGGGGTAAGGCACGGGGTAGTAGGTGATTGCTGGAGCCAGGTAAGAGTGGTATAATGGGCAAATAGAACCAGCTGGGAAGGGGCTAGGAAGGGTAGACAAGGTCAGTAGGTGTCTGGGTGATGCACATGAGCAAATGGGAAATGTGAATAAGGGGAGAATAAGGAGAGGAGCCATAGGGGTTGCGAGTCACTTTAAGTTGGAAAGTTCAGTGTTCATACCATCAAGTTTGAGGCCACTTTTGGCTAGGGCTGAGGAATTGTCATTATTCTTGTAGTTTAGAGTCATAGTCTCAGAACACTACAGGTAGACAGGCCCTTTGGCCCATTTAATACCCTGAATCATTAATCTACCTAGTCCTATCAATCCTCACACAGGACATAGCCCTCCATACCCTTCCCATCCATGTACCTATCCAAATTTCTCTTAAATATTGGCATCAACCCCACACCCACCACATTCTCTGGCAGCTCATCCCACAATTTCACCACCTTCTGAGTGAAGAAGTTCCTACTCAAGATCCCTTAAGCATTTCAACTTCATCTTTAACTCATAAACATTAGTCGTACTTTCACCAAACCTCAGCGGAAAAAGTCTGCTTGCAGTTACCCTGTCTATACCCTTCATACTTTTGAATACCTCAATCAATCTTTCCCTCAATTATCTCCGTTCTAAGGAATAAAGTCTTAACCTATTCAATCTTTCTTATAAATCAGGTCCTCCAGTCCTGACAACAACCTTGTAAACTTTGTCTGTACTCTTCCAATCATATTTACATCGTCCCTATAGATAGGTGACCAAAACTGCACAAAATACTCCAAATTAGGCCTCACCAATGTCTTATACAACTTCAACATAACATTCCATCTCCTGTATTCGGTACTTGATTTATGAAGGCCAATTTACCAAAAGCTTTCTTTTTAACCCTATCACCTATATGTCATTTTCAATTAATTATGAACCAGTACTCCCAAATCCTTTTGTTCTATCAGTGCCCAACCATTCACTATGTAAGACCTACCCTATTGGTCCTACCAAAGCGCAATGCCTTGCATGTCTGCATTAAATTCCATCCACCATTTTTCAGCCATTTTCCCAGCTGATCCAGATCCTGCTGCAAGCTCTGGTAGTCTTTCTCACTGCCCACTAAGCCACCAATCATGCAGTTATGTACAAATTTGCTGATCAAAGTAGCCACATTATCATCATTGATATAGGTGACATCATTGATATAGATGACATACAACAATGGATCCAGCGCTGATCCCTGAAGCACATCACTAGTCACAGGCCTCCAGTCAGAGAGGCAACCCTCTACTATCAGTCTCTGGCTTCTCCCACAAAGCCAATTTACTACCTCATTTTGAATGCAAAGTGACTGAACCTTCTTGACCAACTTCGCATGTAAAACCTTGTCAAAGATCTTGCTGAAGTCCATGTAGACAACATCCACTGCCTTGCTAACTTCCTTGAAAAACTTTCTTGGTTTCTAGCTTGCACCCTACCATGCACAAGTCCTTGTTGATTATATCTAATGAGCCCCTGTCTATCCAAATATTTCCATATCCAGTTCCTTAGAACACCTTCCAATAACTTTCCCACTACTGATGTCAGGCTCACCAGGCTATAATTTCCTAGCTTTTTCTTAGACCACTTTCTTAAATAACAGAACGACATTACCTATCCTCCTATCCTCTGACACTTCACCCATAGCTACGGATGTTTTAAATATCTGTGCTAGGGTTCCTGCAATTTCTACACTAGCCTCCCACAGGGTCTGAGGGAATACCTTGTCGGGCCCTGGAAATTCATCCACTCTAATTTGCCTCAAGACAGCAAATGCCTGTGCCTCTGTAATCTGTATAGAGTCCATAACCTCTATGCTGCTTTGCCTCACTTCTATCGATTCTGTCTCCTCAGTAAATAGGGATGCAAAAAAAATCCATTTAAGATCTCTGATCTTCCAGAGGACCAATTTTGTACCTTGCTATCTTTTTTACTCTTAATATATCTGTAGAAGGTCTTTGGATTCTCCTTCAACTTGTCTACTCGAGGAACCTCATGCCTTCATTTAGCCGTCCTGATTTCCCTCTTATGTTCCCTTGCATTTCTAATAAAGTAACTCATTTTTTCCTGCCTATACCTGCTATGCACCTCCTTCTTTTTCTTAACCACAGGGGTCAGTATCTCCTGAAAACCTGTTATCCTTGCATTTTATTCCAACCGGAACATAAAAAATTCTGTACTCTCAAAATTGCACTTTTGAAAACCTCCCACTTACCATGTACACCTCTGCCAGAAAAAAAGCCTGTCCCAATCCACACTTACCAGATCCCTTCTGTTACCATCAAAGATGGCCTTTCTGCAAAGTAGAATTTCTACCTGAGAAGCACACCTGAACTTTTCCATAATTACCTTGAAACTAATGGCATTATGATCGTTAATTGCTAAGTACTCCCCTAAACAAACGTCTGTTACTTGCCCTGTCTCATTCCCTAATATGAGATTAAATATTGCACACTCTCTCATTGGGACTTCTACGTACTGATTAAGGAAACTTTCCTGAACACACTTGACAAACTCTATCCAATCTAGTCCGTTTGCAGTATGGGTTGATATGTGGAAAGTTAAAATCACCTTACATTTCGTGAAACAGGCTGGGATCCCTCTACAAATTTTCTCCTCTAAATTCCGCAGCCTGTTGGTCTATAATATGATTCCATTAACCTGGTCACACCTTTCTTATTTCCACCCACAATGCCTCAAAAGACGAGTTCTCCAGTCTGTCCTGACCGAGCACTGCTGTGACATTTTCCCTACTAGCAATGCCATCCCACCCCCTTTAATTCCTCCTGCTCTGTCATATCTAAAACAATGGAGCTGGAGAATATTGAGCTGTCAGTTCTGCCCCTCCTGCAACCACGAATGGCTACAATGTCATAATTCCATGTGTTGATCCATCCCCTAAGCTCATCCACCTTTCCTACAATACTCCTTGCATTGCAATATAAGCAGCTCAGAACATTAGTCCCACCATTTGATTCCTGACTTTGTATGTAGGCTTAGCAACATCCTTCTCCACTATTTATTCTGGTGCTCCAGTTCCCATTCCCCTGCAGCTCTAGTTTAAACCCACCCTGTGCTGCACTAGCAGACCTTGCTACTGGGATGTTATTGCCCCTCCAGCTCAGGTGCAAACTCTTTCTTCTGTACAGGACCCACCTTTCCTGGAACAGAGCCCAATGAGCCAAGAATCTGAAGCCCTCCCTCCTGCACCATCTCCTTAGGCATGGGTTAAACTACATGATCTTCCTGAATCTGGCCTCACTGGCACAATCCTGAGATCACAACCATGGACTACCAACCAATCCATAAATCTCAGAATTTCAATAACATCTCCAAGAGCATTGGAACTCAGGACCTCTCTGAAGGCAGCGCCCACTCCAGGAGAAGCAACACGAGCCAGCAGCCAATCTGCGGAAAGCAACTGGAATCAAAGGGCAGCGACACAAATCAGGGGCCTCCCTGAGGCAAGTGACTCAAACCAACAGTCCCTCTGAGGGACTTAACTCAAACCGGTGGCCCCTCAGAGGGCAGCGACACAAAGAAGAGGCCTCTCTGAGGCGAGTGACATGAACAGGTGGCCACCTTGAGGGAAGTGACTCGAATCTGTGGCCTTTCTGAGGGAAGTGACTCGAACCAGTGGCCTTTCTGAGGGAAGTGACTCGAACCAGTGGCCTTTCTGAGGGAAGTGACTCGAACCAGTGGCACCGCAGAGGGCAGTGACCTGAATAAGAGGCCTCTCCAAGGGCATGGACGTGAATCAGAGGCCCCTCCAAGGGCAGTGAAATGAACCTGCTGCCACTTCAAGGGAAGTGACTTGAACCTGTGGCCTTGCTGACGGAATTGACACGAACCAGCGGCCACTCTGAGGGTAGAGACCTGAATCAGCGGTCTTTATGAGAGCAGTGACACAAACCTGAGGCCTCTCTGAGCAAAGCAACACGAACCAGTAGTCTCTTTGAGGGTAACAACTCAAACCAGCATCTCCTCCGAGGCCGGTGACATGAGCCAGCGGTCTTGCAGAGAACCAATGAAGTGAAGGCACACATCACTGGAGATGGAACCTTTGAAAGGAGAAAGATGGTTTCTCATCAGCCACCTGGACCGGAAGAGACTGAAATGATCTTGAGTCCCCTTATATCATCATCCAACGAGTGAGTCCAATGAATCCAGCTACAGTGTAGCTGCTACACTGTTATCATAAGATGCAGACTATAATGACCATGACTATGCAGGAATAATAATAATTTGAATAATAATTCATTGGAAGTGGTGTTATTGGTAGGATCAGAATCAGAATCAGAATCAGACTTTAATCGCCAAGTACCTGTACACATACAAGGAATTTACTTCCGGCAGATGTTGTCTCTCTGCTCATAACAGATGATAAATATAAATGAAAATATAGATTATACATACAAGTAGTGCAATCCAATTAATAGTTAGCCAACAATTAACCAGCAGTTCACTGTTCAGCAAAGTGACCGCAGTAGGGAAAAAACTTCTCCAGTGCCTATTAGTCTTAGTCTGGAGGGATCTGAAGCGCCTACCAGACGGAAGCAGTTCAAACAGTCCGTGCGCAGGATGGGAGGAGTCCTTTATGATGTTCCCCGTCCTCTTCTTCAACCTGGAAGAGTACAGGTCCACAATAGAGGGCAGGGAGGCTCCAATGATGCGCTCAGCAGTCCTCACTGTGCGCTGTAGTCTGGTTCTATCCTTTTGGCACATTGGCCTTCATAAATCAAAGTATTGAGTACAGGAGATGGGATTAAGATATTGGTGAGGCCAAATTTGGAGTAGTGTGTGCAGTTTTGGTCACCTTCCTACAGGAAAAGTATACATAAGGTTGAAAAAGTACAGAGAAAATTTACAAGGATGTTTTCAGGTCTGGAGGACCTGAGTTACAAGATCGAATAGGTTAAGATTTTATTCCTTGGAATGTAAGAGTGGTTATAGGTAAGGCTTTTTCTACTGAGATTCTTTCAGCAGGACTGGAAAGGAAAGGGAAAGGGAAAGATAGAAAGGGTTTCGACCCAAAAAGTTGACTCTACTCTATTCCACAGATGCTGCTTGACCTGCTGAGTTTCTCCAGCGTCTGGCAATGGTTTTGATTAAGCATGCACATTTAATTTCATGTAACTCCATGTGCTCCATGTGTCATCACAAATTCACTCAGGTGGTCAACTGTACCTAATGCACAATGGCAGGTCATGCTTACAGCAATTTGCAGCTCTACTGCCTTAACTTTATCATTATCTTGCCTAGGAGTCTTTGTTACATTAAGTTGCATCTGGCCTTTTGATGGAGTTCTCCGCTTGTGTTTCTCAAGAGTTTTCACGATTTGAAAGTTTGCAGTGGCATAATTTTCAATAAGCTCCATCAACAGCCTTTCCGACCCATAGAAATATTTCTTCCCATTTCCTACTGTACTTACGATTGCTATCGTAAGAAGCTTTCCACTTCTTTGACGACATGCCCATGGGTGTTGATAATAAATGATTTATAAAAACAGCCGAAGGCGTCACAATTTCACCACAAAACGTTATGACGTATAGAAAGTACACTTCACGGTCGATTTGTATGATTATCAATCACATCCAAACACTTCGGAGGTCCAAGACCAACTGGCCCCGGACGCACGTAAACCGTGTTGCCGACTTGGCGCCTTCTTGACCTCCCAGACTCAGTTGGTGGCAGAAATATTGCCAAATGTAACTGACCAAAAAACATTTTTCTTAAAGGCAAATGTTTTATGAAAATGACAGTATGTAATTTTCGTGCAGATTATTTTAACATGTAGACAAGCCAGGAAAAAGCCCAAAAGCCAAATGAATTTTATGAAGCCAACCAAACTGGAAAAAGCCATACCTGTATTTCTGGAATTTCGCTCCGAAAAAAAGCCAATTTGTTAACCGTGTCATCCCCCTTCTGCTATTGGCTAAGGAGCAGTGAAAGGGCGGGATTTCAGAACATGCTGCTTGTCTAATGGCCAGAATACACGTCGCTCTGGTTGAATCTCCGCTCCGTTTGACCGACAGATGTATCAACCAATGATATGAGGAAATAAGGTGGTTCTGGACTGTGAATGGTCGAGTGGAAAGGAGCTACGTGCTCCGCCTCTCCCACACCGCCGTTCTACAACTGCGATATTGTTCTGTAAGTTGCTACTGCCGGTGTTGGCCTGCCTCAGTGTATACAAGAACAGACATAGTTCTCTTTCGACAGTTCAGTTGGTTATCCGGAGCGGCGTTGTTTGTGGGGGCTGAGGAGGAATGTTAAAGATGGGAGCGAGCGTGGTTGCTGAAATTAGGACTACAACTCCCAGATGGCCCCGCGGCATGAGGGTTTCGCCGGCTGGTTCTATTTTACCGCACTGCCTGCGGGGTGTTGCAGTTCTCTTCATAAACAGGCGGCCATCGTGTCTGACGGCGAGAGCGCGGCCTTCCAGGGGTTTTAGATTAATATGGAAGTGCAGACGGATGTGGAACTAATTATTCAAAGTATACAGGATGCAGCTGCTGTCAAGTGACATATGTGTCTTGCAAAGGGAAAGGGATTTGCAACCGCCATTTTCCGGGATCATTGTCACAGTGGGGCAAGAGCGAGACAATTCATGTGCACCTTCCTCAGTTTTGTCATCACAATGGGGCTGCAATGGCGGAGGGGGACAGTGTTGCCACGTCCCCATTTCTGGGATTGGTGCAGGAACTGGGGAAAGAGTGGGTGATGGGAAATTACATGCTACATCACCTTCCAGGTCTAGGATAATGGGGCCTGGAGTGGGAGAGGAAGAAATGGAGAGCACAGCCACCCCTCCCCGCCCCCCATTTGGGATCATTGCAAAGTGGAGCGAATTCACTGTTGTACTGTCCCCATTTCAGGGGTCCTTGCATTGTCACTGGGAGCCTGTGGTGTGTGGGCAAGGAATTTAGTGTTGCACTGTC
Source organism: Hypanus sabinus (assembly GCF_030144855.1). Lineage (NCBI taxonomy): Eukaryota > Metazoa > Chordata > Chondrichthyes > Myliobatiformes > Dasyatidae > Hypanus > Hypanus sabinus. The sequence goes on from NC_082734.1 coordinate 30,623,384, forward strand.
ACCATTTCTGGGATCAGTGCACAGGTTAGGGTTCTCCTGTCTCCTTATGATTGAAGCTTTCCATTCCTGGCAACATCCCTGGGAGTAAGGATGAGTGCATTCACCCTATATGTGCTCATCATGATTTAAAATCATCTATAAAATCACTTCTCCTATACTCAGAATCGGATTTAATATCACCAGGATGCATCATGAAATTTGTTGTCTTTGCAGTTGCAGTGCAATACAATACATAATGGGAAAAAAAAAGTGAATTGCAATAAGTATTTCTCCTGCAACTCAGTACTTCAAGTCTTTTCTAAACTGTTTTCAGTTCTGTAACACAACATAGCAACCGAAATGGAACACCAAGTTCTGAAGAAGAGTCTCAGCCCAAATTGTCCGCTGGTTACTCCTCACCATAGATGCCTGGCCGACTGAGATCCTCCAGCATTTTGTGTCTATGTTGATTTGGATTTCTGGCATCTGCCGATTTTCTCATATTTGTGACAATAATCAAATCATGGTATCACCATTGTCCTGCACAACCACGCCATCAACTCCCAACGTTTATACTCAATGCCCTGACTGATGAAAGCCAATGCCAAAAACCTCCTTTACTACCTGTGATTCCACTTTCAGTGAATCATGTATTTGTACAGCTCAGTCCCTCTGTTGCACAACACTGTACTTGGATCTGACCTTGCAATGATCCAAATTAAACTCCATCTGCTATTCCTCGGCCCACATACCCAATATGATCAAGACTGCCCCTGTAATTTTTGATCCTTCTCCACTGTCCGCGACACAACTGGTTAGAACGTTGCTCACGCTCCCCAGTCTCTGCTTCACAATGCTGGGGGATGGATCCAGGTCCTTGGAGTTGGGAATTTGAGGAGGTGCTCTGATTGAGGTTGGACAGGATGTGGAGCAAGCAGAGGATGAGGGAGTGGAACAGGAGGAATGAAACTGACGGTCATAGCCCCTCTCCCCCCCCCCAACCCACACTCTGTGTAATAAATAAAATGAATCTTGCCCTTTCTCCTTTGAACGTATCCCTCCCACCTTAAATGCACTTCCTCTGGTATTAGGCATTTTAACCGTGGGGAAATGTCTGCTCTAACTATGACAGTTGTGGACATTATAGAAATGTTGCTAAACAAGATAAGAGCTCATGTTATTACAGGAAAGATACCAGTGTGAACAACAGATTAGCTGACCAGCAGATGGCTATGAGTGGGGATAAAGGGGGCCTTTTCAGGTCAGTAGCCAGTAATTAGTGGTGTTCAATATGTCCCTATTGAACAGAGATGATGAGGAAATTCTTTAGCCAGAAAGGTGAATCTGTGGAATTCGCAGAAGGTTGCTGGGTTCCTGTTTATCAGGGGTGCCAAATGTTACAGGGTGAAGGCAGGAGAATGGTTGAGAGGGAAAATAAGTTAGCCATGATCAAATACTGGTGCAGACTTGAAGAAGCAAAAGGACTAATTCTCCTCATGTGGTTGATGTAGATTGCTGAGCAGTGGCCTGATAAAGGTTTAAAAATTCATAGAATAACACTGCACTAAAACAGGACCCTTGGCCCAACTTGTGCATGCCAACCCAGATGCCCACCTAAACTAGTCCCATTTGCCTGCATTTGATCCATCCCCTTTGAGACATTGAATTACCTTGAATGTACATCTCAGACAGCAAGGACATACAGCCTGAAAGGCCCCTTTTCCCTGCTGTATGACTCTGACTAAACCCTTCCTATTGCTGTACAAATCCAAATGTATGTTAAACTTGTTTACTACAGGACCACAAAGGAAGTAGTGTTGAGTCTTTAAAAGAACATTAGGTTGTATAAGTACCCAGGGCCTGATGGGATATACACCTGATTATTGATTGAGGCACGGGCTGAGATTGCTGGGGACTTCACTGATATCTTTGTGCCCTCTCTAGCCGCAGGTGAGCTCCCTGAGGACTAGTCAGAAGTTGATGATGTTCTATTATTCAAGAAGGGGAACAGATAATCCTGGAAGCTGTGGACTCACATAAGTGGTAGGCAAATTACTGGTGACGGTTTTTAGCAACAGGATGTAGCATCATAGAGAACTATAGCAAAGAAACAAGCCCTCCATCCTGTCCAGAACATAGCTCTCTGTACACCTCCCATCCATGTACTTCTCTTAAGTGCATCCGCCACTCCTTTGACAGCCCGTTCTTTTCCCACACCACCCTCTAAATGAAATTCCACCTGGTTCCCCTTAAATATTTCACCTTTCACCCTAAACCCGTGACCTACAGTTCTAGGCTCACCCAGCCTTTGGGGGAACAAAATATTTACTCTGTCTATAACCCTTATAATTTTGTATACCTCTTTCAAATCTCCCCACATTCTCCCATGCTCCAGGGAGTAAAGTCCCAACCCATTCATCCTTTCCCTATAACTCAGGTCTTCAAGTCCCTGAAATGCCCTTGTCAATTTTCTTTGCATTTGTTCTAGTGATATATTTCCTGTAGATTGGTGACCAGAACTGCACACAATATTCCAAATTCAGCCTCACCAATGTCTTACTCAGCTTCAACATAACATCCCCTCTCCTGTACTCAGTGCTCAAATTGTGTCAAAAATTCTCTTTATGAACTGTGATATCACTTTGAAGGAATTGCGGATCTCTATTTCCCAATTTCTCTGTTCTACTGTACTCCTCAATGCCCTACCGTTTCCTGTGTAAGTCCTACCCTGGTTTATCCTTCCAAAGTGAAATGCCTCACATTGATCTGCTTTGAATTCCATCTGCCATTTTTCCACGCATTTTTGCAGATCGTCCAGATCACGCTGCAGGCATTATTTTATCTTATTAAGCAGCCTCATATGAATCACCTTGTCAAAGGCCTTCTGAAAACCCAAGAACACAACATCCACCTATTCTCCTTTGTCTATCCTGCTTGTGATTTTCTCAAAAAATTCCAACAGATTTGTCAGGCAAGATTTTCTCTTACAAACCACATTGACTTTAGCCTATTATATTGTGTGCCTCCAAGTACCCCCAAACCAAGTCCTTAACAACGGACTCCAATATCTTACTAACCACTGAGGTCAGGCTATAACTTAATCTCTTCTGCCTCCCTCCCTTCTTGAAGGGTGGAGTGACATTTGCAATTTTCCAGTCCTCCAGAACCATGCCAGATTCAATTGATTCTTGAAAGATCATTACTACTCTCTCCACAATCTCTTCAGCTACCTCTTTCAGAATCCTTGAGTTGTAGTCCATCTAGCCTAGGTGATATCTACCTTTCGGCTTCACAAGCACCTTCTCCCAATAATAGCAATTACACTCACTTTTGTCCCCGACACTATCAAAGCTCCGACATACCACTGGGGTCTTTCACCCCAAAGACTAATGCAAAATACTTAATTTGTTCATCCACCATTTACAGTATGGGAGTCCCAGTCTATATGTGGAAATTACCTACAATCACAGCCTTATTTTTCTAGCAGCTGTCTGCTATTTCTGTACAAATTTGCTCCTCTGAACCCCACTGCCTATTGGAAGGTTTATAATGTAAACCCATTAACCTCATCATCCCTTTCTAAATCTTCAGTTCCACCCATATTTCCTCAGTAGACAAACACTCCAGCCTGTCCTGTCTGAACACTAATGGCTACATCATAATTCCAAGTAATTGTCCATGTTTTAAGTTCATCTGCGTATCTACAAAACTGTAGAAAATCCAGGTGCAGTTTCACTAACATCTTGTATAACTGCACCATAATGTCCCAACTCCTGTGCTCCTCAGCTGACGGGTTAATTTTTGTGCTTTGCAGTTGAGTGAAAATAAGGGTCTGATAATGGGTGGCAGGGCTGATTTGTGATGTGGGGAGCTGAGAAAAGGAGCAGCTGGTTCTCACAGAGGGTCCTGCCACAAATCTTCCGCCTGTCCCATCTGTGGAAGAAGGGTTTGAGGTTGACTCCAAGCCCTTTTGAGTATGAGCAGGAGGTGAGGGTAGTGATCCTGTCGAGAATGCAGTTATTCCCTTTGATATGCTGTTGCCAGCATACAGAAACCGGCCAGGTTCACAGAGTCCTTCTGGGCTCTGTCCTCCATGCATGGCCCCATCCGTCCCTTCAGTATCGGTTATACCTCACCCCTCACTGTATACCGGTGTGGGCATCAAGTGTTCCTGGGTCAGGGACAGCAGCCACCTGTTTTTTATCGATGCACCACAGAAAGACCAGAGGGCATATGTACAAAATTAAGGGAGGGAAGTTTAGGGGAGACATCAGGGATAAGTTTTTTTACACAGAGGGTTGTGAGTGCCTGGAATGACTTGCCAGGGATGGTGGTGGGAGCTAAGACATTAAGGGTATTTAAGAGCCTCTTGGACAGGCATATGGACGAAAGAAAAATGGAGGGTTATGAGGTAGTGTGGGTTTAGTACTTTTTTAAGGATTGTATGGGTCGGCACAACATGGAGGGCTGAAGGGCCTGTACTGTGCTGTAGTGTTCTCTGGTTCTAAAGCTTCCTACGTGGATCTATCACTGTTTGCTAGTGTAACTACTCTATCCTAGACCACAAGAAACTGCAGAGAGTTGGCCACATGACTCAAAAATTCAAAGTTTGAAGTAGTTTTTTTATTAAAGTATATGTATGCCACAATATACCACCCTGAGATTTATTTTCTTGTGGGTGTTCACAACAGAACAGAAAAATACAATAGAATCAATGAAGAACTACACACAAAGACTGAAACAACCAGTGTGCAAAAGAAGACAAGCAGTGAAAATACAAAAATATAAATCATAATAATAAATAATACTGAGAACAAGTTGTAGTGAGTCCATAGGCTGTGGATTCAGCTCGGTATTAGGGTGAGAGAAGTTATCCACACTAGTTCCTGAATTTGTTGGTATGGGAACCTGAGACCTCCCCCCTGTACCTCCTTCCCGATGGCATCAGTGAGAAGAGAGGATGACCTCGATGGTGGGGAGCATCAGGGGATCAGAGGTAGAGAGAGTCAGCAACTTTAAATCCCTTAGTGTCATCATTTCAGAGGGTCTATGCTGGGACCAGCATGTGAGTGTCATTACATAGAACACCTGTACTTTCTTAGAAGTTTGCAGAGATTCCACATGTCATCTAAAACTTTTCCAAACTTCTGTAAATGCACGGTGAAGAGTATAGTGACAGATTGCATCATGGCTTGATATGGAAACACCAATGCTTTTGGGTGGTATAAAACTGCAAAAGAAGCGGATGCAGCCCGGTCCATCACAGGTAAAGCCCTCCCCAACATTGAGCACATTTCACAATTTTATAAAGGGAACATGTAACAAGAAAACAGCATCCATAATCAGGGAGCGCCACTATCCAGGTCACTGGTAATTTTCGATCTCTGGGTTGTTTTAGGAGTTCCGGAATGAGTGAGAAACTTAAGATTCCTCATAAACAAAGATACAGAGCACTTGAAACTGAGGAGCTGAAAAGCAAAGCAGAGATTAAAGAGATTCAATAAATTTAACATAATAAAAAAATGGCATCTCTAAAATATCTACGCAAGGTAACAAAAATTCCTTAGATGGAGATAAACCAATTAAAAGGCTACACAATTATAACAAGTGTATAGTGTGCTAATATTTAGCCAATTTAAAAAAATGAAAAGGTATATATAATGCAATACGTACAACATGCTAGAGGAACTCAGCAGGTCGGGCAGCATCTGTGGAAACAAGCAGTCAACGTTTCGGGCCCAGGCTCTTCATCAGGACTGAAGAAGGAGGGGGCAGGGGCCAGGGGGCAGGGGCCAGGGGCCCTATAAAGAAGGTGGGGGGAGGGTGGGAAGGAGAAGGCTGGTAGGTGCCAGGTGAAAAACCAATCAGAGGAAAGATCAAGGGATGGGGGAGGGGATAGGCAGGAAAAGTGAAGAAGGAATGTAAGAGGAGGCAGAGTGAAACTAGGATGGGGGAAAGGAGAGGGAGGGAATTACCGGAAGTTGGAGTTCAATGTTCATGCCAAGGGGCTGATAACTGTTATACTGCCTTCTGCCGGTAAGTGGAGACAAACTGCCACATACTGTGAAACACAATTGAATTGAATTGACTTTTATTACATCCTTCACAAACATGAGGAGTAAAATATTTACAAAATTTGTAAAAAATTTACAAAATTTTGTTCAATAAGCAATCATAGTAATTTATAATTATTTATAATAAATAGAACAGTCAGTTTAATATAGAAATACACTCAAATCAGCATGGGATAATCAGTCTGATGGCCTGGTGCAGGAAGCTGTCCCGGAGCCTGTTAGTCCTGGCTTTTCTTCTGTGGTACCATTTCCCAGATGAGTTTGCTAAAGATACAAATAGTTAAAAATACAAATTTATATCAATAAAAAAGAAAATACAGTAAAAGTACAATTTTAGTCTTGCATTAATTCAACTAATATCTTACAAAAAGTATTTTTTTAAAAAGCAACCAATTCCAACACTCTCTTCTCACTGCTCCCAGGAAGAAAGAGGCACAGGGACCACAAGTCCCACTCTGTCAGGTTCAGGATCAGTTATTACCCCTACACCATCAGGTAATAGAGGAGATAACTTCACTCACCCCACTGAACTGATTCCACAACCTATGGACTCACTTTGAAGGACTCTACAACTCATATTCTTGATATTTACTAATTATTATTAATTTTCTGTCTGTATTTGCACAGTTTGTTGTCTTTTGCACATTGGTTGTTTGTCCATCTCTATCATGAACCTCCTTTGGATCCTCTCTAACATCAGCATATCCTGATAAGGAGCTCAAAATTGCTCGCATTATTCCAAATGTGGTCTGACCAATTCCTTATAAATGCACTACATCTTTGCACAAGGGTTCCCAAGTCCATTTATATCTCTGATTGCCAAATTTTCTTTCCAATTAGAAAATAGTCTATGCTTTTATTCCTTCTACCATACACATTACTCCATTGATTTCATTTGCAGCTTTTTTGCTTATTCTCTTAATCTGTCCAAGTTCTTCTCCAGATGTCCTGCTTCCTCAACACTACCTAATCTTCCACCTATCTTTGTGTAGTCTGAAAACTTGGACACAAAGCCAACAAGTCCATCATCGGAAGTGGTCCCAGCACCAACCACTGTGGTACACCACTCATCACTGACAGCCAACCAGAAAAGGCCCCTTTTATTTCCTCTCCTGCTATTCACCAACCTTCTGGGCATGCTAATATTTTTTTCCTGTAATAGCATGGGCCTCATCTTGTTCAGCAACTTCATATGTAAGCACCTTGTTAATGGCCTTTTGAAAATCTAAGTAAACAACATCCACTGACTCTCCTTTGTCTATCTTGCCTGTTACTTTCTCAATTCCAACAGATATGTCGGGCAAGATTTCTCCTCAGGGAAACCATTATGACCTGGGTCTATCTTATCATGTGCCTTCAAGTACCCTGACACATCATCCTTAATAATGGACACTAATATCCTGCCAACCTCTGGTCAGGACAACCAGCCTATAAATGTTCTGTTGTTTGCCTGCCTCTCCTTTCTTAAAGAGTGGAGTGACATTTGCAATTTTTCAGTCCAGAATCTAGTGATTCATAAAAGATCACAACTATGCCTCCGCAATCACTTTAGTGGCCTCTTTCAGAATCTCAGTGTGTCCATCTGGTCTAGGTGGCTTGTCCACCTTTAGACCTCTCAGCATCCTAAGCATCTCCTCCTTAGTAATAGCGACTCCATTAATTTCTGCTGCCCTCCTCCCCAGCCCCCCACCCCGCATGCTCAAATATCTGCCTTACTGTTGGTGTCTTCTACAGCAAAGGCTGATGCAAAATACTTACTAAGTTTGTCCGCCGTTTCTTTGACCCCATTACTACCTCTCCATTGTCATTTGCCTGCAGTCCAAAATCCACTCTTGCCTCTTACTCTAAATATATATGAAAAAAACCTTTTGGTAGCCTCTTTTATATTACTGGATAGCTTCCCTTCATATTTCATGTTTTTTCTCATTTTTTTAATAGTTGCATTCTATTGTTTTTTTTCACGAGCTTCCTAATCCTCTACCTATGCACTAATTTTTACTGTGTTGTATTCCTTCCGTTTTGCTTTTATGCCGTCTTTGAATTTCCTTGTCAACCATGGTTACCTCATTCCCCCCTTAGAATACTTGTTGTTTGGGATGAACCAATCCTGCACCTTCCAAATGAATTCCAGCCATTTATTCTCTGCCATCATCCTTGCTAGTGTACACTTTCATTCAATGTTGGGCAGCTCCTCTCTCAAAGGTTCAAAGGTATGTTTAGTATCAGAGTATGGATACAGTATACAACCTGAAATCGATCCTCTTCACAGACATCCATAAAAGTAAGAAACCCCATAGAACAATAGGAACATCATAGCCCCAAAGCGTCCCGCGCCCCTTCGCACAAGCAGCTGCAAAAATATTGACCCTGTCACCCACCAGGCAAGCAACAGCAGAAGACCCAAGGAGTCTTTGATCCAGAGTTCATCAAGCTGCAGTCCACAACCAGCACTTAGGTTTTTCAAACAACAACACACACAAAATGCTGGTGGATCACAGCAGGCCAGGCAGCACCTATAGGGATCTATAAATGCTGCCTGGCCTGCTGTGTTCTACCAGCATTTTCTGTGTGTTGTTGCTTGAATTTCCAGCATCTGCAGATTTCCTCGTGTTTGCTCCTTAGGTTTCTCAAACAGGCTCTCCCAGTGAGGAAGAGACATCACTCCTGTAGCAACGAGAGTGGAGACCAGCAACTCAGTGTAGAGGTGCTACAATCTTCTGCAAGTCCCCTGTCTCAAGTACTGACAGGCTCTCACTCACCGTCCAAAGGTGGTGGGGGGGGGGGTCATTCGAATACAGGGACCTTCCTCCAACAGCCCCCGGTGATTAATAAACACATTGCTCACTGTGTCAGTGTTCCAGTCGTGATGTTTCATTCTCCTATGGCATTTCAGTCAGCGATATCAGCAAGCAACCAGGCCATCCATGGGGATACTTCCCGAATTCCAACCTCCCAGCCCCAGAAGTGCACATCTTCCAGGCTGTTCCTGGAAGTAGCAAAGTGCTAGGCCACACAGTGGGTTTGAAAACCCAGTGCTTGCAAAGAACCATACTTTGAACTGTATATCATGGATTCTGACAGAACCACAACCACCTTTAAAAGAAAGAAAAAGACATAAAGAGAAATAAGCTTTTGTGTACAAACTGGAAGAAGTCACCTGGGTCTGCAGAATCCACTGGCACCATATTTCCTTAGCAAACACGAGGAAATCTGCAGATGCTGGAAATTCAAACAACACACACAAAGTGCTGGTAGAACACAGCAGGCCAGGCAGCATCTATAGGGAGAAGCACTGTCGACGTTTCAGACCGAGACCCTTCGTCAGGACTAACTGAAAGGAAAGATAGTAAGAGATTTGAAAGTAGTGGGGGGAGGGGGGAGAAGGGGAAATGCGAAAAGCGAATGATTTACGAATACTGATACATCTGATTTTATCTTCTCTTGCCCAAACTGCAGGGTGAATTCTATCATATTATGATCACTGCCTAAACGTTCCTTTTCCTTAAGGTCCCTAATCAAATTTGGTTCAAAACACAACTCCCAATCCAGAATTGCCTGTCCTCTGGTGGGCTCAACTACAAGCTCCTCTAAAAAGCCATCTCATAGGCCCTTTACAAATTCCGTCTCTTGGGATTCAACCTGATTTTCCCAATCTACCTGCATACTGAAGTACCCTATGACCATCGTAATATTGCCCTTTTTATACACCGTTTCTATCTTCCATTGATATTTATATTCCACACCTCAGCTGTTGTTTGGTGGATTGTACATAACTCCCATCAGGGTCCTTTTACACTTGCAGTTTTTTAACTCGACCCACAAGGATTTGGCACCTTTTAGACCATAAGACATAGGAGCAGAATTAGGCCATCTGGCCCCATCAAGTCTGCTCTGCCATTCAATCCTGGCTGATCCTTTTTTGTCTCATCAACACCAGTTCCCGTCCTTCTCCCCGTAACCTTTGATGCCGTGTCCAATCAAGAACTTATCAATCTTTGCCTTAAATACACCCAACGACCTGACCTCCTCAGCAGCATGTGGCAACAAGTTGTACAAATTCACCACCCTTTTGATACTATGTCACCTCTCTCTAAGGATTTTATTGCATAATTTTCCAACAGAGCCACACCACCACCTCTGCTTCCCTGCCTGTCCTTTCAATACATTCTGCATTCTTGGATGTTAAGCTCCCAACTATGATCTCCTTTCAGCCATGATTTAGTGATGCCCACAAGGTCACACCGGCTAAACTGCTCCACAAGATCATCTACCTTATTTCATATACTGAGTGTATTTAAATATAACACCTTCAGTCCTGTATGCATCACCCTTTTCAATTTTGCCCCCATATTCACTTCAATTCATCTCATTATCTGTAATTATGCCCTATCATCTTCCTCTCGGTCTGACTACACAATGCATTGACTTGTATATCACCTGCCCCATCCTCAGCCTTATCACTCTGGTTCCCACCCAACTAACAAACTAGTTTAGATCCTTCCCAACAGCTCAAGCAAACTTGCCCACAAGGATTTTGTCCCCCCTCAGGTTCAGGTGTAATGAGTCCTTTTTGTATAGGTCATAGCTTCCCCTGACGATCTTGTCCTACCAAGAGTGGCTGGATGACTTTAGGACTAGGATTAGGCTAGGACTTCCAGACTCAGTAACAGCTTCTTTCCTCTGGCCACGAGACTAATGAATACCCAGTCTCCACTGAGGTCTCATCACTAGGACAGTGAGCTGTTTACTGTACCTCTATCATGTTTGAAACAATGGGACCCCGGAACACTGAGCTGCCATTTCGCCCCCTCGTGCAACCAAGTCCCACTAACAGCTACAATATAGGATGAAGTTTCGGGGTACTTGGAGGCACATAAAGCAGGCCGATGTCAGCATGGTTTCCTTAAGAGTCACTCCACTCTTTAAAAAGTGAAGGAGGCAAAATAAAGGAAATTATAGGCCAGTTAGCTGGACCTCAGTAGTTGGGAAGATGTTGGAGTCCATTATTAAGGATGAGGTTTCAGGGTATTTGAAGGAATGTGATAGAATAGGCCAAAGTTAGCATGGTTTCCTTAAGTGGAAACTGTGCCTAACAAATTTGTTGGAATTCTTTGAGGAGATAACAGGCAGGATAGACAAATGAGAGTCAGTGGATGTTGTTTATTTGGATTTTCAGAAGGCCCTTCAAAAAGGTGCCGCACATGAGGCTGCTAAACAAGATAAGAACCCCCCCCTCCCCCGGTCCCATGATACTTTCCCTTCTCCAGCTCTGTATCACTTTCGCCAATCACCTTTCCAGCTCTCAGCTTCATCCCACCCCCTCCAGTCTTCTCCAATCATTACGCATTTCCCCCTCCCCCCCCACTACTTTCAAATCTCTTAGTATCTTTCCTTTCAATTAGTCCTGACGAAGGGTCTCGGCCCAAAACGTCGACAACGCTTCTCCTTATAGATGCTGCCTGGCCTGCTGTGTTCCACCAGCATTTTGTGTGTGTTGTTTGAATTTCCAGCATCTGCAGATTTCCTCGTGTAAGAACCCATGATATTAAGGAAAGATATTAGCATGGGTAGAATATAGGCTGACTGGTAGCAGGCAGATTGGGAATAAATGGGTGCTTTTCTGATTGGTTGATGGTAACTAGAGGTGTTCTGCACTGGTAGGTATTGGGACTGCTTTTTACATTATATATCAATGATTTGCATGGCAGAATTGGCAGCTTTGTGGCAAGTTTGTGGACGAAGGGACCTGTGCGGGATTCCCTAGAGGCAAATGCAATGTTGGCATTCATTTTGAGAGGACTAGAATATAAGAATAAGGATGTATTGATGAGGCTTTATAAAGTATTGATCTGATAATATTTGGAACATTATGATCAGTTTTGCACTCCCTATCTAAGAAAGAGTGTGCTGGTATTGGAGATAAAATTCAGGAGAGTGATCCTTGGAAGGATGACAAGGCTAATGTGTGAGAAATATTTGAAGGCTCTGGGGCCTGTACTTACTGGAGTTTAGAAAAATGAGAGGGAACTTATTGAAACCTATTGAATATTGAAAGGCCTAGATAGGGTTGACATGGGGAAGGGGGTGTCAAAGACCAGAGAGTACAGTCTTAGAATGCAAAGCAGAATCTCTGTCCCTTTAGAACGGAGATAAGGAGGAATTGCTTTAGCCAGAGGGTGATGCATCTGTGGAATTCATTGCAACAGATGGCTGTGGTGGTCAATTCATTGGTTATATTTAAAGCAGAGATTGGTAGATCCTTAATTAATAAGGGAGTCAAAGGATACAGAGAGAAGGTAGGAGAATGGCATTAAGAGGGATAGTCAGCCATGCAGAGCAGAATCGATGAGATGAGTTGTCTAATTCTGCTCCTATGTTTTGTGGTCTTATAGGTGAGGATAGCTAATGTTTTAGCTTTGTTTAAAAAGGGCTGCATGGATAAGCTAGGGAACAAGTCAGCCAGCCTAATGTCAATGGTTACACAATTGTACCCAAAGAAGGCCAGTGTGCCAAATGTGCCCTTCATCATTCTCTCCATCTGCGATGCTGCCTTCAGTGGATTAAGCATTTGTATTCCTTGATCCCTCTGTTCCATTAAGCTCCTCAGTGCCTGTACATTTGTAGTATATGCAAGTCCTGGTTTGACTTTTCAAAATATATCATCTCACATTTATCTGAATTGAAATCCATTTGCCAGACCTCAGACAATTTCCCTAACTGATTAATATCCACCTGTAATTAACAACTGATCCTAATTTTGTGTCCTCCACAAACTCACTGATCAAGCCTCAAATGTTTGCGTCCAAATCATTTATGTATGTTATGAATAACAAGAGTCCCAACACCAAATCCTGTTGTACACCACTACAAACCAGCCTCCATTCCAAGAAACATGGTTAGACTGTAGGTGACACCAAATTTACTGGCATAATGGACAGGGATGTTTTTCCATGGTACAACGGGATTTCAGTGAACTGATGAGGGCAAGGAATGGCACATGGAATTTAACTCAGAAAAGTGTGAGGTGTTTTATTTTGAAAGCTTACACCAGGGCAGGACTTCCACTGCAATTGTTATGACCCTGGAGAGGATTGTTACAAAACAGGTTACAAAAAAGCACATAGGAATATATGTATATTGTTCCCTGAAATGAATGATTTAGATAGACAGGATGGTGAAGGCAGAGTATGGAAAACTGACGTTCATCGCCAGTGCATCAAGCAAAGGAGTCAGGACCTCATATTACACAAGTATGTTGTCAGTGAGACCACAATGAATATGCAACAGTTCTGGTCACCCAACAATAGGAAAGATGTCAGTGAGCTAGCAATGGTGCAGCAAAGATTCACAACAAACTTTGCTGTGTGAACTCAGAATTGGCTTGCTCACTGAAGGCATGGAATGTATTCTGGAGGTATGAGACCAGTGGTATTCTGCAGAGATCTGTTCTGGTACCCCACCTTTCTGAGAATTTTATCAACAACTTGGATGAAGAAGTGGAAGTGTGGGTTAGTTTGCAGATGACACTAAGGTCAATGGAGTTGTGGATAGTGTAGAAGGTTGTTATAGGTTACAATGGCATATTGACAAGATACAGAGCTGGGCTGAGAAGTGTCAGATGGGGTTCAATCCATAAAAATATGAGGTGATTCACTTTGGAAAACTAATTTTCAAGTCAGAAATCAGGATTAATGTCAGAATTCTTAGTGGTGTGGAGGAACAGAGGGATCTTGGGTTCTATGTCCATAGATCATTCAAAGTTGCCACATGGGCTGATAGGGCTGTTAAGCAAATGCATGGTGTGTGTTGGCTTTCATTAGTTGGAGGACTAAGTTCAAAAGCCACAAAGTAATGTTGTAGCTCTCTAACATCCTGGTTAGAACACACTTGGAATATTGAGATGGCCTCTGGTCGCTTCATTGTAAGTAGCTTTAGAGTTGGTACAGGTTTATCAGGAATATGTCTTATGAGGATAGGTTGAGTGAGCTAGGGCTTTTCTCTTTGGAGTGAAGGAGGATTTGTTATGTTTGCTCTTGATAAAAGACGAACAGTGTAGGTAAAACTCCAGCAATGGGTTCAGCCAGCACAAGTGCATGCAAGTGACCAATTCAGCAACGTCACTTCTGGTTCCGGGGTCAATTGCCCGCAATGCCCATTGAGAACTGAGGTTCTTTATTATGCACATACATACAGTAATAACACTTTAAAGAAGTACCCCTTTAAAGAAATGCTATGTCCAAGAAATAATAACACTTTCCAATAAAGATATTTACATTAACTTCAACTGTAATGAGCAAATGCAGACTTTTATTCACTCAGCTAACTTTCCACCTGTCTCTGTGGTGGATTGATGATCCCTTTTGGTCTGGTATTTGTTTCCACTGATGTATTGCTTTTATTCGCTATATTAATACTAGTGTATATTTGAGAACTCTGATCACTACGTTCATTTCTTTCGTGTCCTTCTGCCTAGATCCTACCTGTTCGTCTCTGTTCCTGTTCTTGCCATGTTCACTCCACACCCTCATAATGGAGCCCTACATCCACGTGATCTGTGAGTCTTTGCACAAGTTCCAACTGATTCTGTCTCATTTATTTCACAGTGCTCTTTCTGTTGGCTGCATATCATAGACAGCAACTTCTCCTGTTTGTCTTGAACTGTTGCTGTTGTTCTGGGTCAGTGTTCCTTTTTTGTTTCTCATCTTCAACTTCGCAGAGGATCATAGAGATATTCTTGATTTCCGCCTTTAATTATAAGTCGACAAGGGGCAGATTTTGAACCAAAGCTGCATGATGTGGAAGCAAGAATGACAACCTCTTCATTATGATCACTGGCATCCTGGACTGTCATGCTGGTGTATCTGGATCAGATGTCTATAGACTGTGGTATTCTTGTGCTTCTCTTGCATAATCTCTCTGGAGCTCTCATGGATGCTGTTACAAGTATCCCAAGTTGCATCAGGTAAGCATCTGAACCCCTCAAAGACATCTGCACAGCCTTCCTTGGGTGTTGCCTGGCGACTTTTGGTCAGTGAAGCCACTACGAAAACTCTTTTCACCAGGATGAGCTTTACACATGCACTCAGACCTAATATTGGCTGTACTCAAATTTCAGCAATCAGTAGCTTTTTTTACTGGTGCCTTCTTTCCAGTATAGCCTGTATTTTTTAAACTTCATTTGACAAATCTTGCTCTTTACTTTGAGAGTCTTGTAATCATTCATGGATAAAAGATTCACCTGGGCTCCATTATCAAGCTTGAATGGAATTACTCTCTCATTCACAGTCACTGGAACAATCCATTCCAATTTACCAGCACCCATAGTCTGCAGAGAATCTACAAAGACTTCTTCTTTTTCTTCAGCAACCGAGTGCACGTTTCTCTTAGTAGCCCCAGCCTTGCAGCACTTTGCAAAAGGATTCCTCTTCCCAAAATTATTGCGGGACTTTCCATCAGCAGGACGCATCTTTGGGATGTGTCTACTTCCTTATTTGCCTTTTTCCTCTGAGGACATTATCTGGGATTCCACAAACTATTTTTTCTTTAACTAGTGAGTCTCTCAAATCTACAAACTCACAGGACTTATTCAGTGTGTATAGCTCAGCAAAGTATTGGTCAAAACTAACACCTTGTTTCTAGTCACAGGAAAAGAACAAATCTTTCAAATGTGATGTTTTCACTTGGGACGAAATAGTCCTCAAATTTTGTCAACAGAGTGTCCAGTGTAAAGTCTGGCTCATCAATTTAAAAGCTGCCCGGTACATCTTCGCCAATTACATGTAGAAAGATAGATGCTTGCAAGTGTTCATCAGCCCCTTTGACTCTGTTCATAGAAACATAGAAAACCTGCAGTACAATACAGGCTCTTCGGCCTACAAAGTTGTGCCGGACATGTCCCTACCTTAGAAATGACCAGGGTTACCCATAGCCCTCTGTTTTTCTCTCCATGTATCTATCCAAATAAAAGTCTCATATCCACCTCCATCACTGTTGCTGGCAGCCCATTCCACGCACTCACCACTCTGCAAAAAAAACTTACCCCTGGTATCTCCTCTGTACCTACTTCCAAGCACCTTAAAACTGTGCCCTCTCATGCTAGCCATTTCAGCCCTGGGAAATAGCCTCTGACTATCCACACGATCAATGCCTTTCATCAACTTATACACCTCTCATCCTCCATCACTCCAAGGAGAAAAGGCCGAGTTTGTCATGGTCCGGTCCTGAGCCCGCATTCCGGGTCTTGATCTGGTCCGCGGACTCCAGACTCCGGGTCTTGCAGCCGTCCCTCCCGCCACCCTTAAGCCAATTAGGATCCTCTTGGCTTAAGGAGGCACACCTGTTGCCTTTTCAGCTGGCAGGTGTTTATAAGGGGATCTGGGACTGAGCCCGGGTGGGGTGGGGGGTTGTCCTGCTCTTGACCTGTTACCCTGCTTTGAACCTGTTTCCCTGGTAGGTGCTGGTCCTGTGGTTCCGTCTGGTTTGCCTTGCTCGCGCTGTCTGACTGTCTATCCCGTTTTGACCTCGTCGTCCTGTGTTACACTGGTTGCCCTGTCCTCCCTGTTCTGACCTGTGCATCATGTTTGTCCTACTGGTACCGTTCGCCCTGGCTTGGAGTACCTGCCGCTAATCAACGAGTTCTGTGAGTCAGTCTTGGAGTCACCCTGACCTAGTCCCTTTCCTACCCCTCGCCCCCATCGGGCAGGTCAGGCCAGATTGCAATTGCCTGGCAGGGGACTCTGCCCCTTTTCCTACCCCTTGCTTCCGACGGGTGGTACTCCACACCTGCCCAGGTTTCCCGCGTCTTACCTCTGTGGCCATGCCTGGGAGGCAGCCCTGCCAAGGAGTTATATGACCCACCCAAAGGACTCTGCCCCTTTCCTACCCCTCGCCTCCGTCAGGTAGGTCAGGCCATATTGCTGTTACCTAGCGGAGGACTCTGCCTTGCCTTGAACTCCGGGATCCCGCCTCGCCAGCCTGAACCCCAGTGTTACCCCTGCACGCCACGTTCCCCTTGCACACAATGGTCTCCCCAACTTGTTCTATCCTCTAGTTATTCCTGTCCTGCCCCTAGTACTTCAGTGCCTGCATCCTACACTTGGGTCCATTCCATGTCCCCTGTGACAGAGTTCACTCAACCTGTTTTCATAAGGGATGCTCCTCAATCCAGGCAACATCCTTGTAAATCTGCTCTGCCCACTTTCTATGGTTTCCACATCCTTCCGGTAGTGTTGGATGCTGAATATATATTGAATCACTGTTTGAAGTGTTTCCAGCTATCAGTTGGATTCCCAGTAACCTGTATAGGTGCGGGAGGACTTGGCTTATCCATGCCCAAATTTTCAGGCTCTTCCCAGAATAACTTTTGGTGATTTGGTGAACAACAGCAGCTTCAGAGCACAATGATAGGAAGGCTTATGGAATGCTTCTTTTTATTAGTCGAGGTATTGAGTTTAAAAGTCAGAAGGTTATGTTGCGCCTTTATAAATACTGGTTCGGCCATATCTGGTGTAGAGTTCTGGTCGCCCCACTGTAGGAACGATGTCACAGCTTTGGAGAGGGTGCAGAAGTGCTTTACCAGAATGCTGCCTGATTTAGAGGACGTGTGCTATCGTGAGAGACTGGATAAAGTTTGATTGCTTTCTCTGGAGCATCGGAGGCTGAGGAGAGGTCTGATGGAGGTTTATAAGATTATGAAAATTTTAGATAGAGTGGACAGAGAGTGTCTGTTTCCCAGGGTTGAAATGTCAAATACCAGGGGGCATACATTGAAGGTAATGGGGGGGTAGATTTTTTACTCAGAGATTCATGGATGCCTGATATGTTGTTAAAGGCAAATACATCAGAGGCTTTGAAGAGTCATTTCAATAGGCATGTGGATATAAGGAAGATGGAGGGATATGGACATGGTGTAGGTAGGAGGGATTAATGTTTGGGTGTTTTGATTTGGCTGGTTTGGCACATTATTGTCAGCTGAATGGCTTGTCCTTGTGCTGTACTGTTCTATGTATATATACATATATGTATAATCACATACATATAGACACGTATATATACACACAAACAAACTTGTCACATAATTGGTCAAAGCTTTGATAACTGGGACATTGAGGAGGATGTGAGAAGGACAGGAGTGGGACAACCTTCAAGGAGGGAGCACAGTGACTGGGTCTCTAGCAATGAGTCTGACCAGAGGGATGAAGAGGACTGCAGTGTCAATCAGAGATTCCACAGTCAGAGTAACAGAGATGAGATTTGTGGCTCCGATCGAGACACCCAGATGGTAGGTGCCAGGGTCAAGGATGTCGGGTCCATGACATTCTCAGGGGAGAGTGTGAGCATCCAGAAGTCTTGGTGCGTATTGGCACTGATGACATAGATAGACATGGTGAGGAGGTCCAGAAGAGAGAGTTTAGGGAGCTAGGTAAAAAGCTGAAAAACAGGGTAGTAATCTCTGGATTGATGCCTATGCTACATGCCAGTGAAGATGATTTGGCAGCTGAGGAACTGGTGCAGAGGCCAGGGGTTCAGACTTGCGGATCATTGAGATCTCTTCTGGGGAAGGCATAACCTGTACAAAAGGGACCCGAAGTGGTGCATTATCCTTGTGGGCAGGTTTGCTAAAGTTCTTCACGAGGGTTTGAACTAATTTGGCAGGGGGATGGGAAGCAGAGTGATTGTACTGAGGATGAGGTAGTTGGCTTACAAGCAAAGGCAATGCGTACTGAGACTCCTAGTATGGAGTGACTGATGATAGGGCAAAATTGCAGTCAATAGGATGAGTTCCATTGTAAAAGTGGACAAAAGAAGGGTGAAGACTGAAGGTGTTTTATTTGAAAGTGCCTACTTTACTGACTAAGGTAGATGAACTTGAACTTGGCATGTATGATGTTGCAGGCATCACTGAATCATAGCTGAAAGAACATCACAGCCGGGAGCTTAACATCCAAGAATACACATTGTATCAAAAAGACAGGCAAGTAGGCAGAGGGGGTAGATGAGACATAGGGTTAGAAGGTGTTGAATGATTGTGGGTAAGGAACTACAAGGGTAAAAAGGCCCTGATAAGAGTTATAAACAGTCCCCCAAACAGTAGCAAACGTGCTATACAAATTACAACTAGTAATAAAAGGAAATGCATGACAAAAGGGCAATGTTATAATGGTCATGGGGATTTCAATGTGCAGGTAGATTGGGAAAATCAGGTTGGTGCTGGATTCCAAGAAGGGAAATTTCTAGAATGCCTGCTGGATAGCTTTTTAGAGCAGCTTGTGGTTGAGCCAACTAGGGGATCAGCTATTCTAGATTGGGTGTTCTGCAATGAACCAGAATTGATTAGAGATTAGAGAGCTTAAGATATAATAACCCTTAGGTGTAAGTGATAATAATATGATCAAATTCACCCTGAAATTTGAGGGGAGGCTAAAGACAGATGTATCAGTATTACCGTGGAGTAAAGGGAATTACAGAGGCATGAGAGAGGAGCTGGCTAAAATTGGTCAGAAAAAAACACTGGCAGGGATGATGGCCGAGCCACAATGATTGAATTTCTGGGAGCAATTCAGAAGGCACAGGATATATATATCCCAAAGAGGAAGAATTATTCCAAAGGTAAGATGGTACAACCATGGCTAGCAAGAGAAGTGAAAGCCAACACAAGTGAATCTCCAGATGCTGGAAATAAAGAAAAACATAAAATGCTGGCAGAACTCTGCAGGCCAGACAGCATCTATGGGAGGAGGTAGTGACAACGTTTTGGGCTGAAACCCTTCATCAGGAGTGCCAGGTAAAGCCAAAGAGAGGGCAATATAATAAAGGAAAAATTAGTGGTAAGTTAGAGGATTGGGAAACTTTTAAAAACAAATTAAAGGCAACTTAAAAAGTCATAAAAAAGGAAAAGGTGAAATATGAAAGTAAGCTAGGCAATAATATTAAAGAGGATACCAAAACTTTCTTCAGATACATAAAGTGTAAACAAGAGGCGAGAGTGGATATCGGACAGCTGGAAAATGATGCTGAAGAGGTAGTAATGGGGGACAAGGAAATGCCAGACAAACTGATTAATTATTTGGCATCGGTCTTCACTGTGGAAGACACTAGCAGTATGCCAGAATTTTGAGTGTCAGGGGTCAGAAGTGTGTGAAGTTGCCATTAATAGACAGAAGGGAAACTGACAGGTAGATAATTCACCTGGACCAGATGGTGTACACCCCAGGGTTCTGAAAAAGCTGAGCGAAGAGATTGAGGAGGCATTAGCAATGATTTTTCAAGGAATCATTAGATTCTGGAATGGTTCTGAAAGACTGGGAAATTACAAATGTCACACCACTCTTCAAAAAGAAAGAGGGGCAGAAGAAAAATTATAGATCAGATCATCTGACTTCAGTAGTTGGGAAAATATTGGAGGCAATTGTTAAGGATTTAGTTTTGGGATACTTGGAGACACATGATAAAATACGCAGTAGCCATCATGTTGTACTCAAGGGAAAATCTTGTCTGACAAACCTGCTGGAATTCTTTGAAGTAACAAGCAGGATTGACAAAGGAGAATTGGTTGATGCTGTGTACTTGGATTTTCAGAAAGCCTTTGACAAGGTGCCACACATGAGGCTGCTTAACAAGTTAAAAGCCCGTGGTGTTATATTAAGGATTCCAGCAATGGCTGATTGGCAGAGGTAAAGAGTGTGAATAAAAGGAGCCTTTTCTGGTCAGCTGCTGTTGACTAGTGGTGTTCCCCGAGAGTCTTTTTATGTTCTATGTCATTGGCGTGGATGACAGAATTCATGCTGTATTGCAAAGTTTGCAGATGATATGAAGATTAGGTGGAGGAGCAGGTAGTTTTGAGGAAGTAGGCTACAGAAGGACATAGACAGATTAGGAAATGGGCGAAGAAGTGACAGATGGCATAGTATTGGAAGTGTATGGTCATGCGCTTTGATAAAAGAAATAAAAGCATAAACTCTTTTCTAAATGGAGAAAATTCAAAAGTCTGGGGTGCAAAGGGACTTGGGTGTCCTTGTGCAGTATTCCCTAAAAGTTAATTTGCAGGTTGAGTTTGTGGCGAGGAAGCCAAATGCAATGTTAGCATTCATTTTGAGAGGACCAGAATATAAGAGTAAGGATGTAATGTTGAGGCTTTATAAAGCAGTGGTGAGGCCCCGCTTAGAGTAGTCTGAGCCAATTTGAGCCCCTTATTGTAAAAAGGATGTGCTGATACTGGTGAGCGTTCAAAGATGGTTCATGAAAATAACTCCAAGATTAAATGGCTCTTCATATGAAATGTGTTTGATGTCTATGAGCCTGTATTTACTGGAATGAGGGGTGACCTAATTGAAAACTTGAATGTTGAAAGGCTTTGATAGAGTGGATGTGAAAAGGATGGTTTCTATGGTTTGGAAGTCTAGGACCAGGACACAGCCTCAGAACAGAGGGGTGTCATTTTAGAAAGGAGTTATTTCTTAAGCCAGAGTGGTGAAGCTGTGGCATCTTTACGTCTAATTCAGGCAGAGGTTGATAGATTCTTGATTGTTGTAGGCATAAAGAGATACAGGGAGAAGGCGGGAGATGGGGCTGAGAGGGAAATGAAACAGACGTGATGAAATGGAGGAGGAGACTCGATGGGCCAAGTTCATAATTCTGATCCTATATCTTATGGTTATGACGGGGAGAGTGAAATTGCACATTTTGGCAGGAAAATATGCAATGAAGCATGTTGTCTAAATGCTGAGAGATAAAAGGGGCTGGAGGGGCAAAGAGAACTTTGCATGAGAGTTTATTCTCATGTGTGAATATAATTAGGAATGTGAACAGAATGTTATCTGATAACTGACCTTCAATATGGAACGCGTACGTCTGCAGGTTTATCCGGAGCGCGGGCTTTTTGCTAGGTTGTGGTTAAACAGTTAGAAATTGGCCGTTGCGGAGATGAATATGAGAAGCCGCCCTCTGTTCTGTCCATCCCTCTGACTGACTCATCCACTTCCCGTCACTCTGACTCAGCCTCCCCATCTCTCACTGTGCGCTTTTCTTTGAAATGTTAACTCTTTATTGGAGGATTAAAGTTCAAAGAAACGGGTGGATTAGGTAATTATCCTTGGGTAATTATTGAGAATTATACCACCGTATTGAAACCGCTCCGAACGTAGATTGATCTATCGGTGTTACATGAAGGGTCTGGAGATGAAATTCTCATTCACTTCTGATGAGTGCAGTAAGCTAATCAGAGAGCTGCCTTGTTCACCAGTGAACAGAGAGCAGAAAGAAAAAGCGCCGAGAGGAACTGTCAGGTCCCCGGATGGCCGGAAAATGTGAAAATCCCGCCGAAAATTATTTATTGATCTGTAGTCAGCAAAATTATGCATTTACTCATTACTTCGATCAAGATTTATTTTACTGTAACATTATTTAACTCGCAAGTTTGAATGTTTCTGGTTATTGAGCGGCCGGGGTCGCCTATGTATAAAGGTCATGAACTTCTTGTTCTTCTCAAACTGCGAACTTGCAACGTGAAAAAAATCGAATTCCAGCATCTGCAGACTGTTGTATTCCCGGGAACATATGGACTCGGCCAGAAATGGGACTGGTCACTATGAACTGCATTTATTAAAGGAGATCTCCAAAACGGTAACAACAGCAAATGGCTGGAAACTTAACCACAATAACCAACTGGGATTTGAGAGAAGCTGTAATGTCTTATTGAACAAAACACCGACAAGGAAAGGACGGAAGGGAATAGCGTGATTAACAAAAGGTTAGTGAACAGGAATTGACAGCCCTTTTCCTGCCGGATTGGTGGCTCTGAAAAGAGCCTTTTGTTGTGCTTGGTGCCGAGGTCGGGTTTAGGCGCGCTCCCCGCGGATACGCCGGGCCAGCTGGATGTCTTTGGGCATGATGGTGACTCGCTTGGCGTGGATGGCGCACAGGTTGGTGTCCTCAAAGAGCCCCACCAGGTAAGCTTCGCTGGCCTCCTGCAGGGCCATGACGGCCGAGCTCTGGAAGCGCAGATCGGTTTTGAAGTCCTGAGCGATCTCCCGGACCAGGCGCTGGAAGGGCAGTTTGCGGATGAGCAGCTCGGTGGATTTCTGGTAGCGCCGGATCTCCCTCAGAGCCACGGTGCCGGGCCGGTAGCGATGGGGCTTCTTCACTCCGCCCGTGGCTGGGGCGCTCTTGCGCGCCGCTTTGGTCGCCAGTTGTTTGCGGGGAGCTTTCCCACCGGTCGATTTTCGCGCTGTTTGCTTGGTGCGGGCCATTCTCCTTCAGCAGTCCGATTGCAGCCTGAAATATCAGGATTGCAGTGTCGGAGCAGACGCTGGGACTGGCTTTTAAAGCGTTGATGAAGGGCCGCCCTGCTCCCTCTGGTTGGTTGGAATGAAGATGTCCATTATAGGGTTTCAGCGGTGTGATTGGCTGCCTTTCCTTAATCAGTTTGACGCTGCCCGGCGGTGGGGGTGGGAATTATTACCAGTTACCAAATATGGAAGCTGGTGACAGAGGGTCACTGTTCAGCCAATCTGACTGCAGAGGTTGGATCACCGGTCAATTTCAAATCGCCCGCCAATTTCTAGAGCAACTGTGACTAGTTTCTTGCAATTAATACAATCGTAAATTATCAAATTCCATATTGATTTAATTTATCGTTTTTAATTCCCTCGTTTTTCAATTCTGCCGGAAACGGGAGGTCAGGCAGAAAGAATTGGAATCTATTTTATTTACTGCATTTCCTAAATTGTTTCGATGAGAAACAAAGCCGCAAAATATACAGGAATCTACACTGAACTGAACTGTCTATAGAAAGATCAATTGCAAACAACTAATTCTTTCTCTTCACGCTCCAAGTCACTGCTCAAAGATAAACCGATTATCACTGTCTCCTTTTAGACACAGCGCCCTGACCCGCCCGAGAGAGACGGTGTCGGAGTAACAGAGCAGAGTCCTCTCATCTTCCAGCTCCGACCCAATACTCCGACCGCTAATTTCCAACGCTTAATCTGAACATAGAATGGAAATACAGCGCTCCGCGCAATCCTCCAGAAGCGCCAATCCTTCACTGAATCAGATTTCATATCACCGGCATATATCGTGAAATTTATTAATTTAGCGACAGCAGTACAATGCAATACATGATAATACAGGAAAAAGTAAATAAGTAATCAATTACAGTAAGTATATTTGTACATATTAAATAGTTCGAGTACAAGTAATGCAAAAACAGTCATAGCATGTTACCGGGTAATTTCATCCCTCTCCAGTCCCACGCCCAGAACCTGCTCCTTCTCCTCACACATAGCAGTTTAGTCATATTAACCATTAACTGGGAAACTTCCATGTTGGCCTTTGAGCTGTGAGACAGGGATTCTCCGGCAGTGCCACCATCTCCCGGCATCAAGTGAGAAAGAAACGGCCCTTTGAACGGAGACTGAAGCGGAACACATCCATGTCCGATTGAGCCTCGGTCCGGATATCCCATACTGTTTTATTTCAGTTACTAGGGAAGGAACAGGGACGGCAACGCCGAATGTCAGCGGGGCACCGGGGATGGCGGGTTTTCTGGAAATAGTTCGTACTGGCATCTAAACCGACCAGGATCTGGAATCGCGCGATTCAGGATCAGCTCTTTTCTGGGAGATGTGGGTGGCTCTTAAAAGAGCCTTTGGTTTCGGGTTTTTTATGTATTTACTTTTTGGCCGCTGTCTTCTTGGATTTCACAGATTTTGCCTTCGGCTTGGGTTTTGCCGGTTTCTTGGTCACCTTGGGGGCTGC
Source organism: Hypanus sabinus (assembly GCF_030144855.1). Classification (NCBI taxonomy): domain Eukaryota; kingdom Metazoa; phylum Chordata; class Chondrichthyes; order Myliobatiformes; family Dasyatidae; genus Hypanus; species Hypanus sabinus. Next base: position 30,648,193 of record NC_082734.1, read on the forward strand.
GGCCTTCTTCGGGCTCTTGGACTTCTGCGTCGTCTTCTTGGTCGCTGTTTTCTTAGCTGCCGCTTTTTTAACCGCAGTTTTCTTAACCACTTTGCGTTTGGCGGGAGATTTCTTGGCACCTGTTTTCTTGGCCGCAGGTTTCTTGGTCACCGCCTTCCTGGTCTTAGATGCCTTGGTCGCTGGTTTCTTCACTTTTTTCACGACTTTCCCCGCGCCTTCTTTTTTAGGGACCTTCAAGGAGCCGGAGGCACCTTTGCCCTTAGTGTGAATCAGGGAGCCGCGATCCACTTTCCTTTTAATGGTCAACCTGATCTGACTTCTCAGCTTATCAACATTGACGCCGCTGGCCGCCAAACTCTTCTTTATCGCGGCTACGGACATCCCTCGCTGGCTGTGGCAATCGGCCACAATCTTGTCGATCTGGTCGCCCAGTTTGGGACCGGTTGACTTTTTCCGGACGGCCGTCTTCTTCTTCTTGGCAGCCTTGGGTGTGGCGGCGGGTGCCGCCGGTGGAGCCACTTCTGCGGTCTCGGTCATGGTCGGACACTGCACAAACTCTGTCGAAGTGAGTGAGAAATGAAGCGAGAGGCGGCGGTACAGAGCAATTTAAAGGCAGCGAGCGGACGGGGCGGAGACATCCTGCAGTCCTCTCCTGGCCGTTCCGTCTCCCTGTGTTTCTCTCTGCTCAAAAACTCTCCGATTCCAATCAAACTGGGACATCTCCAAGACCCAGACCGCTGTCTGTCTGTGCCCAAGGCCGTATTCTCTACTGCAAAGGAAGTTTGGTCCAAATTAAAGGCAGCGTTTCCCATATTTACCGGTTTCCCTGCTGCACTGCCCTGGATTTCTCCCGCTATCTTCGACATGTTCGCTGTTTTCCGACTGAAATATTGAAATCAACTAAAATCTCGCGGTTAATTCCCACTTTGGGACTCAGCTGGGAAGCTGTGCCATCCCGTAGCAGGCAAATTGTTTTATTTTCTCTAGGTGGGGATGAAAAATCCAGCGATGTGACCGGACTCACAAACACAGTGATACCAGTCTAAGCCGTCAGGCCTCTTAGCACACTCTCCCTGACTCGCCGTTCAGATCTGTACATCCACAGCACCAACTGTTGGTCCGGAGCACAGTTCCCAGCACAGGTTTTCCTCTCCGCTCGACCTGCTCTCCGGATTATCGCGTGTTATTCGTAGATTCCCAGCTGAGTAACACCCCGAGGCCGGCGCTGTTCACAGCCCTGATCCCCTGGTTAGGGTTGGGTTAATCTCCGCTTTACGTGGGCTACATTTTCGGCTCAAACAGGAGACCAAGACCGTTGCGGTCTCCAGCTGTTTGATCAACAATCTGGGATATAATCGACCTCCCTACTTACTTGTTCAATTCCTCAGTTAATCTCCCAAATCTGTTCTAGTCTTTAAAGAGGTAACCCAGAGAATTGATGAGGGTATCACCGACACATCGTGTTAGAGACGCTTCATTCAGAAGAAAAGCATCAATGGAGTATAAATTAGATATAGTCCGCATGGAACTGCAGTCTGGAAGGTTAGATGACATGGGGTCCAGGGAGAGGTAGAAGTGGATAGATACTCGGCTCCACGTTACGAGACAGAGGGTGATGGTCGAAGTTTGTTTACGGGACTGGATCAATGAGCAGTGACGTGTTACAGGGATCGGTGCCGGGCCCATTGCTTTTCATCATTCATATAAAGAGTGTAGAAGACATGGATAGTCAGTTTGAAGATGACACTAAGCTAGGTGGTAGAGTCACAGAGCAACACAGCGCAGATACCATGTAGACATAACCTCGCAAATCCCAGATTAAATGCCCTGACTGACACGTCTTTCACTGCCCGGTCTGCCAGTGATGCCACTTTTCTCAAGTCTGAACAGAGAAATGCCATTTTTATGCAGAGATTGTCTCTTTGGATACATATATTGATCAAATATGTATACTTCTGAATTCCATCATTTAAGTATCAATCATAATACATAGTTCAAGAGTTCATAAGCAATTAACTCTGCATGTTATTTGCCAGTAATACTAGAGAATCAATAAAATAACTTTCCACAATCTGCTGTTTGTGCAACAATCCTGCGTTTGCATCTTTATCTTGATATTCTTGGTCACCTTGGTTCTGAAGCTTGAACAGAAACGTTTTACAAAGTGACGCCCAGCTCTCAAAGATTTGGTTCAGCCTCTGACTGTACAGTGTCTGACAGTACACCAACTCCAGTGAAATGGAGGTGTGCTCAGACGCAGTGTCTTCTACAGCCTCAACCAAAGATGTAATAATATATTCAGTATTCTGTCTTTTAAAATATTTTTTTATGACCACAAGACAGTGCTGGACGTTAAGAACTTAAAGTACCTTAGGGCTACCCCCATCAGTGAGTTGCTTGTCGGCAGAGAAAGTGGAGGAGCTGGACTTGATGTGAGTTGTGCTGCTGACTGAATCAGAGAGGTGTTGGAGAGATTTGGTGCGGTGCTGTCTTGTAGTGAGTAAATCTCTTAGTCACTTTTCTTGCCATCACATTTAGACATTGTTAATGTGGAATGCTGCAAGACAAATTTATTCTTTGGTTTATTGGTAAGTATTTGGGGGAACTGTGTGGGCTCGATCAGGCCTCAAGCTGCAGTGTTGCCTGTTTATCGTCACTCTGGGGAGGTGTCAGAGTTGAACACTCCACTGGAAAGCCAGAGGCAATGTAGCAAGGTGTCCATGCTGGAGTCATTGTTCGCTCAGCAGAAGACAAGTGTGAGGTGGCTCATTTTGGTAGGTCAAGTATGATGGCAGAATATAGCATTAATGGTAAGACTCATGGCAATGTGGAGGGTTAGAGGAATCTTGGGGTCCGAGTCCAGGTTGCACAGGTTTACTATGTGGTTAAGAAGGCATACAGTGCATTGGGCTTCATCAATTGTGGGATTGAATTTAGGAGTGGAGAGGTAATGTTGCAGCTATATAGGACCCTGGTCAGACCCCACTTGGAGTACTGTGCTCAGTTCTCGTCACCTCACTACAAGAAGGATGAGGAAACTATAGAAAGGGTGCAGAGGAGATTTACAAGGATGTTGCCTGGATTGGGGAGCATGCCTTATTAGAATAGGTTGAGTGAACTCAGCCTTTTCTCCTTTGAGAGGCAGAGGATGAGAGGTGACCTGATAGTGTACAAGATGATGAGAAGCATTGATCATGTGGATAGTCAGAGGCTTTTTCCCCTGGGCTGAAAAGGCTAACATGAGAGGGAACAGTATTAAGGTGCTTCAAACTAGGTACAGAGAAGATGTCAGGGGTAAAATTTTTATACAGAGAGTGGTGAGTGTGAGGAATGGGCTGTTGGCATCCATGGTGGAAATGGATACTATAGGGTCTTTTAAGAGACTCCTGGATAGGTACATGGAGCTTAGAAAAATAGAGGGCTATGGGTAACCCCAGGTAATTTCTAAGTAAGTACATGTTCAGGACAGCATTGTTGGCCAAAGGGCCTGTATTGTGCTTTAGATTTTCTATGTTCTATGTTCTAAAATTCATGAATTATATTTTACTGAAATATTATATATGCTATATGTAGCATGTGCTGTGTGTGATTGTTGATACTATGGTTTGCACCTTGGCCCCCAAAGTAACCCTGTTTTGTCTGTAATTCAACGATACACATGAATAAAGCCAATTAAACTTGAACGTGAATCTTAACCTTGCCCTACAGAAACTTCCACAAAAGTGACATTACAGATGGGCAGGATGGTGAAGAAAGTATTTGGTACACTGGCCTTCAAGCAGTGAAGACAATTAGTATAGGAGCTGGAATGTGATGTTCTTTTTATACAAGACGTTGGTGAGTCCAACCTCGAATATTGTGTACTGCTTTGGACAACTCATTCTAGGAAAGAAGTAATCAAATTGTGTGTTCAGGTGCCTTGCCGTTCAGCGTGGGCAATCATGTCTCTCCATCCATCACAGTCCCGGACCCTCTGAATCGTAGTTGTTGCCTCCCCTGTTTCTAACCATGATGTTAATCCATCTATCATTCTCATTCTCTGTCTGTCTCTGCTTCTATTTCCTTCCAGCTTTCCAGTTGTAACTAAATATTCTAATGCCTCTCTTTGCATGATGCGTTCAAAGAATTTTGATTGCTGTTTTCTGATTTTTTTTTAAGTAATGCACGTTTTATTTTTGTTCTCTGTAGAACTTCTTCATCAGTTATCCTATGCATAGCATTCTTCTGAGGAACCACATCTCTGCTGCATTGATTCTTTTTTCCATTGCATTTGTGATGGTCCATGACTCGCAGCCACACATCAATATAGGAAGAATAGTCTAACCTTAAACAAAAAGAAAACTGAAGTAATGGTAACATCAAAGAAACCTGATATCCTAAATTGTAGGATTGGATTGGGAAAAGAAAAGAAATCCTGAAACAAGTTCACAACTTCAAGTACCTTGGATCATGGGTAATTAAGTTACAGAGAGTGTAAAGAAGATGTAAAACAATAATGGTGGCAATCAAGGACTACGTTACAGAGAGAGGTTGGGCAGGCTAGATCTTCTATCCTTGGTGAGTAGTAAACTGGGAATTGACATTACAAAGACATATATATAATCATGAAGAGATGAGTGCATGCAGTCTTCAACCTAGCAATAGAGAATCAAAAAGCCAAAGGGTATAGATTTCACTCACAACAGGCCTTCAGTCATAGAGGAAACCATCTACTACCACTATCTAGCTTCTCCCACAAAGTGGTGTCTATTCCAATTTACTACCTCTTTGAATGCCGATTGACTAAACCTTCCCGACCAACCTTCCATGCAGGACCTTGTCAAATGCTTACTAAAATCCATGTAGACAACATCCAATGTCTTGTCTTCATCAACTTTCCTGATAACGTCCTCAAAAAACCCCCTAAGATTGGTTTGACATGACCTACCGCGCACAAAGCCATGCTGACTACATTATGACATGCACCTTACCATGCCAGCCTCAGGGGTTTACATGCTGTAACTCTCTGGAATATCGATAGCTGGTATGGGCTCTTTAAATATTCAGGGCCTGCCCTGCTTTGGTGTCAAGATTTTAATATTTAAAGAGCACCCGAATTGCGTTTCAGTGCTCAGTCATCAGCGCAACTTCGGATTATCGTCTAACATCTAGTTTAGAACCCTGTCTGCTTCAGTCTCGTATCATATCTCAATTCTAGTATCGAATGCTACTGTACAGCCTGGCCTCACAACATTTCAGTTCAACTTCCCGACCTCATCTACTGACCAGCCTGTCTCCTGCTCAGAGTCCCATCGAGTCCATGCAGATTGGTTGTACAAGACTCCGTCGATGAGAGGTCCCATCATTGGAGCTGAAGTTGCTGCTCTTACTGCGGGGAAGCAGGTCACCTGCAGGTCGAATGTTCGGAGCTGCAGACCATTCAGTGTTGCGAAGACTCTAACAGAAGTAGCCACTACTCCCAACCCTACTGATTCTGGTTTCATACTGAAGGCGGAGATTTCCTTAGGGTAAGAACTGACGAGAGGTGAATGCCTTTGTGGACTCTGGGGCAGCCAGTAATTTCCTGGACTTGGGGACCATCCATCAGCTCAATGTACCTCTGCAGGAGTTGAGCCAGCCCATGGCCATGTCCGCAACAGCTCTGGACAGTTTTCCTCTTGATTCCGGGCAGTTGCTGCATCGACATCAGCATTGCGGATGAGGATAGAGGAACGTGCAGTCAGGGCCGGATTATGCTACAGGCCCCAGACTAGCTTATGTTATAAAGGGGCCCCAAATTTTAAAAATGCATGGAAGTATTAAAAACATAAATTATTTACTTGCATAGTAAAGTAGTTCAATTTTTTCATTTGCTATACAGCCAGATAATACGACAAATGTCTGACACTTCAGTAATAGTATTACTTACATGTATCAATTTCAAATGTCAACAGTAACAAAACTACAATTTAAAAGTTACATTTTCTAGATTTAGCATGAGCAAATTTGTTGATGATACTGTAAATGTCTATCTCACACAGAAGTTCATGATCAATGCTCATCAGAGTGAGATTGTTCAATCTGTGACTCATGGTGCTCGTTAGTGCATTTTTAATCCTTTTCAGTTTTGAGAATGAGCGTTCTCCACTGCAGTTGGTAACCATGAGTGACAAATAGATGCTCAAGGCATTTTCTACATTTGGAAAACATGACTCCAAAGAATTGTCAGTTATCAAACAGTACAACTGTAACTCTACAAGGTCTTGTTTGGCGCCAATATGAGAAGCAAGATCAGCTTTCAGTAGTTCAATAAACTGCACAAATTCTTCATCAAAACTTTCTTCCAGAAATTCCAGATATGATTTAATAAGATTTGATGACCTCTTTACGATCTGTTCAGGTGTAAATGACTGAAGGAATCCAAAAACACCTTTAGATAAGCTTTCTGTCTTTTTGACAGGGCAAACTCTCAATAATGGCAAGAAACGTTTGGCTTTTAAACTTCCAAGAAGGCGTTTGAGATTCAACAAGTGGATCAAGAGTGCTGGAACCACGGAAATCACCATACGCGCGATTTCACTTGTGCCTTCTTCGATTTTGCTGTTAATAATCTTCACGCTTAGTCAAATCCTTGGCTTTTTGCTCAATGTCAGAAAAAGTAGACCCCATAGCTTGAATATATCCACACAAGGATTCATGACGTGCACAAGCTGTGTTCAAGTCTTGGCCAGAAGATTGCAAAGAAGCACTGGTCATTTGAAAACGCTGTAATACTTGATCCCACAATACGACCATTATTTCTGTTTCCAACTTCATGGTTGAAAGTAGTCCATGAGCCTGTTGTCGACACTCTGCCTTCTGATCATTGTTATTTGAAATGTCGTCCAAGACTTGTTTTATTGCAGTAAAGCTGTGTAAAAGTGCTTTTGCTGCCTCTACACGAGCTGACCACCTGGTATCTGACATTCTTTTCACAATGGGCAAATGAGCTCCACCATCAGATAATGCAGCAGAAAGGAAATCCCACCGATAAGTAGAAGCAGAAAGAAATGTTTTCAGGTTTTCTACAAATTGAAAGAAAATTAAGGTTTCTTGACAACATTCAGCAGCACATTTTCCAACCAAATTTAGTGAATGTGCAAAACATGGAATGTAATCCACACACTTATTCAGCTCTTTAATTCGTGCTCGTAAGCCACTATACTTGCCACTCATGTTGCTGGCATTGTCATAACTTTGGCTACGGCAGTCTTTTATATCGATTTCATTTCCCCTTAAAAAGTCAGGGAAACTTTGAGCGAGCCAAAAACTTCACAAATCTTTCAAGTGGTCCAGACGGCAAAACATAGCGCGCAGTCAAAGTCAGCTGGTCCACATCAGATATATCTGGAGCAGAATCACACCGATAATGTGATCCAGTATGTTGGATCCAATCAGATTGATGAGTTGCTCACATGTTGTTTTCAATACATGTTGTTTTACATACCCTTCCTTGGTTTGCATGAGCATTTATCTGCTCTGCCAGAATATGGTCAAACTTGGCCAGTAATTCTAACAACCCTAAGTAATTTCCATTATAAGGACAGCCAACAGTTTCATCACTACCATGAAATGAAAGGCCTCGTTCTGCTAAAAACTTTACAACTTCAATTATTCGCTCTAGAAGTTTGCACCAATACTTCTGTTCGGTCTCTGTTTTTTTCCCCATAAGGTGGGAATCGACACGTTTAACTTTGCTTTTGTGCATCGACAGGGAAATTAAAGTTTGTCTACGAGACTTATTTCAATTGGGAAATACAGGTTGAAATCAGTCTAATCCGATCTTGTATCGGAACCTGAGCTGGTTCAGACTACCTAAAATCAGGAAAAAAGATGAGCAATCATGAACTGGTTTAGCAGCAAGCTTTGGAGGTGCCCAAGCTGTTTGGAGCTCTAGCAGTCAGACCTCATGGATCCAGTTACCAGGTACTGTGTGAGGAAACACACAGCAATTTTCAATAGAATTGACACCAAACCACCCTACTTTTCTGTTCAATTCCTCAATTAATCTCAGTTCCTTGAAGAGTAATTTCGAGTTCCTTGAAGAGGTAACCCAGCATTTTGATGAGGTCATCATAGACACATTGTATTATATCATTCACAAGAAAAGTATCAATGAAACATAAATTAGACAAAGTTCCCATGGAACTGCAGTCTGGAAGGCTAGATGACATGGGAGTCCAGTGAGAGGTAGAAGTGGATATATATAATCGTCTTCATGTTCGGAGACGGTGTGATGCTCGAAGGTTGTTTCGGGACTAGAGAGCAGTGAGCAGTGACGTGTTACAGGGATCGGTGCCAGGCCCATTGCTTTTCATCATTCATATAAAGAAATCGGATGAGAGTGTACATGACATGGATAGCCAGTTTGAAGATGAGACTAAGCTAGGTGGTAGAGTCAGAGAGCAACAAAACGCAGATATAATGTCGACATAACATCTAACTCCCAGATTAAATGTGCTGACTAACACATCTTTCACTGCCCGGTCTGCCAATGAATAATGCTCTTGTTCTCCTCATCCCTCTCTCCAGTGACACTCCCTAGTTCCCCACCATTCCCTGGTTTGACTTTCCAAAATACTTCATCTGAACTGTAATCCATTTGTCAATCCTCAGTTACACTTCAGTAAGTCGACAAGATCTCCCTGCAAACATCTTTACTATCAAAAATACCTCCTCGTTTTGTGTCTTCCACAAACCTTGATTTTTTTTAATATGGCATTTATATTAAAAAAGAATAACAAGTGTGCCAAGACTGACACCCGTGGCACATTAGGCATTCCCAGCCTGGATTCCTCACACACACAAAGCCATGCCAGCTCCTCCCAGTCAGACTCCATCTGTCCAAGTACTGGTAGATTCTGTCCTTCACAATCACCTCCAGTAAATTCCCTCACCTGATGACAGGCTCAGTGGTCTGTAGTTCCCTGGCTTATCCTTGATGCACCTTTTAAACAATTGATTGACAATAACACATTCTAGCTTCAGCAGCTTCACCAGTGGCTAATGATGAAGCAAGTGTCTCCACAAGGGCTCCATAATTTCCTCTCTATTCTCCCACAAAGTCCAAGGAAGCCTGTCAGGTCCTGGGCTTTTACCCATCTTAATGTGCTTAAGGCTACAAATACCTCCTCCTTGGTAATATGAATGTCCTACAAAAGTGTCACTTGTTTCTTTTATCTCTTGAGCTATGATTTTCTCCTTGGTAAACATTGAGGAGAAATAGTCATTACAAATCCCACCCACCTCCTGCAGCTGAAGATCTGGCAAGCTGTGCTGATATCTAAGGAGACCTAATCTCTCCCTAGCCACCACTACAGCTGAAGAACCTCTTGGGAGATTCCTTAACCTTACCTGCCAGATCCACCTCAAACCTTATCTTTACCCTCTGGTTTCCCTCCTAAGAGTATTGTTCATCTTCTAATAGTTATCAAATGATGCTAACCTCCTAAATGAAATGTATATTTCCTTTTGGTCTTGACCTTAACTTCAATATCTCTCGTTAGCCAAGGATGCCAAAGCTTGCTAGGTTACCTTTCATCCAAACATTCTTGGACACTTGCCGTTCCACCTATAAACATTTCCCACTTGACATTCATTCCTTATCTTTCATACAGTCTCTTCAAATTGACCTTGGCTAGATCCAAACTCCACCAGCATGACCCTGCTGCAGTTTGCAGCCCTAACCTGTGGAGCTGACCTAGCCTATCCCATCACTAATTTAAGCTAACAGCGAGACTGAAGAAGGTATCAGAAATTACAAAGGAGTCTTGGCCAATTGTGTAAATCAGCTGAGGAATGATAAACGGTGTTTAATACAGATGAGTGAGGTGTGGTAATTTGTGAAGTCATATCAGAGAAGAACTTTGTTAATACAGTCCAGTCTATCAGAAATATGAGCCTCCCTTCCATTGACTCCAGCTGCATTTTCCACTGCCCCAGGAAATCAGTCATGATAATCAAAGATCCCTCCCACCCCTATCATTCTCTCTTCTTCCCACTTCCACTGGCCAAAAGATTAAAAAAGGAATGAGAATACACACCACCAGGCTCAAGGACAACTTCTGTTCAATGGATCTCTTGTAGGTTAAAAGATGTACCTTGATCTGTCAATTTATCTCAACATGACCCTTGAAACTTGTCTACATAGAATGTAGTACTGCAGTGCACAGGCCCTTCTGCCCACAATATTATGCTGTACTAATTAAACTAATAATTAAATGTTGAACTAAACTAATTTTTATTCCATATACAATGGTGTTATGCCTCCATTCTCTGCACATCCATGTACATCATCTCAGATGCCTGTATTATACTAATCCCCATCACGAACCATGGCAGTACATTTCAACTGTCTGCTCACCACTCTCCATGTCAAATAATTTCCCTGAACCATACATTTGAACTTTCCCATACACATCTTAAATTTTTGTCCAGTCATATTAGATATTCCCTCGCTGGGGATATTGGCTGTCTGCTCTGTTCATGCTTCTCATAATCTAATAAACTCTGGCAGGTCTCCCTGAAGCTCTATCTCCCCGGAGAAAACAACCAAGTTTGTCTAAATTCTCCTTATAGCACATGCCTCTAACCCAGGCAACATCCTGGTAAATGCACTTTGAACTGTTTACAAAACATTCAAATCTTTCCTATAATGCAGCCACCAGAGTTGAATGACGTATTCTGGAGGAGGCCTAACTAGACTATTACACTCTATTCCACAGGAGGCCTAGACTCTACTCCAGATGAGGCCTAACTATACCTTTGGACTCTTTTTCAAAGGAAGCCTAACTAGTCTTAAAGATTCCATTCCTGATGAGGCCTAAACAGTACTCCAGATAAGGCCTAACTAGACTTTTAGACTCTATTCCAGTGGAGGCCTAACTAGAGTTTAAGACTGTTCTCCAGAGGAGGCCTAGACTCTACTCCAGATGAGGCCTAACTATATCTTTGGACTCTTTTTCAAAGGAAGCCTAACTAGTCTTAAAGATTCCATTCCTGATGAGGCCTAAACAGTACTCCAGATAAGGCCTAACTAGACTTTTAGACTCTATTCCAGTGGAGGCCTAACTAGAGTTTAAGACTGTTCTCCAGAGGAGGCCTAGACACTACTCCAGATGAGGCCTAACTGGACTTTTAGACTCTACTCCACAGGAGATCAAGACTCTACTCCAGATGAAGCCTAACTATACTTTTAGTGTCTATTCCAAGGGAGGCCTAGACAATACTCCAGAGGAGGCCTAACTCGACTTTTAGACTAAGTTCCTATATATTATCATTTCAGAGGAGCTGTCCTGGGTCAGCACATAAGTGCCTTTATGAAGAAAGCAATATAGCACCTCTACTTCCTTAGGAGTTTGTGGAGATTCGGCATGACATCTAAAACCTTGACAAATGTCTATAGATATTAAGTGATAAGTGTGAGGTGCTACATTTTGGTAAGAATAATCCAAATAGGACATACATGTTAAATAGTAGGGCATTGAAGAATGCAGTAGAACAGAGTGATCTAGGAATAATGTTGCATAGTTCCCTGAAGGTGGAATCACATGTGGATAGGGTGGTGAAGAAAGCTTTTGGTATGTTGGCCTTTATAAATCAGAGCATTATAGGATTTGGGATGTAATGTTAAAATTGTACAAGGCATTGGTAAGGCCGAATTTGGAGTATTGTGTACTGTTCTGGTCACCGAATTATAGGAAGGATGTCAACAAAATAGAGAGAGTACAGAGAAGATTTACTAGACTGTTACGTGGGTTTCAGCACCTAAGTTACAGGGAAATATTGAACAAGTTAGGTCTTTATTCTTTGGAGCGTAGAAGGTTGGTAGAGGTATTTGAAATTATGAGGGGGATAGATAGAGTTGACATGGATAGGCTTTTTCCATTGAGAGTGGGGAGATTCAAACAAGAGGACATGAGTTGAGAGAGGGCAAAAATTTAAGGGTAACACGAGGGGGGAATTTCTTTAATTAAATTAAATTTCTTTAATTTTACTCAGAGAGTGGTAGCTGTGTGAGCTTCCAGTAGAAGTGGTAGAGGCAGGTTCGGTATTGTCATTTAAAGTAAAATTGGATAGGTATGTGGACAGGAAAGGAATGGAGGGTTATGGGCTGAGTGTGGGTCAGTGGGACGAGGTGAGAGTAAGCGTTCAGCACAGACTAGAAGAGTCGAGATGGCCTGTTCCCATGCTGTAATTGTTATATGGTTATATATGTGTGGTGGAGAGTATATTGACCGGTTGCATCACAGTCTGGTATGGGCCCTTGAATGGAAAATCCTACAAACGTAATGGATACAGCCCAGTCCATGATGGGCAAAGCCCTCTCCTCAATCAAACACATCTACATTGAGCACTGTTATAGGAAAGTAGCATCCATCATCAAGGACCTACACTACCCAGAACTGCTCTCTTCTCACTGTTACCATGAGGAAGGAGATACAGAGGCCTTAGGTCCCACACCACCAGTTTCAGGAACAGCTATTACCCTTCAACAGTCAGGCTCCTGAACTAATGTGGATACATTCTCAAGGATTCTGCAATTCATGTTCACAGCAGTATTATCATTACTTGTTTCTTTTTGTATTTCCATGATTTGTGTGTAGTTTTTCATTAATTTTATGCTATTTCTTTATTCTACTGTGAATGACTGTAAGGAAATTAAGCTCAGGGTATTATCTGGTGACATATACATACTCAGACAATAAAATTAACTTCATACTGTACAAGATGTTGGTAAGATTGCACTTGGGGTATTGTGTAGTTTTGGTCCCCTCGCTACAAGGACCAATGTGATTCAGCTGGAGAGGGTGCAAAACACATTCGCAAGGATGCTACTAGGATTGGAAGGCTCAAGTTATAAGGAGAGGCTGGAATAGGCTGGGATAGGCTGAAATGCAGGGAAGTGAAGGATATATTTAAAAAGATATATTAAATCAAGAGGAGCATATATAAATATAAGTCCCTTTGTAGCATCACGCTGTGTAATATCCTCCAGTCCCTGTGACCCTCTGAAATGTCTGCTGTCCTACATTTGTGGATCATTTGCATCCTCACTTCCTTTTGTCGGATTGGAGGCCTGTGACCAGTGGTGAGCTGTAGGGGTGGATCTGTGCTCTGTTGTTTGTCACAGACATTGATGGTTTGGATAACAATGTACATGACATGATTAATAACATGGTAGAGAACACCAAAGTTGGTGGTGGTCTACTGGACAGTGAAAAAGTTGTCCAAGTGTACAATGAGATATAGACCAATTAGGAATGTGGGTTAGGAAATGACAGATGGGATTGAACTGAGACAAGTGCATGGTGAAGAATTTTGGTCATTTAATTCAGGGCAGGGCTACATAGCAAATGGCAGGCAGGGCTCTGAGTGTTGTAAAACAGGGACAGAGTGGTGATACAGGTAGATAGAGTGGTGAAGAAGACATTCAGTGTGTTTGCCTTCATCAGACAGAGCACTGAGTTTAATACCTTGGATGCCATGTTACAACTGTACAAGATGTTGGTGAGACTCCACTTGCTGGACTGTGTGCAGTTTTGGTCACTGAGCCACAGGAAATATGTATTTCATCTGGAAAGGGAGTAGGAATGATTAACAAGGATGTGACTGGAGGGTTTGAGTTATGTGGAGAGATTGGATAGAATGGGTCTGTTTTTCCTGGGGTGCAGGAGGCTAAGGGGAGACCTTAAAGAGATTTATATAACCATGAGGGATGTAGATAGTGTAGATGGTCACAGTCCTTTCCCCCAGGGTAGGAAATTCCAAAAATAAAGACCATAAGTGTATTGGCAGAGGATAACGTTTTAATGGGACCTGAGGGACAACTCTTTCACACTATTGATGGTGTATGTGGAATAGGCTTCCAGAGGATGTTGTTAAGGTGCATGGATTTCCAATAATTGAAATACATTTGGCCAGGTACATCAATAAGAAAGCTTAAGACAGAGGCCAAAGTCAGGCCATTGGATCTAGGTCAGGTGTGTAACTTGGTCAGCAGGGATGAATGGAACCAAAGGGCGGGCCTATTTCTGTGCTGTGTAAATCCATTTGAGAAGTCAAACCAAGACAGGATGGACACAATAAATGCTAGGGAACTGGGGAGTGTTGTTGAACGGAAAGATCTTGTGAGTTCCTGCACCCTCTGGTAGCTTATTATGAATTATTGTTTATTGCTTATGGAAAATAAATTTTCTTTATGGCCATAAGACTTGGGAGCAGAATTAGGCCATTCGGGCCACTGTGTCTGCTGTGCAATTTGATCATGGCTGATCCATTTCCCTCTCAACCCCTTTCTCCTACCTTCTCCCTTACCCTTTCACACCATGACTTATCAAGAATTTATAAACTTCCACATATCGACCCAATGACTTGGCGTCCACAGTTGCCTGTGGCAATGAACTCCACAGATTCACCACCCTCTGGCTAAAGAAATTCTTCCTCATCTCCCTTCGAAATGGGCGTCCCTCTATTCTGAAGCTGTGCCGTCTGACCTTAGATTCCCCCACTATACAAAACATCCTCTCCACATCCACTCTATCTACGCCTTTCAACATTCAATAGGTTTCAGTGAGACCCCTCATTCTTTTTAAATTCCAATGAGTCAAGGCCCAGAGCTATCAAATGCTCCTCATATGATAAGCCTATCATTCTCAGAATCATTTTTGAGAATCTCCTCTGAACCCTCTCCAATGTCAGCACACCCTTTCTTAAATAAGGAGCTCAAAACTGCTCACAATACTCCAAGTGAGGCATCTGCATTGTGTGATAAAGCCTAAGCATCACACTCCTTGCTTTTATATTCTAGTCCCCTCAAAATCGATACTTCTGGGGTGCTGGAGGGTGACTTGTGTAGCAGCAGAACTCTCAATGGATACGATTAAATATTCTCATTTCAGGCTGATATAGCTAAAAAGCACAACTGCTTTCAATGTTAGCACAGTCAGCAAAGATGTCTTAATGCATTTCAACAAACTACTGCTGCTTAAAACTGATGAAAACAATTCTGATTGTAGACGGATTTAATATATATTTCTGTTTTTTGCATGATTTTAATGTATTCAATATGTGAATGCTGTAATTGATTTACTGATTTTTTTTCTCTTTTTCTTCTATATTATGTATTACATTGAACTGCTGCTGCTGAGTTAGCAAATTTCATGACACGTGCCGGTGATAATAAACCTGATTCTGATTCTGACATTACATTTGTCTTTCTTACCCCCGGCTCAACCTGCAAGTTAACTTTTTAATGAATCCTGTGCAGGGATTCTCAAATCCCTTTGCACCTCAGATTTATGGATTTTCTCCCCATTTATAAAATAGTCTGCACTTTTATTCTTACTATAAAAATGCATGACCATACACTATATTCCATTAGCCACTTCTTTGCCTATGCTCCCGATCTGTCTTAGTTCTTCAACACTAACTGTCCTTCCACCTATTTACATATCATCCACAAACTTGGCCACAGAGTCATCAATTCTGTCACCCAAATCATTGACATAAAATGTAAAATGAAGCAGTCCCAAAACTGGCCGCTGCAGATCACTACCAGCGATCTCGCAGAAAAAGTCCCCTTTATTCCCACTCTTTACCTCCTGCCAATCAGCCAATGCTCTATCTTTGCTATTATCTTTCCTGTAATACCATGAACACTTACCTTGCTAAGCAGCCTCATGTGTGAGACCTTGTCAAAGACTTTGTAAAAATCCAAATTCACCACAAGCGTGATTCTCCTTTGTCTATCCTGCTTGTTATTTCCTCAACGAATTGCAACAAGTTTGACAGGCAAGATTTGCCCTTTGGAAAACCGAGCTGATTTTGCCTCCAAGTACCCTGAAACATACTTAATATTGGATTCTAATATCTTCCCAGCCACCAGTCAAGGTAAATGGCCTATAATTTCCTTTCTTCTGCCTGCCACCCTTCTCAAAGAGTGGAGTCACATTTGCAATTTTCCTGCCCTCCAAAACCATTCCAGAATTTGTAAATGTGGAAAGGTTATTGCTGATGCTTCCACAATCTCTTCAGGCACCTCTTTTAGAACCCTGTGTGTAGTCCACCTGGTCCAGGTGACTTAACTACCTTCAGAGTTTGCAGCTTCACGGGCACCTTCTCCTTAGTAATAACAATAATACTTCTATCCCCTGACACTCTCAGATTTCTGGCATTCTCTCATGTCTTCCACAGTGAAGACTGACATAGAATACTTCTTAATTTTATTCATAATTTCTTTATGTCCCACCCCTATCACTCCAGCATCATTTCCCAGCCGTTCAATACCCATGCGTGTCTCTCTTTTACTCCTTATATACCTGAAAAAAACTTTTTGTATCCTCTTGAATTTTTGGCTAGCCTACCTTCATATTTTATCTTTTCTCCCTTTGTGGTTTTCTTAATTGCCTTTTGTTAGTTTTTAAAAGCTGCCCACCCCTCTAACTCACCAGTAATTTTTGATATGTTTTGCTTTTATGCTGTCTTTGACTTCCCCTGTTAACCGTAGTTGCCTCAACTTCCCTTTAGAATACTTCTTCATCTTTGGGATGTATCTTTCCTGTACCTTCTGGATTTCTTCCCAAACACCAGCCATTGATGTTCTACCGTCATCCCTGATAGTGTCCCCTATCAATCAACTTTGGCCAGCCCCTCTCTCATAACTCTGTAATTCCCTTCCCTCCACTGTAGTATTGATACATCTGATTTTAGCCTCTCTACCTCAGAGTGGTCCATTGTATTATCACTGCCTTCTAAGTGTTCCTTTACCTTAAACTTCCTAATCAATATGTATAAATTGCATTAACACACAATCTAGAATTACCATTCTCCTAGTGGGGTCAACCAGAATTTGCTCTAAAAAGCCATCTCATAGGCATTCTACAAATTCCCTCTCTTAGGATCCAGCACCAGTTGGACTTTCCCATTCCACCCCCATTTTGAAATCCATCATGATTATCGTAATATGGCCTTTTTTTACATGCCTGTTCTACCTCCCATTGTAATTCACATCCCACATTTTAGATACTGTTTGGAAGCTTATACATAACTTCCATCGGAATATTTTTACCTTGCAGTTTCTTAACTCTACCCACAAGGATTCTACATCTTCCAGTCCTATGTTACCTCTTTCTCAGGATTTGATTCTATTTTTAACAGCAGAGCCAAGTCACCTCCTCTGCCTACCTGCCTATCATTTTGATACAGTGGGTATCCTTGGATGTTTTGCTCCCAACTATGATATTCTTTCAGCCAGGACTTGGAGATACCCACAACATCGTACCTGCTAATCTGTAACTGTGCTAAAAGATCATCTACCTTATTCCATATACTGTGTGCATTCAAATATAACACCTTCAGTCCTATATTCATCACCCTTTTTGATTCTGTCTCCCATTGCACTTTATCTCATCCCACTGACTGCAATTATGCCCCATCATCTGCCTGTCCTACCTGACAGTCTCACTATACACTGCACCTACTTGCATACCAACTGACCCATCCTCAACCATATCACTCCGGTTCCCATCCCTTGCCAAATTAATTAAAACACTCTCCAACAGCTTTCGCAAACCTGCCCGTAAAGATATTTGTCCCTCCTCAGGTTCAGGTGTAACCTGTACCTTCCTCAGACGATATCCTAATGATCCAGAAATCTGAAATCCTGCCCCTTGCGCCAATTGCTCAGCCATGCATTCATCTGTCATATCAACCTGCTCTTACCCTCACTGACAGGTGGCACCAGCAGCAATCTGGAGATTACTACATTGGAGATCCTGCTTTTCAGCTTACTGTCTAATTCCCTATATTATCTCTTCAGGACCTCCTCCCATTTCCTATCTATGTCACTGGTACAAATATGGAGAGGGATGAGCTCCACCAGGTTTCAGAATCCCAAGACACGCCGTACGATGAGCAATTACCAAAAAGAACGGTGCAAAAAGCTTGGCGTGACGGTGGCCCAACGACTCCACCAGGAGTTAGGGCACGCACACGCAAACACACACATCTGTTCACTTTAGAATGTCATGGACCTGACCCGTGTCTCTTTCACATCCACAGAATCTGCTTTTTGCTCCTCTAAAACCCTGTCACTACTGCACTCCTCTTCTCTGCCCTTTCCTTCTGAGCCACAGAGCCGGACACAGTGCCAGAAACATGGTCAATGAGGCTTCTCTCTGCCAGGTTGCTCCTCCCATCCTCCCCCCCCCCCCCCCATCCCCAACAGTATCCAAAGCAGTATATTTATTATTGAGGGGTTCTCTACAGCGACTGTCTATTCCCTTTCCCTCTCCTGATAGTCACCCAGGTAACTGTCTCCTGTAACTTAGAGATAAGCTACCTTCATGTATCTCCTATCTATTACCACCTCATTCTCCAGTATCAGGCGAGGGTTATCGAGATGCCTCTCTAGTTCCTTAAAACGATCTCTATCGAGCTGCAGCTTGATGCACTTCATGCAGATATAGTTATTAGGGAGACTTGAGGTCTCACATTTCACACAAGGGACATACCACTACCTCCAAATCCCTTCTCTGCACACTAGCTATGTACTAACTGGAAAAAAAACTTACCAAAAACTTCCTCAATTACTTACTTAGGAACTCCTCCTGTACTTGCCTAGCCTGCTGAGGCAAATACAAACCACTCACACAATGGCTGCTCCACTTACATCTTTCTTTTTATTGGCCCCCATGTTGATTGCAGTCTACCGATTAAAAAAAGCCAAAAAGCTTACTAGGTTTATTTAAACCTCAAACTGCATCACGAATGAATGGTCTCTCATGCTCTGAGAAAAATGCTGAGAGGTACCTGAGCTCTGGTTGAACTTCAGCTGTGTCACCAGCAAACTAACTCTTGCACTGATTGCTAACGGCAGAGAAAAATATGTCATTGATGGCAGGCGGTCTGGTGCCTGTGATGTGTTGGGCTGCTTTGACAACCTGTTGTAGAGCTTTCTTGTCTGCCACAGTGTTGTTTCCATACCATACAGCGACGCAGCTTGTTAGGATGCTCTCTACTGCACATCTGCACTATGTTGTGCATAGTCCAGCCCTTCTCCATGGATTGTCACCTTGTCATGGTGGTGAGCATGGGAGTGTGGTCAAAATGAGGTAGTAACTTCGCAGCAGATAGTCACCTCTCTGACTGGAGGCCCGTGACTAGCAGTGTGCCCCAGAGGTCGAGGCTGGGTCCATTGTTGTTTGTCATCGATGTCAATGATTTGAAAGATTACATGGTGAACTGAATCAGCAAATTTGCAGAAGACGCCGAGATCGGGGGTGGACAAAAAGGCAGACTACCAAAGTCTGCAGTGGAATCTGGAGCAGGTAGACAAATGGGCAGAAAGATGGCGGATTGAATTTAATGCCAATTGTGAGATGTTACATTTTGGAAGGACCAACCAGGGTAGGTCTTCATGGTGAGCAGTCAGGCACTAGGAGTACACTAGAACAGAGGGATCTGAGAATACAAATCCATAATTCTTTGAAAGTGGTGTCATAGTTAGATTGGGTCTTAAACAAAGCTTTTGGCATATTAGCCTTAATAAATCGACATATTGAGTCATAGAGTCATAGAAAAGTACAGCACAGATACAGGCCCTTTGGCCTATCTAATCCATGTTGAACCATATAAACTGCCAACTCCCATCGACCTGCACCATCACTATAGCCCCCCATACTCCTACTATCCATTTACCTATCCAAATTTCTCTTAAATGTTGAAATCGAGCTCACGTGCACCACTTGTGTAGGCAGCTCATTCCACAACCCTCTGAGTGAAGAAGTTTCCCCTTGTATTCCCCTTAAGCTTTTCACCTTTCACCCTTAACCCATGACCTCTGGTTGTAATCCCATCTAACCTCAGTGGAAAAAACCTGCTTGCATTTACCCTGCCCTTACCCCTTATAATTTTGTATACCTCTATCAAATCTCCTCTCAAACTTCTACATTCCAATGAGTAAAATCCTAACATTTAATATTTTCTTATAACTCAGGTCCTCCAGACCCAGTGACATCCTCGTAAATTTTCTCTTTGTTCTTACAACCATAATTACATCTTTTCTGTAGGCAGGTGACCAAAACTGCACATAATATTCCAATTCGACCTCACCAACATCTTATACAACTTCAACATAATATCCCATCTCCTGTACTCAGTACTTTGATTTTTGAATGCCAATGTGCCAAAAGCTTTCTTTATGACCCTACCTATATATGACACCACTTGCAGTGAATTATGGACCTATATTCCCAGATCCCTCTGGTCCACTGCCCTACCACTCACTGTGTAAGACCTATTCTGGTTAGTTCTATCAAAGTGTAACACCTCACACTTGTCTGCATTAAATCCATCTGCTATTTTTAGCCCATTTTTCCACCTGGTCAGATCCCACTGCAAGCCATGATAGCATTCTTCATTGTCCACTACCCCCCCCCCCCCACCCCAATCTTGGTGTCATGCGCACACTTGATGATCTAATTGACCACGTTATGATCCAGATCATTTACCTTTCTTTGCAAATCTTTTTATTATTATTATTATCCAAAATACAAGAGTACGTCGAAGTAAGTAACACAATGTCTCAAAAGAGAAAAGAAACAATATTAAGGATTGAAACATATGGTGACACAAAAATAGAGAAGAAAGAAAAAAACCCTGCTAAAGCAAGAAAAAGGTGAAAAAGAAAGAACCCATTAGGTGTTCAACCCCGGAGCCATGTGTCATACAAAAAGCTTATGAAGATAAACATCAAACCGCCAGTCCAGATCATTTATGTTGATGACAAACAACAGTGCACCCATCACTGATCCCTGCAGTACTACACTAATCATAGGCCTCCAGTCAGAGACACAACCACCTAATGCCACTCTCTGGCTTCTCCCACAAAGTTAGTGTCTAATCTAACTTACTACCTCATCTTGAATGCTGAGTGACTGAACCTTCCTGACCAACCTCCCATGCAGGTTCTCGTCAAATGCCTTGCCAAAGACAATGTAGGCAACATCTACTGGCTTGCCATTATCAACCTTCTTGGTAACTTCCTCAAAAAACTCTATAAGATTGTTTGGACATGACTACAATGAACAAAGCCATGCTGATTATCCTTCAGCAGTCCATGTCTGCTCAAATAGTTATATATCTGGTCCTTAGAATGCCTTTCAATAACTATCTCACTACTGATGTCAGCCTTGACAGCCTATAACTTACTGGATAATTTTTAGAGCCTTTCCTAAACAGCGGAACAACATTGGCCATCCTCCAATCATCTGACACCTCATCTGTCACTAAGGATTATTTAAATATCTTTTCTAGGGATCCGACAATTTCTGAACCTTCTTCCCACAGGATCCACCCTGATTCCATGTCAGACCCTGGGGATTTATCTATACTAATTTGCCTCAGGACAGCAAACACATCGAGGAGCAACTGTGCAGGCGCGTGGACATGAGCGAGTTAGACTGGCGGGAAGAGTGTAAAAGGAGATCATTTTTTTTCTTTGGCAGTTTGATCGAGGAACAAACAGTGGGAAGAGTATAAGAGGAGATAGCTTTATAGAGCGGGCAACAGAGTAAAGGTAGACAGAGTAGGAGGGCTTTGGTTCTACAGTACTTCAGCGATAATGGGTCGAGGAGAGTTAACCTACTTGAAACAGGAAGTATGTCTGTGAGGCCGGTGTTCTGTACTGGGTGCCAGATGTGAGAAGTCTGGAAGACGACCAGCCTCCCGGAAGGCCACACCTGTGCCAGGTGTGTCGAGCCGCTCCTTAGGGACCAGGTTAAGTAACTGGAGATGCAGCTCGATGACCTTTGTCTGGTCGGGGAGAGTGAGGAGGTGACGAAGAGGAACTATAAGCAGGTAGTCACACCAGGGACTCGGGAGACAGATAAGTGGGTAACAGGCAGCAGGGGGAAGGGTAAGAGTGAGATGCTAGAGAGTACCCCTGAGGCTATCCCCCTTAACAAATAAGTACTCCTGTTTGAGTACTGTTGGGAGGGGACAGCCTACCTGGGGGAAGCAACAGTGGCCGTGCCTCTAGTACGGGGTCTGTCCCTGTGACTCAGAAGGTATGGAAAAGAAAAGGGCAGCAGTAATAGAGAACACTATATTTAGGGGGTCAGACGAGGGATTCTGTGGACGCAGGAAAGAAACACAGATGGTAGTTTGCCTCCCAGGTGCTGGGGTCCGGGATATTTCTGATTGCATCGACAATATCCTGGGAAGGTGAACAGTCAGTGATCATGGTACATATTGGTACCAACGACATAGGTAGTGGTCCTGAAAACAGACTACAGGCAGTTAGGAAGGAAGATGAGAAGCAGGACCACAAAGGTAGTAATCTCTGGGTTACTGCCTGTGCCATGCGACAGTGAGTATAGGAATAGAGTGAGGTGGAGGATAAATGCATGGCTGAGAGATTGTAGCAGGAGGCAGGGATTCAGATTTCTGGATCATTGGGACCTCTTTTGGGGCAGACGTGACCTGTACTAAAAGGACGGGTAGCACTTGAATCTGAAGGGGACCAATATCCTAGCGGGAGGTTTGCTAAGGTTGTTGGGGAGAGTTTAAACTAGAATTGCTGGGGGTTGGGAACCAAACTGAAGAGACGGAGGAAGGCTGTTGCCTCACAAATAGAGAAAGCTCGGAGATAGTGCGAGAGGGAGGATAGGCAGGTGATAGAGAAAGGATGTACTCAGACTGATGGTTTGAGATGTGTCTATTATAATGCAAGAAGTGTCATGAACAAAGCAGATGAGCTTAGAGCATAAATCAGTACTTGGAGCTATGATGTTGTGGCCGTTACAGAGACTTGGATGGCTCAGGGGGCAGGAATGGCTACTTAAGAGTGCCAGGGGTTTTCCTTAATCCTGCTCGCTGGGGGCAGGAATGGCTACTTCAGAGTACTTAGATGTTTCAGAAAGGACAAGGAGTGAGGCAAAAGAGGTAGGGACATGGCACTGCTGATTAGAAATAGTGTCACAGCTGCAGAAAAGGAGGGAGTCATGGAGTTATTGTCTACTGAGTCTCTGTGGGTGAAAGTTAGAAACAGGAAGGGGACAATACCTCTATTGGATGTTTTATAGACCACCCAACAGCAACAGGGACATCAAAGAGCAAATAGGGAGACAGATTCTAGAAAGGTGTAATAATAACAGGGTTGTTGTGGTGGGAGATTTTAATTTCCCCAATATTGATTGGCATCTCCATAGAGCAAGGGGTTTAGATGCGGTGGAGTCTGTTAGGTGTGATCAGGAATAATCACTATATGTAGATAAACCTACAAGAGGGGAGGTTATACTTGATTTGGTATTAGGAAATGAACCTGGTCAGGTGTCAGGTCTCTCAGTGGGAGAACATTTTGGAGATAGTGATCACAATTCTATCTCCTTTACCACAACTTTGGGGAGGGATAGGAACAGACGAGGTAGGGAAGTGTTTAATTGGAGTAAGGGGAAATATGAAGCTATCAGGCAGAAACTTGGAAGCATAAATTGGGAACAGATGTTCTCAGGGAAATGTACAGCAGAAATGTGGCAAATGTTCAGAGGATATTTGTGTGGCGTTCTGCATTGGTACGTTCCAATGAGACAGGAAAAGGATGGTAGGATACAGGAATTGTGGTGTACAAAGGCTGTTGAAAATCTAGTCAAGAAGAAAAGAACAGCTTACAAAAGGTTCAAAAAACAAGGTAATGATAGAGATCTAGAAGATGATAAGGCTAGCAGGAAGGAGCTTAAGAATGAAACAAGGAGAGCCAGAAGGGGCCATGAGAAGGCCTTGGTGAGCAGGATTAAGGATCTACAAGTATGTGAAGAGCAAGAGGATAGGATGGGAGAGAATAGGACCAATCAAGTGTGACAGTGGAAAAGTGTGTGTGGAAGTGGAGGAGATAGCAGAGATACTTAATGAATACCTTGCTTCAGTGTTCACTACGGAAAAGGATCTTGGCGATTATAGGGATGACTTATAGTGGATTGAAAAGCTTGAGCATGTAGAAATTAAGAATGAGGATGTGCTGGAGCTTTTGGAAAGTGTCAAGTTGGGTAAGTCTCTGGGACCGGTGAGATGTACCTCGGGCTACTGTGAGAGGCAAGGGAGGAGATTGCTGAGCCTCTGGCGTTGATCTACCAAAGGGGACGGGAGAGGTTCTGGAGGATTGGAGGGTTGCAGATGTTGTTCCCTTATTCATGAAAGGGAGTAGGGATAGCCCAGGAAATTATAGACCAGTGAGTCTTTCTTCAGTGATTGGTAAGTTGATGGAGAAGATCCTGAGAGGCAGGATTTATGAACATTTGGAGAGGCATAATATGATTAGGCATAGTCAGCATGGCTTTGTCAAAGGCAGGTCGTGCGTTATGAGCTTGATTGAATTTTTTGAGGATGTGACTAAACACATTGATGAAGGTAGAGCAATAGATGTAGTGTACGAGAGGTAATTGATAAGTTCGTGGCCTAAGGTAGAAGGAGTCAGTTTTAGAAAATCTATCACATTTATTTTTCAACATAGCTCCCTCCTACATTTACACATTTAGTGGAGCATACGGATCTTGGACCTTCAGGACCTCTGGGGTGATTGATAAGTTTGTGGCTTAAGATAAAAGGAGATGAGTTTTACAGTTCTCATTACATGCACATGCAGGTCAACTCTTTGAGTGATTATGCAGAAAGTTTGAAGGTAATAACTCATCAGTTAATAAATCATCAGGTATGATTGATAGGTTTGTGCCTAAGGTAGAAGGATGTGAGTTATTAACTTCAAACTTTCTGCATAATCACTTAAAGAGTTGACCTGCATGTGCATGTAACGAGAGCTGTATAACTCATTTCCTTCTACCTTAGGCCACAAACTTATCAATCACCCACCTGTGGACTCTTTCTGGAGGTCCAAGATCCGTAGGCTCTACAACCACTGGACTAAGTGTGTAAATGTAGGAGGGAACTATGTTGAAAAATAAATGTGCTAGGTTTTCTAAAATTAACTCCTTCTACCTTAGGCCACAATCTTATCAATTACCCCTCGTATATGGATTTCAGCAAGGTAATTATTAAGGTACCCCATGCAAGGCTTATTGAGAAAGTAAGGAGGCATGGGATCCAAGGGGACCTTGCTTTGTGAATCCAGAATAGGCTTACTCACAGAAGACAAGGAGTGGTTGCAGACAGGTCATATTCTGCATGAAGGTCAGTGACCAGTGATGTGCCTCGGGGATCTGTTCTGGGAGCCCTCCTCTTCATGATTTTTATAAATGACCTGGATGAGGAAGTGGAGGGATGGGTTAGTAAATTTGCTGCTGACACAAAGGTTGGGGGTGTTGTGGATAGTGTGCAGGGCTGTCAGAGGTTACAGCAGGACATTGATAGGATGCAAAACTGAGCTGAGAAGTGGCAGATGAAGTTCAACCCAGATAAATGTGAGGTCATTTCCCCCAGCTCTTTTGGCTCCACATATGGATTACCATTCTAATCTTCCACAGGACCAGTTTTGTCCCTTGCAATCCTTTTGCTCTTAGCACATCTGTAGAATCCCTTCGGATTCTCCTATATCTTGTCTGCTAGGACAACCTCATGCATTCTCTTAGCCCTCCTGATTTCTTTCTTAAGTGTTCTCATGTATGTCTTATATTCCATAAACACCTCATTTTTTTCTTATATGCCTATACTGCTGTGTAGCCCTTTTTTTCTGATCTAGGGTCTCAATATCTCTTGAAAACCAAAGTTCCCTGCACCTGTTATCTTTACCTTTTGCTCTGATAGGCACATACAAGTTTTATACTCTCAAAATTTCATTTTTGAAGGCCTCCCACTTCTCTCACTTACCAAATACAACTTTGCCAGAAAACAACATTTGCCAGATCAATTCTGATACCATGAAAGTTGGCCTTTCTCCAATTTATCATCTCAACACATGTGCCAAGACTATCCTTTTCCATATTTACTTTGAAACTAATGGCATTATGATCACTTCTGTCACCTACACGAGCTTCTGTCACCTGCCCTGTCTAATTCCCTAATAGTAGATAAAGTGTTGCACACTCTCTCATTGAGACTTCTACATACTAGCACAGGAGTTGGGAGATTCTGTTGCATCTGCACACCATGCTGGTGAGACGGCACCAAAAGTATTGACGAGGATTAATAATGAGTCCTGATGGAGGGTTTCAACTCAACAAGTTAGCTGTTTATTTCTTTCCATAGGTGCTGCCTGACCTACTGAGTTTCTCCAGTATTTTCTATGTTTTGCTCCAAATTTCCAGCATATGCAAAATCTCTTGTGTCCATGATTATTCTGTGCAGTCACCATGTCATAGGAAGATTTAAGAGAATGTTCCTTGGACCAGGACATAAGAAATAGGAGCTGGAGTAGGCCATTTGGCCCATTAAGCCTGCTCCTCCATTCATTCAGAACATGGCTGATCTGGCTATGGACTCATCTCTGCCTACCTGCTGCCTTTACCCCTTAACTCTTAATCCCCTACTAAGCAAAATCTATCCAAAGTTGTCTTAAATATATTTACTGACATGGCCTCCACTGCTTCATTGGACAGCAAATTCCACAGATTCACCACTCTCTGGGAAAAGCAGTTACTCTTCATCTCCATCCTAAATCTACACCCCGAATCTTGAGGCCGTGTCCCCTAGTTCTAGTCTCACCTATTAGTGGAAACAACTTTCTTGCCTCTATCTTATCTATCCCTTACATAATTTTATATATTTCTATAAGATCTTCCCCTCATTCTTCTGAATTCCAGCGAGTACAGTCCCAGGCAACTCAATCTCTCCCCATAGCCTAATCCCCCGATCTCTGGAATCAGCCTGGTGAACTTCCTCTGCACTGCCTCCAAAGCCAGTATATCCTTTACAAGCAAAAGACTAGAACTGCATGCAGTACTCCAGGTGTGTTCTCACCAGTACCCTGTACAGTTGCAGCATAACCTCCCTGCTCTTAAGTTCAGTCCCTCTAGTAATGAAGGCCAACATCCCATTTACCTTCTTGATAGTATACTGCACCTGCAAACCAACCTAGAGGACTTGAGTTATAGGGAGAGATGGGCGGGTGAGTTCTTTATTCCTTGGAGGATAGGAGACTAAGTGGATTCCATTCTGTTTTGCGGATGTCTGCGGGGAGTAAGAATTTCAGTATAAAATCTCAATATTAAATGGAACGATTGAACCATTGAATGAGTCGGAGTGATAGTAAATCAGATATGATTGATTGGTGGAGCAGGTTCAATGGGCCAAATAGCCTTTATCATGTCCTTGTGTCTTATGGTCTTTTTTATGTTAATATGCTCTAGAACATCATCGTTACAAATTACATTTCTGACCACAGTGCCTTTCTGTTCAGGAAATACAGATGGGAACTATATATTTCAGTCCACATCCTCTGGTCCCAAAGACAGGTTGACACTTTTGTCCCTAATAGTGGGTGTTTACAGGTCTGTATGCTCTTGGCACAGTGTGGAGAGCTCTATAGGTCTGTGCCCTTGTGTTGAAAGACTTGTGTAAAGCTCTTTATCCTTGTAGTGCATTGCTGACTGTTTCTGTACAGTGTAGTGTGGCGTGTTTTCATTGATTTCTTTCTTGTTGTTTCGTGCGGCATTCACACTTCTAATTGAAGTGTGACCAAGGAGGAAAAGTGTGAGCCTGTCCGTTTGGGAGTTGGGGTTGGCGAGATCTTCATCTGGCATCTTGTCCAAAGCCGTTGTAACATGGGTGGCCCTGATAGAGTCTTTGAAGCATGCAAACCTCCATACAACATCAACGTGTTGACCCAGGTCATGCAGGAGTCTTGTTGGTACAAATGTTCAAAGATACATTTGCTATCAAAGTATACAGCTGTAATGTTCTTTTTCTCCGGGTAGCCATGAATCCATGAAAGACAAGCAAGGCTACATGGTCATCAACCCCCAAATCCCCCCTCTTGCACAAAAAAATGAACAAAAACAGAAGAGACACATCAACCCATAAATCCTCCTCCCCACACAAAAAAAACTAACAAAACAGAATAGGCACATTAACTCCCAAGTCCCTTTCCCCGCACAGAAGAATGAGAAAGATCAGGCGAAAAACGTAAAATATAATAATCTATAACACTCAGAAAAAGCCTATAGTCAAAGTCCATAGCAAAACCCAGAAACCTGGGCAACACTCTCTGGCAGGCTCTCCCCTCTCCAACACAGAGCAATCAAAAGACAGTCAGCCTGTGCTCACTCTCCACAAGTACAAAGAATGGGCAAGAAAGTGGCAAATGAAATACAATGGTTTAAAATGCATGGTCATGCACTTCGGTAGTAGAAATAAATGTGCAAACTATTTTCTAAATGTAACCCCCGGGTCGCCTCAGGCTCGCTCAGCTCATTCTCGTCTAGGGGAAGCAGCCTTCGGCCCCGCCAAACTGGGTAATCAGCTGGTGTGGATGCTGTGTGATGTCCCCGCCTCGCCCAAAAACAGACAGTACACCATAAGCGATTAAATGAGTACAATTTATAAAGGTTACTATAACTAAGTGATTAATAATGATGACAGTATATATGAAGAAAAAAATAAAGAAAAGGCACCAAACTTATCAAAGTCCAAACCACTTCGTGCACAACCGTTGGAGCTCAAATACTGAAGTCTTCTGGCCACCATTCGATCCCCTCCAAACTCCTCGACTCGCAGCTCAGGACCCTCTGAAGTGGTCAACCAAGCACATCTAGCTTCATCTCCTCTCCTCGGAGTACCTCCTGGCCTCGGACCCCCGCTTGGGGTCCGTTCCTCGCCCAGCTTACAGCATTGCGTCCTCTGTCTCAACCCCATCGCGCCGATCTGCCCAAAAGCCCGTCAACAATAGCTTACAGACTCAGAAGAAAGAACATCATTAATCCCCATTTGGTTTACAAAGGAATACAATTCTCGTTATCAGTAAATTTTAACCCAAACAAGCTTCCAGCACTCTCTCGCAACAAAGAAGCATTCCTGCTTTTAACAAAACAAAGAAGCCCTTTCCCAACAAGCTTCCAGCACTCTCTCGCAACAAAGAAGCATTCCTGCTAGTTAACAAAACAAAAAGCCCTTTTGATTACATACACAGTAACAAAGAAAAAAAGAAGAAACCCCCTTTACATAAATAGGGAGAAAGCCCAAAACTTTGAGATGCTCAGGGACTTGCAAGTCCTTGTGCAGAACACCCTAAAGGTTAACTGCAGGTTGAGTCGGTTATGAGGAAGCCAAATGCAATGTTAGCATTCATTTCAAGCGGTCTGCAATACAAGAGCAGGGATGTGAAACTGAGGCTTTATAAGGCACTGGTGAGGCCTCACCTTGAGTATTGTGAACAGTTTTGGGCTCTTCATCTAAGAAAAGATGTGCTGTTATTGGAAAGGGTTAAGAGGAGATTCACAAGAATGATTCTGGGAATGAAAGGGTTATCATATGAGCAATGTTAGATAGCCCTGTGTCTGTATTCACTGGAATTTAGAAGGATTTGAGGTAGATAGCATTGAAACCTTTCGACTGCTGAAAGGCCTAGACAGAATAGATGTGGAAAGGATGTTTCCCATGGTGGGGGAGTCAAGAACAAGTGGGCACAGTCTCAGGATAGAGGGTCATCCATTTAAAACAGATATAGAGAAATTTATTTAGCCAGAGGTGCATCTGTGGAAATTGTTACCACAGGCAGCTGTGGAGGCCAGCTTATTGGGTGAATTTAAGACAGAGATTGATAGGTTCTTGATTGGAAATGGCATCAAAGGTTATAGGGAGAAAGGTGGGGAGTGGCACTAAGGAGGGAGAAAAAGGATCAGGCATGGTTGAATGACAAAGCAGACTGGATAGGCCAAATAGCCTAATTCTGCTCTTGTGGTCTTATGGTCTCATATTCAAATACCCTGAGCTGAACCAGGAAAAAACATGTAACAATTTTTGAAATAATTTTTGTTTACATATATTTGTCACTTCGTAAAAGTCAAGTGTGTCCCACTGGCACAGTTCTGTGGATGTGCAGGTTCTGTGTGACTGGAATAAAAGCATAGAAGAGAACAGCACAAGAATGGGCCATTCAGTCCATAAAGTTATGTCAAACCAGCTCAAAAGCAAATCTAAAAACACCCAAGTACTAATCCCTATTACCTATTCAATCCCTCCATCCTCCCTACGTTCATGTGCCTAGCCAAATGTCTCTTAAAAGCCTCTGATGTATTTGTCTCTTCCACCATACCAGGCAATGTATGCCAGGCATCCCCAACTCCCTGAGTAAATAAGTTACCCTTTACATCACCTTAGAAACTACAATGTGTGCCCTCTGGTATATGAGACATTTCAACCCTGGAAACAGATACTCTCTGTCTGCTGTATCTTTGCATCTCATAATCTTGAAAACCTCTGTCAGATCTCCCTCGACCTCCAGTGCTCCAAAGAAAACAACCTAAGTTTATCCAGCCTCCCATGATAGCACATTCTCTCTAAATCAGGCAACATCCTGGTAAACCTCTTCTGCACCCTCTCCAACGCCTCAACATCTTCCTTAAAGTGTAGTGACCAAAACTGTATGCAATACTCCAGATGCGGCCTAACCAGAGGTTTATAAAGTTGTAACATAACCTCTTGCCTTGACTAATAAAAACAAGTATTCTTAACCACCTTATCGACACGTGTAGCCAAGATACTTGGATCCCAAGATACATCTACTCAGTAACGTTGTTAAGGATCTTGCCCCTAACACTGTACTGTCTCCTTGCATTTGCCCTAACCTCACATTTAACAGGTTAAATTCCATCTGCCATTTCTCTGCCCATATCTGCAAATGATCTATATTGTGCTGTATTCTTTGCCAATCATCTACATTATACACAATTCCAACAATCTTGGTATCATCAACAAACTTACTAACCTACCCTTCTACATTTTCATGCAGACCATTTATATACATCACAAACAGCAGAGGTCCCAGCACAGTTCCCTTCAACCACTACCCTTTGTCTTCTATGGACAAGCCAATTCTGAATCCAAACAGCCGATTCACTGCAGATTCCATGCATTTTAATCTTCCAACTTAGCCTCCCTTCACGGACTTAGTCAAACACCTTTCTAAAATCCATGTACACAACATCCACTGTTCTATCCTCATCAATCTCCCTCAACAACTTGTCAAAAAACTCAGTCAAGTTGGTAAGGCATGACCTGACGTACTCAAACCCAAAGCCATACCAAATTAGGTCATGGGTTTCCAAATGCTCATACATCCTATCACTAAGAATTTTCCGCAGCAATTTCCCTACAGCTGACATGAAACTCACCAGTCTCTCGTTCCCAGGACTTTCTCTTTATGTTCATTTTGCTACAACTGGTTGGTAAGTCCTTACAGTATGATGCTGATGATGTTTATCAGACAGAGTTGCAGTGTAGTACTGGGATTGTCCAGTTCTGGGCCATCAGTGTTGTGTTTTCTTAAATCTCTGTCCTTGAATGAGAGAGTGGCATGTTATATTGGTCTGTGTATTAACTTCAAACTTTCTGCGTAATCAGTCAAAGAGTTGAACTGCATGTCCATGTAACGAGAGCTGTATAATTTATCTCCTTCTACCTTAGGCCACAAACTTATCAATCACCCCGTGTGTGTGTGTGTGTGTGTGTGTGTGTGTGTGTGTGTGTATATATATATTTAAAAAGTGAGGTAGTGCTTATGGGTACAATGTCCATTTAGGAATCATGTGGTGGAGGGGAAGAAGCTATTCCTGAAAATCACTCAGTGTGTGTTTTTAGGCTTCTGTATCTCCTACCTGATGGCAACAATGAGAAATGGGCATTCCCTGGGTGCTGGAGGTCCTTAATAATGGACGCTGCCTTTCTGAGACACTGCTCCTTGAAGATATCCTGGGTACCACAGAGACTAGTACCCAAGATGGAGCCGACTAAATTTACAATCCTCTTCAGCTTCTTTAGGTCCTGTGCAGAAGCCCCCCACTCCCATATCAGACAGTGATGCAGCCTTACTCTCTACAGTACATCTGTAGAAGTTTTTGAGTGTTTTTGTTGACATGTTGTTTCTTCAAACTCTTATTGAAGTATAGTCCCTGTCTTGCTCTCTTTATAACTGCATCGATATGTTGGGTCCAGGTTAGGTTCTCAGAAACTTGAAACTGCTCACTCTCTGCACTTCTGATCCCTCTATGAGGATTGACATGTGTTCCTTCATCTTACCCTTCCTTAAGTTCATAATCAGATCTTTCATCTTACTAACGTTGAGTGCAAAGTTGTTGCTGTGACACCACTCCACTAGTTGGTATATCTCACTCCTGTATGTGCTCTTGTTTCCATCTGAGATTCTACCAACAATGGTTGTATCATCAGCAAATTTATAGATGGTATTTCAGCTATACCTAACCACACAGTTATGGGTATATGGAGAGTAGAGCAGTGGGCTAAACACACACCCCTGAGGTGCACCAGTGTTGATCGTCAGCCAGGAGGAGATGTTATCACCAATCCACACAGATTGTACTCTTCTGGTTAGGAAGTCGAGGAACCAATTGCAGAGGGAGGTACAGAGGCCCAGCTTCTGTAACTTCTCAATCAGGGTTGTGGGAATGATGGTGTTAAATGCTGAGGTATCATCGATGAACAGCATCCTGACATAGGTGTTTGTGTTGTCCAGGTGGCCTAAAGCCATGTGAAGATCCATTGAGATTGTGTCTGCAACTGACCTATTGTGGCAATAGGCAAATTGCAGGGGGTCCAGGTCCTTGTTGAGGAGATCGAGGGCACGTGAAGAGTCACAAATGTAGATGGGAAGGTACTGAGGCAAGGGGGATAGAATGGAGTCAATATCTTGTAAATATATTGTTTGATTTAAGCATTCTTAATTCATGTAAAAAGTATGTGAATGGCATACATCATTATGCCACCACATCACATGTGAGTGTCTCACAAAAGAAACTAGATAGATACATATATCCGAACCTCTAGGATTTTCTTTTGATTAGTTCTTGGAGTTGCAAAACATGACAGAGGTGACGAGAAAGTTTTAAAATTAACTCAAGATGACAACCTGCCTGTTGAAGAGCAGCAATTTTCTTTTCTTTGTAAGAGGAGAAAAATACTTTAGTTTAAAAAAGCATAGCATGAGTTGCTTTGAAAGGGGAGAGAGGCAGTTGAGAAAAAAAATGCAGAAACTGGATAAAATTGATGGTTTCACAAAAGTGAATACTAGATAGTAATAATCATAAATTTAAAAATTTGCAGAAATAGCTGGCTGCATTGGAAAGTTTGACGCATTCCAGTCCACAACAGGTAATTGATTTTGTATACCGAATGAATTGGGCAGTATTTTGAAGCAAATGAAATTGCCAATACAAAGTGAGTGCCAGTTCTACTGAGTGATGCAGATGGAAAGGCATAAAGTTTGCTTAGAAGTTTAACTGCTCCAACCAAACCAGCCAAAATGAGCTTTGCTGATATTGTAAACATAATGCGGGAACATTTAGAACCAAAACCGTTGTTGCTTGCAAAATGTTTTCAGCTTCATAAGTGAAATCAAAAGGAAGGAAAGCCCATTTTAGCTTACAGGACTAAATTTTAAAAGTTGTCCAAGCTTTGTCAGTTGAGTGATGGGCTTAATGATGCACTGAGAGATTATTTCATTTGTGGAATCTTACAAGTAAGATGGCTCCTAACTGTTAAAAGAACAGTTGAAATCGCTTATCAATGAAAACAGCAGACAGAGACACCTGTGAGTTACAGTCAGGAATGAATGTGAGCATGACACCTCACCTGTAACCAGAGAAGGTCTCCTTTCTTCTCTCTTACAGCAGGCTGGGATAAGCTCATCAAAAATGGAGGGCTACGTGGGAGGGAAGGGTTAGATTGATGTTAGGGCAGGTTAAAAGATCAGCACAACTTGATGGGCCATAATGCCTGTACTATGGTGTAATGTTCTATGTTCTAAGTTCACTCTGATCCCTGCTAAACTCAAAATTTTCCTTCTTACATGTAGGTCAGTTAATCTGTCTTCAGTGGTTGGGAAGATGTTGGAATTCATTATTAAAGTTGAGGTTTCACGGTACTTGGAAGCACATGATAAAGTTGGCCAAAGTCAGCATGACTTCCTTATTGAGAAATCTTACCTGGCAAATCTGTTGGAAATTTTTGAGAAAGTAACAGGTAGGATAGATGACAAAGGGTCAGAGGATATTGTTTACTTGGATTTTCAAAAGGCCTTTGTCAAGGTGCCACACATGAGACTGCTTAACAAGAGCCCGTGCTCTTACTGGAAAGGTACTGACATGGATAATAGGTTAGCTGACTGGCAGGACGTAAAGAATAGGAATAAAGGTGACCTTTTTTTGGCTTGGCTAGTGGTGTCCACAGGGGTCAATTCTTTTCAACTTGTATGTCAATAAATTGGATGATGGAACTGGTGACTTTGTGGCCAGGTTTGTAGAAAATACAAAGATAGGTGGAGGAGTAGGTAATGTTGAGGAAACAGGAGTCTGCAGAATGTCTTAGATTAGGAGAATGGGCAAAGAATGTCTGGTGGAATACTGTGTAGGAAGGTGTTTGGTCGTGAACTTTAGTGGAAGGAATAAAGGCATAGATTATTTTCTAAATGGGAAAAAAAATCAGACATCAGAGGTGCAAAGGGGGTTCTCAGGCAGGATTCCCTGCAGATTGAGCCAGTGGTAATGAAGGCAAATGCACTGTTAGCGTTTTGAGAAGACTGGTATAGAAAAGTAAAGATGCTAAGGCTTTATAAGGCATTGGTAACATTGCACTTGGAGTATTGTGAACAGTTGTGGGCCCATTTTCTCAGAAAAGATGTGCTGGTGTTGAAGAGTGTCCATGAGAATGATTCTAGGAATTAAAGTGTTAATGTCTGAGGAGTGTTTGATGGCTCTGGGCCTCTACTCACTGATGCTTAGAAAAATAATGGGGCATCTCATTGAAATATATCGGATATTGAAAGGCCTGTATTCTGTGGATGCGGAGAGGATTTTTCCTATAGTGGGGGAGTTTAGAACTAGAGGGCACAGTATCAGAATACAAGGATGTCTCCTTAGAACAGAAATGAGGGCACAGCCTCAAAATACGTCCCTTTGGAATAGAATCGAGGGAGAATTTCTTATCAGAAAGTGGTGAATCTGTGGAATTCATTGCTACAGATGGCTTTGGAAGCCAAATCAATGGGTATTTTTGAAGGAGAAGTTGATTGGTTCTTGATCAAATGTTATGGGGAGATGCACTCAAACCACAGTTCTGCACGGCAGCGTGCTTCCATGCTTGAAGCTTGCTGACCGGCTGCATTTCAATATGTCCTGCTTCAGCCTGGTCAGGTGCCTTCAGGGCTTTGCATAGCCCTGTGGAGATGAACTCTCACTGGTGTCATGAACTGAAGCATAACAGGAGCCAGAACGTCGAAGAGAATCAGA
The DNA here is from genome assembly GCF_030144855.1 of Hypanus sabinus. NCBI lineage: Eukaryota > Metazoa > Chordata > Chondrichthyes > Myliobatiformes > Dasyatidae > Hypanus > Hypanus sabinus. Next base: position 30,683,616 of record NC_082734.1, read on the forward strand.
GCAGCTGTCAGAGGGCTCTGCACTCAGTAGTTAATCAACTGCTCCATCTCTTGATGGTGAGGGAGAGTTTGCTGCTGATTCTTGAGTCAAAGAACTCGAAAAATAAACCAATGCTTCAGGCAGAATGCAACATTGAAATCACGACTGTTGTCTCCTCTGGCTGTAGAAGGAGTGATATCTGTCTCTGCCTTGTTCATCAGAGAGGATGCCAGTGGGATGTCAAAATGCTAAAGTGAACACATAGGTTTTGATAAACTGTACATCATGGTCTCTCCTTGGGGGCTTTGGCATTGCTTCCTTTGTGTGTGGAGGGGATTTATGCTAGAATAAGTGTGTACTTTATGCAAGAATGAGTGGTGGGATAGTTCTTGATACTGCTTCTGCGTGGCGGGGGGACAGGGCTTTGGTGTTCTTATGTTTTTTCTGTCATTCATTCTTTGGGAATTAGAGAATGTCTGCGAAGAGTAAGAATTTCAGGTTGTATATAGTATACGCTCTCTGATATTACAGTAAATGGAACCATTGAATGAGAGCCAGAGGGACGGTAAATCAGCCATGATTGATTGGCAGAGCAGATTCATTGGGCTAAATAGCCTAATTGTGTCCCTATCCTCTAGGCTCACAAATGAAATCACTGACCACGTTGCCTTTCTCTTCAGTAAGTGAGAACTATATATTTCAGTCCGCATCCCCTGGGCCCAAAGACTGGTTGACACTTTGGTACCTAATACTGGGAGTTTACAGGTCTGTTTGCTCACTGCACAGTGTGAAGGGTTTTATGGGTCTATGTCCTTGTGTTGAAGAACTTGGTGTTGTAACATTCTTTACCCTTGTAGTGCACGACTGACTGTTTCTGTACAGTGTAGTGTGGAATGTTTTCATTGATTCCTGTCAATTGCTGATTTGTATGGCATTCACACTTGTAATTGAAGTGTGGCACAGGAAGGACAGACTTGAGTCTATCCATTCTGGAACCAAGGTTGAATCGATCTTCATCTGGCATCTCGTCCAAAGACGTTCCAAGATGGGTAGCCCTGAATTGGCATCACCTGATAGTCCTTGAAGCATGCCAGCCTCCACACATCAATATGTTGATCCAGGTCATGTTGACATTACTAATGTTCAAAGATGCATTTATTATCAAAGTATACAACTCTGAAATTCTTCTTCTCCAGGTAGCATGAAACCACGAAGAAACGAAAGACAGCACAATCACCAACTCCCAAGTCCCCCCTTCCCAAACAAAAAAATGAACAAAAACAGAACAGGCACATCAACACCCAAATCCCTTCCCTGCACAAAAAAAAGAAAAAGATCAGGCGAGAAACACAGAATATAAAAAAACTATAAGATGAAAGCAAAAATCTACTGTCAAAGTCCACATCCAGAACGCAGAAAACCTGGGCAACACTCTCTGGCAGAGTGACAAGTTCTCACCTCTCCAATCCAGCGTAATCAAAAGCCGGGCAGCCAGCGCTCACCCTTCACAATCACAAAGAATGGGCAAGAAAGTGGCAAATGAAATATAACATTTTAAAATGCATGGTCATTCACTTTGATAGTAGAAATAAATGTGCAAACTATTTTATAAATGGGGAAAAATCCCAAAATTCTGAGATGCAAATGGACTTGGGAGGCCTTGTGCAGAACACCCTAAAGGTTAACTTGCAAGTTGAGTCAGTGGTGAGGAAGCCAAAGCCATGTTAGCTTTCATTTCAAGAGGTCTAGCATACAAGAGTAGGATGTGATGTTGAGGCTTTATAAGGCACAGGTGAAGCCTCACCTTGAGTACTGTGAGCAGTTTTGGGCTCCTCATCTAAGAAAAGATGTGCTGACATTGGAGAGGGTTCAGAGGAGGTTCACAAGGATGATTCTGGGAATGAAAGGGTTATCACAGAAAGACTGCTTGATAGCTCTGGGTCTGTGTTCACTGAAGTTTCGAAGGATTTGGTGGGGATCTCATTGAAATCTTTCAAATGTTGAAAGGCCTAAATAGAGTAGATGTGGAAAGGGAGTTGTCCAGGGTGGGGAGTTTAGGACAAGAGGGCACAGCCTTAGGACAGAGGAGTGTCCATTTGAAACAGAGATGCGGAGAAATTTCTTCAGCTAGAGGGTGGTGAATTTGTGGAATTTGTTACCATAGGCATCTATAGACCAGGTCATTGGTGTATTTAAAACAGATATTGATAGGTTCTTGATTGGAACTGGCATCAAAGGTTAGGGGAGAATGCCAAGCAGTGGTACTAAGGAAGGGAGAAAAGGATCAGCCATGATTGAACAGCATAGCAGACTCAATGGGCCAAATGGCCTAATTCTGCTCCTGTGTCTTATGGTCTAATATGCAAATACCCTGAGCTGAACCAGGAAAGAACACGTGACAATTTAAAAAATAAATAATATTTGTTTACAATTGTTTGTCACTTTGTAAAGCACTGTTCTGTGGGTGTGCAGGCGATTGTGTGACTGAAATAAAAACATGGAACAGTACAGCACAGGAATCAGCCATTCAACCCACAATGTTGTGCCAAAAGCATATCAAAAAATACTCAATCCCTCTTACCTGTGCTAAATCCATATCCCTCTACCTTCCTTACCTCCATGTGCCTATCCAAACAGCCTCTAATGTATTTGTCTCTACTACCATGCCAGGCATCCCCAGTTCTCTGAATAAGTAACTTATTCCTCACATCCTCTTTGAACCTAGCCCCTCTCACCTTCAATGTGTGCCCTCTAGTATTAGACATTTCAGCTCTGAGAAACAGATACTCTCTGTCTGCTCTATCTATGCCTCGCATAATCGTGAAAACCTCCATCAGATCTCCCTCGACCTAGAGCGCTGCAAAGAAAACAACTGTTTATCCTGTGATAGCACATTCCTTCTCAACCAGGCAGTGTCCTGGTAAACAACTTCTGCACCCTTTCCAAAGCCTTCTTATACTGTGGTGACCAGAACTGTATGCAATACTCCAGATGTGTTCTATAAAGTTGTGTTACGTACCCCGTAACTGGGTCACTTACCAGCAAAGATAGAGAGGTCCGTTGAAGTCTGATGGTACTATTTTTAACAGTATTTATTGGTAAAAATACACAAAAATAATATCAATGCAAACATACAGATAATATACATCATCAATACTAACTCTAATAGTGTGGGTATGATAATAATCAATAAGTAATAAGCTCTATCGTTGTCTAGGGGATAATATATTGTCCGATAGAAATATAAAAGTCATTAGCTCATTCAGGCTGCAGCCTTTGGTTGGAGTCAAGAGAGACAGATGTTTTGCCAGCTGTTCCTTTTTATGATGTCGATCCTTCGAGAGTTCGGTTTTTGTAGTCGGTCCTTTAGCTAAGCCGTTCCGTGGAAGCCCGCCAATTCCTAGGTCAAGGAAAAGGACACACGCGAGCCCCACCGGCTGTCGCTATTAAACGCTGTCACGGGATTTCTAGCATTTCTCCGGTTGCGTCTCAAGGGGCTGTTCCCCAGACTCTCTTTTATCCTGACTCACAGGGTCTCAGATGTCAATCAGGTTGGGATGATGCAATCCCTCCACCCACCCCCCTCTGTTCATTCCCTGAGGGCTTCCATGAAGTACAGTACTCAATACACAAATCCGTCTCCAAGAGACAATGGCCATTTCCCGTGGCTTTGTATCGCTGAGGGGCCAAGGCATTCCAAACCCCTTGTGGATTCTGCGTGTCTTTCTCTCATTTCCTGGGTCTCCTGACCTGAATTAATAGTGATCTTGTGATTCTCAAAAAGGAGGGGGCTACTTTGTACCCTTCAGCCCCTCAGAGTTGGAGCACAGGCGTAACACCCCCTTTCTTCAATGCGTTTTTACCATCAGTAAAAACGAAGTAATACAGAGTCTTACAGGATTTTAGAATCTAACACAATATAAAAGTTTTTTTCTCTACAGAGTAATACAGTTATACATTCAATTCAGCATCTAAACAGTTAACGATTACATTGTCACTTTCTTTAATACCTTAACATCTTGCACCTTACTAAAGACTTGCAGCATCAGACTCCAATTTAATAACCATCTATTTTTTTATTTCTTATTTTCTTTAGCAAACAAAAGCTAAAGAGTTGTCTTTGTTATTCACATGCTTTGTCGAAATCCCTTAAAACCGGCTTCTGCTATTTAAAAATGGTGTCCCATTAACCCTCGCCTCTTTTCCGGTTAATTCCCTCGTAGTGAGCTTGTGCACCCTGGCAAAATAGGCTTTCACCCGCTCCTGTCATAGGGGTTATTTTATCAACAATGTGTTCGAAACTTAGACCATTTTCCGAATTTCCACACAATTCTTTAATTTTACGCAAGGTGCTAGTTTTCTCTTCAGGACCCTTCAGGTTATTAGGTCTCAATGCCAGCGATCCCTCTTTGTTGAAACAGCATTTCGAATTCTGCGGTTTCACACCACACTCTGGAATAACAATAGCATGTGGGGCCCCTTTACCTTCCAACTCAACCTGTAATTGATTCACAGGCTTTGTGGTACCAAGCCATTGTCTCTGTAGCCTGGTTGCTGCTTCTGATATCAGTCCAGCCTTTAAATTTTCTTCATTCATTTGGGAACTTTCCCTTTTCCTTCAATAATAATATTCACCTCACCACCTTTGATCTCCTCACTAACTTTTAACACACCTTTGAGCACAAACACCTGGGAACTCTCACTTCCCACTATTACCAAGGTTAACCCTTTCTTCACTGAACCAAGTCCATCTGTCCCACAAGGACTGCATTCCTTTTCAATTGAATCAAGTTCCTCAGACTTTTTCTGAGCTCCATTACTAGATTCAGTACCACATGCATCCACATCTTGGACACACTCAAATGAGACATTTGCCTCTTCCAGGCTTTCAATACCCGTACCCTGTTCAAATTCTAAATTCCCCTGATCCTCCCAGCTACTCTCTGGGCAATTCCCTTCCGGAGTAAACTCAACCCCGCGGGCTGAAACAACCTCATCTGCCAACCCAGCAGACTTCTTCAAGGTAAGGGCACCCTGTTCATCTAGAACTGCCCTCATTTCATTATCGGGAACACCTTTAGAATTTTCAACTTCTTCAAACAGTTCTGCCAAACCAGACAGATCATCCATGTCCAACTCTGGACCTTTTAACAGCTCTATCAGTTTCTTATCTTTATTTCGTGCCTCTAGAACTTTTCTCCTTGCTAAGGGAAGGACTACCTCCTCTCCCTTACTCTCTTTCACTTTACTACTCTTCGTTTTACCACCCCCTGAACCCTCGTGGTACAGGGTCAGTAAAAACATCTCGGCCAAATCGATACTGGCCGGATTTAAACTGCTCTCATTCTCAGCTGCCTTTCTCGACATGCTGTGAGTGACCGCGCATGCGGGATAGATCTTGGGATCTAGGGGCGGGACCTCCACTGGCTGTCTCGTCCGCGTCATTGCTGACCAAACCTTACCACCAGCTAAATCATTACCCAGAAGGAGGTCCGCGTCAGTCCTCGGGAATTCTGATCGCACCCCCATTTCAACTGGTCCAGATACCAGCTCACAATTCATAATGATCCTATGCAAGAGCACCATTTCTGTCCCTTTTCCTATTCCTTTCACAGCTACCATTTCCGTCTTGTGACCAAAATCCAGTACCTTACTGCTAACCAATGACAGTTCAGCGCCCATGTCTCTCCAGATCCGCACGGGAACTGGTGGGTCTCCCTCCCTCAAAGACACAGTTCCGTTTGACATACAAGTCTCAGACCCTTCTCGTACTCTGTCTACCCGGGGATCTCTTGTCGATTTACTGATTAGCACGGCACATCCTATAGGGACTGCTGCTTTCCCTTTACCTGTCTCCTTCCTCGGAGCAAAGCACCTAGATGCAATGTGTCCCCCCTTTCCACAATTAAAACAGGTCAAGCCCGGAAATCTCTGGCCGTCTTGACTCTCCCCCTCAATCTTACCACTAGCTCCCGGCGGGACCTCTGCCTCAGCCAGCGGGCTTTCTCTATCGTTCCCACGGTCTCTCTGGAACCTTTATTCGAGGAAAACTTTGTCTTGTGGGTTAGGGCAAATTCGGAGATGGACTTATTCAGCTTCTCATTCAAATACAAATCTGGATATCCTCCGAAACACAACCTTTAAATTCCTCAATCAGAATTAACTCCCTGAGACGCCAAAAGTCCTCTTCCACTATTTCTGCTGTACACCGACGATCCAAGAGCACACCCTTCTCATAGGCAAACTCGGTATACGTCTGATTCCACCCTTTCTTTAAATTTCTGAACTTTTGACTATACGCTTCAGGTACCAATTCGTAAGTCCAGAGAATGGCCTCTTTTACTTTGGCATAATTCTCCGCCTCTTCCTCCTCCATGGACAATGCCGCATATGCCTGTTGTGCCTTCCCTTTTAACACACTTTGTAACAACACCACCCACTGCTCTTTGGGCCACTTCTGATTCACTGCCACCTTTCAAAAAGCAAGAAATAACTATCAACATCCATCTCCTCGAATGGAGGTACTAACCTCAACTCCCGACTAACATTAAACCGCTCCTCTTGGTCTGACCCTTGAGCTCTTCGCTCTTGCCTTAACTTCTCCATATCCAAGTCATGTTGCCTCTGTTTTGCTGCCTCCTCATACTCTCTCTCCTTCTCAGCTGCTTCCAGCTGTTTTAACTGAATTTCATGCTGTCTTTGTTTCTCAGCTCTGTCCTGCTCTTTTTTTACCTCTAACTCCTTTAGCTGATGCTCCCGTTTCACCTCTAACTCCTTTAGCTGGAGGCATGCTCCCTTTGTTTGTCGGCCCTTTCCTTCTCCTTCTCAGCTGCTTCCAGCTGCTTTAACTTAATTGCATGTTCCAACCTTAATTTCTCCAACTCTAACTGAGCCGTCCCACTAGCTGGTACCTTTTCAGGGATATTTTCCAATACCTCAGCTGCAAACACATTCTTCCCAATATAATACTGAGTTATTGCCCTTCGCACCTCCCGCTTTTTCATTGACAACCTCACCTCTGCGAGGTTTAGTCCCTTTGCCAAATTTATCAAGTCCGATTTGGTGGCCGCCTCTAGCGCCTCCAGAGTCGGGTTTTCTATAAGTTCATCCACATCCATCTTTGCTGGTTTCCCGTCTGGCTACCCACGTACCAGATCCAAGTTTGGACTTACAAGCCCGATTCACTGGCCCCCCAATTTGGTGTCAAATCTCGAGATGAGAACCCCAAGTTGTTACATACCCCATAACTGGGTCACTTACCAGCAAAGATAGAGAGGTCCGTTGAAGTCTGATGGTACTATTTTTAACAATATTTATTGGTAAAAATACACAAAAATAATATCAATGCAAACATACAGATAATATACATCATCAATACTAAATCTAACAGTGCGGGTATGATAATAATCAATAAGTAATAAGCTCTATCGTTGTCTAGGGGATAACGTATTGTCCGATGGAAATATAAAAGTCATTAGCTCATTCAGGCTGCAGCCTTTGGTTGGAGTCAAGAGAGACAGATGTTTTAAACTTGCCAGCTGTTCCTTTTTATGATGTCGATCCTTCGAGAGTTCCGTTTTTGTAGTCGGTCCTTTAGCTAAGCCGTTCCGTGGAAGCCCGCCAATTCCTAGGCCAAGGAAAAGGACACACGCGAGCCCCACCGGCTGTCGCTATTAAACGCTGTCACGGGATTTCTAGTGTTTCTCCGGGTGCGTCTCAAGGGGTTGTTCCCCAGACTCTCTTTTATCCTGACTCACAGGGTCTCAGATGTCAATCAGGTTGGGATGATGCAAGCCCTCCACTAACCCCCCTCTGTTCATTCTCTGAGGGCTTCCATGAAGTACAGTACTCAATACACAATTCCGTCTCCAAGAGACAATGGCCGTTTCCTGTGGCTTTGTATCGCTGAGGGGCCCGGACATTCCAAACCGTTTCGTGGATTCTACGTGTCTTTCTCTCATTTCCTGGGTCTCCTGACCTGAATTAATAGTGATCTTGTGATTCTCAAAAAGGAGGGGGTTACTTTGTAGCCTTCGGCCCCTCAGAGTTGGAGCACAGGTGTAACAGTTGCAACATAACTTCTTGCCTCCAGCTCGAATAAAACCTTTCAACCACTACTCTGTCTTCTATGGGCAAGTCATTTCTAAATCCAAACAGCCAATTCACTGCGGAATCCAATGCATGTTAATCTTCCAGATTAGCCTCCCATCAGGGATTTAGTCAAATGCCTTCCTAAAATCCACGGACACAACATCCACTGCTCTACCGTCATTAATTTCTCTCATCACCTTATTATAAAACTTATTCAAGTTGGTAAGGCTGGACCTGACATGCTCAAAGCCATGCTGGCTCTCCCAAATTAGGCCATGGGTTTCTAAATGCTCATATATCCCATCAGTAAGGATTTTCCTACAACTGATAAGAGGCTCACCAGTCTATAGGTCCCAGGATTTTCTTCTGTTCCCTTCTTAAATAAAGGTACATTAGCCATTTACAAAATCCCCTGGGACTTCGGCTGTGCCCTGACAGGACATGAAGGCAAATCCTGAAAATTCTGGAAATAATCACCAGACATAGCGTGTTCTGTGAGTGTTTCAGCTTTTTTAATTTTTGTTTTAGATTTCCAATATTTGTATTTTTTGATGTTCAGATTTCTACAACTGGTTGTAATAAAGATCTATGTCCTTACAGTACAGTGCTGATGATGTTTATTGCTCAGAGTTACAGTGTAATACTGGGATTGTCCAGCTCTGGGCCATCATATATAACCATATAACAATTACAACACAGAAACAGGCCATCTCAGCCCTCCTAGTCCATGCCGAATGCTTACTCTCACCTAGTCCCACTGACCTGCACTCAGGCCATAACCCTCCATTCCTTTCCTGTCCATATACCTATCCAATTTTACTTTAAATGACAATATTGAACCTACTTCTACCACTTCTACTGGAAGCTCGTTCCACACAGCTACCACTCTCTGAGTAAAGAAATTCCCCCTCGTGTTATCCTTAAACTTTTGCCCCCAGACTCTCAACTCATGTCCTCTTGTTTGAATCTCCCCACTCTCAATGGAAAAAGTGTATCCACGTCAACTCTATCTATGCCCCTCATAATTTTAAATACCTCTATCAAGTCCCCCCTCAACCTTCTACACTCCAAAGAATAAAGACCTAACTTGTTCAATCTTTCTCTGTAACTTGGGTGCTGAAACCCAGGTAACATTCTAGTAAATCTTATCTGTACTCTCTCTATTTTGTTGACATCTTTCCTATAATTCAGTGACCAGAACTGTACACAATACTCCCAAATTCGGCCTTACCAATGCCTTGTACAGTTTTAACATTACATCCCAACTCCTATACTCAATGCTCTAATTTGTAAAGGCCAACATACCAAAAGCTTTCTTCACCACTCTACCCACATGAGATTCCACCTTCAGGGAACTATGCACCATTATTCCTAGATCACTCGGTTCTACTGCATTCTTCAATGCCCTACCATTTATCATGTATGTCCTATTTGGATTATTCCTACCAAAATGTAGCGCCTCACACTTATCAGCATTAAACTCCATCTGCCATCATTCAGCCCACTCTTCTAACTAGCCTAAATCTCTCTGCAAACTTTGAAAACTTACTTCATTATCCACAACACCACCTATCTTAGTATCATCTGCATACTTACTAATCCAATTTACCAGCCCATCATCCAGATCATTAATGTTTATGACAAACAACATTGGACCCAGTAGAGATCCCTGAGGCACACCACTAGTCACCAGCCTCCAACCTGATAAACACTTATCCACCACTACTCTCTGGCATCTCCCATCCAGCCACTGTTGAATCCATTTTACTACTTCAATATTAATACCTAATGATTGAACCTTCCTAACTAACCTTCCGTGCGGAAACTTGTCAAAGGCCTTACTGAAGTCCATATAGACAACATCCACTGCTTTACCCTCGTCAACTTTCCTCAAAACCTCTTCAAAATATTCAATAAGATTTGTCAAACATGACCTTCCATGCACAAATTCATGTTGACTGTGCCTATCAGACCCTGTCTATACAGGTAATTATATATACCATCTCTAAGAATACTTTCCATTAATTTACCCACCACTGACGTCAAAGTGACAGGCCTATAATTGCTAGGTTTACTCTTAGAACCCTTTTTAAACAATGGAACCACATGAGCAATATGCCAATCCTCCAGCACCATCCGTGTTTCTAATGATATTTGAAATATTTCTGTCAGAGCCCCTGCTATTTCTACACTAACCTCCCTCAAGGTCCTAGGGAGTATCCTGTCAGGACCCGGAGATTTATCCACTTTTATATTCCTTAAAAGCGCCAATACTTCATTCTCTTTAATCGTCATAGTTTCCACAACTTTCCTACTCATTTCCCTTACCTTACACGATTCAATATCCTTCTCCTTAGTGAATACCAAAGAAAAGAAATTGTTCAAAATCTCCCCCATTTCTTTCGGTTCTACACATAGCTGTCCACTCTGATTCTCTAAGGGACCAATTTTATCCCTCACTATTCTTTTGCTATTAATATAACTGTGGAAACCCTTCAGATTTATTTTCACCTTACTTGCCAAAGCAACATCGTATCTTCTTTTAGCTTTTCTAATTTCTTTGTTAAGATTCTTCTTACATTCTTTATGTTCCTCAAGTACCTCATTTACTCCATACTGCCTATATTTATTGTAGATATCTCTCTTTTTCCTAACCAAGTTTCCAATATCCCTTGAAAACCATGGCTCTCTCAAACTTTTAACCTTTCCTTTCAACCTAACAGGAACATAAAGATTCTGTACCCTCAAAATTTCACCTTTAAATGACGGCCATTTCTCTATTACATCCTTCCCATAAAACAAATTGTCCCAATCCACTCCTTCTAAATCATTTCGCATTGCCTCAAATTGAGCCTTTCTCCAATCAAAAATCTCACCCCTGGGTCCAGTCCTATCCTTCTCCATAATTATATTGAAACTAATGGCATTGTGATCACTGGACCCGAAGTGCTCCCCAACACATACCTCCGTCACCTGACCTATTTAATTTCCTAACAGAAGATCCAACACTGCCCCTTCTCTAGTTGGTTCCTCTATGTATTGCTGCAAAAAACTATCCTGCACACATTTCACAAACTCCAAACCATCCATCCCTTTTACAGTATGTGCTTCCCAGTCTATGCGTGAAAAATTAAAATCTCCCTCAATCACAACCTTGTGCTTGCTACAAATATCTGCTATCTCCTTACAAATTTGCTGCTCCAATTCTCGCTCCCCATTAGATGGTCTATACTACGTCCCTATAAGTGTTACTACACCTTTCCCATTCCGCAATTCCACCCAAATAGTCTCCCTAGACGAGCCCTCTAATCTATCCTGCCAGAGCACTGCTGTAATATTTTCGCTGACAAGCAACGCAACACCTCCGCCTCTTGTCCCTCCAATTCTATCACACCTGAAGCAACAAAATCCAGGAAAATTTAGTTGCCAATCACACCCCTCCTGCAACCATGTTTCACTAATAGCTACAACATCATATTTCCAGGTATCAATCCATGCTCTAAGCTCATCCACCTTTCTTACAATGCTCCTAGCATTAAAATAAATGCATTTAAGAAATTCTCCACCTCTACCTCTCTGTTTATCTCTAACAGTACAAAGAACTTTACTGTCTTCTTTTTCTTCCTTCTCCCATACAACTGTTCCTACTCTTTGGTTCCCCTCTCCCTTTATATCTAATTTAATTCCACTGGAGCCTCTCTAGCAAACCTAATCAGTGTTGTGTTTTCTTAAATCTCTGTCCTTGAATTAGAGAGTGGCATGTTGTACTGGTCTGTGTCCTCACTGGTCGGTGCTGTGCTTAGAATACAGTGCCAGTATTTTTACGGAAGTTTATCCTTATTACACAAACAGAAATTGCCATTCTACACTTTAAACATGGGTGGGAGGTCATTTCAACATCTCCCTGACAACATGATTCAGGAAAGTCACTCCGCTCTTTTCTAAACCCTAAAGGACTTGGATCTGATTTCTCTGGAATTTTATAATAGGACAACTCTCTCATCCCTGGAACTGTCCTGTTGAATCCATTTAAGTGATCTGTTCTTCAGTCTGGGGACCAGAACTATCCCCTGTACTCCAGTGTGACCTCAACAATTCCTGTAAAACACAACAATAATTCCCTATATCTAATCTCCAACCCACTTTCATAAAGACCAATATGCCATTTCCTTCTCAGTACACAAGATTAAATTCCATCTGCTATTCCTCTGCCTGGTGGTCCAGATGATAAAGATCATGTGTCTAAGACTATCCTCCTCACTATCTTCACATCTGCAGATTTTTGTGTCGTTTGTAAACTTGCTGATCACACCAACTATATTAACATCCAAGTTGTTGATGTCTGCCACAAACAGAAAGGGTCTTAGCACCAATCTGTGCGACACACCACTGGTCACAGACTATCAACTCACCACCACTACCCTCTGCTTCCCATAAGCCAAGCTGATTTTAGATCCGGTTTGCCACCTCACCCCACTGATAGGCTATGACTGTTTGGGCCGGACTCCCATGCCTGAAATGCTAACGTCCTCGTTGGAGTGTATGTAAACAACACTGCCCTCATCAATATACTTATTTTCCACTTCAAAACTTTAGTGTGTGGGGCACCAGATCCAGTGGGCACCACAGGAGAGCCATAGGTCTGGTACAGTCAGCTTGTCCAGTGTGACGAATACAGGCCTGTGGTGAAAGCCCATCAGTGTCAGTAACTCCCTTTAGAGGAGCGAATCTGCCGTCCTTTCGCCAGCCTCAGTGTGACTCCAGGTCACAGTGGCGTGACGGACTCTTCTGTCCTCTGAAAGTCACTCCAGGAGGACTGGAGATCGGGAGATGTTGGTATCCCTGCTGGCGATGCCCACACACTGGGAAAAGAATAAAACCATTCCCAGGAAGGTCTGGTGCAGATTAAGGCCAGTCAGGCCACACGGGGCAACACTGGTTATTCAGACCCATCCCCCATCGTCGCCTCACAGCCATATTATGTTCAGACTTGCTGTATGTGGATCAGAATGTGGTCTCTCGGTGGGTTGTGTTTGGCTTCAGCCAGCCACCGTGATTGCTCCCTTCAATCAATCAAAAATTTAGATTAAGGTAAAATTTCCTTATCTCCATGTTGTACATAGTTTGGTCATTTTACTTTGAACAGTACTTTGAACGCATCAAAAAGTATTCAGGGTTGCATGTGGTGAGACGGATGTGCTCTGATAGTAAATTTTACTTTGAGTATTAACATAATCTATTTTATAAGTGGATGGGGGTCATGTGGTCCTATTCACAAACTTATAGATGTACATAAAATTTAGTTTCGTACTGTTCTATAAAATTACTTTCATCTTGGCGGGCTTTACAAATTTCAGAATTTTTGTGGTCTGGCAGTTAGTTTTAGAGCTCGTCTTGTTGCCCGTTCATTGGTGAAAAAGAGCGCTCTCTGATCGGGCATTTCCTTTGAGAATTAGGAAATCCCCAATCAGTTTAGGCAATTTACTCCCAATCAAGCACCGCTCTGCAGTCAACCAAGAGCGTAGGGCGACCGCCAAAGAAAAAATTCGGGACTGGGGCGGAGGCCGGGTTCAGAGAGAGCGGTCTACGTGCAGATAAATGTTCTAATTTTCAGGGGAGGAAAAGCGTTTTAGATTCAGAGTGTAAGACGCTACGACGCAAATCGGAAACACCCGGAGTCACCCCAGTCTGTATCAGCCCTTTTCTTAGACAATATGGGTGGCTCTGAAAAGAGCCTTTGGGTCTTTTAACTGACGTTTCACTTGTTTATTTGCCCTTGGGGTTGGCGGGTCCGCCGGATTTCTTGGGCAAAAGCACGGCCTGGATATTGGGCAGTACCCCGCCCTGAGCGATGGTCACCCCTCCCAGCAGCTTGTTGAGCTCCTCGTCGTTGCGGACGGCCAGCTGCAGGTGTCTGGGGATGATGCGGGTCTTCTTGTTGTCTCGGGCCGCGTTGCCGGCCAACTCGAGGATTTCAGCCGTCAGGTACTCGAGTACAGCAGCCAGGTAGACTGGGGCTCCGGCACCCACCCGCTCAGCATAATTACCCTTTCTCAGGTGCCTGTGAACACGGCCCACCGGGAACTGCAGTCCGGCCCGAGACGAGCGAGACTTGGGCTTGCTCTTAGCCTTACCACCGGTTTTCCCTCGTCCACTCATTTTCACAGACTCCTAATCAGAGAATGAGAAAATTGTTCCGCATTCGCCTTTTTTATAGCTTTTGGTGGATTGCGGAAGGGCACTTATGATTGGTGCTGCAGCACTTTCTCCAATTGGTGATTTGGAAAAACCCAATCAGCGAGCTGTTCAATTCTCTAATGATCAGACGGCAGAGAGAGAAGCGCGGAAAATAACCGTCACTTAACAAAAGGACCTGAGGTTTGAAAAGCCCGACAAGGGGGAAAAAAATTAAACTGTAGTCCAAAAAAAAGCAGTTAGCAATATCTGAGCGAGCATAAACTGCCCACAAGACCAGTCCTGTTCTGTCCGCACGGAAAGTGAATTAATTATATCATAACTCTCTGGGAATGTATCCCCCTTTGTGAAAACACATCACATCATCGAAGGGTCTCTTCACAAACTACGGTGGAAGCACAGAAACAGCGATGTGACAAGTTAGTTTATTCTCATACAGATTCAGGGCATTTAGGAAACAGTATAGTGGAGTAATTGAGAGGCATTACTTCATAACTCGAATACAAACAACAGCAAACACAAAAATCCTATTCAACTTCATTCATTGTCACCGAAAGTTCCACTGGGACAAGTGTTTGAAAATGGAGACCAACTAATGGAGAGGAGGGGGAAGTTCCATGTTAGTCCAGTGTGCAGGGACACTAGAATTTCAGCAGGTAGAGGGACGACTAATTGTCATCATCAAAATTCTGATAAACGTTATTTCCTAAGACAGAAATATTGAAGCAGTTGCAGAAAAGTATTGTTGAAATATTAAGATAAATCTTTCTTGGAAAGATAGAGCCATTTGGGGTTTCAGCATCCTTTGGTGATATACTTGGAGCTGGTGTATTGTTCACCTTCTTTGTCCCTTCAAACACGGTGTAGTAGTCTTTGCCAGACTGCTACAGTATCCAGAACTCCAGAAATCTTGGTATCATCCACAAATTTACTAACCCGCCCTTCTACATTTCATGCAGGCCATTTATATACATCGCAAACAGCCAAGGTTACAGCACAGATCCCTGCAGACCTCCACTAAATACAGACCTCCAGCTCGAATCGGTCCCTTCAACCATTACCCTCTGTCTTCTAGTGGCAAGCCAATTCTGATTCCAGACAGACAATTTGGAGCAGATCCCATGCATCTTAATCTTCTGGATTCATCTCCCATGAGGGAATTTGTCAATGCCAATGTCCGTGTACACAATATGAGCCTTACCCTCATCAATCTCTCTTGTTACCTAGTCAAACTCAGTCAAGTTGTTAAAACACGAACTGACATGCTCAAAGCAATGTTGGCTCTCCACAACTAGACCATATAACCATATAACAATTACATCACAGAAACAGGCCATCTCAGCCCTTCTAGTCTGCGCCGAATGCTTACTCTCACCCAGTCCCACTGACCTGCACTCAGTCCATAACGCTCCATTCCTTTCCTGTCCATATACCTATCCGATTTTACTTTAAATGATAATATTGAAACTGCCTCTACCACTTCTACTGGAAGCTCATTCCACACAGCTACCACTCTCTGAGTAAAGAAATTCTCCCTCGTGTTACCCTTAAATTTTTACCCCCTAACTCTCAACTCATGTCCTCTTGTTTGAATCTCCCCTACTCTCAATGTAAAAAGCGTATCCACGTCAACTCTGTCTATGCCCCTCATTATTTTAAATACCTCTATCAAGTTCCCCCTCAACCTTCTATGCTCCAAAGAATAAAGATTTAATTTGTTCAACCTTTCTCTGTGACTTATGTGCTGAAGCCCAGGTAACATTCTAGTAAATCCTCTCTGTACTCTCTCTATTTTGTTGACATCTTTCCTATAATTCGGTGACCAGGACTGTACACAATACTGCAAATTTGGCCCTACCAATGCCTTGAACAATTTTAATATTATATCCCAACTCCTATACTCAATGCTCTGATTTATAAAGGCCAGCATACCAAAAGTTTTCTTCACCACCCTACCCACATGAGATTCCACCTTCAGGGAACTATGCACCATCATTCCTAGAACACTCTGTTCTACTTCATTCTTCAATGCCCTACCATTTTCCATGTATGTCCTATTTTGATTATTCCTACCAAAATGTAACACCTCACACTTATCAGCATTAAACTCTATCTGCCATCTTTCAGCCCACTCTTCCAACTGGCCTAAATCTCTCTGCAAGCTTTGAAAACCTACTTCATTATCCACAACGCCACCTATCTTAGTATCGTCTGAATACTTACTAATTCAATTTACCACCCCATCATCCAGATCATTAATGTATATGACAAACAGCATTGGACCCCGTACAGATCCCTGAGGCACACCACTAGTCACCGGCCTCCAAACTGACAAACACTTATCCACCACTACTCTCTGGCATCTCCCATCCAGCCACTGTTGAATCCATTTTACTACTTCAATATTAATACCTAATGATTGAAACTTCCTAACTAACCTTCCGTGCGGAAACTTGTCAAAGGCCTTACTGAAGTCCATATAGACAACATCCACTGCTTTACCCTTGTCAACTTTCCTAGCCATGGTTTCCAAATGTTCATATATATATATATATAGTATCCCTAAGAGGTTTCTCCAGCAATTTTCCAACAACTGAAGTGAGACTCGTCAGTCTATAGTTCCCAGGATTTTCTCGTTCCCTTCTTAAATGGAGGTACAACATTAGACCCTCACCAGTCCTTCAGGATCTCACCTGTGTCAAGAGAAGACATGAAGATAATCCTGGAAATGCTGGAAATAATTACCAGATGTACTGTGTTATGTTAGTTTTTCAGAATTTTTTATTTTTGTTTTAGATTTTCAGTATCTGTCAATTTTTTTAAATGTTCACGTTTCTACAATTGGTTGTAGTACAGATCTATGTCCTACAGTACGATGCTGATGAGGTTTATCCGACACCAACTACATTAACATCCAAGTTGTTGATTTCTACCAGAAACCGAAAGGATCCTAGCCCCTATCAATGTGACACACCACACCACTGGTCACAAACGTAGAGTGAGAAGAACAGCTCTCCACCACTACCCTGTGTCTCCCATAAGCCAAGCTGCTTTTAGATCCAGTTTGCACTTCATTTTGTATCTCATGGGTTCTGGTGGTTTGGATCAGACTCGCATGCCTGAAATGCAAAGGCCTCAGATAAGTCTATGTAAACAACACTGCCCTCATCAGCATGCTGTACTTACTTTCAACTTCTAAACATTTAGTGTGTGGGGGCCCAAAGGCAGTCGGCACCACAGCGAGTACCTACATTGGAATAAACAATTAGTCCGTTGTGATCTGTACTGCCTGTGGTGTAAACCCATCCGAATCAGTAATACCCTTTAGGGGAGGAAATCTGCCGTCATTTCGCCAGCCTCTGTGCAACTCCAGGCACAGTGGTGTGACAGACCCTTCTCTGCCCTCTGAAGGACTGGGGATTGGGAGACATTGCTGGCAATGCCCACACACCTTCAAAGAATTAAACCAATCCCAGGAAAGTCTGGCACAGATAAGGCCTTTCAGCCCACACGGGATAACACAGGTTGTTCAGACCATCCCCTCACACCCATGTAGGTTCAGACTTGCCGTGAGTGGATCAGAATTTTCACAATTTAGTTTTAATTAACTCGGTCTGAGATCTACAATTCCAAGATCCTCAGTTCTAAGTAGAAATTAAATTATTTTCAGCGGCAGCTTATTTCGCCTTCGGTTCCACCAGCGGTGCCGGAGTCTGGGCGGGTTGAGATTGGCAAAAGCCAGCCACCGTAATTACTACCTTCATTCTTCTATTCAAAACGTTAGATAAATATAATAATTTTCATACGTCCAAACAAACCAATGACAAACTTGTTATCCTGAATCCTTCATTAGCATAGGGTGGAGCCACATTGCCGATTTAATCCGCACTCCGAGTGAGTTCCGCATTTTCTGGGTCGGTAACTGACTGAAGAAATGCCTGAAACCAAAGCTCCGAAGAAAGGCGCCAAGAAAGCCGTGTCCAAGGCCAAGGGCACCAAGAGGCGCAGGAGGTCGAGGAGGGAGAGTTACTCCATCTACGTCTACAAGGTGATGAAGCAGGTTCACCCCGACACCGGCATCTCCTCCAAGGCCATGAGCGTCATGAACTCGTTCGTGAACGATATTTTCGAGCGCATCGCGCGCGAGGCTTCCCGCCTGGCCCATTACAACAAGCGGTCGACCATCACCTCTCGGGAGATCCAGACCGCCGTGCGCCTGCTGCTGCCCGGGGAGCTGGCCAAGCACGCCGTGTCGGAAGGGACAAAGGCGGTCACCAAGTACACCAGCTCCAAGTGAAGCTCCATCAACTAAACAAACCGAAAACAACGGCTCTTTTAAGAGCCACTCACACTTTCCATGGAAGAGTTGCTCCAGTATTTCAGCAGTAATTAATAACTAACCTTTCCTTGCAGATTTTCAGTTTAGAAATAATTATTGTTTATTGCGATCCGTATGTCCGTTTTAACCCTGCACTCGCTCTCATTACCCTGTGTCCTGTCACGGAGCATTTTCCCCTTTTGTTATCGGCTTGTTTCCGTCTTCAGACATGCACACACACAACTATATACAAAGTGCATCGTTGTGAGGCAGTTACTTGCTGTAACTGATTCGCTTTATCGCCAACAGTTCCCTGTGCTGGAACTGTCCTGCGTCTTATTTGTACTTGTGATTCAGTATAGGTTCACGGTTTTTTCACATTGCAGTCTCGGCCTCCGTCGTAACTTATGAACTGCGAACCGTCCATAGCCGGATGCGTTTCAAATTAAAACAAAATCCTGTCGTGTTCTGATTCCGTATTTGTACCGATCGATGATTAAAATGAAAATTAAATTCACTCTCATATCGGAATACTAACTTTCGGCGACCCTGCTGGTGAATGTAATTGTAATTAATGTGCATTAATTGCTTGTTTGTGGATTCTTTTCGGGAGTTATTAACCCGATTTGTCGTCTTTTGCGCATTGGTTGTGATCAGTCTTTGTTGGGTATTTTATGTGCCTTTGTTTTGTGGGTTCCTGAAAGAAGAATTTCAAGACTGTGTATAGTGTACATAAATTGGTAATTTTACTTTGAAACATTACTTTGCTCTCAGCAAAGTGAAGTTCCGGGTTGAAAGTGGTGACACGGGTGTACTCTGATAATAAATTTTACTTTGAACTGTAAACTAAATTCACACAGTATAAGTGGATCAGGATCATGTTGTCTTTCTCACAGGCATATGTACATAACAGTCCGAACATAAACTTTTATATAAAGTTATTTTCCTCCTGACTGACTTTACAAATTTCACAATTTTATTTGTTTTTCAATTATTTCCGCGATTTATCCTCCTGCACATTGGTTGGTCATCGGTCTTTAAGTATGGTTTCTGGTGGATTCAATGGTCTTTGTTTTGCGGGTTTCTGCGAGAAGAATTTCAAGGCTGTACATTGTCCACACGGTTTGATAATTTTACTTTGAACATTAAACTTAATTCGCGCAGTCTATTATAAACGGATCAGGATCATGTGGCCCCATTCACAAACCGTGTAATATAAATACACACACAAACATTCGGATGGTTCTCTAAAATTATCTTTCTCTTCGCGGCCGTTGCAACTTTCACAATTTTAGTGGTCTGGCCGTTAGTTTTGGCGCTTCTCCTGTTGTCTGTTCATTGGCGATTCTGATCGGGCGTTTCCAACTGGGACTGAGAAATGAGATTAGGCAATTTACCGCCAATCAAGCACCGCTCTGCAGTCATCCAGAAGCAAAAAAATATTAATTTTCGGTAATATACGGGACGTGGATAGAGGCCAGGTTCAGAGAGCGCGCTCCGTCTGCAGATTAATATTATTTTCAGGGGAGGAAAAGCGCTTCAGACAGTGTGTAATAAACTAGGTTAGACGCGCAGATGGAAAACACCCGGAGTCTCCCCAGTCTGTATCAGCCCTTTCCGTAGACAATATAGGTGGCTCTGAAAAGAGCCTTTGGGTCTTTTAACTGACGTTTCACTTGCTTATTTGCCCTTGGGGTTGGTGGGACCGCAGGATTTCTTGGGCAAAAGCACGGCCTGCATATTGGGCAGTACCCCGCCCTGAGCGATGGTCACCCCTCCCAGCAGCTTGTTGAGCTCCTCGTCGTTGCGGACGGCCAGCTGCAGGTGTCTGGGGATGATGCGGGTCTTCTTGTCGTCTCGGGCCGCGTTGCCGGCCAGCTCGCGGATTTCAGCCGTCAGGTACTCGAGTACAGCAGCCAGGTAGACTGGGGCTCCGGCACCCACCCGTTCAGCATAATTACCCTTTCCCAGGTGCCTGTGAACACGGCCCACCGGGAACTGCAGGCCGGCCCGGGGCGAGCGAGACTTGGGCTTGTTCTTAACCTTACCCCTGGTTTTCCCTCATCCACTCATTTTCACACACTCCTAAACAGAGAATGAGAAAATTGTTCCGGTTTCGCCGTTTTTATAGGTTCTGGGGGATTGCGGAGGGGCACATACGATTGGTGCTGCAGCACTTTCTCCAATTGCTGATTTGGAATTAGCCATCAGCGAGTTGTCCAATTCTCCAATGAGCAGACGGCAGCGGGAAAAGTGCGGAAAATGACTGTCAGTACCTAAAATTACCTGAAATTTGAAAAGCCCGCCAAGGGAAAAAAAATTAAACTGTAGTCCAAAGAAAAGCTGTCAGCAATATCTGAGCGAGCATAGACTGCCCACATGACCCGTCCTGTTCTGTCCGCACGGAAAGTGAATTAATTATATCATAACTGTCTCTGGGAATGTATCCCTTTTTGTGAAAACACATCACATCATCGAAGGCATTACTTCATAACTCGAATACAAACAACAGCAAACACAAAATCCTATTCAACTTCATTCATTGTCGCCGAAAAGTTTCACTGGGACAAGTGTTTGAAAATGGAGACCAACTAATGGAGAGGAAGGGGAAGTTCCGTGTTAGTCCAGTGTGCAGGAACACTAGAATTTCAGCAGGTAGTGGGACGACTAATTGTCATCATCAAAATTCTGATAAACTTTATCTCCTAAGACTGAAATATTGAAGCAGTTGCAGAAAAATATTGTTGAAATATTAAGATAAATCTTTCTTGGAAAGATAGAGCCATTTGGCTTTCAGCATCCTTTGGCGATATGCTTGGAGCTGGTGTATTCTTCACCTTCTTGGTCCCTACAAACACGGTGCTGTAGTCTTTG
This sequence comes from Hypanus sabinus, assembly GCF_030144855.1. Lineage (NCBI taxonomy): Eukaryota > Metazoa > Chordata > Chondrichthyes > Myliobatiformes > Dasyatidae > Hypanus > Hypanus sabinus. Next base: position 30,705,073 of record NC_082734.1, read on the forward strand.
CCAGACTGCTACAGTATCCAGAACTCCAGCAATCTTGGTATCATCCACAAATTTACTAACCCGCCCTTCTACATTTTACACAGGCCATTTATATACATCACAAACAGCAGAGGTCCCTGCACAGATCACTGCAGACCTCCAGCTCGAATCGGTCCCTTCAACCGTGACCCTCTGTCTTCTAGTGGCAAGCCAATTCTGATTCCAAACAGACAGTTCGCGGCAGATCCCATGCATCTTAATCTTCTAGATTCATCTCCCATGAGGGAATTCGTCAAATGCCAATATGAGCCTTACCCTCATCAATCTCTCCTGTTGCCTTGTCAAACTCAGTCAAGTTGGTAAAATACGAAAAGACATGCTCAAAGCAATGTTGGCTCTCCCAACTAGGCCATGGGTTTCCAAATGATCATATATCCTATCCTTAAGAGACTTCTCCAGCAATTTTCCAAAAACTAAAGTGGGACTCATCAGTTTATAGTTCCCAGGATTTTCTCTCGATCCCTTCTTAAATGGAGGTACAACATTGGACACTCACCAGTCCTTCAGGGTCTCACCTGTTTCTAGTAAAGACATGAAGATAATCCAGGAAACGCTGGAAATAATTACCAGATGTGGCGTGTTCTGTTAGTGTTACAGGATTTTCTGTTTTTGTTTTAGATTTTCAGTATTTGTCGATTTTTTTAATGTTCGCGTTTCTACAACTGGTTGTAGTAAAGATCTATGTCCTACAGTACGATGCTGAAGTTGTTTATCAGAGAGAGTTAGAGCGTAATACTGGGATTGCCCAGCTCTGGGCCATCAGTGGTCTTTTTTCTTAAATCCCCAACCTGGTATTAAGGAGTGGTGTGTTGTATTGGTCTGTGTCCTCACTGGCCGGTCCTGTGTTCAGGCAGCTCAGTGTACTTGGAATACAGTGCCAGTGTCTTAACAGAAGTGTGTCCTTACTTAACAAACTAAGATTGTCCATTCTGAACTCTAAACGTCGGTGGGATGTGGTACGAGGGTATATATGGCCACAAGAGACCATTTGACTCATCCAGTAGGTGCTATCACCTTGTACAGCGCTCTCATCAGTCCTGTGCCCCACTCACTCCTAACCACTCTGCAGGTCATTTCCCCTGAAGGACCCCTGCAGACAGACTCCCACATGAGAACCACACTCAGAGGAATTCAGGACAACAGGAGCAGGAGTTCCCACCTGGCACCTCACCCCTTTCCCACTACCCAATGTGATCATGGATCTGTCCCAGGCCTCAGCTCCTCTTCTATACCAGTTGTACATCACCCTCATATCCCTGGTCTTTCCAAATTGTATCTCCCTCCTCTTTAAATTCCTCCAGTGAACCATCCTCCAAGTTTTCCTCACCCTTTGCAAGTCTTTCCAGCACTTCAACTTTAAATGACCACTCCCTCACCTGTGTCCCACCATTCCAGCTTCAGCCACTGGTAGAAACATCACAACATCTCCCTGTCAACACCCCTAAGGGACCTAGTGATGTTCAAGAAAGTCACTCCTCATGTTTCTTAACCCTGAAGGATGTGTATCTGACTTCTTTGGAAATTTGTAATAAAACAACTCTGTCATCCCTGGAATTGTCCTGTTGAATCCATTGAGTGATCTGTTGTTCAGTGAGGGGACCAGAACTGTCCCCAGCCCTCCAGTGTGACCACAACAATTCCCTGTAAAACGAAAAAGATAATTCCCTATTTCTGATCTCCAACCCACCTTTAATAAAGACCAATGTACTATTTCCCTCTCACTAGACAAGATTAAATTCCATCTGCCATTCATCTGCCCGGTGGTCCAGATGATGAAGAATATGTCATGTCTAAGTCAATCCTCCTCACTATCTTCACATCAGCAGATTTTTTGTATCGTGCTGATCTCACCAACTACATTAACATCCAAGTTGTTGATGTCTACCGGAAACAGAAAGGATCCTAGCCCCAATCGACGTGACACACCACACCACTGGTCACAAACGTAGAGTGAGAAGAACAACTCTCCACCACTACCCTGTGCCTCCCATAAGCCAAGCTGCTTTTAGACCCAGTTTGCACTTCACTTTGTATCTCGTGGGTTCTGATCGTTTGGATCAGACTCGCATGCCTGAAATGCAAAGGCCTCAGATAAGTCTATATAAACAACACTGCCCTCATCAGCATACTGTACTTACTTTCAACTTCTAAACATTTAGTGTGTGGGGGCCCAAAGGCAGTCGGCACCACAGCAGACTACCTACGTTGGATTAAACTGTTAGTCCAATGTTGTCAGTACTGGCCTGAGGTGAAAACCCATCAAGATCAAGTCGGCCGAGGGTAAACTGCTAATTGTTCAGAGCAAAGTGAGATTTTTAACACTAGGGTAAAAGAGGGGCGAGACTGCGCAGGCGCATGACATCAGCCGGTTTTTAAATGAAGATCGCTGTATCCAGCGGACAACGGACTGAGAGGCAGCAGAGTGGTAGGGCTTTGGCCCAATGGACTTAGGCGGTAATGGGCAAAGGCAAGGTAGGAAGCATGTGTGCGAAGCCAGTTTTCTGTGCTCAGTGTCAGATGTGGGGGGATCCTGGAGTCTCCCAGCCTCCCGGACGGCCATGTCTGCACCAGGTGTGTTGAGCTGCAGCTCCTGAGGGAACCGAGTTGGGGAACTGGAGATGCAGGTCGATGACCTTCGCCTGGTCAGGGAAGCAAGGAGGTGATAGAGAGGAGTTATAGGCCGGTGGTCACACCGGGGTCACAGGAGACAGACAAGTCGGTTACAGTCCGGAGGGGGAAGGAAAAGATTCAGGTACTACAGAGTATCCCTGTGGCTGTACCCCTTGACAAGAAGTACTCCTGTTATACTGTAGGGGGGACAGCCTACCTGGGGGAAGCGACAGTGGTCATGCCTCTGGCACGGAGTCTGGCCCTGTGGCTAAGAAGGGTAAGGAAGGGAAGAGTGACAGTAGTGACAAGGGACTGTATAGTTAAGGGGTTAGACAGGCGATTCTGTGAATGCAGGAATGAAACTCGGATGGTAATTTGCCTCCCAGGTGCCAGGGTCCGGGATTTTCGGATCGCATCCAAAATATCCTGCCTTGGGAGGGTGAACAGCCAGAGGTCGTGGTACAAATTGGTACCGATTACGTAGGTAGGAAAAGGGAAGAGGCCCTGAAGAACGACTACACGGAGTGTGGAAGGAAGTTGAAAACCTGGACGGCAAATGCAGTCATCTCGGTATTACTGCCTGTGCCACGCGGCAGTGAGGATCGGAATACAATGTGGAGGATAAATATGTGGCTGGGGGAATTGAGCAGGTGGCAGGGGTTCAGATTTCTTGATCATTGGGAGCTCTTTTGGAGCAGGTGTCACCTGTACAAAAAAGATGGGTTGTACTTTCCCAGGGAGACCAATAACCTGGCAGGGAGGTTTGCTAAGGCCAATGGGGACAATTTAAACTAGATTTGTTGGGGGTTGGGAACCGAACTGAAGAGATTGGGGAAGAGGAGGTTAGCTCACAAATAGAGAAAGCTCGTAGACAGTGCGAGAAGGAGGATAGGCAGATGATAGAGATAGATAATCTCAGACTAGAGGCTTGAGATGTGTCTATTTTAATGCAAGGAGTGTTGTGAACAAAGCGAATGAGCTTAGAGCGTGGATCAGTACTTGGAGATATGATGTGGTGGCCATTACGGAGACTTGGATGCCTCAGCGACCGGATTGGTTACTTCAAGTGCCGGGTTTTGGATGTTTCATAAAGGACAGGGATGGAAGCAAAAGAGTTAAGGGCGTTGCACTGCTGATCAGAGATAGTGTCATGGCTGCAGAAAATATGGACGCCATGGAAGGATTGTATACGGAGTCTCTGTGGGTGGAGCTCAGGAACAGGAAGGGGTCAATAACTTTACTGGGTGCTTTTTGTAGGCAGCCCAATAGCAATTGAGGTATTGATCAGCAGATACGGAAACAGTTCCTGGGAAGGTGTAATAACAACAAGAGTTGTCATGATGGGAGATTTTAATTTTCCAAATATCAATTGGCATCTCCCTAGAGCAATGGGTTTAGATGGGGTGGTGTTTGTTAGGTGTGTTCAGGAAGGTGTCTTGACACTGTATGCAGATATGCCTACAAGAGGAGAGGCTGTACTTGATTTGGTATTGGGAAATGAACCTGGTCAGATGTCAGATCTCTCGGTGGGAGAGCATTTTGGAGATAGTGATCATAATTCCATCTCCTTTATAACAACATTGGAGAGAGACAGGAACAGACAAGTTAGAAAAGCGTTTAATTGGAGTAAGGGGAATTATGAGGCTATCAGGCTGGAAATTGGAGGCTTCCATTGGAAACAGATGTTCTCAGGGAAAAGTACGGAAGAAATGTGGCAAATATTCAGAGGATATTTTTGTAGAGTTCTGTATAGGTACTTTCCAATGAGACAGGGAAGTAATTGTAGGGTACAGGAACCGTGGTGTACAAAAGCTGTAATAGATATAATCAACAAGAAATGAAAAGCTTAGAAAAGGTTCAGGGAGCCAGTTAATGTTAGAGATCTAGAAGATTATAAGGCTACTAGAACTAAGTTGCAAAAGGAAATTAGGAGAGCCAGAAGGGGCCATGAGTTGGCCTTGGGGGGCAGGATTAAGGAAAGCCCAGTGCATTCTACAAGTATGTGAAGAGCAGGAGGATAAGACGTGAAAGAATAGGACCTATCAAGTGTGACAGTGCGAAAGTGTGTATGGAACCGAAGGAAATAGAAGTGGTACTCAATGAATACTTTACTTCAGTATTCACTATGGAAAAGGATCTTACTGATGACTTGCAGCAGACTGAAAAGCTTCAGCATGTAGATAATAAGAAAGAGGATGTGCTGGAGCATTTGGAAATCATCAAGTTGGATAAGTTGCCGGGACCGGACGAAATGTACCCGAGACTACGGTGGGAGGCGAGGGAGGAGAATGCTGAGCCTCTGATGATGATCTTTGCGTATTCAGTGGGGACAGGAGAGATTCCAGAGGATTGGAGGGTTGTGAACGTTGTACCTTTATTCAAGTAAGGGAATAGAGATATCCCAGGAAATTATAGAACAGTGAGTCTTACCTCAGTGGTTGGTAATTGATGGAGGAGATCCTGAGAGGCAGGATTTATGAACATCTGGAGAGGTCTAATTGTCATGGTCCAGTCCGTGAAGACCGCGTTCTGGTTCATGGTCCGGTCCATTAAGTCCAGACTCGGGGTCTTCTAGCTTTCCGTTGTTTCATTCGGGCTTAATCATAGGCACCTGATTCTCATATTGGGACCTGGAATATAAGTGCCCCTGGGTTCGAGTGCAGATGTTGGTTTGTTTTGTAGGTATCCTGTCCTTGGCCCCGTGGGGTAAGTCAGGCTGGTCTTGCTGTCAACCTATGGTGGGATCTGTCCCTTCCTGTCCTTGCCTCCGGTGGGTAAGTCAGCTGTCCTTGCCGTTACCTTGAGGCTGGGCTGGGCACTTCCTTCCCTCTGAAGCCTTGCCGGTTACCTCACCTGCGTCCTTGCGTGTATTGCCGTCAAGTTCAGCAGCCGGAGTGAGACCGGAGCCTTGCCATGCCAACAGAAGGAACTATATATCGTTAAGCGTGGAACTGTCTCTTTGTGTCCCTGTGTTTAGTGTCCATGTATGAGTGCCGGTCCTATGTCCTATCCCCAGGAGGGGACCTGACTCTGTGTAAAGCCCCGGCCCTACGTCCTGTTCCCAAGAAAGGATCCTGGCTCTGTGTTCTGTGTTATTGTGCTCTAGTCCTAGTCTGAGTGTTCCTGTGCTCAAGTCCAAGGTTCCGAGGAGGTTCCATTCCATGTCCAAGGCTCCAAGGAGGTTCCAGTCCATGACCAAGTCCAAGTCGTAGCCCAGGCCCTGATTCCTGGTCCCGTCCGGGGCGAGTGTCCATGTCCAGCTATACCTCTCCACGCTTCTGCTTTGCTCTCCCTCGACCTAGGCTCTGTGTTCCTGCTCTCCGTCGATCAAGACCAAGTCTGAGCTTCATGTCCTCGTCCAGGTCTGAGCTTCATGTCTTTGTCCAGCCCTGGAGTCCCGCATCCTGCCCCACGTCCAGTCCTGTTGCCTTGCCACGTCCAGTCCTCACCTGGATCCGGTGTCTGAGCCCGAGTCAAGACCCAAGTTCCGGGTCCCTGTCTCATCTCTGGCTCGGAGTCCTTGCCCAGGTTCCCAGTTCCTAGTTCCTCGTCAAGGCTCCACTTTCCTGTCCATGTCAGGTCCTAGCCCATGACCTGACTCTGAGTCTTGTCCAGTGTCGTTTCTTCGCCACTTCCCTTGCTTTCTTGATACACCTAGTCCTCTCCCTAGTACTTCAGAGTCTGTGTCTTGCATTTGGGTCCGTTCCCAATGCCCTCCTTATGACAATAATATGACTAGGAGTAGCAAACACGGATTGGTCAAGGGCAGGTCGTGCCTTACGAGCCTGATTGAATTTTTTTCAGGATGTGACTAAACACATTGAAGAAGGAAGAGCAGTAGATGTAGAGTATATGGATTTCAGCAAGGCATTTGATAAGGTACCCCTCGCAAAGCTTATTAAGGAAGTAAGGAGGCATGGGATCCAAGGGGACATTGCTTTGTGGATCCAGAACTGGCTTGCCCACAGAAGGCAAAGAGTGGTTGTAGACGTATCATAATCTGCCTGGAGTTTGGTCACCAGTGGAGTGCCTCAGGGATCTGTTCTGGGACCCTTCCTCTTCGTGATCTTTATAAATGACCTGGACGAGGAAGTGGAGGGATGGGGTAGTAGGTTTGCTGATGACACAAAGGTTGGAGGTGTTGTGGACAGTGTGGAGGGCTGTCAAAGGTACAGCGGGACAAGAATAGGATGCAAAACTGGGCTGACAAGTGGCAGATAGAGCTCAACCCAGATATGTGTGAAGTGGTTCATTTCGGACGGTCAAATATGATGGCAGAATATAGTATTAATGGTAAGGCTCTTGACAGTGTGGAGGATCGGATGTCTTGGGATCTGAGTCCATAGGACGCTCAAAGCAGTTGAGCAGATTGACTCTTTGGTTAAGAAGTCATACGGTTTATTGGCCTTCATCAATCGTGGGATTGAGTTCAGGAGCCGAGGGGTAATGTTGCATCTATATAGGACCCTGGTCAGATCCCACTTGGAGTACTGTGCTCAGTTCTGGTCGCCTCACTACGGGAAGGATGCGGAAGAGATAGCAAGGGTGCAGAGGAGATTTACAAGGATGTTGCCTGGATTGGGGAGCATGCCTTGTGAGAATAGGTTGAGTGAACTTGGCCTTTTCTCCTTGGAGTGAAGGAGGATGACAGGTGACCTGATAGAGGTGTACTGGATGATGAGAGGCATTGATCGTGTGGATAGTCAGAGGCTTTTTCCCAGGGCTGAAATGGTTGCTGCCACAAGAGGACACTGGTTTAAGGGGCTGGGGAGTAGGTACAGAGGAGACGTCGGGGCAAGTTTTTTACTCAGAGTGGTGAGTGCGTGGAATGGGCCGCCGGTAACGATGATGAGGCGGATACGTTAGGGTCTTTTAAGAGCCTTTTAGATAGGCACATGGAGCTTCGAAAAATAGAGGGCTATATGTTAGCCTAGTAATTTCCGAGGTAGGGACATGATCGACACAAATTTGTGGGCCGAAGGGCCTGTATTCTGCTGTACGCTTTCTATCTTTCTAATACCCTTTAGGGGAGGAAATCTGCCGTCCTTTCGACAGCCTCTGTGCAACTCCAGGCACAGTGGTGTGACAGACCACTGCCGTTTGAAATAGGTCAGAAAGTCACTCCAGATGGACTGGGTATTGGGAGACATTGCTGGCAATTTGTACTTGTGATTCAGTATAGGTGCACGGTTTTTTCACATTGCCGTCTCGGCTTCGATAAGTTATGTACAGCGAACCGTCCATAGCCGGATGCGTTTCAAATTAAAACAGAACCCTGTCATATTCTGATTCCGTATTTGTACCGATCGGTGATTAAAATGAAAATTGAATTCAGTCACTCTCATATCGGAATACTGACTTTCGGCGACCCTGCTGCTGAATGTAATTGTAATTAATGTGAATTAATTGCTTGTTTGTGTTTTTTTGGGATTAGTAACCCGATTCGTCGTCTTTTGCGCATTGGTTGCAGTCAGTCTTTGTTGGGTAGTTTATGTGCCTTTGTTTTGTGGGTTCCCGAAAGAAGAATTTCAAGACTGTGTATAGTGTACATGATTTGGTAATTTTACTCTGAAACATTACCTTGCTCTCAGCAAAGTGAAGTTCCGGGTTGAAAGTAGTGACACGGGTGTACTCTGATAATAAATTTTCTCTTCAACTGTAAACTAAATTCACACAGTATAAGTGGATCAGGATCATGGTGTCTTTCTCACAGGCATATGTGTATAGCAGTCCGAACATAAACTTTTATATAAAGTTATTTTCCTCCTGACTGACTTTACAAATTTCACAATTTTATTTGTTTTTCAATTATTTGCGTGATTTATCCTCCTGCACATTGGTTGGTCATCGGTCTTTAAGTATGGTTTCTGGTGGATTCAATTGTCTTTGTTTTGCGGGTTTCTGCAAGAAGACTTTCAAGGCTGTACATTGTCTACACAGTTTGATAATTTTACTTTGAACATTAAAAGTAATTCGCGCAGTCTATTATAAACGGATCAGGATCATGTGGCCCCGTTCACAAACCGTGTAATATAAATACACACACAAACTTTCGGACGGTTCTATAAAATTATCTTTCTCTTGGCGGACGTTAAAACTTTCACAATTTTAGTGGTCTGGCCGTTAGTTTTGGCGCTTCTCCTATTGCCTGTTCATTGGCGATTAAGGACGCTCTCTTTTCGGGCGTTTCCAACTGGGACTGAGAAATGAGATTAGGCAATTTACCGCCAATCAAGCACCGCTCTGCAGTCATCCAGAAGCAAAAAAAAATATTAATTTTCGGTAATATACGGGACGAGGATGGAGGCCAGGTTCAGAGAGCGCGCTCCGTCTGCAGATTAATATTATTTTCAGGGGAGGAAAAGCGCTTCAGACAGTGTGTAATAAACTAGGTTAGACGCGCAGATGGAAAACACCCGGAGTCTCCCCAGTCTGTATCAGCCCTTTCTGTAGACAATATAGGTGGCTCTGAAAAGAACCTTTGGGTCTTTCCACTAAAGTTTCACATGTTTATTTGCCCGTGGGGTTGGTGGGTCCGCAGGATTTCTTGGGCAAAAGCACGGCCTGGATATTGGGCAGTACCCCGCCCTGAGCGATGGTCACCCCTCCCAGCAGCTTGTTGAGCTCCTCGTCGTTGCGGACGGCCAGCTGCAGGTGTCTGGGGATGATGCGGGTCTTCTTGTTGTCTCGGGCCGCGTTGCCGGCCAACTCGAGGATTTCAGCCGTCAGGTACTCGAGTACAGCAGCCAGGTAGACTGGGGCTCCGGCACCCACTCGTTCAGCATAATTACCCTTTCTCAGGTGCCTGTGAACACGGCCCACCGGGAACTGCAGTCCGGCCCGAGACGAGCGAGACTTGGGCTTGCTCTTAGCCTTACCACCGGTTTTCCCTCATCCACTCATTTCCACACACTCCTGAACAGAGAATGAGAAGATTGTTCCACGTTCGCCGTTTTTATAGGTTCTGGGGGATTGCGGAAGGGCACTTACGATTGGTGCTGCAGCACTTTCTCCAATTGCTGCTTTGGAGTTAACCAATCAGCGAGTGTCCAATTCTCCAATGATCAGACGGCAGCGGGAAAAGTGCGGAAAATGACTGTCAGTACCTAAAATTACCTGAAATTTTAAAAGCCCGACAAGGGAAAAAAATTAAACTGCAGTACAAACAAAGCTGTCAGCAATATCTGAGCGAGCATATACAGCCCACATGACCAGTCCTATTCTGTCCGCACGGAAAGTGAATTAATTATATCATAACTGTCTCTGGGAATGTATCCCTTTTTGTGAAAACACATCACATCATCGAAGGGTCTCTTCACAAACTATGGTGGAAACACAGAAACAGCGATATGAGAGTTAATTTATTCTCATACAGATTCAGGGCACTTAGGAAACAGTATAGTGGAGTAATTGAGAGGCTTTACTTCATAACTCGAATACAAACAACAGCAAACACATAAATCCTATTCAACTTTATTCATTGTCACCGAAAAGTTTCACTGGGACAAGTGTTTGAAAATCCAGACCTTTCTTGGAAAGATAGAGCCATTTGGGGTTTCAGCATCCTTTGGCGATATACTTGGAGCTGGTGTATTGTTCACCTTCTTTGTCCCTTCAAACACGGTGCTGTACTCTTTGCCAGACTGCTACAGTATCCAGAACTCCAACAATCTTGGTATCATCCGCAAATTTATTAACCAGCCCTTCACATTTTACACAGGCCATTTATATACATCACAGATCCCTGCAGACCTCCACTATTTACAGACCTCCAGCTCTAATCGGTCCCTTCAACCATGACCCACTGTCTTCCAGTGGCAAGCCAATTCTGTTTCCAAACAGACAATTCGCGGCAGACCCCATGCATCTTAATCTTCTGGATTCATCTCCCATGAGGGAATTCGTCAAACGCCTATGTCCATGTACACAATATCTACTGCCTTACTCTCATCAGTCTCTCTTGTTACCTAGTCAAACTCAGTCAATTTTGTCAAGCACAGCCTGACATGCTCAAAGCGATGTTGGCTCTCACCAACTAGGCCATGAGTTTCCAAATGTTCATATATGCTGTCGCTAAGAGGCTTCTCCAGCAATTTTCCAACAACTGAAGTGAGACTCATCAGTTTATAGTTCCCAGGATTTTCTCCAATTCCCTTCTTAAATGGAGGTACAACATTGGAGACTCACCAGTCCTTCAGGGTCTGTCCTGGTTCTAGATTACCCTGGAAACGCTGGAAATAATTGCCAGATGTAGCGTGTTATGGTAGTATTTCAGCATTTTCTATTTTTATTTTAGATTTTCAGTATTTGTCAATTTTTTTAATGTTCACGTTTCTACAACTGGTTTTAGTAAAGATCTATTTCCTACAGTACGATGCTGAAGAAGTTTATCAGAGAGAGTTACAGCGTAATACTGGGATTGCCCAGCTCCGGGCCATCAGTGGTCTTTTTTCTTAAATCCCCAACCTGGTATTAAGGAGTGGTGTGTTGTATTGGTCTGTGTCCTCACTGGCCGGTCCTGTGTTATGGCAGCTCAGTGTACTTAGAATACAGTGCCAGTGTCTTAACAGAAGTGTGTCCTTATTTAACAAACTAAGATTGTCCATTCTGAACTCTAAACGTGAGTGGGATGTGATACGAGGGAATATATGGCCACAAGAGACCATTTGAATCACCGTATCACCATGTAAAACACACTCATCAGTCCTGTGCCCCACTCACTCCTAACCACTCTGCAGGTTGTTTCCCCTGAAAGACCCCTGCAGACAGTGTCCCACATGAGAACCACACTCAGAGCAATTCAAGACAACAGGAGCAGGAGTTCCCACCTGGCACCTCACCCCTTTCCCACTACCCAATGTGATCATGGATCTGTCCCAGGCCTCAGCTACTCTTCTATACCAGTTGCACATCACCCTCATATTCCTGGTCTTTCCAAATTGTATCTCCCTCCTCTTTAATTTCCTCCGGTGAACCATCCTCCAAGTTTTCCTCACCCTTTGCAAGACTTTCCTGCACTTCAACTTTAAATGACCACTCCCTCACCTGTGTCCCACCATTCCAGCTTCAGCCACTGCTAGAAACATCACAACTTCTCCCTGTCAACACCTCTTAGGGACCTTGTGAGGTTCAAGAAAGTCACTCCTCATCTTTCTAAACCCTGAAGGTCTTGGATCTGATTTCTTTGGAATTTTGTAATAAAATAACTCTGTCATCCTTGGAATTGTCCTGTTGAATCCATTGAGTGATCTGTTCTTCAGTGAGGGGACCAGAACTGTCCCCAGTCCTCCAGTGTGACCTCAACACTCCCTGTAAAACGAAAACATAATTCCCTATTTCCAATCTCCAACCCACCTTTAGTAAAGACTAATGTACTATTTCACTCCCACTAGACAACATTAAAGTCCATCTGCCATTCCTCTATCCGGTGGTCCAGATGATGAATACCATGTCATCGCTAAGACAATCCTCCTCACTATCTTCACATCAGCAGATTTTTTGTATCGTGCTGATCTCACCAACGACATTAACATCCAAGTTGTTGATGTCTACCAGAAACCCCAATCGACGTGACACACCACAGCACTGGTCACAAACGTAGAGTGAGAACAACAACTCTCCACCACTACCCTGTGCCTCCCATAAGCCAAGCTGCTTTTAGACCCAGTTTGCACTGGGGAAGAGGAGGTTAGCTCACAAATAGAGAAAGCTCGTAGACAGTGCGAGAAGCAGGATAGGCAGGTGATAGCGATAGATAATCTCAGACTAGAGGCTAAATATTCAGGTACTACAGAGTATCCCTGTGTCTGTACCCCTTGACAAAAAGTACTCCTGTTATACTGTAGGGGGGACAGCCTACCTAGGGGAATCGGCAGTGGCCATGCCTCTGGCACGGAGTCTGGCCCTGTGGCTAAGAAGGGCAGGGAAGGGAAGAGGAAGGCAGTAGTGACAGGGGACTCTATAGTTAAGGGGTTTGACAGGCGATTCTGTGGATGCAGGAACGAAACTCGGATGGCAGTTTGCCTCCCAGGTGCCAGGGTCCGGGATTTTCGGATCGCATCCAAAATATCCTGCCGTGGGAACGTGAACAGCCGGAGGTCGTGGTACAAATTGGTACCGGTTACGTAGGTAGGAAAAGGGAAGAGGTCCTAAAGAAAGACTACAGGGAGGTTGGAAGGAAGTTGAAAAGCTGGACGGCAAATGTAGTCATCTCGGTATTACTGACTGTGCCACGCGGCAGTGAGAATAGGAATACAATGAGGTGGAGGATAAATGTGTGGCTGGGGGATTTGAGCAGGGGGCAGGGCTTCAGATTTCTGGATGATTGGGAGCTCTTTTGGAGCAGGTGTGACCTGTACAAAAAGGATGGGTTGTACTTTCGCAGGGAGACCAATATCCTGGCAGGGAGGTTTGCTAAGGCTAATGGGGACAGTTTAAACTAGAATTGTTGAGGGTTGGGAACAGAACTGAAGAGACTGGGGAAGAAGAGGTTAGCTCACAAATAGAGAAAGCTCGTAGACAGTGCGAGAAGGAGGATAGTCAGGTGATAGAGATAGATAATCTCAGACTAGAGGCTTGAGATGTGTCTATTTTAATGCAAGGAGTGTTGTGAACAAAGCGAATGAGCTTAGAGCGTGGATCAGTACTTGGAGATATGATGTGGTGGCCATTACTGAGACTTGGATGCCTCAGGGACAGGATTGGTTACTTCAAGTGCCGGGTTTTGGATGTTTCATAAAGGACAGGGAGGGAAGCAAAAGATGTAGGGGCGTGGCACTGCTGATCAGAGATAGTGTCATGGCTGCAGAAAATATGGACGCCATGGAAGGATTGTATACGGAGTCTCTGTGGGTGGAGCTTTGGAAAAGGAAGGGGTCAATAACTTTACTGGGTGATTTTTGTAGGCTGCCCAATAGCAACTGAGTTATTAAGGAGCAGTTAAGAAAACAGTTCCTGGGAAGGTGTAATAACAACAGAGTTGTCATGATGGGAGATTTTAATTTCCCAAATATCAATTGGCATCTCCCTAGAGCAATGGGTTTAAATGGGGTGGAGTTTGTTAGGTGTGTTCAGGAAGGTGTCTTGACACAGTATGTAGATATGCCTACAAGAGGAGAGGCGGTACTTGATTTGGTATTGGGAAATGAACCTGGTCAGATGTCAGATCTCTCGGTGGGAGAGCATTTTGGAGATAGTGCTCATAATTCCATCTCCTTTATAACAGCATTGGAGAGGGACAGGAACAGACAAGTTAGAAAAGCGTTTAATTTGAGTAAGGGGAATTATGAGGCTATCAGACTGGAAATTGGAGTCTTACATTGGAAACAGATGTTCTCAAGGAAAAGTACCTAAGAAATGTGGCAAATATTCAGAGGATATTTGTGTAAAGTTCTGTATAGGTACTTTCCAATGAGACAGGGAAGTTATTGTAGGGTACAGGAACAGTGGTGTACAAAAGCTGTAATAGATATAATCAAGAAGAAATGAAAAGCTTACAAAAGGTTCAGGGAGCCAGTTAATGTTAGAGATCTAGAAGATTATAAGGCTACTAGAACTGAGCTGCAAAAGGAAATTAGGAGAGCCAGAAGGGGCCATGAGTTGGCCTTGGGGGGCAAGATTAAGGAAAGCCCCAGTGCATTCTACAAGTATGTGAAGAGCAGGAGGATAAGACGTGAAAGAATAGGACCTATCAAGTGTGACAGTGCGAAAGTGTGTATGGAACCGACGGAAATAGAAGTGGTACTGAATGAATACTTTACTTCTGTATTCACTATGGAAAAGGATCTTAATGATTGTAGTGATGACTTGCAGCAGACTAAAAAGCTTCAACATGTAGATATTAAGAAAGAGGATGTGCTGGAGCATTTGGAAATCATCAAGTTGGATAAGTTGCCGGGACCGGACGAAATGTACCCGAGACTACGGTGGGAGGCGAGGGAGGAGAATGCTGAGCCTCTGGTGATGATCTTTGCGTATTCAGTGGGGACAGGAGAGGTTCCAGAGGATTGGAGGGTTGTGAATGTTGTTCCTTTATTCAGGTAAGGGAGTAGAGATAGCCCAGGAAATTATAGAACAGTGAGTCTTACCTCAGTGGTTGGTAATTAATGGAGGAGATCCTGAGAGGCAGGATTTATGAACATCTGGAGAGGTCTAATTGTCATGGTCCAGTCCGTGAAGACCGCGTTCTGGTTCATGGTCCGGTACATTAAGTCCAGACTCGGGGTCTTCTAGCTTTCCGTTGTTTCATTCGGGCTTAATCATAGGCACCTGATTCTCATATTGGGACCTGGAATATAAGTGGCCCTGGGTTCGAGTGCAGATGTTGGTTTGTCTTGTCGGTATCCTGTCCTTGCCCCTGTGGGGTAAGTCAGGCTGGTCTTTCTGTCAACCTATGGTGTGATCTGTCCCTCCCTGCCCTTGCCTCCGTTGGGTAAGTCAGCTGTCCTTGCCGTTACCTTGAGGCTGGGCTGGGCACTTCCTTCCCTCTGAAGCCTTGCCGGTTACCTCACCTGCGTCCTTGCGTGTATTGCCGTCAATTTCAGCAGCCGGAGTGAGACCGGAGCCTTGCCATGCCAACAAAAGGAACTATATATCGTTAAGCGTGGAACTGTCTCTTTGTGTCACTGTGTTTAGTGTCCATGTATGAGTCCCGGTCCTATGTCTGTCCCCAGGAGGGGATCTGACTCTGTATAAAGCCCCGGCCCTACGTCCTGTTCCCAAGAAAGGATCCTGGCTCTGTGTTCTGTGTTCCTGTGCTCTAGTCTCAGTCTGAGTGTTTCTGTGCTCAAGTCCGAGGTTCTGAGGAGGTTCCATTCCATGTCCAAGGCTCCAAGGAGGTTCCAGTCCATGACCAAGTCCAAGTCGTAGCCCAGGCCCTGATTCCTGGTCTCGTCCGGGGCTAGTGTCCATGTCCAGCTATACCTCTCCACGCTTCTGCTTTGCTCTCCCTCGACCTAGGCTCTGTGTTCCTGCTCTCCGTCGATCAAGA
Source organism: Hypanus sabinus (assembly GCF_030144855.1). Lineage (NCBI taxonomy): Eukaryota > Metazoa > Chordata > Chondrichthyes > Myliobatiformes > Dasyatidae > Hypanus > Hypanus sabinus. The sequence continues at coordinate 30,720,710 of NC_082734.1, forward strand.
CCAAGTCTGAGCTTTATGTCCTCGTCCAGGTCTGAGCTTCATGTCTTTGTCCAGCCCTGGAGTCTCGCATCCTGCCCCACGTCCAGTCCTGTTGCCTTGCCACGTCTAGTCCTCGCCTAGATCCGGTGTCTGAGCCCGAGTCAAGACCCAGGTTCCGGGTCCCTGTCCCGTGTCTGGCTCGGATTCCTTGCCCAGGTTCCCAGTTCCTAGTTCCTCGTCAGGGTCCCACTTTCCTGTCCATGTCAGGACCTAGCCCATGACCTGACTCCAGTCTTGTCCAGTACTTGTGTCTTCTCCAGTGTCGTTTCTTCGCCACTTCCCTTGCTTTCTTGATACACCTAGTCCTCTCCCTAGTACTTCAGTGTCGGTGTCTTGCATTTGGGTCCATTCTCAACGCCCTCCTTATGACAGGTTCAGACTTGCCGTGAGTGGATCAGAATTTTCACTATTTAGTTGTAATTAACTCTGTCTGAGATCTACAATTCCAAGATCCTCAGTTCCAAGTAGAAATTAAATGATTCTCAGCGGCAGCTTATTTCGCCTTCGCTTCCACCAGCGGTGCCGGAGTCTTGGCGGGTTGAGTTTGGCATCAGCCAGCCACCGTAATTGCTCCCTTCATTCTTCTATTCAAAACGTTAGATAAATATATTTTTATATTTATAAATTTATAAATATAAATTTTCATGCGTTCAAGCAAACCAATGACAAACTTGTTATCCTGAATCCTTCATTAGCATAGGGTGGAGCCACATTGCCGATTTAATCCGCACTCCGAGTGAGTTCCGCATTTTCTGGGTCGGTAACTGACTGAAGAAATGCCTGAAACCAAAGCTCCGAAGAAAGGCGCCAAGAAAGCCGTGTCCAAGGCCAAGGGCACCAAGAGGCGCAGGAGGTCGAGGAGGGAGAGTTACTCCATCTACGTCTACAAGGTGATGAAGCAGGTTCACCCCGACACCGGCATCTCCTCCAAGGCCATGAGCGTCATGAACTCGTTCGTGAACGATATTTTCGAGCGCATCGCGCGCGAGGCTTCCCGCCTGGCCCATTACAACAAGCGGTCGACCATCACCTCTCGGGAGATCCAGACCGCCGTGCGCCTGCTGCTGCCCGGGGAGCTGGCCAAGCACGCCGTGTCGGAAGGGACAAAGGCGGTCACCAAGTACACCAGCTCCAAGTGAAGCTCTATCAACTAAACAAACCGAAAACAACGGCTCTTTTAAGAGCCACTCACTCCATCGCTGAAAGAGTTGCTCCAGTATTTCAGCAGTGATTAACAACTAACCCTTCCTTGCAGATTTTCAGTTTAGAAATAATTATTGTTTATTGCGATCCGTATGTCCGTTTTAACCTCGGACTCGCTCTCACTACCCTATGTCCGTCACGGAGCATTTTCCCCTTTTGTTATCGGCTTGTTTCTGTCTTCAGACATGCACACACACAACTATACACAAAGTGCATCGTTGTGAGGCAGATACTTGCTGTTACTGATTCGCTTTATCACCAACAGTTCCCTGTGCTGGAACTGTCCTGCGTCTTATTTGTACTTGTGATTCAGTATAGGTGCACGGTTTTTTCACATTGCGGTCTCGGCTTCGATAAGTTATGAACAGCGAACCGTCCATAGCCGGATGCGTTTCAAATTAAAACAAAATCCTGTCGTGTTCTGATTCCGTATTTGTACCGATCGATGATTAAAATGAAAATTAAATTCACAGTCACTCTCATATCGGAATACTGACTTTCGGCGACCCTGCTGCTGAATGTAATTGTAATTAATGTGAATTAATTGCTTGTTTGTGTTTTTTTGGGATTAGTAACCCGATTCGTCGTCTTTTGCGCATTGGTTGCAGTCAGTCTTTGTTGGGTAGTTTATCTGCCTTTGTTTTGTGGGTTCCTGAAAGAAGAATTTCAAGACTGTGTATAGTGTACATGATTTGGTAATTTTACTTTGAAACTTTACTTTGCTCTCAGGAAAGTGAAGTTCCGGGTTGAAAATGGTGACACGGGTGTACTCTGATAATAAATTTTCTTTTGAACTGTAAACTAAATTCACACAGTATAAGTGGATCAGGATCATGGTGTCTTTCTCACAGGCATATGTATATAACAGTCCGAACATAAACCTTTATATAATGTCATTTTCCTCCTGACTGACTTTAAAAATTTCACAATTTTATTTGTTTTTCAATTATTTGCGTGATTTATCCTCTTGCACATTGGTTGGTCATCGGTCTTTAAGTATGGTTTCTGGTGGATTCAATGGTCTTTGTTTTGCGGGTTTCTGCGAGAAGAATTTCAAGGCTGTACATTGTCTACACATTGATAATTTTACTTTGAACATTAAAATTAATTCGCGCAGTATATTATAAACGGATCAGGATCATATGGCCCCATTCACAAACCGTATAATATAAATACACACACAAACTTTCGGACGGTTCTATAAAATTATCTTTCTCTTGGCGGACGTTACAACTTTCACAATTTTAGTGGTCTGGCCGTTAGTTTTGGCGCTTCTCCTATTGCCTGTTCATTGGCGATTAAGGACGCTCTCTTATCGGGCGTTTCCAACTGGCACTGAGAAATGAGATTAGCCAATTTAGCGCCAATGAAGCACCGCTCTGCAGTCATCCAGAAGCAAAAAAATATTAATTTTCAGTAATATACGGGACGATGATGGAGGCCAGGTTCAGAGAGCGCGCTCTTTCTGCAGATTAATATTATTTTCAGGGGAGGAAAAGCGTTTCAGACAGTGTGTAATAAACTAGGTTAGACGCGCAGATGGAAAACAGTCGGAGTCTCCGCAGTCTTAATCAGCCCTTTTCTTAAACAATATGGGTGGCTCTGAAAAGAGCCTTTGGGTCTTTTAACTGACGTTTCACTTGTTTATTTGCCCTTGGGGTTGGTGGATCCGCCGGATTTCTTGGGCAAAAGCACGGCCTGGATATTGGGCAGTACCCCGCCCTGAGCGATGGTCACCCCTCCCAGCAGCTTGTTGAGCTCCTCGTCGTTGCGGACGGCCAGCTGCAGGTGTCTGGGGATGATGCGGGTCTTCTTGTTGTCTCGGGCCGCGTTGCCGGCCAACTCGAGGATTTCAGCCGTCAGGTACTCGAGTACAGAAGCCAGGTAGACTGGGGCTCCGGCACCCACCCGTTCAGCATAATTACCCTTTCTCAGGTGCCTGTGAACACGGCCCACCGGGAACTGCAGTCCGGACCGAGACGAGCGAGACTTGGGCTTGCTCTTAGCCTTACCACCGGTTTTCCCTCGTCCACTCATTTCCACACACTGCTACACAGAGAATGAGAAAATTGTCCCGCGTTCGCCCTGTTTATAGTTTTTGGGGAATTGTGGAAGGGCACTTACGATTGGTCCAATTCTCCAATGATCAGACTGCAACGGGAAAAGTGTGGAAAATGACTGTCAGTACCTAAAATTACCTGAAATTTGAAAAGCCCGCCAAGGGAAAAAAAATTAAACTGTAGTCCAAACAAAGCTGTCAATAATATCTGAGCGAGCATAGACTGCCCACATGACCAGTGCTATTCTGTCCGCACGGAAAGTGAATTAATTATATCATAACTGTCAGTGGGAATGTATCCCTTTTTGTGAAAACACATCACATCATCGAAGGCATTACTTCATAACTCGAATACAAACAACAGCAAACACAAAAATCCTATTCAACTTCATTCATTGTCACCGAAAAGTTTCACTGGGACAAGTGTTTGAAAATGGAGACCAACTAATGGAGAGGAAGGGGAAGTTCCGTGTTAGTCCAGTGTGCAGAAACACTAGAATTTCAGCAGGTAGTGGGACGACTAATTGTCATCATCAAAATTCTGATAAACGTTATCTCCTAAGACTGAAATATTGAAGCAGTTGCAGAAAAATATTGTTGAAATATTAAGATAAATCTTTCTTGGAAAGATAGAGCCATTTGGCTTTCAGCATCCTTTGGCGATATGCTTGGAGCTGGTGTATTCTTCACCTTCTTGGTCCCTACAAACACGGTGCTGTAGTCTTTGCCAGACTGCTACAGTATCCAGAACTCCAGCAATCTTGGTATCATCCACAAATTTACTAACCCGCCTTTCTACATTTTACACAGGCCATTTATATACATCACAAACAGCAGAGGTCCCAGACTGCAGACCTCCAGCTCGAATCGGTCCCTTCAACCATGACCCACTGTCTTCTAGTGGCAAGCCAATTCTGATTCCAAACTAGACAGTTCGCGGCAGATCCCATGCATCTTAATCTTCTAGATTCATCTCCCATGAGGGAATTCGTCAAATGCCAATGTCCGTGTACACAATATGAGCCTTACCCTCATGCCTGAAATGCAAAGGCCTCAAAGAAGTCTAAGTAAACAACACTGTGTCAGGGTCCGGTCCGGAACCACTTCCCGGGTTTTGATCCGGTCCGAGGGCACCGGACTCCGGGTCCTGCAGTTGTGCCTCCCGTCACCCCTGATCTAGTTAGGACCCTCCTGGTTCAAGAAGGCACACCTGTAACTCATTGAGCTGCCGGTGCTTATAAGGGGCCTTGGGACTTAGACCAGGCGGGTGGTTGTTTTGTTCTGTTTCCCCGCCGGCTCCGAACTCATCTCTACATTCTGTTGTCCCGCCCGGGCTCAGACCTATTCTTCAACATGCTTCTATACCCGTACCAGTACTGCCATGTTGGTCCGCTCTCCCACCTCTCTTCCCATGCTGTGGTCCCGCTTCTCCGCTCGGTTTTGTTTTTCGCGCGGTCGCCCTGTCTGCCGGCCGTTTCCGAATTTCCCGTTGACATTGCTGTTGTTTTGGTCGACCTGGACCTATGCCCGTTCCTACCCCTTGCCCCTGTCGGGCAAGTCTGGCCGACCCGCCGTGGTCCGGCGAGGGTTCTGCCTGTTCCCATCCCTCGCCTCCGTCGGGCGGATCCGGCCGACACGCCGTGGCCTGCCCCGTCCTCGTCTTCCGCCCGAACACTGGGATAGTGCCCCGCACCCGCCTAGGGGTCCGCGTCGTGCCCAGGCCTCCGGTGTTTCCGCCTGGGAGGCGTTCCTACCCGGGATACATGCGGCCCGCCCAGGGTGGGCTCTCGGCTACCCTATCGCCAGCTAGACCTGCCTGAACTCAGGGAGCCTGTCTACCTGACTGGAACTTCAGGACCCCGCTCCGCTCTGCCTGCTGACACTCGGGGACCTGCCCGCCTGAACCTCGGGAGACTGTCTACCTGAACTCGAACCCCGGGACCCCGCTCCGCTCTGCCTGCTGACACTCGGGGACCTGCCCGCCTGAACCCCGGGAGACTGTCTACCTGAACTCGAACCCCGGGAGCCCGCTCCGCTCCGCCTGCCTGACACTCTATCTAGCTGAACCCCAGCTCTACCCTTAAATGCCATTGCATCCCCATCCTGTCCTCCCCCTAGTACTTCAGTGCCTGCGTCCTGCGATTGGGTACATCCAGCCACTCCTGACGCAGATACTGTACTTACTTTCAACTTCAAAACATTTAGTGTGTGGGGTCCCAATTGCAGTCGGCAGCACAGCAGAAGACCTATGTTGGAATAAATAGTTAGTCCATTGTTGTCAGTACTGGCCTGAAGTTAAAACCCAAGATATCGCATCCAAGATATCCTGCAGTGTGAGGGTGAAAAGCCAGAGGTTGTTTTACAAATTGTTACCAATTACATAGGTAGGAAAGAGGAAAAGGTCCTGAAGAAAGACTACAGGGAGTTCGGAAGGAAGTTGAAAAGCAGGACTGCAAAGCTAGTAATCTCGGGATTACTGTCTGTGCCATGCAACAGTGAGAAAAAGAATAGATTGAGGTGGAAGATTAATGTGTGGCTGAGGGATTTGAGCAGGCGGCAGAGATTCAGTTTTCTGGATCATTGGGACCTCATTTGGAGCAGGTGTGACCTGTACAAAAAGGACGAGTTGCACTTGAATCATAGGGGGACCAACATCCTGGCAGGGAGGTTTGCTAAGGCTAGTGGGGACCGTCTAACCTAGAATTGTTGGGGGTTGGGAACCGAACTGAAGAGACTGGGGAAGAGCAGGTTACTCACAGATAGAGAAAGCTTGTAGACAGTGCCAGAAGGAGGATATGCAGGTGATAGTGAAGGGATGCGCTCAGCCCAGAGGCTTGAGATGTGTCTATTTTAATGCAAGGAGTGTTGTGAACAAAGCAGATGAGAGAGTGTGGATCAGTGCTTGGAGATATGATGTGGTGGCCATTACAGAGACTTGGATGGCTCAGGGACAGGATTGGTTACTTCAAGTGCCGGGTTTTGGATGTTTCATAAAGGACAGGGAGGGAAGCAAAAGATGTAGGGGCTTGGCACTGTTGATCAGAGATGGAGTCATGGCTGCAGAAAAGGAGGACACCATGGAAGAATTGTTTACGGGGTCTCTGTGAGTGGAGTTTAGGAACAGGAAGGGGTCAATAAGTTTACTGGGTGCTTTTCGTAGGCTGCCCAATAGCAACAGAGATATCGAAGAGCAGATACAGAAACAGATCCTGGGAAGGAGTAATAATAATAGAGATTTTAATTTCCCAAATATCGATTGGCATCTCCCTAGAGCAAGGGGTTCAGATGGGGTGGAGTTTGTTAGGTGTATTCAGGATGGTGTCTTGACACAGTATGTAGATAAGCCTACAAGACGAGATGCTGTACTTGAATTGGTATTGGGAAATGAACCTGGTCAGGTGTCAGATCTCTCGGGGCCAGAGCGTTTTGGAGATAGTGCTCATAATTCTATCTCCTTTATAACAGCATTGGAGAGAGATAGGAACAGACAAGTTAGAAAAGCGTTTAATTGGAGTAAGGGGAATTATGAGTCTATCAGGCTGGAAATTGGAGCCTTACATTGGAAACAGATGTTCTCAGGGAAAAGTACGGAAGAAATGTGGCAAGTATTCAGAGGATATTTGAGTAGAGTTCTGTCTAGGTACTTTCCAATGAGACAGGGAAGTTATTGTAGGGTACAGGAATCGTAGTGTACAAAGGCTGTAAAGGCTGTAATCAAGAAGAAAAGAAAATCTTACAAAGGGCTCAGAACTAGGAAATGTTAGAGATCTAGAAGATTATAAGGCTACTAGGAACGAGCGTAAGAAGGATATTAGTAGAGCCAGAAGGGGCCAAGAGAAGGCCTTGGCGAGCAGGATTGATGAAAACCCCAAGGCATTCTGCAAGTATCTGAAGAGCAAGAGGATAAGACGTGAAAGAATAGGACCTATCAAGTGTGACAGTGGGAAAGTGTGTACGGAACCGAAGGAAATAGCGGTGATACTGAATGAATACTTTACTTCAGTATTCACTATGTAAAAGGATCTTGGTGATTGTAGTGATGACTTGCAGCAGACTGAAAAGCTTGAGCATGTATATATTAAGAAAGAGGATGTGCTGGAGCTTTTGGAAAGCATCAAGTTGGATAAGTTGCCGGGACCGGACGAAATGTACCCGAGGCTACGGTGGGAGGCGAGGGAGGAGATTGCTGAGCCTCTGGTGATGATCTTTGCGTCATCAGTGGGGACAGGAGAGGTTCCAGAGGATTGGAGGGTTGTGAATGTTGTTCCTTTATTCAAGTAAGGGAGTAGAGACAGCCCAGGAAATTATAAATCAGTGAGAGTTATCTCAGCGGTTGGTAATCGATGGAGAAAATCCTGGGAGGCAGGATTTCTGAACATTTGGAGAGGTATAGTTATCATGGTCCGGTCCATAAAGACCGTGTTCTGGTTCACCGTCCGGACTATGTACTCCAGACTCCGAGTCTTCTGGCTGTCCCTTGTTTCATTTGGGGTTAAGGATAGGCACCTGATTCTCGTCTCGGGATGGGAATATAAGTGGCCCTGGGTTCCAATGTAGGTGCTGGTTCGTCTCGTCGGTATCCTGTCCTCGCCTCAGTGGGGTAAGTCAGGCCGTTTTTGCTGTCACCCTACGGTAGGTTCTGTCTCTTCCTGTCCTTGCCTCTGTTGTGTAAGTCAGCTGTCTTTGCCGTTACTCTGAAGCTGGACTGTTCCCTTCCTTCACTCTGAATCCTTGCCGGCTACCCACGCCTGAAGCCTTGCCGGTTACTTCACCTGCGTCCTCGCCTGTATCGCAATGAAGTTCAGCCGCTGGAGTGAGATCGGAGCCTTGCCATACCAACAGAAGGAACTATTTATTGTTAAGCTTGGAACTATCTTTGTGTCCCTGTGTTTAGTGTCCATGTATGAGTCCCGGTCCTATGTCCTGTCCCCCGGAGGGGTCCCGACACTGTGTAAACAACTGGCCCTACGTTCTGTTCCCAGGAAAAGCTCCTGGCTCTGTGTTCTATGTTCCTGTGCTCCAGTCCTAGTCTGAGTGTTACCTGTGCTCAAGGGGGTTCCAGTCCTTGTCCAAGGTTCTATTCCGTGTCCAAGGTTCCGAGGAGGATCCAGTCCGTTAACAAGTCCAAGTCGTAGCCTGGGCACTAAGTCCTGGTCTCGTCAAGGGCTAGTGTCCATGTCCAGCTATGCTTCTCCCCACTTCTGCTTTGCTGTCCCTCGACCTAAGCTCTGTGTTCCTGCTCTCCCTCGATCAAGACCAAGTATGAGCATCACGTTCTCGACCACGTCCGAGCTTCATGTCTTCGTCCAGCCCTGGAGTCCCGCATCCTGCCCCACGTCCAGTCCTGTTGCCTTGCCACGTCCAGTCCTCAGCTAGATCCGGAGTCCGAGCCCGAGGCAAGACCCAGGTTCCGGGTCCCTGTCCCGTCTCTGGCTCGGATTCCTTGCCCAGGTTCCCAGTTCCTAGTTCCTCGTCAAGGTCCCACTTTCCTGTCCATGTCAGGTCCTAGCCCATGCCCTGACTCATAGTCCTGTCCAGAGCCTTTGTCTTGTCCAGTGTCGTTTCTTCGCCACTTCCCTTGCTTTCTTGATACACCTAGTCCTCTCCCTAGTACTTCAGTGTCTGTGTCTTGCATTTGGGTCCATTCCCAGCGCCCTCCTTATGACAATAATATGACTAGGAGTAGCAAACACGGATTGGTCAAGGGCAGGTCGTGCCTTACGAGCCTGATTGAATTTTTTTCAGGATGTGACTAAACACATTGAAGAAGGAAGAGCAGTAGATGTAGTGTATATGGATTTCAGCAAGGCATTTGATAAGGTACCCCACGCAAAGCTTATTAAGGAAGTAAGGAGGCATGGGATCCAAGGGGACATTGCTTTGTGGATCCAGAACTGGCTTGCCCACAGAAGGCAAAGAGTGGTTGTAGACGTATCATAATCTGCCTGGAGTTTGGTCGCCAGTGGAGTGCCTCAGGGATCTGTTCTGGGACCCTTCCTCTTCGTGATCTTTATAAATGACCTGGACGAGGAAGTGGAGGGATGGGGTAGTAGGTTTGCTGATGACATAAAGGTTGGAGGTGTTGTGGACAGTGTGGAGGGCTGTCAAAGTTACAGCGGGACATGAATAGAATGCAAAACTGGGCTGACAAGTGTCAGATGGAGCTCAACCCGGATATGTGTGAAGTGGTTCATTTCGGACGGTCAAATATGATGGCAGAATATAGTATTAATGGTAAGGCTCTTGACAGTGTGGAGGATCGGATGTCTTGGGATCTGAGTCCATAGGACGCTCAAAGCAGTTGAGCAGATTGACTCTTTGGTTAAGAAGTCATACGGTTTATTGGCCTTCATCAATCGTGGGATTGAGTTCAGGAGCCGAGGGGTAATGTTGCATCTATATAGGACCCTGGTCAGATCCCACTTGGAGTACTGTGCTCAGTTCTGGTCGCCTCACTACGGGAAGGATGCGGAAGAGATAGCAAGGGTGCAGAGGAGATTTACAAGGATGTTGCCTGGATTGGGGAGCATGCCTTGTGAGAATAGGTTGAGTGAACTTGGCCTTTTCTCCTTGGAGTGAAGGAGGATGAGAGGTGACCTGATAGAGGTGTACTGGATGATGAGAGGCATTGATCGTGTGGATAGTCAGAGGCTTTTTCCCAGGGCTGAAATGGTTGCTGCCACAAGAGGACACTGGTTTAAGGGTCTGGTGAGTAGGTACAGAGGAGATGTCGGGGCAAGTTTTTTACTCACAGTGGTGAGTGCGTGGAATAGGCCGCCGGTAACGATGATGAGGCGGATACGTTAGGGTCTTTTAAGAGGCTTTTAGATAGGTACATGGAGCTTCGAAAAATAGAGGGCTATATGTTAGCCTAGTAATTTCCGAGGTAGGGACATGATCGACACAAATTTGTGGGCCGAAGGGCCTGTATTCTGCTGTACGTTTTCTATCTTTCTAATACCCTTTAGGGGAGGAAATCTGCCGTCCTTTCGACAGCCTCTGTGCAACTCCAGGCACAGTGGTGTGACGGACCACTGCCGTTTGAAATAGGTCAGAAAGTCACTCCAGATGGACTGGGTATTGGGAGACATTGCTGGCAATTTGTACTTGTGATTCAGTATAGGTGCACGGTTTTTTCACATTGCCGTCTCGGCTTCGATAAGTTATGAACAGCGAACCGTCCATAGCCGGATGCGTTTCAAATTAAAACAGAACCCTGTCATATTCTCATTCCGTATTTGTACCGATCGGTGATTAAAATGAAAATTGAATTCAGTCACTCTCATATCGGAAAACTGACTTTCGGCGACCGTGCTGCTGAATGTAATTGTAATTAATATGAATTAATTGCTTGTTTGTGTTTTTTTGGGATTAGTAACCCGATTCGTCGTCTTTTGCGCATTGGTTGCAGTCAGTCTTTGTTGGGTAGTTTATGTGCCTTTGTTTTGTAGGTTCCCGAAAGAAGAATTTCAAGACTGTGTATAGTGTACATGATTTGGTAATTTTACTTTGAAACTTTACTTTGCTCTCAGGAAAGTGAAGTTCCGGGTTGATTGTGGTGACACGGGTGTACTCTGATAATAAATTTTACTTTCAACTGTGAACTAAATTCACACAGTATAAGTGGATCAGGATCATGTTGTCTTTCTCACAGGCATATATATATAACAGTCCGAACATAAACCTTCATATAAAGTTATTTTCCTCCTGACTGACTTTACAAATTTCACAATTTTATTTGTTTTTCAATTATTTCCGCGATTTATCCTCCTGCACATTGGTTGGTCATCGGTCTTTAAGTATGGTTTCTGGTGGATTCAATGGTCGTTGTTTTGCGGGTTTCTGCGAGAAGAATTTCAAGGCTGTACATTGTCTACACAGTTTGATAATTTTACTTTGAACATTAAACTTAATTCGCGCAGTATATTATTAACGGATCAGGATCATGTGGCCCCATTCACAAACCGTATAATATAAATACACACACAAACATTCGGACGGTTCTATAAAATTATCTTTCTCTTCGCGGACGTTACAACTTACACAATTTTAGTGGTCTGGCCGATAGTTTTGGCGCTTCTCCTATTGCCTGTTCATTGGCGAATAAGGACGCTCTCTTATCGGGCGTTTCCAACTGGGACTGAGAAATGAGATTAGGCAATTTACCGCCAATCAAGCACCGCTCTGCAGTCATCCAGAAGCAAAAAAATATTAATTTTCGGTAGTATACGGGACGATGATGGAGGCCAGGTTCAGAGAGCGCGCTCTGTCTGCAGATTAATATTATTTTCAGGGGAGGAAAGGCGTTTCAGACAGTGTGTAATAAACTAGGATTGACGCGCAGATGGAAAACAGCCGGAGTCTCCCCAGTCTTAATCAGCCCTTTTCTTAGACAATACGGGTGGCTCTGAAAAGAGCCTTTGGGTCTTTTAACTGACGTTTCACTTGTTTATTTGCCCTTGGGGTTGGTGGGTCCGCCGGATTTCTTGGGCAAAAGCACGGCCTGGATATTGGGCAGTACCCCGCCCTGAGCGATGGTCACCCCTCCCAGCAGCTTGTTGAGCTCCTCGTCGTTGCGGACGGCCAGCTGCAGGTGTCTGGGGATGATGCGGGTCTTCTTGTCGTCTCGGGCCGCGTTGCCGGCCAACTCGAGGATTTCAGCCGTCAGGTACTCGAGTACAGCAGCCAGGTAGACTGGGGCTCCGGCACCCACCCGATCGGCGTAATTACCCTTTCTCAGGTGCCTGTGATCACGGCCCACCGGGAACTGCAGTCCGGACCGAGACGAGCGAGACTTGGGCTTGCTCTTAGCCTTACCACCGGTTTTCCCTCATCCACTCATTTCCACACACTCCTGAACAAAGAATGAGAAGATTGTTCCACGTTCGCCGTTTTTATAGGTTCTGGGGATTGCGGAAGGGCACTTACGATTGGTGCTGCAGCACTTTCTCCAATTGCTGCTTTGGAGTTAACCAATCAGCGAGTGTCCAATTCTCCAATGATCAGACGGCAGCGGGAAAAGTGCGGAAAATGACTGTCAGTACCTAAAATTACCTGAAATTTTAAAAGCCCGCCAAGGGAAAAAAAATTAAACTGCAGTACAAACAAAGCTGTCAGCAATATCTGAGCGAGCATATACAGCCCACATGACCAGTCCTATTCTGTCCGCACGGAAAGTGAATTAATTATATCATAACTGTCTCTGGGAATGTATCCCTTTTTGTGAAAACACATCACATCATCGAAAGGTGTCTTCCAAAACTATGGTGGAAGCACAGAAACAGCGATATGAGAGTTAATTTATTCTCATACAGATTCAGGGCACTTAGGAAACAGGATAGTGGAGTAATTCAGAGGCTTTACTTCATAACTCGAATAGAAACAGCAGCAGACACATGAATCCTATTCAACTTCATTCATTGTCGCCGAAAAGTTCCACTGGGACAAGTGTTTGAAAATGGAGACCAACTAATGGAGAGGAAGGGGAAGTTCCGTGTTAGTCCAGTGTGCAGGAACACTAGAATTTCAGCAGGTAGTGGGACGACTAATTGTCATCATCAAAATTCTGATAAACGTTATCTCCTAAGACTGAAATATTGAAGCAGTTGCAGAAAAATATTGTTGAAATATTAAGATAAATCTTTCTTGGAAAGATAGAGCCATTTGAGGTTTTAGCATCCTTTGGCGATATACTTGGAGCTGGTGTATTGTTCACTTTCTTCGTCCCTTCAAACACGGTGCTGTAGTCTTTGCCAGACTGCTACACTATCCAGAACTCCTGCAATCTTGGTATCATCCACATATTTACTAACCCACCCTTCTACATTTTACACAGGCCATTTATATACATCACAAACAGCAGAGATCCCAGCACAGATCACTGCAGACCTCCAGCTCGAATACGTCCCTTCAACCATGACCCACTGTCTTCTAGTGGCAAGCCAATTCTGATTCCAAACAGACAATTCGCGGCAGATCCCATGCATCTTAATCTTCTAGATTCATCTCCCATGAGGGAATTCGTCAAACGCCTATGTCCATGTACACAATATCTACTGCCTTACTCTCATCAGTCTCTCTTGTTACCTAGTCAAACTCAGTCAATTTAGTCAAGCACAGCCTGACATGCTCAAAGCGATGTTGGCTCTCACCAACTAGGCCATGAGTTTCCAAATGTTCATATATGCTGTCGCTAAGAGGCTTCTCCAGCAATTTTCCAACAACTGAAGTGAGACTCATCAGTTTATAGTTCCCAGGATTTTCTCCTATTCCCTTCTTAAATGGAGGTACAACATTGGACACTCACCAGTCCTTCAGGGTCTGTCCTGGTTCTAGATTACCCTGGAAACGCTGGAAATAATTGCCAGATGTAGCGTGTTATGGTAGTGTTTCAGCATTTTCTATTTTTATTTTAGATTTTCAGTATGTCAATTTTTTTTAATGTTCACGGTTCTACAACTGGTTTTAGTAAAGATCTATTTCCTACAGTACGATGCTGAAGAAGTTTATCAGAGGGAGTTACAGCGTAATACTGGGATTGCACAGCTACGGGCCATCAGTGGTCTTTTTTACTTAAATCCCCAACCTGGTATTAAGGAGTGGTGTGTTGTATTGGTCTGTGTCCTCACTGGCCGGTCCTGTGTTATGGCAGCTCAGTGTACTTAGAATACAGTGCCAGTGTCTTAACAGAAGTGTGTCGTTATTTAACAAACTAAGATTGTCCATTCTGAACTCTAAACGTGGGTGGGATGTGATGCGAGGGAATATATGGCCACAACAGACCATTTGAATCACCCAGTAGGTGCTATCACCATGTACAACACACTCATCAGTCCTGTGCCCCACTCACTCCTAACCACTCTGCAGGTCGTTTCCCCTGAAAGACCCCTGCAGACAGTGTCCCACATGAGAACCACACTCAGAGCAATTCAAGACAACAGGAGCAGGAGTACCCACCTGGCACCTCACCCCTTTCCCACTACCCAATGTGATCATGGATCTGTCCCAGGCCTCAGCTCCTCTTCTATACCAGTTGCACATCACCCTCATATCCCTGGTCTTTCCAAATTGTATCTCCCTCCTCTTTAATTTCCTCCGGTGAACCATCCTCCAAGTTTTCCTCACCCTTTGCAAGACTTTCCTGCACTTCAACTTTAAATGACCACTCCCTCACCTGTGTCCCACCATTCCAGCTTCAGCCACTGCTAGAAACATCACAACATCTCCCTGTCAACACCTCTTAGGGACCTTGTGAGGTTCAAGAAAGTCACTCCTCATCTTTCTAAACCCTGAAGGTCTTGGATCTGATTTCTTTGGAATTTTGTAATAAAACAACTCTGTCATCCCTGGAATTGTCCTGTTGAATCCATTGAGTGATCTGTTCTTCAGTGAGGGGACCAGAACTGTCCCCAGCCCTCCAGTGTGACCTCAACAACTCCCTATGAAACGAAAACATAATTCCCTATTTCTAATTTCCAACCCACCTTTAATAAAGACCAATGTACTATTTCCCTCTCACTAGACAAGATTAAATTCCATCTGCCATTCCTCTGCCTGGATATCCAGATGATGAAGACCATGTCATGTCTAAGACAATCCTCCTCACTATCTTCACATCAGCAGATTTTTTGTATCGTGCTGAACTACATTAACATCCAAGTTGTTGATGTCTACCAGAAACAGAAAGGATCCTAGCCCCAATCGACGTGACACACCACACCACTGGTCACCAACGTAGAGTGAGAACAACAACTCTCCACCACTACCCTGTGCCTCCCATAAGCCAAGCTGCTTTTAGACCCAGTTTGCACTTCACTTTATATCTCATGGGTTCTGATCGTTTGGATCAGACTCGCATGCCTGAAATGCAAAGGCCTCAGATAAGTCTATGTAAACAACACTGCCCTCATCAGCATACTGTACTTACTTTCAACTTCTAAACATTTAGTGTGTGGGGGCCCAAAGGCAGTCGGCACCACAGCAGACTACCTGCGTTGGATTAAACGGTTAGTCCATTGTTGTCAGTACTGGCCTGATGTGAAAACCCATCAAGATCAAGTAGGCGCAGAGTAAACTGCTAATTTTTCAGAGCAAAGTGAGATTTTTAACACTGGGGTAAAAGAGGGGCGAGACTGCGCAGGCGCATGACATCAGCCAGTAAAGCACGAAAGTTTTTAAATGAAGATCGCTGTATCCAGCGGACAACGGAGTGAGAGGCAGCAGAGTGGTAGGGCTTTGGCTCAATGGGCTTATGCGGTATTGGGACAAGGCAAGGTAGGAAGCATGTGTGCGAGGCCAGTTTTCTGTGCGCAGTGTCAGATGTGGGGGATCCTGGAGTCTCCCAGCCTCCCGGACGGCCATGTCCGCACCAGGTGTGTTGAGCTGCAGCTCCTGAGGGAACCGAGTTGGGGAACTGGATATGCAGGTCGATGACCTTCGCCTGGTCAGGGAAGCAAGGAGGTGATAGAGAGGAGTTATAGGCCGGTGGTCACACCGGGGTCACAGGAGACAGACAAGTCGGTTACGTTCCGGAGGGGGAAGGTAAATATTCAGGTACTACAGAGTATCCCTGTGTCTGAACCCCTTGACAAGAAGTACTCCTGTTATACTGTAGGGGGGACAGCCTACCTAGGGGAATCGGCAGTGGCCATGCCTCTGGCACGGAGTCTGGCCCTGTGGCTAAGAAGGGCAGGGAAGGGAAGAGGAAGGCAGTAGTGACAGGGGACTCTATAGTTAAGGGGTCAGACAGGCGATTCTGTGGATGCAGGAACGAAACTCGGATGGCAGTTTGCCTCCCAGGTGCCAGGGTCCGGGATTTTCGGATCGCATCCAAAATATCCTGCCGTGGGAACGTGAACAGCCAGAGGTCGTGGTAAAAATTGGTACCGGTTACGTAGGTAGGAAAAGGGAAGAGGTCCTGAAGAAAGACTACAGGGAGGTTGGAAGGAAGTTGAAAAGCTGGACGGCAAATGTAGTCATCTCGGTATTACTGACTGTGCCACGCGGCAGTGAGAATAGGAATACAATGAGGTGGAGGATAAATGTGTGGCTGGGGGATTTGAGCAGGGGGCAGGGCTTCAGATTTCTGGATGATTGGGAGTTCTTTTGGAGCAGGTGTGACCTGTACAAAAAGGATGGGTTGTACTTTCGCAGGGAGACCAATATCCTGGCAGGGAGGTTTGCTAAGGCCAATGGGGACAATTTAAACTAGAATTGTTGAGGGTTGGGAACAGAACTGAAGAGACTGAGGAAGAAGAGGTTAGCTCACAAATAGAGAAAGCTCGTAGACAGTGCGAGAAGGAGGATAGGCAGATGATAGAGATAGATAATCTCAGACTAGAGGCTTGAGATGTGTCTATTTTAATGCAAGGTGTGTTGTGAACAAAGCGAATGAGCTTAGAGCGTGGATCAGTACTTGGAGATATGATGTGGTGGCCATTACAGAGACTTGGATGCCTCAGGGACAGGATTGGTTACTTCAAGTGCCGGGTTTTGGATGTTTCATAAAGGACATAAAGGGAAGCAAAAGATGTAGGGTCGTGGCACTGCTGATCAGAGATAGTGTCATGGCTGCAGAAAATATGGACGCCATGAAAGGATTGTATACGGAGTCTCTGTGGGTGGAGCTTTGGAAAAGGAAGGGGTCAATAACTTTACTGGATGATTTTTGTAGGCTGCCCAATAGCAACTGAGTTATTAAGGAGCAGTTAAGGAAACAGTTCCTGGGAAGGTGTAATAACAACAGAGTTGTCATGATGGGAGATTTTAATTTCCCAAATATCAATTGGCATCTCCCTAGAGCAATGGTTTAAATGGGGTGGAGTTTGTTTGGTGTGTTCAGGAAGGTGTCTTGACACAGTATGTAGATATGCCTACAAGAGGAGAGGCTGTACTTGATTTGGTATTGGGAAATGAACCTGGTCAGATGTCAGATCTCTCGGTGGGAGAGCATTTTGGAGATAGTGATCATAATTCCATCTCCTTTATAACAGCATTGGAGAGGGACAGGAACAGACAAGTTAGAAAAGCGTTTAATTTGAGTAAGGGGAATTATGAGGCTATCAGACTGGAAATTGGAGGCTTACATTGGAAACAGATGTTCTCAAGGAAAAGTACCTAAGAAATGTGGCAAATATTCAGAGGATATCTGTGTACAGTTCTGTATAGGTACTTTCCAATGAGACAGGGAAGTTATTGTAGGGTACAGGAACCGTGGTGTACAAAAGCTGTAATAGATATAATCAAGAAGAAATGAAAAGCTTACAAAAGGTTCAGGGAGCCAGTTAATGTTAGAGATCTAGAAGATTATAAGGCTACTAGAACTGAGCTGCAAAAGGAAATTAGGAGAGCCAGACAGTGTGACAGTGTGACAGTGCGAAAGTGTGTATGGAACCGACGGAAATAGAAGTGGTACTGAATGAATACTTTACTTCAGTATTCACTATGGAAAAGGATCTTAGTGATGACTTGCAGCAGACTGAAAAGCTTGAGCATGTATATATTAAGAAAGAGGATGTGCTGGAGCATTTGGAAATCATCAAGTTGGATAAGTTGCCGGGACCGGACGAAATGTACCCGAGACTACGGTGGGAGGCGAGGGAGGAGATTGCTGAGCCTCTGATGATGATCTTTGCGTCATCAGTGGGGACAGGAGAGGTTCCAGAGGATTGGAGGGTTGTGAACGTTGTACCTTTATTCAAGTAAGGGAATAGAGATAGCCCAGGAAATTATAGAACAGTGAGTCTTACCTCAGTGGTTGGTAACTGATGGAGAAGATCCTGAGAAGCAAGATTTATGAACATCTGGAGAGGTCTAATTGTCATGGTCCAGTCCGTGAAGACCGCGTTCTGGTTCATGGTCCGGTCCATTAAGTCCAGACTCGGGGTCTTCTAGCTTTCCGTTGTTTCATTCGGGCTTAATCATAGGCACCTGATTCTCATATTGGGACCTGGAATATAAGTGGCCCTGGGTTCGAGTGCAGATGTTGGTTTGTCTTGTCGGTATCCTGTCCTTGCCCCTGTGGGGTAAGTCAGGCTGGTCTTGCTGTCAACCTATGGTGTGATCTGTCCCTTCCTGCCCTTGCCTCCGGTGGGTAAGTCAGCTGTCCTTGCCGTTACCTTGAGGCTGGGCTGGGCACTTCCTTCGCTCTGAAGCCTTGCCGGTTACCTCACCTGCGTCCTTGCGTGTATTGCCGTCAAGTTCAGCAGCCGGAGTGAGACCGGAGCCTTGCCATGCCAACAGAAGGAACTATATATCGTTAAGCTTGGAACTGTCTCTTTGTGTCCCTGTGTTTAGTGTCCATGTATGAGTGCCGGTCCTATGTCCTATCCCCAGGAGGGGATCTGACTCTGTATAAAGCCCCGGCCCTACGTCCTGTTCCCAAAAAAGGATCCTGGCTCTGTGTTCTGTGTTCCTGTGCTCTAGTCCTAGTCTGAGTGTTCCTGTGCTCAAGTCCGAGGTTCTGAGGAGGTTCCATTCCATGTCCAAGGCTCCAAGGAGGTTCCAGTCCATGACCAAGTCCAAGTCGTAGCCGAGGCCCTGATTCCTGGTCCCGTCCGGGGCGAGTGTCCATGTCTCCACGCTTCTGCTTTGCTCTCCCTCGACCTAGGCTCTGTGTTCCTGCTCTCCGTCGATCAAGACCAAGTCTGAGCTTCATGTCCTCGTCCAGGTCTGATCTTCAAGTCTTTGTTCACCCCTGGAGTCCCGCATCCTGCCCCACGTCCAGTCCTGTTGCCTTGCCGCGTCCAGTCCTCAGCTAGATCCGGTGTCTGAGCCCGAGTCAAGACCCAGGTTCCGGGTCCGTGTCCCGTCTCTGGCTCGGATTCCTTGCCCAGGTTCCCAGTTCCTAGTTCCTCGTCAGGGTCCCACTTTCCTGCCCATGTCAGGTCCTAGCCCATGACCTGACACCGAGTCTTGTCCAGTGTCGTTTCTTCGCCACTTCCCTTGCTTTCTTGATACACCCAGTCCTCTCCCTAGTACTTCAGAGTCTGTGTCTTGCATTTGGGTCCATTCCCAACGCCCTCCTTATGACAATAATATGACTAGGAGTAGCAAACACGGATTGGTCAAGGGCAGGTCGTGCCTTACGAGCCTGATTGAATTTTTTTCAGGATGTGACTAAACACATTGAAGAAGGAAGAGCAGTAGATGTAGTGTGTATGGATTTCAGCAAGGCATTTGATAAGGTACCCCACGCAAAGCTTATTAAGGAAGTAAGGAGGCATGGGATCCAAGGGGACATTGCTTTGTGGATCCAGAACTGGCTTGCCCACAGAAGGCAAAGAGTGGTTGTAGACGTATCATAATCTGCCTGGAGTTTGGTCGCCAGTGGAGTGCCTCAGGGATCTGTTCTGGGACCCTTCCTCTTCGTGATCTTTATAAATGACCTGGACGAGGAAGTGGAGGGATGGGGTAGTAGGTTTGCTGATGACACAAAGGTTGGAGGTGTTGCGGACAGTGTGGAGGGCTGTCAAAGGTACAGCGGGACAAGAATAGGATGCAAAACTGGGCTGACAAGTGGCAGATGGAGCTCAATCCAGATATGTGTGAAGTGGTTCATTTCGGACGGTCAAATATGATGGCAGAATATTGTATTAATGGTAAGGCTCTTGACAGTGTGGAGGATCGGATGACTTGGGATCTGAGTCCATAGGACGCTCAAAGCAGTTGAGCAGATTGACTCTTTGGTTAAGAAACCATACGGTTTATTGGCCTTCATCAATCGTGGGATTGAGTTTAGGAGCCGAGGGGTAATGTTGCATCTATATAGGGTCAGATCCCACTTGGAGTACTGTGCTCAGTTCTGGTCGCCTCACTACGGGAAGGATGCGGAAGAGATAGCAAGGGTGCAGAGGAGATTTACAAGGATGTTGCCTGGATTGGGGAGCATGCCTTGTGAGAATAGGTTGAGTGAACTTGGCCTTTTCTCTTTGGAGTGAAGGAGGATGAGAGGTGACCTGATAGAGGTGTACAGGATGATAAGAGGCATTGATCGTGTGGATAGTCAGAGGCTTTTTCCCAGGGCTGAAATGGTTGCTGCCGCAAGAGGACACTGGTTTAAGGGGCTGGTGAGTAGGTACAGAGGAGATGTCGGGGCAAGTTTTTTACTCACAGTGGTGAGTGCGTGGAATGGGCCGCCGGTAACGATGCTGAGGCGGATACATTAGGGTCTTCTAAGAGCCTTTTCGATAGGTACATGGAGCTTCGAAAAATAGAGGGCTATATGTTAGCCTAGTAATTTCCGAGGTAGGGACATGATCGACACAAATTTGTGGGCCGAAGAGCCTGTATTCTGCTGTACGTTTTCTATCTTTCTAATACCCTTTAGGGGAGGAAATCTGCCGTCCTTTCGACAGCCTCTGTGCAACTCCAGGCACAGTGGCGTGACGGACCACTGCCGTTTGAAATGGGTTAGAAAGTCACTCCAGATGGACTGGGTATTGGGAGACATTGCTGGCAATTTGTACTTGTGATTCAGTATAGGTGCACGGTTTTTTCACATTGCCGTCTCGGCTTCGATAAGTTATGAACAGCGAACCGTCCATAGCCGGATGCGTTTCAAATTAAAACAGAACCCTGTCATATTCTGATGCCGTATTTGTACCGATCGGTGATAAAAATGGAAATTTAATTCACAGTCACTCTCATATCGGAATACTAACGTTCGGCGACCCTGCCGGTGAATGTAATTGTAATTAATGTGAATTAATTGCTTGTTTGTGTGTTTTTGGGATTAGTAACCCGATTCGTCGTCTTTTGCGCATTGGTTGCAGTCAGTCTTTGTTGGGTAGTTTATGTGCCTTTGTTTAGTGGGTTCCTGAAAGAAGAATTTCAAGACTGTGTATAGTGTACATAATTTGGTAATTTTACTCTGAAACATTACCTTGCTCTCAGGAAAGTGAAGTTCCGGGTTGAAAATGGTGACACGGGTGTACTCTGATAATAAATTTTCTCTTCAACTGTAAACTAAATTCACACAGTATAAGTGGATCAGGATCATGGTGTCTTTCTCACAGGCATATGTATATAGCAGTCCAAACATAAACTTTTATATAATGTTATTTTCCTCCTGGCTGAGTTTACAAATTTCACAATTTTATTTGTTTTTCAATTATTTGCGTGATTTATCCTCTTGCACATTGGTTGGTCATCGGTCTTTAAGTATGGTTTCTGGTGGATTCAATTGTCTTTGTTTTGCGGGTTTCTGCAAGAAGAATTTCAAGGCTGTACATTGTCCACACTGTTTGATAATTTTACTTTGAACATTAAAATTAATTCGCCCAGTCTATTATAAACGGATCAGGATCATGTGGCCCCATTCACAAACCGTGTAATATAAGTACACACACGAACTTTCGGACGGTTCTATAAAATTATCTTTCTCTTGGCGGACGTTACAACTTTCACAATTTTAGCGGTCTGGCCGTCAGTTTTGGCGCTTCTCCTATTGCCTGTTCATTGGCGAATAAGGACGCTCTCTTTTCGGGCGTTTCCATCTGGGACTGAGAAATGAGATTAGGCAATTTACCGCCAATCAAGCACCGCTCTGCAGTCATCCAGAAGCAAAAAAAATATTAATTTTCGGTAATATACGGGACGAGGATGGAGGCCAGGTTCAGAGAGCGCGCTCCGTCTGCAGATTAATATTATTTTCAGGGGAGGAAAAGCGCTTCAGACAGTGTGTAATAAACTAGGATTGACGCGCAGATGGAAAACACCCGAAGTCACCCCAGTCTGTATCAGCCCTTTTCTTAGACAATATGGGTGGCTCTGAAAAGAGCCTTTGGGTCTTTTAACTGACGTTTCACATGTTTATTTGTCCTTGGGGTTGGCGGGTCCGCCGGATTTCTTGGGCAAAAGCACGGCCTGGATATTGGGCAGTACCCCGCCCTGAGCGATGGTCACCCCTCCCAGCAGCTTGTTGAGCTCCTCGTCGTTGCGGACGGCCAGCTGCAGGTGTCTGGGGATGATGCGGGTCTTCTTGTTGTCTCGGGCCGCGTTGCCGGCCAACTCGAGGATTTCAGCCGTCAGGTACTCGAGTACAGCAGCCAGGTAGACTGGGGCTCCGGCACCCACTCGTTCAGCATAATTACCCTTTCTCAGGTGCCTGTGATCACGGCCCACCGGGAACTGCAGTCCGGACCGAGACGAGCGAGACTTGGGCTTGCTCTTAGCCTTACCACCGGTTTTCCCTCATCCACTCATTTCCACACACTCCTGAACAGAGAATGAGAAGATTGTTCCACGTTCGCCGTTTTTATAGGTTCTGGGGGATTGCGGAGGGGCACTTACGATTGGTGCTGCAGCACTTTCTCCAATTGCTGCTTTGGAATTAACCAATCAGCGAGTGTCCAATTCTCCAATGACCAGACGACAGCGGGAAAAGTGCGGAAAATGATTGTCAGTACCTAAAATTACCTGAAATTTTAAAAGCCCGCCAAGGGAAAAAAATTAAACTGTAGTTCAAACAAAGCTGTCAGCAATATCTGAGCGAGCATATACAGCCCACATGACCAGTCCTATTCTGTCCGCACGGAAAGTAAATTAATTATATCATAACTGTCTCTGGGAATGTATCCCTTTTTGTGAAAACACATCACATCATCGAAAGGTCTCTTCACAAACTATGGTGGAAGCACAGAAACAGCGATATGAGAGTTAATTTATTCTCATACAGATTCAGGGCACTTAGGAAACAGTATAGTGGAGTAATTGAGAGGCTTTACTTCATAACTCGAATACAAACAACAGCAAACACATAAATCCTATTCAACCTCATTCATTGTCACCGAAAAGTTTCACTGAGACAAGTGATTGAAAATGGAGACCTTTCTTGGAAAGATAGAGCCATTTGGGGTTTCAGCAACCTTTGGTGATATACTTGGAGCTGGTGTATTGTTCATCTTCTTTGTCCCTTCAAACACGGTGCTGTAGTCTTTGCCAGACTGCTACAGTATCCAGAACTCCAGCAATCTTGGTATCATCCACAAATTAACTAACCCGCCCTTCTACTTTTTACACAGGCCTCTTATATACATCACAGATCCCTGCAGACCTCCACTATTTACAGACCTCCTGCTCGAATCGGTCCCTTCAACCATGACCCACTGTCTTCCAGTGGCAAGCCAATTCTGATTCCAAACAGACAATTCGCGGCAGATCCCATGCATCTAAATCTTCTGGATTCATCTCCCATGAGGGAATTCGTCAAACGCCTTTGTCCATGTACACAATATCTACTGCCTTACTCTCATCAGTCTCTCTTGTTACCTAGTCAAACTCAGTCAATTTAGTCAAGCACAGCCTGACATGCTCAAAGCGATATTGGCTCTCACCAACTAGGCCATGAGTTTCCAAATGTTCATATATGCTGTCGCTAAGAGGCTTCTCCAGCAATTTTCCAACAACTGAAGTGAGACTCATCAGTTTATAGTTCCCAGGATTTTCTCCTATTCCCTTCTTAAATGGAGGTACAACATTGGACACTCACCAGTCCTTCAGGGTCTCTCCTGGTTCTAGATTACCCTGGAAACGCTGGAAATAATTGCCAGATGTAGCGTGTTATGGTAGTGTTTCAGCATTTTCTATTTTTATTTTAGATTTTCAGTATTTGTAAATTTTTTTAATGTTCACGTTTCTACAACTGGTTTTAGTAAAGATCTATTTCCTACAGTACGATGCTGAGGAAGTTTATCAGAGAGAGTTACAGCGTAATACTGGGATTGCCCAGCTCCGGGCCATCAGTGGTCTTTTTTCTTAAATCCCCAACCTGGTATTAAGGAGTGGTGTGTTGTATTGGTCTGTGTCCTCACTGGCCGGTCCTGTGTTATGGCAGCTCAGTGTACTTGGAATACAGTGCCAGTGTCTTAACAGCAGTGTGTCCTTACTTAACAAACTAAGATTGTCCATTCTGAACTCTAAACGTGGGTGGGATGTGATACGAGGGAATATATGGCCACAAGAGACCATTTGAATCACCCAGTAGGTGCTATCACCATGTACAACACACTCATCAGTCCTGTGCCCCACTCACTCCTAACCACTCTGCAGGTCGTTTCCCCTGAAAGACCCCTGCAGACAGTGTCCCACATGAGAACCACACTCAGAGGAATTCAAGACAACAGGAGCAGGAGTTCCCACCTGGCACCTCACCCCTTTCCCACTACCCAATGTGATCATGGATCTGTCCCAGGCCTCAGCTCCTCTTCTATACCAGTTGCACATACCCTCAAATCCCTGGTCTTTCCAAATTGTATCACCCTCCTCTTTAATTTCCTCCAGTGAACCATCCTCCAAGTTTTCCTCACCCTTTGCAAGACTTTCCTGCACTTCAACTTTAAATGACCACTCCCTCACCTGTGTCCCACCATTCCAGCTTCAGCCACTGCTAGAAACATCACAACATCTCCCTGTCAACACCTCTTAGGGACCTTGTGAGGTTCAAGAAAGTCACTACTCATCTTTCTAAACCCTGAAGGTCTTGGATCTGATTTCTTTGGAATTTTGTAATAAAACAACTCTGTCATCCCTGGAATTGTCCTGTTGAATCCATTGAGTGATCTGTTCTTCAGTGAGGGGACCAGAACTGTCCCCAGCCCTCCAGTGTGACCTCAACAACTCCCTGTCAAACGAAAACATAATTCCCTATTTCTAATTTCCAACCCACCTTTAATAAAGACCAATGTACTATTTCCCTCTCACTAGACAAGATTAAATTCCATCTGCCATTCCTCTGCCTGGATATCCAGATGATGAAGACCATGTCATGTCTAAGACAATCCTCCTCACTATCTTCACATCAGCAGATTTTTTGTATCGTGCTGATCTCACCAACTACATTAACATCCAAGTTGTTGATGTCTACCAGAAACAGAAAGGATCCTAGCCCCAATCGACGTGACACACCACACCACTGGTCACCAACGTAGAGTGAGAACAACAACTCTCCACCACTACCCTGTGCCTCCCATAAGCCAAGCTGCTTTTAGACCCAGTTTGCTCTTCACTTTGTATCTCATGGGTTCTGATCATTTGGACCAGACTCGCATGCCTGAAATGCAAAGGCCTCAGATAAGTCTATGTAAACAACACTGCCCTCATCAGCATACTGTACTTACTTTCAACTTCTAAACATTTAGTGTGTGGGGGCCCAAAGGCAGTCGGCACCACAGCAGACTACCTGCGTTGGATTAAACGGTTAGTCCATTGTTGTCAGTACTGGCCTGATGTGAAAACCCATCAAGATCAAGTAGGCGCAGAGTAAACTGCTAATTTTTCAGAGCAAAGTGAGATTTTTAACACTGGGGTAAAAGAGGGGCGAGACTGCGCAGGCGCATGACATCAGCCAGTAAAGCACGAAAGTTTTTAAATGAAGATCGCTGTATCCAGCGGACAACGGAGTGAGAGGCAGCAGAGTGGTAGGGCTTTGGCTCAATGGGCTTATGCGGTATTGGGACAAGGCAAGGTAGGAAGCATGTGTGCGAGGCCAGTTTTCTGTGCGCAGTGTCAGATGTGGGGGATCCTGGAGTCTCCCAGCCTCCCGGACGGCCATGTCCGCACCAGGTGTGTTGAGCTGCAGCTCCTGAGGGAACCGAGTTGGGGAACTGGATATGCAGGTCGATGACCTTCGCCTGGTCAGGGAAGCAAGGAGGTGATAGAGAGGAGTTATAGGCCGGTGGTCACACCGGGGTCACAGGAGACAGACAAGTCGGTTACGTTCCGGAGGGGGAAGGTAAATATTCAGGTACTACAGAGTATCCCTGTGTCTGAACCCCTTGACAAGAAGTACTCCTGTTATACTGTAGGGGGGACAGCCTACCTAGGGGAATCGGCAGTGGCCATGCCTCTGGCACGGAGTCTGGCCCTGTGGCTAAGAAGGGCAGGGAAGGGAAGAGGAAGGCAGTAGTGACAGGGGACTCTATAGTTAAGGGGTCAGACAGGCGATTCTGTGGATGCAGGAACGAAACTCGGATGGCAGTTTGCCTCCCAGGTGCCAGGGTCCGGGATTTTCGGATCGCATCCAAAATATCCTGCCGTGGGAACGTGAACAGCCAGAGGTCGTGGTAAAAATTGGTACCGGTTACGTAGGTAGGAAAAGGGAAGAGGTCCTGAAGAAAGACTACAGGGAGGTTGGAAGGAAGTTGAAAAGCTGGACGGCAAATGTAGTCATCTCGGTATTACTGACTGTGCCACGCGGCAGTGAGAATAGGAATACAATGAGGTGGAGGATAAATGTGTGGCTGGGGGATTTGAGCAGGGGGCAGGGCTTCAGATTTCTGGATGATTGGGAGTTCTTTTGGAGCAGGTGTGACCTGTACAAAAAGGATGGGTTGTACTTTCGCAGGGAGACCAATATCCTGGCAGGGAGGTTTGCTAAGGCCAATGGGGACAATTTAAACTAGAATTGTTGAGGGTTGGGAACAGAACTGAAGAGACTGAGGAAGAAGAGGTTAGCTCACAAATAGAGAAAGCTCGTAGACAGTGCGAGAAGGAGGATAGGCAGATGATAGAGATAGATAATCTCAGACTAGAGGCTTGAGATGTGTCTATTTTAATGCAAGGTGTGTTGTGAACAAAGCGAATGAGCTTAGAGCGTGGATCAGTACTTGGAGATATGATGTGGTGGCCATTACAGAGACTTGGATGCCTCAGGGACAGGATTGGTTACTTCAAGTGCCGGGTTTTGGATGTTTCATAAAGGACATAAAGGGAAGCAAAAGATGTAGGGTCGTGGCACTGCTGATCAGAGATAGTGTCATGGCTGCAGAAAATATGGACGCCATGAAAGGATTGTATACGGAGTCTCTGTGGGTGGAGCTTTGGAAAAGGAAGGGGTCAATAACTTTACTGGATGATTTTTGTAGGCTGCCCAATAGCAACTGAGTTATTAAGGAGCAGTTAAGGAAACAGTTCCTGGGAAGGTGTAATAACAACAGAGTTGTCATGATGGGAGATTTTAATTTCCCAAATATCAATTGGCATCTCCCTAGAGCAATGGTTTAAATGGGGTGGAGTTTGTTTGGTGTGTTCAGGAAGGTGTCTTGACACAGTATGTAGATATGCCTACAAGAGGAGAGGCTGTACTTGATTTGGTATTGGGAAATGAACCTGGTCAGATGTCAGATCTCTCGGTGGGAGAGCATTTTGGAGATAGTGATCATAATTCCATCTCCTTTATAACAGCATTGGAGAGGGACAGGAACAGACAAGTTAGAAAAGCGTTTAATTTGAGTAAGGGGAATTATGAGGCTATCAGACTGGAAATTGGAGGCTTACATTGGAAACAGATGTTCTCAAGGAAAAGTACCTAAGAAATGTGGCAAATATTCAGAGGATATCTGTGTACAGTTCTGTATAGGTACTTTCCAATGAGACAGGGAAGTTATTGTAGGGTACAGGAACCGTGGTGTACAAAAGCTGTAATAGATATAATCAAGAAGAAATGAAAAGCTTACAAAAGGTTCAGGGAGCCAGTTAATGTTAGAGATCTAGAAGATTATAAGGCTACTAGAACTGAGCTGCAAAAGGAAATTAGGAGAGCCAGACAGTGTGACAGTGTGACAGTGCGAAAGTGTGTATGGAACCGACGGAAATAGAAGTGGTACTGAATGAATACTTTACTTCAGTATTCACTATGGAAAAGGATCTTAGTGATGACTTGCAGCAGACTGAAAAGCTTGAGCATGTATATATTAAGAAAGAGGATGTGCTGGAGCATTTGGAAATCATCAAGTTGGATAAGTTGCCGGGACCGGACGAAATGTACCCGAGACTACGGTGGGAGGCGAGGGAGGAGATTGCTGAGCCTCTGATGATGATCTTTGCGTCATCAGTGGGGACAGGAGAGGTTCCAGAGGATTGGAGGGTTGTGAACGTTGTACCTTTATTCAAGTAAGGGAATAGAGATAGCCCAGGAAATTATAGAACAGTGAGTCTTACCTCAGTGGTTGGTAACTGATGGAGAAGATCCTGAGAAGCAAGATTTATGAACATCTGGAGAGGTCTAATTGTCATGGTCCAGTCCGTGAAGACCGCGTTCTGGTTCATGGTCCGGTCCATTAAGTCCAGACTCGGGGTCTTCTAGCTTTCCGTTGTTTCATTCGGGCTTAATCATAGGCACCTGATTCTCATATTGGGACCTGGAATATAAGTGGCCCTGGGTTCGAGTGCAGATGTTGGTTTGTCTTGTCGGTATCCTGTCCTTGCCCCTGTGGGGTAAGTCAGGCTGGTCTTGCTGTCAACCTATGGTGTGATCTGTCCCTTCCTGCCCTTGCCTCCGGTGGGTAAGTCAGCTGTCCTTGCCGTTACCTTGAGGCTGGGCTGGGCACTTCCTTCGCTCTGAAGCCTTGCCGGTTACCTCACCTGCGTCCTTGCGTGTATTGCCGTCAAGTTCAGCAGCCGGAGTGAGACCGGAGCCTTGCCATGCCAACAGAAGGAACTATATATCGTTAAGCTTGGAACTGTCTCTTTGTGTCCCTGTGTTTAGTGTCCATGTATGAGTGCCGGTCCTATGTCCTATCCCCAGGAGGGGATCTGACTCTGTATAAAGCCCCGGCCCTACGTCCTGTTCCCAAAAAAGGATCCTGGCTCTGTGTTCTGTGTTCCTGTGCTCTAGTCCTAGTCTGAGTGTTCCTGTGCTCAAGTCCGAGGTTCTGAGGAGGTTCCATTCCATGTCCAAGGCTCCAAGGAGGTTTCAGTCCATGACCAAGTCCAAGTCGTAGCCGAGGCCCTGATTCCTGGTCCCGTCCGGGGCGAGTGTCCATGTCTCCACGCTTCTGCTTTGCTCTCCCTCGACCTAGGCTCTGTGTTCCTGCTCTCCGTCGATCAAGACCAAGTCTGAGCTTCATGTCCTCGTCCAGGTCTGATCTTCAAGTCTTTGTTCACCCCTGGAGTCCCGCATCCTGCCCCACGTCCAGTCCTGTTGCCTTGCCGCGTCCAGTCCTCAGCTAGATCCGGTGTCTGAGCCCGAGTCAAGACCCAGGTTCCGGGTCCGTGTCCCGTCTCTGGCTCGGATTCCTTGCCCAGGTTCCCAGTTCCTAGTTCCTCGTCAAGGTCCCACTTTCCTGCCCATGTCAGGTCCTAGCCCATGACCTGACACCGAGTCTTGTCCAGTGTCGTTTCTTCGCCACTTCCCTTGCTTTCTTGATACACCCAGTCCTCTCCCTAGTACTTCAGAGTCTGTGTCTTGCATTTGGGTCCATTCCCAACGCCCTCCTTATGACAATAATATGACTAGGAGTAGCAAACACGGATTGGTCAAGGGCAGGTCGTGCCTTACGAGCCTGATTGAATTTTTTTCAGGATGTGACTAAACACATTGAAGAAGGAAGAGCAGTAGATGTAGTGTGTATGGATTTCAGCAAGGCATTTGATAAGGTACCCCACGCAAAGCTTATTAAGGAAGTAAGGAGGCATGGGATCCAAGGGGACATTGCTTTGTGGATCCAGAACTGGCTTGCCCACAGAAGGCAAAGAGTGGTTGTAGACGTATCATAATCTGCCTGGAGTTTGGTCGCCAGTGGAGTGCCTCAGGGATCTGTTCTGGGACCCTTCCTCTTCGTGATCTTTATAAATGACCTGGACGAGGAAGTGGAGGGATGGGGTAGTAGGTTTGCTGATGACACAAAGGTTGGAGGTGTTGTGGACAGTGTGGAGGGCTGTCAAAGGTACAGCGGGACAAGAATAGGATGCAAAACTGGGCTGACAAGTGGCAGATGGAGCTCAATCCAGATATGTGTGAAGTGGTTCATTTCGGACGGTCAAATATGATGGCAGAATATTGTATTAATGGTAAGGCTCTTGACAGTGTGGAGGATCGGATGACTTGGGATCTGAGTCCATAGGACGCTCAAAGCAGTTGAGCAGATTGACTCTTTGGTTAAGAAACCATACGGTTTATTGGCCTTCATCAATCGTGGGATTGAGTTTAGGAGCCGAGGGGTAATGTTGCATCTATATAGGGTCAGATCCCACTTGGAGTACTGTGCTCAGTTCTGGTCGCCTCACTACGGGAAGGATGCGGAAGAGATAGCAAGGGTGCAGAGGAGATTTACAAGGATGTTGCCTGGATTGGGGAGCATGCCTTGTGAGAATAGGTTGAGTGAACTTGGCCTTTTCTCTTTGGAGTGAAGGAGGATGAGAGGTGACCTGATAGAGGTGTACAGGATGATAAGAGGCATTGATCGTGTGGATAGTCAGAGGCTTTTTCCCAGGGCTGAAATGGTTGCTGCCGCAAGAGGACACTGGTTTAAGGGGCTGGTGAGTAGGTACAGAGGAGATGTCGGGGCAAGTTTTTTACTCACAGTGGTGAGTGCGTGGAATGGGCCGCCGGTAACGATGCTGAGGCGGATACATTAGGGTCTTCTAAGAGCCTTTTCGATAGGTACATGGAGCTTCGAAAAATAGAGGGCTATATGTTAGCCTAGTAATTTCCGAGGTAGGGACATGATCGACACAAATTTGTGGGCCGAAGAGCCTGTATTCTGCTGTACGTTTTCTATCTTTCTAATACCCTTTAGGGGAGGAAATCTGCCGTCCTTTCGACAGCCTCTGTGCAACTCCAGGCACAGTGGCGTGACGGACCACTGCCGTTTGAAATGGGTTAGAAAGTCACTCCAGATGGACTGGGTATTGGGAGACATTGCTGGCAATTTGTACTTGTGATTCAGTATAGGTGCACGGTTTTTTCACATTGCCGTCTCGGCTTCGATAAGTTATGAACAGCGAACCGTCCATAGCCGGATGCGTTTCAAATTAAAACAGAACCCTGTCATATTCTGATGCCGTATTTGTACCGATCGGTGATAAAAATGGAAATTTAATTCACAGTCACTCTCATATCGGAATACTAACGTTCGGCGACCCTGCCGGTGAATGTAATTGTAATTAATGTGAATTAATTGCTTGTTTGTGTGTTTTTGGGATTAGTAACCCGATTCGTCGTCTTTTGCGCATTGGTTGCAGTCAGTCTTTGTTGGGTAGTTTATGTGCCTTTGTTTAGTGGGTTCCTGAAAGAAGAATTTCAAGACTGTGTATAGTGTACATAATTTGGTAATTTTACTCTGAAACATTACCTTGCTCTCAGGAAAGTGAAGTTCCGGGTTGAAAATGGTGACACGGGTGTACTCTGATAATAAATTTTCTCTTCAACTGTAAACTAAATTCACACAGTATAAGTGGATCAGGATCATGGTGTCTTTCTCACAGGCATATGTATATAGCAGTCCAAACATAAACTTTTATATAAAGTTATTTTCCTCCTGGCTGAGTTTACAAATTTCACAATTTTATTTGTTTTTCAATTATTTGCGTGATTTATCCTCCTGCACATTGGTTGGTCATCGGTCTTTAAGTATGGTTTCTGGTGGATTCAATTGTCTTTGTTTTGCGGGTTTCTGCAAGAAGAATTTCAAGGCTGTACATTGTCCACACTGTTTGATAATTTTACTTTGAACATTAAAATTAATTCGCCCAGTCTATTATAAACGGATCAGGATCATGTGGCCCCATTCACAAACCGTGTAATATAAGTACACACACGAACTTTCGGACGGTTCTATAAAATTATCTTTCTCTTGGCGGACGTTACAACTTTCACAATTTTAGCGGTCTGGCCGTCAGTTTTGGCGCTTCTCCTATTGCCTGTTCATTGGCGATTAAGGACGCTCTCTTTTTGGGCGTTTCCATCTGGGACTGAGAAATGAGATTAGGCAATTTACCGCCAATCAAGCACCGCTCTGCAGTCATCCAGAAGCAAAAAAATATTAATTTTCAGTAATATACGGGACGATGATGGAGGCCAGGTTCAGAGAGCGCGCTCCGTCTGCAGATTAATATTATTTTCAGGGGAGGAAAAGCGTTTCAGACAGTGTGTAATAAACTAGGATTGACGCGCAGATGGAAAACACCCGGAGTCTCCCCAGTCTGTATCAGCCCTTTCTGTAGACAATATAGGTGGCTCTGAAAAGAACCTTTGGGTCTTTTAACTGACGTTTCACATGTTTATTTGTCCTTGGGGTTGGCGGGTCCGCCGGATTTCTTGGGCAAAAGCACGGCCTGGATATTGGGCAGTACCCCGCCCTGAGCGATGGTCACCCCTCCCAGCAGCTTGTTGAGCTCCTCGTCGTTGCGGACGGCCAGCTGCAGGTGCCTGGGGATGATGCGGGTCTTCTTGTTGTCTCGGGCCGCGTTGCCGGCCAACTCGAGGATTTCAGCCGTCAGGTACTCGAGTACCGCAGCCAGGTAGACTGGGGCTCCGGCACCCACTCGTTCAGCATAATTACCCTTTCTCAGGTGCCTGTGATCACGGCCCACCGGGAACTGCAGTCCGGACCGAGACGAGCGAGACTTGGGCTTGCTCTTAGCCTTACCACCGGTTTTCCCTCATCCACTCATTTCCACACACTCCTGAACAGAGAATGAGAAGATTGTTCCACGTTCGCCGTTTTTATAGGTTCTGGGGGATTGCGGAGGGGCACTTACGATTGGTGCTGCAGCACTTTCTCCAATTGCTGCTTTGGAATTAACCAATCAGCGAGTGTCCAATTCTCCAATGACCAGACGGCAGCGGGAAAAGTGCGGAAAATGACTGTCAGTACCTAAAATTACCTGAAATTTTAAAAGCCCGCCAAGGGAAAAAAATTAAACTGTAGTACAAACAAAGCTGTCAGCAATATCTGAGCGAGCATATACAGCCCACATGACCAGTCCTATTCTGTCCGCACGGAAAGTAAATTAATTATATCATAACTGTCTCTGGGAATGTATCCCTTTTTGTGAAAACACATCACATCATCGAAAGGTCTCTTCACAAACTATGGTGGAAGCACAGAAACAGCGATATGAGAGTTAATTTATTCTCATACAGATTCAGGGCACTTAGGAAACAGTATAGTGGAGTAATTGAGAGGCTTTACTTCATAACTCGAATACAAACAACAGCAAACACATAAATCCTATTCAACCTCATTCATTGTCACCGAAAAGTTTCACTGAGACAAGTGATTGAAAATGGAGACCTTTCTTGGAAAGATAGAGCCATTTGGGGTTTCAGCAACCTTTGGTGATATACTTGGAGCTGGTGTATTGTTCATCTTCTTTGTCCCTTCAAACACGGTGCTGTAGTCTTTGCCAGACTGCTACAGTATCCAGAACTCCAGCAATCTTGGTATCATCCACAAATTAACTAACCCGCCCTTCTACTTTTTACACAGGCCTCTTATATACATCACAGATCCCTGCAGACCTCCACTATTTACAGACCTCCTGCTCGAATCGGTCCCTTCAACCATGACCCACTGTCTTCCAGTGGCAAGCCAATTCTGATTCCAAACAGACAATTCGCGGCAGATCCCATGCATCTAAATCTTCTGGATTCATCTCCCATGAGGGAATTCGTCAAACGCCTATGTCCATGTACACAATATCTACTGCCTTACTCTCATCAGTCTCTCTTGTTACCTAGTCAAACTCAGTCAATTTAGTCAAGCACAGCCTGACATGCTCAAAGCGATATTGGCTCTCACCAACTAGGCCATGAGTTTCCAAATGTTCATATATGCTGTCGCTAAGAGGCTTCTCCAGCAATTTTCCAACAACTGAAGTGAGACTCATCAGTTTATAGTTCCCAGGATTTTCTCCTATTCCCTTCTTAAATGGAGGTACAACATTGGACACTCACCAGTCCTTCAGGGTCTCTCCTGGTTCTAGATTACCCTGGAAACGCTGGAAATAATTGCCAGATGTAGCGTGTTATGGTAGTGTTTCAGCATTTTCTATTTTTATTTTAGATTTTCAGTATTTGTAAATTTTCTTTAATGTTCACGTTTCTACAACTGGTTTTAGTAAAGATCTATTTCCTACAGTACGATGCTGAGGAAGTTTATCAGAGAGAGTTACAGCGTAATACTGGGATTGCCCAGCTCCGGGCCATCAGTGGTCTTTTTTCTTAAATCCCCAACCTGGTATTAAGGAGTGGTGTGTTGTATTGGTCTGTGTCCTCACTGGCCGGTCCTGTGTTATGGCAGCTCAGTGTACTTGGAATACAGTGCCAGTGTCTTAACAGCAGTGTGTCCTTACTTAACAAACTAAGATTGTCCATTCTGAACTCTAAACGTGGGTGGGATGTGATACGAGGGAATATATGGCCACAAGAGACCATTTGAATCACCCAGTAGGTGCTATCACTTTGTACAACACACTCATCAGTCCTGTGCCCCACTCACTCCTAACCACTCTGCAGGTCGTTTCCCCTGAAAGACCCCTGCAGACAGTGTCCCACATGAGAACCACACTCAGAGGAATTCAAGACAACAGGAGCAGGAGTACCCACCTGGCACCTCACCCCTTTCCCACTACCCAATGTGATCATGGATCTGTCCCAGGCCTCAGCTCCTCTTCTATACCAGTTGCACATACCCTCAAATCCCTGGTCTTTCCAAATTGTATCACCCTCCTCTTTAATTTCCTCCAGTGAACCATCCTCCAAGTTTTCCTCACCCTTTGCAAGACTTTCCTGCACTTCAACTTTAAATGACCACTCCCTCACCTGTGTCCCACCATTCCAGCTTCAGCCACTGCTAGAAACATCACAACATCTCCCTGTCAACACCTCTTAGGGACCTTGTGAGGTTCAAGAAAGTCACTCCTCATCTTTCTAAACCCTGAAGGTCTTGGATCTGATTTCTTTGGAATTTTGTAATAAAACAACTCTGTCATCCCTGGAATTGTCCTGTTGAATCCATTGAGTGATCTGTTCTTCAGTGAGGGGACCAGAACTGTCCCCAGCCCTCCAGTGTGACCTCAACAACTCCCTGTGAAACGAAAACATAATTCCCTATTTCTAATTTCCAACCCACCTTTAATAAAGACCAATGTACTATTTCCCTCTCACTAGACAAGATTAAATTCCATCTGCCATTCCTCTGCCTGGATATCCAGATGATGAAGACCATGTCATGTCTAAGACAATCCTCCTCACTATCTTCACATCAGCAGATTTTTTGTATCGTGCTGATCTCACCAACTACATTAACATCCAAGTTGTTGATGTCTACCAGAAACAGAAAGGATCCTAGCCCCAATCGACGTGACACACCACACCACTGGTCACCAACGTAGAGTGAGAACAACAACTCTCCACCACTACCCTGTGCCTCCCATAAGC
Source organism: Hypanus sabinus (assembly GCF_030144855.1). Taxonomy (NCBI): domain Eukaryota; kingdom Metazoa; phylum Chordata; class Chondrichthyes; order Myliobatiformes; family Dasyatidae; genus Hypanus; species Hypanus sabinus. Next base: position 30,756,172 of record NC_082734.1, read on the forward strand.
CAAGCTGCTTTTAGACCTAGTTTGCACTTCACTTTGTATCTCGTGGGTTCTGATCGTTTGGATCAGACTCGCATGCCTGAAATGCAAAGGCCTCAGATAAGTCTATGTAAACAACGCTGCCCTCATCAGCATACTGTACTTACTTTCAACTTCTAAACATTTAGTGTGTGGGGGCCCAAAGGCAGTCGGCACCACAGCAGACTACCTACGTTGGATTAAACGGTTAGTCCATTGTTGTCAGTACTGGCCTGATGTGAAAACCCATCAAGATCAAGTAGGCGCAGAGTAAACTGCTAATTTTTCAGAGCAAAGTGAGATTTTTAACACTGGGGTAAAAGAGGGGCGAGACTGCGCAGGCGCATGACATCAGCCAGTAAAGCACGAAAGTTTTTAAATGAAGATCGCTGTATGCAGCGGACAACGGAGTGAGAGGCAGCAGAGTGGTAGGGCTTTGGCTCAATGGGCTTAGGCGGTAATGGGACAAGGCAAGGTAGGAAGCATGTGTGCGAGGCCAGTTTTCTGTGCGCGGTGTCAGATGTGGGGGATCCTGGAGTCTCCCAGCTTCCCGGACGGCCATGTCCGCACCAGGTGTGTTGAGCTGCAGCTCCTGAGGGAACCGAGTTGGGGAACTGGATATGCAGGTCGATGACCTTCGCCTGGTCAGGGAAGCAAGGAGGTGATAGAGAGGAGTTATAGGCCGGTGGTCACACCGGGGTCACAGGAGACAGACAAGTCGGTTACGTTCCGGAGGGGGAAGGTAAATATTCAGGTACTACAGATTATCCCTGTGTCTGAACCCCTTGACAAGAAGTACTCCTGTTTTACTGTAGGGGGGACAGCCTACCTAGGGGAATCGGCAGTGGCCATGCCTCTGGCACGGAGTCTGACCCTGTGGCTAAGAAGGGCAGGGAAGGGAAGAGGAAGGCAGTAGTGACAGGGGACTCTATAGTTAAGGGGTTTGACAGGCGATTCTGTGGATGCAGGAACGAAACTCGGGTGGCAGTTTGCCTCCCAGGTGCCAGGGTCCGGGATTTTCGGATCGCATCCAAAATATCCTGCCGTGGGAAGGTGAACAGCCAGAGGTCGTGGTACAAATTGGTACCGGTTACGTAGGTAGGAAAAGGGAAGAGGTCCTGAAGAAAGACTACAGGAAGGTTGGAAGGAAGTTGAAAAGCTGGACGGTAAATGTAGTCATCTCGGTATTACTGACTGTGCCACGCGGCAGTGAGAATAGGAATACAATGAGGTGGAGGATAACTGTGTGGCTGGTGGATTTGAGCAGGCGGCAGGGCTTCAGATTTCTGGATGATTGGGAGCTCTTTTGGAGCAGGTGTGACCTGTACAAAAAGGATGGGTTGTACTTTCGCAGGGAGACCAATATCCTGGCAGGGAGGTTTGCTAAGGCTAATTGGGACAGTTTAAACTAGAATTGTTGAGGGTTGGGAACAGAACTGAAGAGACTGAGGAAGAAGAGGTTAGCTCACAAATAGAGAAAGCTCATAGACAGTGCGAGAAGGAGGATAGGCAGGTGATAGAGATAGATAATCTCAGACTAGAGTCTTGAGATGTGTCTATTTTAATGCAAGGAGTGTTGTGAACAAAGCGAATGAGCTTAGAGCGTGGATCAGTACTTGGAGATATGATGTGGTGGCCATTTCAGAGACTTGGAGGCCTCAGGGACAGGATTGGTTACTTCAAGTGCCGGGTTTTGGATGTTTCATAAAGGACAGGGAGGGAAGCAAAAGATGTAGGGACGGGGCACTGCTGATCAGAGATAGTGTCATGGCTGCAGAAAATATGGACGCCATGGAAGGATTGTATACGGTCTCTGTGGGTGGAGCTTTGGAACAGGAAGGGGTCAATAACTTTACTGTGTGCTTTTTGTAGGCTGCCCAATAGCAACTGAGGTATTGAGGAGCAGATAAGGAAACAGTTCCTGGGAAGGTGTAATAACAACTGAGTTGTCATGATGGGAGATTTTAATTTCCCAAATATCAATTGGCATCTCCCTGAGCAATGGGTTTAAATGGGGTGGAGTTTGTTAGGTGTGTTCAGGAAGGTGTCTTGACACAGTATGTAGATATGCCTACAAGAGGAGAGGCGGTACTTGATTTGGTATTGGGAAATGAACCTGGTCAGATGTCAGATCTCTCGGTGGGAGAGCATTTTGGAGATAGTGCTCATAATTCCATCTCCTTTATAACAGCACTGGAGAGAGACAGTAACAGACAAGTTAGAAAAGCGTTTAATTTGAGTACGGGGAATTATGAGGCTATCAGGCTGGAAATTGGAGGCTTACATTGGAAACAGATGTTCTCAAAGAAAAGTACGTAAGAATTGTGGCAAATATTCAGAGGATATCTGTGTACAGTTCTGTATAGGTACTTTCCAATGAGACAGGGAAGTTATTGTAGGGTACAGGAACCGTGGTGTACAAAAGCTGTAATAGATATAATCAAGAAGAAATGAAAAGCTTACAAAAGGTTCAGGGAGCCAGTTAATGTTATTGATCTAGAAGATTATAAGGCTACTAGAACTGAGCTGCAAAAGGAAATTAGGCGAGCCAGAAGGGGCCATGAGTTGGCCTTGGCGGGCAGGATTAAGGAAAGCCCCAGTGCATTCTACAAGTATGTGAAGAGCAGGAGGATAAGACGTGAAAAAATAGGACCTATCAAGTGTGACAGTGCGAAAGTGTGTATGGAACCGACGGAAATAGAAGTGGTACTGAATGAATACTTTGCTTCAGTATTCACTATGGAAAAGGATCTTAGTGATGACTTGCAGCAGACTGAAAAGCTTGAGCATGTATATATTAAGAAAGAGGATGTGCTGGAGCATTTGGAAAGCATCAAGTTGGATAAGTTGCTGGGACCGGACGAAATGTACCCGAGACTACGGTGGGAGGCGAGGGAGGAGATTGCTGAGCCTCTGGTGATGATCTTTGCGTCATCAGTGGGGACAGTTGAGGTTCCAGAGGATTGGAGGGTGGTGAATGTCGTTCCTTTGTTCAAGTAATGGAATAGAGATAGCCCAGGAAATTATAGAACAGTGAGTCTTACCTCAGTGGTTGGTAACTGATGGAGAAGTTCCTGAGAGGCAGGATTTATGAACATCTGGAGAGGTCTAATTGTCATGGTCCAGTCCGTGAAGACCGCGTTCTGGTTCATGGTCCGGTCCATTAAGTCCAGACTCGGGGTCTTCTAGCTTTCCGTTGTTTCATTCGGGCTTAATCATAGGCACCTGATTCTCATATTGGGACCTGGAATATAAGTGGCCCTGGGTTCGAGTGCAGGTGTTGGTTTGTCTTGTAGGTATCCTGTCCTTGCCCCTGTGGGGTAAGTCAGGCTGGTCTTGCTGTCAACCTATGGTGGGATCTGTCCCTTCCTCTCCTTGCCTCCGGTGGGTAAGTCAGCTGTCCTTGCCGTTACCTTGAGGCTGGGCTGGGCACTTCCTTCCCTCTGAAGCCTTGCCGGTTACCTCACCTGCGTCCTTGCGTGTATTGCCGTCAAGTTCAGCAGCCGGAGTGAGACCGGAGCCTTGCCATGCCAACAGAAGGAACTATATATCGTTAAGCATGGAACTGTCTCTTTGTGTCCCTGTGTTTAGTGTCCATGTATGAGTGCCGGTCCTATGTCCTATCCCCAGGAGGGGATCTGACTCTGTATAAAGCCCCGGCCCTACGTCCTGTTCCCAAAAAAGGATCCTGGCTCTGTGTTCTGTGTTATTGTGCTCTAGTCCTAGTCTGAGTGTTCCTGTGCTCAAGTCCAAGGTTTTGAGGAGGTTTCATTCCATGTCCAAGGCTCCAAGGAGGTTCCAGTCCATGACCAAGTCCAAGTCGTAGCCCAGGCCCTGATTCCTGGTCCCGTCCGGGGCTAGTGTCCATGTCCAGCTATGCCTCTCCACACTTCTGCTTTGCTGTCCCTCGACCTAGGCTCTGTGTTCCTGCTCTCCGTCGATCAAGACCAAGTCTGAGCTTCATGTCCTCGTCCAGGTCTGAGCTTCATGTCTTTGTCCAGCCCTGGAGTCCCGCATCCTGCCCCACGTCCAGTCCTGTTGCCTTGCCACGTCCAGTCCTCACCTGGATCCGGTGTCTGAGCCCGAGTCAAGACCCAGGTTCCGGGTCCCTGTCCCATCTCTGGCTCGGAGTCCTTGCCCAGGTTCCCAGTTCCTAGTTCCTCGTCAAGGCCCCACTTTCCTGTCCATGTCAGGTCCTAGCCCATGCCCTGACTCCGAGTCTTGTCCATTGCCTGTGTCTTGTCCAGTGTCGTTTCTTCGCCACTTCCCTTGCTTTCTTTATACACCTAGTCCTCTCCCTAGTACTTCAGAGTCTGTGTCTTGCATTTGGGTCCATTCCCAACGCCCTCCTTATGACAATAATATGACTAGGAGTAGCAAACACGGATTGGTCAAGGGCAGGTTGTGCCTTACGAGCCTGATTGAATTTTTTCAGGATGTGACTAAACACATTGAAGAAGGAAGAGCAGTAGATGTAGTGTATATGGATTTCAGCAAGGCATTTGATAAGGTACCCCTCGCAAAGCTTATTAAGGAAGTAAGGAGGCATGGGATCCAAGTGGACATTGCTTTGTGGATCCAGAACTGGCTTGCCCACAGAAGGCAAAGAGTGTTTGTAGATGTGTCATATACTGCCTGGAGTTTGGTCACCAGTGGAGTGAATCAGGGATCTGTTCTGGGACCCTTACTCTTTGTGATCTTTATAAATGACCTGGACGAGGAAGTGGAGGGATGGGGTAGTAGGATTGCTGATGACACAAAGGTTGGAGGTGTTGTGGACAGTGTGGAGGGCTGTCAAAGGTATAGCGGGACATGAATAAGATGCAAAACTGGGCTGACAATTGGCAGATGGCGCGCAACCCAGATATGTTTGAAGTGGTTCATTTCGGTTGGTCAAATATGATGACAGAATATAGTATTAATGGTAAGGCTCTTGACAGTGTGGAGGATCGGATGTCTTGGGATCTGAGTCCATAGGACGCTCAAAGCAGTTGAGCAGATTGACTCTTTGGTTAAGAAGCCATACGGTTTATTGGCCTTCATCAATCGTGGGATTGAGTTTAGGAGCCGAGAGGTAATGCTGCATCTATATAGGACCCTGGTCAGACCCCACTTGGAGTACTGAGTTCAGTTCTGGTCGCCTCACTGCAGGAAGGAGGTGGAAGCCATAGCGAGGGTGCAGAGGAGATTTCCAAGGATGTTGCCTGGATTGGGGAGCATGCCTTGTGAGAACAGCTTGAGTGAACTTGGCCTTTTCTCCTTGGAGTGAAGGAGGATGAGAGGTGACCTGATAGAGGTGTACTGGATGATGAGAGGCATTGATCGTGTGGATAGTCAGAGGCTTTTTCCCAGGGCTGAAATGGTTGCTGCCACAAGAGGACACTGGTTTAAGGGGCTGGGGAGTAGGTACAGAGGAGACGTCGGGGCAAGTTTTTTACTCACAGTGGTGAGTGCGTGGAATGGGCTGCCGGTAACTGTGATGAGGCGGATACGTTAGGGTCTTTTAAGAGGCTTTTAGATAGGTAAATGGAGCTTCGTAAAATAGAGGTCTATATGTTAGCCTAGTAATTTCCGAGGTAGGGACATATTCGACACAACTTTGTAGGCCGAAGGGCCTGTATTGTGCTGTACGTTTTCTATGTTTCTAATACCCTTTAGGGGAGGAAATCTGCCGACCTTTCGACAGCCTCTGTGCAACTCCAGGCACAGTGGTGTGACAGACCACTGCCCTCTGAAATTGGTTAGAAAGTCACTCCAGAAGGACTGGGGATTGGGAGACATTGCTGGCAATACCCACACCTCTTGAAAGAATTAAACCAATCCCAAAAAAGTCTGGCAGAGATTAAGGCCTTTCAGCCCACACGAGATAACACAGGTTGTTCAGATAATCGACTAACACCCACGTAGGTTCAGACTTGCCGTGAGCGGATCAGAATTTTCACAATTTAGTTGTAATTAACTCTGTCTGAGATCTACAATTCCAAGATCCCCAGTTCCAAGTAGAAATTAAATGATTCTCAGCGGCAGCTTATTTCGCCTTCGCTTCCACCAGCGGTGCCGGAGTCTGGGCGGGTTGAGATTGGCATCAGCCAGCCACCGTAATTGCTCCCTTCATTCTTCTATTCAAAACATTAGATAAATATAATAATTTTCATACGTCCAAACAAACCAATGACAATCTTGTTATCCTGAATCCTTCATTAGCATAGGGTGGAGCCACATTGCCGATTTAATCCGCACTCCGAGTGAGTTCCGCATTTTCTGGGTCGGTAACTGACTGAAGAAATGCCTGAAACCAAAGCTCCGAAGAAAGGCGCCAAGAAAGCCGTGTCCAAGGCCAAGGGCACCAAGAGGCGCAGGAGGTCGAGGAGGGAGAGTTACTCCATCTACGTCTACAAGGTGATGAAGCAGGTTCACCCCGACACCGGCATCTCCTCCAAGGCCATGAGCGTCATGAACTCGTTCGTGAACGATATTTTCGAGCGCATCGCGCGCGAGGCTTCCCGCCTGGCCCATTACAACAAGCGGTCGACCATCTCCTCTCGGGAGATCCAGACCGCCGTGCGCCTGCTGCTGCCCGGGGAGCTGGCCAAGCACGCCGTGTCGGAAGGGACAAAGGCGGTCACCAAGTACACCAGCTCCAAGTGAAGCTCCATCAACTAAACAAACCGAAAACTTCGGCTCTTTTAAGAGCCACTCACTCCATCGCTGAAAGAGTTGCTCCAGTATTTCAGCAGTGATTAATAACTAACCTTTCCTTGCAGATTTTCAGTTTAGAAATAATTATTGTTTATTGCAATCCGTATGTCCGTTTTAACCCCGGACTCGCTCTCACTACCCTGTGTCCTGTCACGGAGCATTTTCCCCTTTTGTTATCGACTTGTTTCCGACTTCAGACATGCACACACACAACTATATACAAAGTGCATCGTTGTGAGGCAGATACTTGCTGTTACTGATTCGCTTTATCACCAACAGTTCCCTGTGCTGGAACTGTCCTGCGTCTTATTTGTACTTGTGATTCAGTATAGATTCACCGTTTTTTCACATTGCAGTCTCGGCCTCCATCGTGAACTGCGAACCGTCCATAGCCGGATGCGTTTCAAATTAAAACAAAATCCTGTCGTGTTCTGATTCCGTATTTGTACCGATCGATGATTAAAATGAAAATTTAATTCACAGTCACTCATATCGGAATACTAACTTTCGGTGACACTGCTGGTGAATGTAATTGTAATTAATGTGAATTAATTGCTTGTTTGTGGGTTCTTTTAGGGGGTTATTAACCCGATTTATCGTCTTTTGCGCATTGGTTGTGGTCAGTCTTTATTGGGTGGTTTATGAGCTTTTTTGTGGGTTCCTGAAAGAAGAATTTCAAGACTGTGTATAGTGTACAAAATTTGGTCATTTTACTTTGAAACATTACTGTGCTCTCAGGAAAGTGAAGTTCCGGCTTGAAAGTGGTGACACGGGTGTACTCTGATTATAAATTTTACTTTGAACTGTAAACTAAATTCACACAGTATAAGTGGATCAGGATCATGGTGTCTTTCTCACAGGCATATGTACATAAAAGTTTATGTTTGGACTGTTAAATAAAGTTATTTTTCTCCTGGCTGACTTCACAAATTTCAATTTTATTTGTTTTTGTAATTATTTGTGCCATTTTCCTCTTGCACATTGGTTGGTCGTCGGTCTTTGCTAAGCGTGTTTTATTCCTGGATTCAATTGTCTTTGTTTTGCGGGTTTCTGCAAAAAGAATTTCACGGCTGCACATTCTCTACACAGTTTGATAATTTTACTTTGAACATTAGACTTAATTCGCGCAGTTTATTAAAAACGGATCAGGATCATGTGGCCCCATTCACAAACATAATATAAATACACACACAAACTTTCGGACGGTTCTATAAAATTATCTTTCTCTTCGCGGACGTTACAGCTTTCACAATTTTAGTGGTCTGGCCGTTAGTTTTGGCGCTTCTCCTATTGCCTGTTCATTGGCGAATAAGGACGCTCTCCAATCGGGCATTTCCTCTCAGAACTGGGAAATCCCTAATGAGATTAGGCAATTTACCGCCAATCAAGCACCGCTCTGCAGTCATCCAAGAGGTAGAAAAACATTAATTCTCGGTAAAATACGGGACTAGAACGGAGGCCAGGTTCAGAGAGAGCGCTGTATGCAGAATAATACTATTTTCAGGGAAGGAAACGCGCTTCAGAGTTTAATACGCTACGAATGGAGCGCAGATCGAAAAAAGCTGGAGTCACCCCCATCACCCCTTTCCGCAGACAATATGGGTGGCTCTGAAAAGAGCCTTTGGGTCTTTTAACTGACGTTTCACTTGTTTATTTGCCCTTGGGGTTGGCGGGTCCGCCGGATTTCTTGGGCAAAAGCACGGCCTGGATATTGGGCAGTACCCCGCCCTGAGCGATGGTCACCCCTCCCAGCAGCTTGTTGAGCTCCTCGTCGTTGCGGACGGCCAGCTGCAGGTGTCTGGGGATGATGCGGGTCTTCTTGTTGTCTCGGGCCGCGTTGCCGGCCAACTCGAGGATTTCAGCCGTCAGGTACTCGAGTACAGCAGCCAGGTAGACTGGGGCTCCGGCACCCACCCGCTCAGCATAATTACCCTTTCTCAGGTGCCTGTGAACACGGCCCACCGGGAACTGCAGTCCGGCCCGAGACGAGCGAGACTTGGGCTTGCTCTTAGCCTTACCACCGGTTTTCCCTCGTCCACTCATTTTCACAGACTCCTAATCAGAGAATGAGAAAATTGTTCCGCATTCGCCTTTTTTATAGCTTTTGGTGGATTGCGGAAGGGCACTTATGATTGGTGCTGCAGCACTTACTCCATTTGGTGATTTGGAATTACCCAATCAGCGAGCTGTCTAATTCTCCAATGATCAGACGGCAGCAAGAGAAGCGCGAAAAATAACCGTCACTATCCAAAAGGACCTCAAATTTGAAAAGCCCGCCAAGGAAAAATATTGTCCAAAAAAATGCAATCGGCAACTTCTGTATGAGCATAGACTGCCCACATAGAACATAGAAAACCTACAGCACAGTACAGGCCCTTCGGCCCACAAAGCTGTGCCAAACATTTCCTTACCTTAGAACTACCTAGGATTACCCATAGCCCTCTATTTTCCTAAACTCCATGTACCTATCCAGGAGTCTTTTCAAAGACACAATCGATTCCACCTCCAACACCGTCGTCAGCTGCCCATTCCATACAGTCACCACTCCCTGCTTAAAAAAAAACACTTACCCCAGATATCTCCTCTGTACCTACTTCCAAGCACCTTAAAACCGTGCTATCTTGTGTTAGCCATTTCAGCCCTGGGGTGTTCCCTGATCTTGCTGTCCCAATGCATCTAGCAGGGTGAACTTTAACCATCAAATAATTGTTTCCAAATAATTCAGATCAGGCTTTATATGAAATACTTTATAACATGGCTTTATTTAGCTAAGGGCAGCTAATGGAACATAATCACTTCACAAAGGGAGAGGCAGAAGCTGAAAGGGGAAAATGGACAGAGGGGGAGCAGTTACTATAAGTTTGAGTCTACAGAGCAAAATGGACAGTTGTTATTTTGGATTGAGGGTCCCCTGACCAGCTGTGTTTCTCTAGTGCTTTTGTGAGTTGCTTCAAATTTCCAGCATCTGGGGTCTCTTGGCCAGTCATTTACTGTCTGCACGGAATGTGAATTAATTCTGTCATAACTATGTCTGGTCCCTCTTTGTGAAAACATCATGGAAGGGTCACTTCACAAACTGTGGTGGAAGCAGTATTGTGAGTTAATTTATTCTCATGCAGATTCAGGGCACTTCGGAAGCAGTACAGTGGAGTAATTGAGAGGCATTACTTCGTAACTTGAACTGGAACAAAAGCAAGCACACAGAAAATCCTACTCAACCATCCATTGTCAATGGAAGGTTCAGTGAAACAAGGGTTTGAAGATGATGACAAACTAATGGGGAATGAGAAGGGGAAGTTCCATGTTAGTGCGGTGTACAGGCACACTAAAATTTCAGCAGGCAGGGGGACAGCTAATTGTCATCAACATATCCTGATAAATATTATCTCCTAAAACAGAAAATTGAAGCAGTTGCGAAAAATATCGTTGAAATATTAGGACAAATCTTTCTTGAAAACTTGAAAACGAAGGGGAAAGACACTAAAATAACAAGGTGGGGGTAGGGGAAGGAGGACTAGTTAGAAGGTGATAAGATGGCATTTCAGTTTGTTTAGTCAGCATCCTGTAGAAATCCACTTGAAGCTGATGTACTTGGTCTCCAACTTTGTCCCTTCAAACGCAATGTGTCTGGCAAGTTCCCCGAGGAGCAGCATCAGGCATGTGGCAGTCTGGTTCTCCCAGGATATAACAATGAACCACTTCTTGTAATGGTCCAGTTTGGAAGCCTTACAACTGCTGTGCTCAAAAATCTCTTTCACAAATTAGTTCATGATGCTGATAACCCAGAGGACATGGCAGACTCTCCAAAGCCCAAACATCTTTCCTAAAATGGTGGGACCAGAACTGTATGCAGTACTCCAGATACAGTTTTATAAAGATGCAACATAACTTCCTGATATTTGAACTCATTGCCTCAGCTAATGAGGGCAAGCATGCCCTATGCCTTCTTAACCGCCCTATCAACCTGTTCAGCCACTTTCAGGGAACTGTGAACTTCAACTCCCAAGGTCCATCTATTTATGAATACCATTAAGGGTTTTGCTCTTAACAGTGCGCTGTCTGTTTACATTTGATCTACCAAGGTGAAACACCTCACATTTTGCTGGGTTAAACTCCATCTGCTATTTCTCTACCCTATCTGCAAATAATCTGTATCTCATTGTATTCCCTGCCAGTCTTCTATGCTATCCACAACACCACCAATCTTCACATCATCTGCAAACTCACTACCCCAACCATCTACATTTTCAGAGCAACACACACACATACACATAACTGGAGGAAGTCAAAACATCAGGCAGCATCTATGCAGGGGAAGGAACAGTCAGCATTTTGGGTTGAGAAACTTCTTCAAGACTGGAAAGGAAGGGTGAAGACACCAGAATAAAAAGGTGTGGGGTGGAGAGGAAGGAGGTACTAGCTAGAAGGTGAAGCCAGATGGGTGGGTGCAGAAGGAATCTGATAGGAGAGGAGAGTGGACCATGTGAGAAAGAAGGAAGGGCAGCTGCATGAGTTGATGTAGGTGGAGAGAAGAGAATAGAGGCCAGAGTAGGGAATAGAGAGAGAGGAAAGGGAGAAAGAAAACTTTTTTTTTTACTGGAAATTGATGTTCATGCCGAAACTATAGAAAGGGTACAGAGGAGATGTACAAGGATGTTGCTTGGATTGGGGAGCATGCCTTATCAGAATAGGTTAAGTGAACTCGGCCTTTCTTCCTTGGAGCAACTGAGGATGAGAGGTGACCTGATAGAGGTATGTACGATGGTGAGAGTCATTGATCATGTGGATAGTCAGAGGATTTTTCCCAGGGCTAAAATGGCTAACAAAATTTTAAGGTGCTTGGAAGTAGGTACTGAGGAGATGTCAGAGGTAAGGTTTTTTTCTTTACGCAGACAGTGGTGAGTGTGTGGAATGGGCTGCCCTCCACAGTGGTGAAGGCAGATGCTATAGGGTCTGTTAAGAGACTCCTGGAGCTCAGAAAAATAGTGGGCAATGGGTAATTTCTAAGGTAAGGCCATGTTTGGCACCGCTTAGTGGGCCGAAGGGCCTATATTGTGCTGTAGGTTTTCTATGTTTCTACCTTGGTTGGCAATCAGTGGTAAGTGGTGTGCCAAGGGGTTGGTGCTGGGTTCACAACTGTTCATGATGTACATCAACGACCTGGAAGAGGGGACTGAGTGCAGTGTATCTAAGATTGCTGATTACACTAAATTGAGTGGAAAAGCAAATTGTGCAGAAGATATGGAGAGTCTGCAGAGAGATATAGACAGGTTAAGTAAGTGGGCAAATGGAGTGTAATGTTGGTAAATGTGAGGTCATCCACTTTGGAAGAAAAAATGGAAGAGCAGATTTACCATTATTTAAATGATAGCAGCATGCTGCTGTTAAAGAACTTGCGACTCCAAGTCGCCGTGTGTAACGGACTCTTCTCAGCTAGAAAGTAAATCCAGAAGGACTGGGGATTGGGAAACATTGCTATACCTGCTGGCGATGCCCACACACAGGAAAAGATTAAAACCATTCCCGGCAATGTCTGGAACAGAGTAAGAATATTCAGCCCACACGGGACAACACCGGTTGTTCAAACCATCCCCTTCGTCGGCTCACAACCATGTATGTTCAGACTTCCGAGTGTGGATCGTAATATGATCGTTTTCACATTCCTATTGTAAATAACACTGTCAGATCTAACATCTGCAGCAAGAACAGAAGCAAAGATTCTCAGCGGCAGTTCCTTCTGCCGCAGCTTCCACCAGCGGTACCAGTCTCTGGGCGGGTTGTGATTGCCTACAACCAGGTACAAAGATTGGTCATTTAATACTTACATTCCAATAGTTAGAATGACGTAATAAATTCCATCCTTCCAAACTAACCAATGACAAACTTGTTATCCTGAATCCTTCATTAGCATAGGGTGGAGCCACATTGCCGATTTAATCCGCACTCCGAGTGAGTTCCGCATTTTCTGGGTCGGTAACTGACTGAAGAAATGCCTGAAACCAAAGCTCCGAAGAAAGGCGCCAAGAAAGCCGTGTCCAAGGCCAAGGGCACCAAGAGGCGCAGGAGGTCGAGGAGGGAGAGTTACTCCATCTACGTCTACAAGGTGATGAAGCAGGTTCACCCCGACACCGGCATCTCCTCCAAGGCCATGGGCGTCATGAACTCGTTCGTGAACGATATTTTCGAGCGCATCGCGCGCGAGGCTTCCCGCCTGGCCCATTACAACAAGCGGTCGACCATCACCTCTCGGGAGATCCAGACCGCCGTGCGCCTGTTGCTGCCCGGGGAGCTGGCCAAGCACGCCGTGTCGGAAGGGACAAAGGCGGTCACCAAGTACACCAGCTCCAAGTGAAGCTCTATCAACTAAACAAACCGAAAACAACGGCTCTTTTAAGAGCCACTCACACTTTCCATGGAAGAGTTGCTCCAGTATTTCAGCAGTGATTAATAACTAACCTTTCCTTACAGATTTTCAGTCTAGGAATAATTATTGTTTATTGCGATCCGTATGTCCGTTTTAATCCCGGACTCGCTCTTACTACCCTATGTACCGTCACGGAGCATTTTCCCCTTTTGTTATCGGCTTGTTTCCGTCTTCAGTCATGCACACACACAACTATATACAAAGTGCATCGTTGTGAGGCAGATACTTGCTGTTACTGATTCACTTTATCACCAACAGTTCCCTGTGCTGGAACTGTCCTGCGTCTTATTTGTACTTGTGATTTAGTATATGTTCACGGTTTTTTGACATTGCAGTGTCGGCCTCGATCGTAACTTATGAACTGCGAACCGTCCATAACCGGATGCGTTTCAAATTAAAACAAAATCCTGTCATGTTCTGATTCCGTATTTGTACCGATCGATGATTAAAATGAAAATTTAATTCACAGTCACTCCCATATCGGAATGTAACTAGTTTAAGGTGACTTTGCGGGTTGTGATCTATTAATTATTTGCGTCATTTGTCCTCTTGAATCGGTCTTTGTTAAGCGTGGTTTGTCGTGGATTCAATTGACTGTTTTGTGGGTTTCTGCAAGAAGAATTTCAAGGCTGTATATTTGTCTACAGTTTGATAATTTTACTTTGAACATTAAATTTAATTCACGCAGTCTATTATAAATGGATCAGGATATCTGACCCCATTCACAAACCGTATAATATAAATACACACACACTGTTTCGGAATGTTCTATAAAATTATCTTTCTCTTGACGGACTTTACAAATTTCACAGTTCTTGTGGTTTGGTCGTTAGTTTTGGCGCTTACCCTGTTGCCTGGTCGTTGGTGAATAAGGACGCTCTCTGATCGGGCATTTCCTCTGAGAATTATGAAACCCCTAATGAGATTAGGCAATTTACCGCCAATGAAGCTCCACTCTCCAGTCATCCAAAAGATAGCAGAAAATAAAATTACTGATTTTCGGTAAAATTGGGTACTGCGCAAATAAATGTAGTTATTTTCTGGGGGAGGAAAAGCACTTTAGCCTGAGACTTTAATACGGAAACACCCGGAGTCACCCCAGTCTGTATCAGCCCTTTTCTTAGACAATATGGGTGGCTCTGAAAAGAGCCTTTGGGTCTTTTAACTGACGTTTCACTTGTTTATTTGCCCTTGGGGTTGGTGGATCCGCCGGATTTCTTGGGCAAAAGCACGGCCTGGATATTGGGCAGTACCCCGCCCTGAGCGATGGTCACCCCTCCCAGCAGCTTGTTGAGCTCCTCGTCGTTGCGGACGGCCAGCTGCAGGTGTCTGGGGATGATGCGGGTCTTCTTGTTGTCTCGGGCCGCGTTGCCGGCCAACTCGAGGATTTCAGCCGTCAGGTACTCGAGTACAGCAGCCAGGTAGACTGGGGCTCCGGCACCCACCCGATCGGCGTAATTACCCTTTCTCAGGTGCCTGTGAACACGGCCCACCGGGAACTGCAGTCCGGCCCGAGACGAGCGAGACTTGGGCTTGCTCTTAGCCTTACCACCGGTTTTCCCTCGTCCACTCATTTCCACACACTCCTAAACAGAGAATGAGAAAACTGTTCCGCATTCGGCCTTTTAATAGCTTCCGGTGGATTGCGGAAGGGCACTTACGATTGGTGGTACAGCAAGCTCTCCAATTGGTGATTTGAAAAAACCCAATCAGCGAGCTGTCTAATTCTCCAATGATCAGACGGCAGGAAGAGAAGCGCGGAAAATAACCGTCACTATCCAAAAGGACCTGACATTTGAAAAGCCCGCCAAGGAAAACATAATATTAAACAACTACTACTTCTTTTTGCGCCCTTAACTCCTAGTGGAGTCGTCGGGGTGTCGTCATGACAAGCTTTGCACCTTGCTTTTAGTGTGCTCATCACGCGGCGTGTCTCATCCAAAACAAAAGCAATTAACAATATCTGTGTGAACACAGACTGCCCGATGGCCAGTCAGTTTCTGTTTATACCGAATGTGAATTAAATATTCTTGATAAAAACACATCACATCATGGAAGAGTCTCTTCACAAATTGTGATGAAAGTACATAAACAACAATGTGAGAGTTAATTTATTCTCGTATAGATGCAGGGCACTTAGGAAACAGTATAGTGGAGTAATTGAGAGGCATTTTCTTCATAACTCAAACATGTACAACAGCAAGCTCACAAAGATCCTGTTCAACTTCATCCATTGTCAGTAGAAGGATTAGTGGGAGATTTGTTTGAAGGTGCAGGAAAATTAACTGGGAAGTGGAAGGGGAAGTTCTGTGTTAGTGCAGTGTGCAGGAACATTAGAATTTCATCAGGCAGGGGAATGGCTAATTGTTATCAACATAATCCTTGTAAATAGGTCTTCTAAATATACTATAACAGATATCAACAAACTCAGCGGATCAAATTATAATAATGTTTATTACTTGCAAAGGAAGTCTACCTCCATATGTTAAGTCATAGGTAGGTAGTTTCAATCTTGCAACTCAAAACAGATTTTTATACCTTTACAGAATCCTGTAATTCATCAACTTCATGTGTTTGAGGTCATTCCATCCCTTATTTGCATTCCTGCCCTATCTCATCTCTGTTTGTCAGTCTGGGATCATACAGGTGCCATTTTGTCACATTTACATTACAAAATTATAATTTCATAAAGACTTCAGGGTAACAGATAAAATTCAACAACAGATCTTTACAGCAGTCAGCTCTGTACTGGAAGGGCACAGAATTTCACAACAGCCAGCACCATACTGTAATGAAACACAGATGGCACTCTATAGTAAGGACACAGACTTCTACGACAGCACCGTACTGCAAGGACACATACATATACAACCAGTTGTACAAAAAAGTGAAAATCTAAAATTAAATATGCAGACACTACAAGACAGGATGGTGGCGAATGTTGTATTCTTATCTAAGAGCTGCATCTACAAGGCTGGGAACTACAGGCCAGTGAATCTAACAACAGTGTTACAAAATATTCTTGCTGGAAGGAGAAAGAGGGTGGTAGTGGAAGCTTGTTATTCAGAATGGAACTAGTGGGTCATGGGGATCGGTGTCATCTGCATTATCAATTTGTCTGACAATGTTGCTATCATGGTTAGTGAGTTTGACAATGACAGCAACAGTGGTGAAGTGCTCAGTGAATATTATTTAAGTTTACAATGGGAGTGAGATGAACTAGGGGATTAGACCAAAGGATGGCAGATGGATGTTAACGTGGACAAGTATGAGGTGTTGCGTGATGACAAGTTCAAACAGGGGAGGACTATGGAGAGTGATGCAGAACAGAAAAACCAAGGTGCATTGTTAACTGAAAGTGATGGCCCTGGTTATCAGAATGGTAAAGGCAGAGTTCTGACCTGCTGCCTTCATTGGTGAAGGCATTGATTATGGTAGTTGGGACATCCTGTCGTAACTGTACAAGTTGAGGTGATACCGCAATATATTGTGCACAGCTCCAGTCACCCAGCTGCAGGAAGAATGTCATTAATTTGCAAAGGATGCAGAGAAGATACACAGAGATGTTATTGGCACTGGAGGGTTTGAATTATCAGCAGAAGCTTGGCCAGGCTGGGACACCTTTATTAACCCTAGAGAGTAGGAAGTATAGAGGTATATATGAGGTGAATAGATTACATGGATGGTCACAGACTTTTTCCCAGAGTAGGGAATCTAAAACAACTTTAAGGTGAAGGGAAAAGATTTATAAGCAATGTTTTCACACAGAGGCTAAAGATATATGCAACAAGGATGTTGTCAATAAGAGTACAATTATAACGTTTAAAAGATATTCGGCTTTCCTCAGGCACAACAAGTGATAGGAAAGAATGTAAAATAGTGGTGGGGGTGTGTTATACTGTTGTTTAAGGTGATAATTGTACTTTCATTGACAACATCCTTGTTGCACATATCTTTAGCTTCTGTGTTTAAGGAAACCATCACAGCAGTAATGAGGTGGGACTTTATGAGGTCATGTAGTAGGGCTTAGAAATCAAACAAGGGACAATGATTTTGTTGGGATTATACTGCAGGACTTCCAACATTTGGTGGGAGATTGAGGAGCATGTATGTTGGTAAATCACATAGAGGTATAATGGGAACAGAGTTGCATTGGTTACACATTTCAACTTCCACAATATTAACCAAATTGTTTCCAACTGTTGCAAAGGTCTGTGTCCTTACAGTTTGGTGCTGGCTGATTATTTATATTAATTTGGCAATACAGCTCAGTTACAGGCCCTTCCGGCCCAATGAGCCCACATCACCCAATTACACCTTTGTGGCCAAATAACCAATTAAAGGTTGCTGCTGCTGTATTAACCACTACGCTACTGTGCTGCCATTGTGGAGGGTATCATATGGTGTTTGAAAGGATCTGGCAATTGTTGGATGGATGAACTTCAAGGTGTATATAAAATCCTGAGGGTATAGGTAGGAGAACAATCAAGGTCTTTTGTTAGCCACAGAGCAGGTGTGTATAATACTATGGGGAATAGGGTTAAGGTGAGATGGGTAATATTTAAAGGGCATCTAGGGGACAATTCTTTTACTCAGAGTGACAGATATGTGGAACAGGCTGCAAGGAAGCTGTTGAGATGGGGACAAATAGAATAATATTAGAGGTGATGGTGATTGGTGCAGGGATAAGAAAATATCAGTCCAATATGGGTTACATGCAGGCAAATGGGACCAGCTCATGTCGGCAATGGTAGGCAATGTCGGCAATGGAGGTTAAATGACTTGTTTCTGTGCTGTAGAACTCTGACTGTAGGAAGAAGCATGTCAGACAAGAGGTAGAGGTTTTAGGAGAGGATTAAGAGGTTTAGAGGGGATGTGTTGAAGAATTTGTTCTTCACCCAGCGGTATGTTATAACCTGGAACTTATTTCCTGAAGGGGTAGTGTAGGCACCTGTTTAAGGACCATCTTCAGCCAAGGAACCAAGACATGATAGATGAAAGACCAAGTGCTGATCTAGTGAAGTCAGATACTCATTGGTTGCTATAGACATGGTGGGCCCAAGTCCCTACTACACAAACCTCTGTGAACGTGCAGTGGGTACCTGGTCAATCAGGGTTCAGGAAAGATTAACAAAGATTCTGCCTGGATTAGGGGACTTGAGTTAAAATGAGGAATTGGACAGGCTGGGTCTGTTTTCTCAAGATCAGGAGTGGAGAGGACTGAAAGGTGACATGGCAGAGCTGTATAAATTTATGAGAGGCAAAGAAAGGAATCCGTTTTCCATGGTGTGGGTGTGTAAAGCTACAGATTTCAGGGTTAAGGTGACAGATGGGGTGGTTAAGGGGGATCTAATGAGTAAATATTTCACCCAGAGAACAGTTGGTACCTGGACTGAGCTGCCAGAGGAGGTGGCGGAGGCAGGAACCAAGAAAGTCTGTGTTCAACATCACTCCACAGGACTCTGTCATTCACTGTTCTGGTCTAACTGACCAAAATGCAACATTTTGCATCCACCTAACTTAAACATCACCTCCCATTTCTTTGCCCACCTTCCTGGTTGATCAATATGGTATTTGTGACCTTCCCACCAAGTTTCATGTCATCTGTAAACTTGTCAATCATGCTTCCCATATCCTTATCCACATCATTAACGTAAATGACAAAATAAGAGGGGATCAGTGTCAATTCCTGTGGTCACCGCTGGTCACAGGCCTTCAGACAAACAAGTCAGGGTCATGAGAACACAAGCAGGACCACAAACAGAGGAGAGCAGAATTGATGGGGAGCCAGGGTAGGAGGAGGTTACAGAGAGAGCGAGGGGTGAGGACCAAGGAAAATGTGAGCTCAAGGATGAGAATTGGACACCTGAAGCAGGGAGGCATTGCAGTAACGCACTGACAGACACTGTTCCCAGAATGGCAGGCAGGAAGAGAAGAGACCAACGTCCACATTAGACCAGGCCTACCAGACTCCACCAGTCCGTTCCTACATCCAAAGGTCAATGGCAGAGAGCAAGGAGCAGCTCATCTGATCCAATCTGTGCCTTCTCCACCTCTCCACATCAACCTGCAAACCACAGGAGAAGCCCATTAATTCACCTCTCACTCTTCAAAACCACAGCAAGTATTGACCAACCCCACTTAAGTTCCTGCCTGACCTCCTTCCCTGGCCATACCACTCCCCACTCCGTGGTCCTTCCCTCTGCCCCATGCCCCCACTGTGCCCCCTTCTTCTGGTAATGTATAATGGCAGATGCATTAGCATCACTGAGCATCAGTCAAGCACCCCAAACTTTTCTTTCAGAAAATCTTCCACCACCATCCCATTCATATTTATACCACTACAACCCAGATAGTACTATCAGCATTGACATCTCCACACCATTTAACCTATTTAAGACCATAACATATATGAGCAGAATTAGGCTATTTGGCCCTTCGAGTCAACTCTGCTATTTCATCATGGCTGATCCATTTCCCTCTCAGCCCCAGTCTCCTGCCTTCTCCCCATATCCCTTCCTGCCCTGACTAATCAAGGATTTATCAACCTCTTCCTTAAATATAACCAAGGACTTGGCATCCGCAGACACCTCTGATTCACCATACTCTGGCTAAAGAAATTTCTCATCTCTGTTCTAAAAGGACATCTCTCTATTCCGAGGCTGTGACCTCTGGTCTTAGACTACCCCACCAAATCTACTCTATCGAGGCCTTTCAACATTCGATAGGTTCCAATGTGATTACCTCCCCTCATTCTTCTGAATTCCAGTGAGTAAAGGCCCAGGGCTATTAAACTCTCTTCATATGACTGGCCTTTCAATCCCAAAATAATTTTCGTGTACCTCCTTTGAAACTTCTCCAATGTCAGCACATCCATTCTTACATAAGGGGCCCGAACCCACTCACAATACTCCAGATGAGGCCTCACCAGCCCTTATAAAGCCTTAAGATTACATCCTTGGTTTTATATTCTAATCCTCTCAAAATTAATACCAACATTGCATTTACCTTCTTCATCACTGACTCAATCTGCAAATTAACCTTTAGGGAATCCTGCACAAGGACTCCCAAGCCTCAGATTTTTGAATTTTTTCTCCATTTAGGAAATAGTTTACTCTTGTATCTCTTCTACCAAAGTGTATGATCATACATTTCACTACACTGTATTCCATCCCCCACTCTTTGCACATTCTCCTTATCTTTTTCAGTCCTTCTGTGGTCTCTCTGCTTTCTCAATACTACCTACCCCTCCACCTACCTTCGTATCCTCTACAAACTTGACTACAAAGCTATCAATTCCTTCACCCAAATCATTAGCATATAATGTAAACAAGACGTGGTCCAAACACAGACACCCGTGGAACACCACTACTCACCAGCAGCCAATCAGAAAAGAATCCCTTTGTTCAATTTCTCTACTGCCAATCATCCAATGCTCTATCCATGCTAGTATCTTTCTTGTAATACCAGGGATTCTTAACCTGTTAAGCAGCCTCATATGTGGCACTGTGTCAAAGGCCATTTGAAAATGCAAGTAAACAATATCAACCAATTCTGCCTCAACTATCCTTGTTATTTTTTTCCAACAAATTCCAACAGATTTGCCCTTAAGGAAACCATGCTGACTATGGCATATTTTATCATCTGCCTCCACGTACCCCAAAACCACATGCTTACCAATCAACTCCAACATCTTCACAACCACTGAGGTCAGAACAACTGATTTCCTTTCTTCTGCCCTCTCCCTTCTTGAAGACTGGAGTGACATTTCCAATTTTCCACCTATCATCTCCCAGTTTCTAGCTCCATCCACCCACCTGGTCTCACTTCTATCTTGTAATCATTCCCCTCCTTTTTAATCTTTCCCCCTCCTTTCCAGACCTAATGAAGCTTCTCAACCTGGAACATTGGCTGTTTATTCATTTCTACAGATGCTGCCTGACCTGCCGAGTTCCTCCAGCTCTTTGTGTATGTTGCTCTGGATGCCCAGCATCTACAGAATCCCTTATGTTTTTAATCTCTTCCCCCTCGTTTATTTATATCCAGTCGACTGCCTTCAACGCTTCCTTCTTTTTTTACAGTTTATCGTTATTTGTCACATGTACATTGAAACATACAGAGAAATGTCTCATTTATTTTTGTTGTTTAAAACCTGTCTACTTAATTTCATCACTGGATGATAAACTACTACAATGCTCAATCGCCCGCTGACTTATTATTTCCATTTACCACAAACCTGCCATTCGCCTTCCTCCAGATAACTCTTATCACCATACACCACTTCCATCTTGGCCATTTGCTGCCAACGACTCTGCTTCCGGTATCAAGATTCGTCGCCTCTCCGCGCGTTGCCGGGGAAACGGCGTGAGGTCGCTCTGTGACGTCAACACACAAGTGGTTGGGCAAATCGCCGCCGCCCGGGAGGAGGGGCAGAGTGAGCTGTCAATCAGAGGAGCCGCTGGGAAACCACCTAAAATTGTAAATAAATTACTGAAGATTTCTTGCATAATAGGCCCTCCACACGGAGATGTTTCCATGCAAAATCCTTAAATGTGAAACGAAATCGAAATTTTAACTGAGCGTGAAGATGATTTCGATTTTATTTCTAATTGTGTTTTCTTGTACAGTATATGTTATATTATTTACGTTTACTACATTCTGCTGCGAAGTATTTTTTAATGCGCCTGCATGTACTTGTGCGCATGACAATACGCTCGACTTTGACTTTATAAAACAAGAGATAAGAAGGAGACCGAAAATTAGAATGGAAGATGCAGCTGGTCAGAAAGTTGAAAAATAAAGAGGAAGAGTTTCCAGTGAGAATTCCTTAGGGTGGGGGGGCGGGAATAAAATAAACTCTGCAAGTGAGTTTGAAGGGTTAATGATGGGGAAAAAAGCATTGCGTGAGACATGACTGGAGCTTTGGTCGCCACACAGTAGGGAAGGCGTGAACACATGGGAGAAAATGCAGAGGAAACTGACTTGGATTTTTTAATGAGATGGAAAGTTTCAGGTATCCAGCGAGACAGGCCATTAGGCCGTTTGCCTTAGGGTGGGTGGGGGAGAGGAAATGGAGGACAAGATTGAGAGAAGCATCAGTATTGAGAAACATTACCCCATGAAGGACGGGTATACCTGGGATACGAATGGACAATAAACTAGACTGGTCAAAGAACACTGAGGCTGTCTACAAGAAGGGTCAGAGCTGTCTCTACTTCCTGACGAGACTGAGGTCCTTTAACATCTGCTGGACAATGCTGAGGATGTTCTTCGAGGCTGTGGTGGCCAGTGCTATCATGTTTGCTGTTATGTGCTGGGGCAGCAGGTTGAGACAGGGAGAAGACACCAACAGAATCAACAAACTTATTCGTAAGTGATGTTGTGGGAGTGGAACTGGACTCTCTGACTGTGGTGTCTGAAAAGAGGATGCTGTCCAAGTTGCATGCCATCTTGGACAATGACTCCCATCCACTCCATAATGTACTGGTTAGTGTCGCGATTTCTTGAAATAACCAGGAGATGCAGAAGGTTCTTCGAGAAGTTTAAGCCTTTATTTGCAAACAAAAGCTGACACAATTAATAAGCGTGTCACTAATTGTCTAGTTCACAGTATTCTTTATAGTAATTTCTTATCTTAGTTTCATTAGCATATACTTGTTCTAGTGCCTTGACTGGTCCCCATACCATCACACCACTCCATAGCCCATACTTGCTCTAGTCTACTCCCTGGAACACGTGTTCCCCTTCCCGGCCTTGACTGGTTTTCATACCATCACTCCATTCCATAGCCCATCTACCACCGTTATCTCTACATGCTTACTTTCACTGTTAGCTACATTCTTAAGGCACTGATGTGTTAAGTAGTACGGAGACAATACAGACATTACATTCTGGCCAATAAATTGGATACATAGCAAATAGCAAACACAAGGCTGGTCACATAGTTCTGGCCACACAGCAGACGTTGCAACTTTATTCTCCAATATTTGGCACAGGAGTACATTCAGCCAGAGACTCATTCCACCGAGATGCAACACTGAGCGTCATAAGAAGTCATTCCTGCCTGTGGCCATCAAACTTTATGACTCCTCCCTTGGAGTTTAAGATACCCTGTGCCAATAGGCTGATCCTGGACTTATTTCCACTTGGCATGATTAACTAATTATTTATGGTTTTATATTGATATATTTCTTCACTATTCTTGGTTGGTGCGGCTGTAACAAAACCCAGTTTCCCTCGGGATCAATAAAGTATGTCTGTCTGTCTATAAAAGTGAATGTCAGAGTTTTCAGGTGATGAGTCAGAGAGTTAGAAGAGAAATGATTACAATCTGTAATGGTTACATTCCGTGTGTGGTGGAGCCAAGTATTCTCACACTTTTCAGAAATATCACAATCTGAGACTTGAAGAACATCCAAACTAACAGAACAAGAGCTGAGGAACTGCATTCAGAATGCAAGATGCAAGATTTGAGATTGTTTATTGTCAGTCTTCAGTATGTAAGTATAAAGGAGAACAAAATGATTGTTACTCCTAGTCCGAGGCAGCATAAAAAACACAACAAGCCTAAAGGCTTGTTTTTGCAAGAGATTGTCTGCCTGGCATCAGTAGTTGCATAACCAGGACATATGATTTGCACCATCTGCTTCTATGGCTTCACATGACCATGATTGGGTTTGGGGGGCTAAGCAGATGCTATTCCTTGCCCAAGGGTGATCTGCTGGCTGGCAGAGGGATGGAGTGCCTTACACCTTCTTTGGCAGTAGTGTTGGGCAGGCTAATGGGTGGAGGAGTTGATCAACCTGGCATAGAGGGAAGAAACTGCTTTTGAGTCAGGTGGTCCTGGTGTGGATACTGCATAGCCTCTTCCCTGATTGGAGTGAACAATCAGTCCATAAACAGGATGGGTGGGATACTTCACAATATTGCTGGCCTTTTTCAGGCACCTTTCTGCATGTACGTCTTTGACGGTGGGTAGGCTGGTGCCAGTGATGCATTGAACAGTTTTAGATAACCATTGTACCGTCCTCTTGTCTGATGCAGTGCGGCTTCTGTACCGCACGGTAATGCAGCTTGTTAGGATGCTCTCAGCTGCATCTGTAGAAAGCTACGAGTATTGATATGCATTGACCAGCTCTCTTCAGCCTCCTCACAAAGCAGGGGCATTGATAAGCTTTCTTGATTGTGGAGGCTCTGTTCTGCATTTGAAGCTGCGTACTGTCTCCACTGATGGGCCGCCAGTGCGAAAAGGGCTGTGAGAGATGCAAGTTCTTCTGAAGTCGATAACCATCTCCTTTGTCTTGCTGACATTGAGGAAAAGGTTGTTTCGATCTTTTCCACCTCCTCTCTCTATGCTGTATCATCATTGTTGGTGACGAGCCCCACGACTGTCCTGTCATCGACAATCCTGACACTGTGATTACTGTACTCAGGTGTTTGAGAATGCAGTTGTATGTGTAGTGATAGTTAATAGTTTTAATCCTATGCCTCTTCCACATGGGAGGAGTTCACAAGCAGGGTTATCAATAAAGTTCAGTTGGGTATCTTGCAGGTTGGTGTCCTGGTTGGCTCTGCATGTGACGTTTTCCCTGACTAGTAACGCCACCCCTCCTCCTCTAATCCCTCCTGCTCTGTCACGTCTAAAACAACCAGAACCCTGGAATATTCAACTGCCAGTCCTGTCACCTCTTGCAACCAAATCTCACTAATGGCTACAATATCATAATTCAAGGTGTTGATCCATGCCCTGAGCTCATCTGCCTTTCCTACAATCCTTCTTGGACTGAAATATATGCAGCTGAGGACATTGCTTGCACTGTGCTCAATCTTTTGATTCCCGATTTTGTCTGTGGACTTACCAAGACCTGTCTCCACTATTTGTTCTGGTGCTCTGGTTCCAATCCACTTGCAGCTCTAGTTTAAACCCTACTGTTGCAGCACTGGAAAACCTTCCTGCTATGATATTATTCTCCCTCCAGTTCAGGTGCAAACATTTTCTTCTGTACATTCCCTGTAAGAGAAAGCAAAGATCCAAAAATCTGATGCCCTCTCTCTTACACCAACTCTTTAGCCGTGTCTTTTCATGCTTCAGATCTCCAGTTGGCCATGCTCTTATTCATTGGGATCTCTTCTGGGGAAGGTATGACCTGTACAAAAAGCATGGGTTACACTTGAACCTGAAGGGGATCTTACAGGCAAGTTTGCTAGAGTAGTTGGGGAGGGTGTAAACTAATTTGTCAAGAGGATGAGAGCCTGAGTGTTAGGATGAGGATGGGGCAGTTGTTATACAGGTAGATGTGAGGAAGAACAGGCAGATGATCAGGCAAAATTTCAGTCAATGGGATGAGTTGAAGTGTAATATGGAGGAAAATTGAAAGTAGTGATGAATACAGGATTAAAGGTGTTATATTTGAATGCACGCAGTATCCAGAATAAGATAGATAGTTTGTGGCGCAGTTAGAGATTGTCAGTTATGATGTTGTGGGTACTGCTGAGTCGTGGCTGAAAGAAGATCATAGTTGGGTGCTTAAAATCCAAGGATACACATTGTATAAAAAGGATGGGCAGTTAAGCAGAGGGGTTGGGGTGGCTCTATTGGTAATAAATGAAATTAAATCCTTAGAAAGAGTGACCTATAGAATTGGAAGTTGTAGAGTCCTTGTGGGCAGAATTAAGAAACTACATGGGTAAAAATACCTTGATGGGAGTTTTATACAGACCTCTGAATGTTAGTCAGGATGTGGGATACAAATTACATTGGGAGATAGAAAAGGCATGTAATAAGGGCAATGTTACAATAGTCATGTGGAATTCCAATATGCAGAGAGATTGGGAAAATTAGGTTGGTGCTCGATCCCAAAAGATGAGAGAGGATATTGTCAATGGGAAAAAGACACAGGAGAGGTAGTAATGCATGACAAAGTAATGGTAGATGAACTTAATAAATATTTCCACAGATACACCTGTGCTGTGCCTCCAGCAAAAGAGTTTTCTGTCACTGTTGCTCACCCAAAGCACAGAACAGTACAGCACAAGAACAGGCCCTTCTTCCCACAATGTCTGTGCTGAACACAATGCCACAAGAAACTGAATCTCTTCTATCTGCCTGTGATTCATATTTTTCCATTTCCTGTCTAAAAGCCTCTGCAATGTCATAATCACATCTGCTCTCACCACTCCCCGTATCGGGCTGTACCACCATGTAAATAAAACTAAACTATTCCTTATCCTGCACACCTCCTTTAACTTCTTGCCCTGTGATCTTAAAGCAATGTCTTCTCATGTTTGATATTTCCACCCTGGGAAAATAATTCTGACTGTCTGCCTTATCAAGACCTCTCATAGTTTTATATACTTCCATCAGATTTCTCTTCAGCCTCTTTCACTCTAGAGAAAATTGTCCCAGTCCTTCCAATCTTTCCTTGTAACTCTAGCCCTCCAGCACAGGCAACATTTCTGTGAACCTTTTCTGCATCTTTCCAGTTTAATCACATCCTTCCTATAGTGTGGTGTTGGAACTTCACTATTACAAGGACACAGCAGTGGAACAAACCCAAGGGCTAAACAGGGGCACGAAGGCTGAGTAGGGCGGCGTTACAGTCGTAGCAAGTGCAGAATTGGTGCCAAGGGAGTCTTTACCCAGAGTCTTGGTTTTAGTAGAGAATTCAGGAATGGTGCTAGACTAGAACTGATAATCCTAAGAACTATGGTACAAGGTTACTCATACACAAGTCAACCAACAAACTGGCAACTCCTAGTTGTGGTCACAGGATTTTTATACTGCTTTTGCTTATGGAAAGCAGGTGTTTGTAGTTAGTGAAACCTGGGAATGATTGGGAACTAAACGAGGTGGTTGAGGCCCAATTCCTGAGGAAAATTGCCGGGTGGGCGATTGCCAGAAGGGACCGTGACATGCACAGGGAACTCTGGGTGTGGCCTAAAGTATGATTTGTACAATATGACGTCCCAACTCCTCTCACTGCCTTTGCCAATGAAGGTAAACGCTTGTCATTACCTTGTCTACCGATGCTGCTACTTTCAGTGAACCAGGTACAATATCAGTATCCGAAGATCTCGCTGTTCATTCACACTCCACAGGACCCTGACATTCGCTGTGTATTCCCTGGCCTGTTTTAACTTTCCAAAATCCATCGCTTCATTTGTCTGACACTGTAACAACAGTTCTCTGTTTCCGTGCACCAACAACCCAAGAATAAACATCAATGCAAAATTCACAACTGGCCACTCGCTGTACCTGTCTGCTGTTTGTGTGTAACTCAATACCCGGATCCCTCTGTACTTCACCCATGTGCAGTTTCTCTCCACATAAATCTTTGTCTCTCTTTTGATTCCTCCTACACGGTGCATTACCTCACATTTTCCCACATTAAACTCAATTTACCAAGTGTCCTCCCACTCACCCACCTCTGTTGTGGAGACACAACGCTGCAGTGGTCCTTTCTCTGGCACTGAGGTTGGACCTTTGACTAGGAAGAGGAGGAGGGAAGAGAAGAGAGCGGTATTGATAGGGGATTCTATAGTCGGGGGGTGGATAGGAGATTTTGTGGGGAAGATCGGGAGTCTCAGATGGTATGTTGCTTCCCTGGTGCCGGGGTCCAAGACATCTCAGATCGGGTGCAGGTTATTCTCGAGAGGGAGGGCAAGAATCCAGATGTTGTGGTCCATGTAGGGACCAATGACGTGGGTAGAATGAGTGAGGGGGTCCTGCGTAGGGAGTTCAGGGAGTTAGGTGCGAAGCTGAAGAGCAGGACCTTGAGGGTAACAATCTCAGGATTGCTACCTGTGCCACGTGCAAGTGAGGCAAGGAACAGAAGTATTATAAAGATTAATACGTGGCTGAGAGGATGGTGCAGGAGGGAGGGCTTCAGGTTTGTAGATAATTGGGCTTTGTTCCAGGGAAGGTGGGACTTGTTCCAAAGGGACAGTTTATACCTGAACTGGAGCAGTACTAACATTCTTGCAGGAAAGTTTGCTAGTGCTTCTCGGGGGAGAGTAAACTAAATTTGCAGGGGGCGGGGATCCAGAATGTGAGGGAGGATAGCGAGCGGAAGAATGAAGAACAGGTGGGGACTACACAGTTCCAGAATATTAAATGTGTAGTAGAGGAAGGTGGGGCGGAACAATTGATAAGGAGGACTCATGTACAGAGGGATGGTCTGACGGAACATGGAGTTAAATGTGTTGAAAGAATAAGTAAATTTAGGAAGGACAACAAAATTCTAGGGGTGTATAGCCCGATGGGAGTTCGGGGAGCTGGGTTAAGCACAATAGGCAGCGATTCAAACAAAGAGAGGAGAAATGGGTTAAAAATTCTATATCTGAATGCACGAAGAGTCAGAAATAAGGTGGATGAGCTTGAAGCTCAGGTGCGAATGGGTAACTATGATGTTGTTGGGATAATGGAGACATGGCTGCAGGGAGATCAGACCTGGGAAATGAATGTACAAGGGTATACGTGCTATCGTAGGGAAATAAATGTGGGCAGAGGGGGTGGGGTGGCCCTGTTGGTGAGGAATGAGGTTCAGTCCTTTGCAAGGGGGGGACATAGGGTCAGGAGAAGTAGAGTCTGTGTGGATAGAACTGAGGAACAGTAAGGGCAAAAGGACCCAAATGGGTGTAGTCTACAGGCCACCGAACAGTAGTATGGATATTGGGTGCAAGTTGAATAGGGAGTTAACATTGGCATGTGGCAAAGTTGGCGCAGTAGTTATGGGGGATGTCAACATGCAGGTGAACTGGGAGAATCAGGTTGGTGCTGGACCACAGGATAGGGAGTTTGTAGAGTGCCTACGGGATGCATTCTTGGAACAGCTTGTAGGAGAACCGACCAGGGACAAGACTATTCTGGATTTAGTGTTATGTAATGAACAGGATTTGATAAGCGATCTCGCAGTAAAGGAGCCATTAGGAGGTAGTGATCACAATATGATAAGCTTTTATCTGCAATTTGAGAAGGATAAGGGCAGCTAGGAGGTGTCAGTGTTGCAGATGAACAGGGGAAACTATGGAGTCATGAGAGAGGAGCTGGCCAGAGTTTACGGGACGAATAGCCTAGCAGAAAAGACAGTGGAACAGCAATGGCAGGTACTCTTGGGAATAATGCACAAGGTGCAAAATCAGTTCATCCCCCAGAGAAGGAAGGATTCAAAGGGGGGAAAGGGGCCACAGTGGTTGACAAAGGAAGTCAGAGATTGCATAGCATTAAAAAAAAAGGAAATATGATAGAGCTAAGGTGAGTGGGAGGACAGATGATTGGGAAGTTTTTAAGGAACAACAGAACTTAACTAAAAAGACGATACAGGGAGAAAAAATCAGGTACGAACGCAAGCTAGCCGGGAATATAAAGGAAGATAGCAAAAGCTTTTTTAGGTATGTGAAGAGAAAGAAGATAGTTAAGAACAATGTTGGGCCCTTGATGAATGAATTGGGTGAAATTATTATGGGAAACAGAGAAACGGCAGAAGAATTTAATGAGTACTTTAGAGCTATTTTCATTAAGGAAGACACAAGCAATCTCCCAGATGTATGAATGGGCCAAGGACATAGGGTAACAGAGGAAATGAAACAGATTGACATTTGGAAGGAAACGGTGATGTGTAGACTGATGGGACTGAAGGCTGACAAATCCCCAGGTCCAAATGGTCTGTACCCTAGAGTACTAAAGGAGGTGGCCCTGGAAATTGCGGATGCATTGGTAATCATTTTCCAATGTTCCTTAGATTCAGGATCAGTTCCTGAGGATTGGAGAATAGCTAATGTTATCCCACTTTTTAAAAAAGGAGGGAAGGAGAAAACAGAGAACTCTCGACCTGTCAGCCTGACATCAGTGGTGGGAAAGATGCTAGAGTCCATTATTAAGGATGAAATAGTGGCATATTTAGATAGCAGTGATAGGATTGGGCCAAGCAAGCATGGATTTACCAAGGGGAAATCATGCTTGACTGATCTGTTGGAGTTTTTCAAAGATATAACCAGGAAGTTAGATGGGGGAGATCCAGTGGATGTAGTGTACCTCGATTTTCAGAAGGCATTTGATAAAGTCCCACATAGAAGATTGGTGGGTAAAATCAAAGCTCAGGGCATCAGGGAGAAGGCATTGACATGGATAGAAAACTGGTTGGCAGATAGAAAGCAAAGGGTAGCAGTGAATGGGTGTTCCTCGGAATGGCAGGTGGTGACTAGTGGGGTGCCACAGGACTCGGTATTGGGACCACAGCTGTTTAGCATTTACGTTAACGATTTGGATGAAGGCATAAAAAATAACATCAGCAAGTTTGCTGATGATACTAAGCTGGGTGGCAGTGTGACATGTGATGAGGATGTTAGGAGAATTCAGGGTGACTTGGTTAGGCTGGGTGAGTGGGCAGATACTTGGCAGATGGCATTTAATGTGAATAAATGTGAGGTTATTCACTTTGGGAGTAAGAACAGGAAGGCAGATTATTATCTGAACGGTGTCGAGTTGGGTAAGGGAGAAATACAAAGAGATCTCGGAGTCCTTGTTCATCAGTCACTGAAGGTGAATGAGCAAGTGCAGCAGGCAGTGAAGAAGGCTAATGGAATGTTGGCCTTTATTACAAAGGGAATTAAGTACAAGAGCAAGGAAATCCTCTTGCATTTGTACAGAGCCCTGGTGAGACCACACCTGGAGTATTGTGTAAAGTTTTGGTCTCCAGGGTTAAGGAAGGACATCCTGGCTGCAGAGGAAGTGCAGCGTAGATTCACGAGGTTAATTCCAGGGATGTCAGGACTGTCTTACGCAGAGAGGTTAGAGAGACTGGGCTTGTACACGCTGGAATTAAGGAGATTGAGAGGGGATCTGATTGAAACATATAAGATTATTAAGAGATTGGACAAGATAGAGGCAGGAAATATGTTCCAGATGCTGGGAGAGTCCAGTACCAGAGGGCATGGTTTGAGAATAAGGGATAGGTCATTTAGGATAGAGTTAAGGAAAAACTTCTTCTCCCAGAGAGTTGTGGGGGTCTGGAATGCACTGCCTCGGAAGGTGGTGGAGGCCAATTCTCTGAATGCTTTCAAGAAGGAGCTAGATAGGTATCTTATGGATAGGGGAATCAAGGGATATGGGGACAAGGCAGGGACCGGGTATTGATAGTAATTGATCAGCCATGATCTCAAAATGATGGTGCAGGCTCGAGGGGCCGAATGGTCTACTTCTGCACCTATTGTCTGTTGTCTGTTGTCTATTGTCTATCATTAACCACTGGTGAAGCTGCTGAAGCTAGGATGTGCTATTGTCATTCAATTGTTTAAAAAGTGCAGCGAGGATAAGCCAGGGAACTACAGGCCACTCAGCCTGACATCAGGAGTGGGAAATTTACTGAAGGCAATTGTGAAGGACAGAATCTACCAGTCCTTGGACAGATGGAGTCTGACTGGTTGGAGCTGGCATGGCTTTGTGTGTGTGAAGAATCCAGGCTGGGAACGCCTGATGTGCCACGGGTGTCAGTGTTGGCACCCTTGTTGGCCTTTTTTAATGTAAACACTGTATTACAAACAAACAAGGTTTTACCAATAAGTTTGTGGAGGACACAAAATAAGAAGGTATTTTTGATAGTGAAGACGATTACAGGGAGATCTTGCTGGGTTACTAAAGTGTAACTGAGGATTGACACATGGATTACAATTCAGATGAAGTATTTTGGAAAGTCAATCCAAGGTAGGGCTTATACAGGGAATGGTGGGGAACTCGGGAGTGTCGCGGGAGACAGGGATTGAGGAGGACAAGAGCAATGTTCATTGAAAGTGGCATCACTGGCAGACCGGGCAGTGAAAGACGTGTTTAGCATCAGTCAGTCAGGGCATTTAATCTGGGTGTTGCAACGTTATGTTGACACTGTGTCTGTATTTTGTTGTTCTATGACTCTACCACCTAGCTCAGTGTCATCTTCAAACTTATTATCCATGTCTTGGACACTGTCATCCAAATTCTTTATATGAATGATGAAAAGCACCGATCCCTGTACGATGTCACTGCTCACTGCTCTCTAGTCCCGTAAACAACCTTCGACCTGTCTCTGAACATGAAGCCGATTATATATCTTTTACCTCTCCCTGGATTCCCATGTCATCTAGCCTTCCAGACTGCAGTTCCACAAGAACTTTGTCTAATTTATGTTTCATTGTTGCTTTTCTTGTGAATTATATAATATGATGTGTCTATGATGACCTCATCAAATCTCTGGGTTACCTCTTCAAGGAACTCGAACAGATTTCTGAGATTAATTGAGAAATTGAACAGAAAAGTAGAGCAGTTTGGTGTCAATTCGATCAAATACACTATTGTTATAGAGGACAGGAAAATTTTTAATTGGGGAAGGGCAAATTATGAGGCTATAAGGCTGGAACTTACGGGTGTGAATTGGGATTATGTTTTCGCAGGAAAATGTACTATGGACATGTAGTCGATGTTTAAGGATCTTCTGCAGGATGTTAGAGATAAATTTGTCCCGGTGAGGAAGATAAAGAATGATAGGATGAAGGAACCATGGTTGACAAGTGAAGTGGCAAATCTAGTCAGGTGGAAGAAGGCAGCATACATAAGGTTTAGGAAGCAAGGATCAGATGGGTCTCTTGAGGAATATAAGGTAGCAAGAAAGGAGCTTAAGAAGGGGCTGAGAAGAGCAAGAAGGGGGCATGAGAAGGTCTTGGCAAGTAGTATAAAGGAAAACCCCAAGGCATTCTTCAATTATGTGAAGAACAAAAGGATGACAGGTAGAACCGATTAGAGATAAAAGTGGGAAGATGTGCCTGGAGGCTGTGGAAATGAGCGAGGTCCTCAATGAATACTTCTCTTTGGTATTCATCAATGAGAGGGAACTTGATGATGGTGAGGACAATATGAG
The DNA here is from genome assembly GCF_030144855.1 of Hypanus sabinus. NCBI lineage: Eukaryota > Metazoa > Chordata > Chondrichthyes > Myliobatiformes > Dasyatidae > Hypanus > Hypanus sabinus. The sequence goes on from NC_082734.1 coordinate 30,789,196, forward strand.
TGAGGTTGATGTTCTGGAGCATGTAAGGGAGAGGAGGTGTTGGAGTTGTTAAAATACATTAGGACGGATAAGTCCCCGGGGCCTGACGGAATATTCCCCAGGGTGCTCCACGAGGTGATGGAAGAGATTGCTGAGCCTCTGGCTAGGATCTTTATGCCCTCGTTGTCCACAGGAATGGTACCGGAGGATTGGAGGGAGGCGAATGTTGTCTCCTTGTTCAAAAAAGGTATTAGGGATAGTCTGGGTAATTATAGACCAATGAGCCTTACGTCTGTGGTGGGAAAGCTGTTGGAAAAGATTCTTAGAGATAGGATCTATGTGCATTTAGAGAATCATGGTCTGATCAGGGACAGTCAGCATGGCTTTGTGAAGGGCAGATTGTGCCTAACAAGTCTGATAGAGTTCTTTGAGGAGGTGACCAGGCATAAAGATGAGGGTAGTGCAGTGGATGTGATCTACATGGATTTTAGTAAGGCATTTGACAAGGTTCCACATGGTAGACTTATTCAGAAAGTCAGAAGGCATGGGATCCAGCGAAGTTTGGCCAGGTGGATTCAGAATTGGCTTGCCTGCAGAAGGCAGAGGGTTGTGGTGGAGGGAGTACATTCAGATTGGAGGGTTGTGACTAGTGGTGTCCCACAAGGATCTGTTCTGGGACCTCTACTTCTCGTGATTTTTATTAACGACCTGGATGTGGGGGTAGAAGGATGGGTTGGCAAGTTTGCAGATGGCACAAAGGTTGGTCGTGTTGTAGATAGTGTAGAGGATTGTCGAAGATTGCAGAGAGACATTGATAGGATGCAGAAGTGGGCTGAGAAGTGGCAGATGGAGTTCAACCCGGAGAAGTGTGAGGTGGTACACTTTAGAAGGACAAACTCCAAGGCAGAGTACAAAGTAAATGGCAGGATACTTGTTAGTGTGGAGGAGCAGAGGGATCTGGGGGTACATGTCCACAGATCCGTGAAAGTTTCCTCACAGGTAGATAGGGTAGTTAAGAAAGCTTACGGAGTGTTAGCTTTCATAAGTCGACGGATAGAGTTTAAGAGACATGATGTAATGATGCAGCTCTATAAAACTCTAGTTAGGCCACACTTGGAGTACTGTGTCCAGTTCTGGTCGCCTCGCTATAGGAAGGATGTGGAAGCATTGGAAAGGGTACAGAGGAGATTTACCAGGATGCTGCCTGGTTTAGAGAGTATGGACTATGATCAGAGATTGAGGAAGCTAGGACTTTACTCTTTGGAGAGAAGGAGGATGAGAGGAGACATGATAGCGGTGTACAAGATATTGAGAGGAATAGACAGAGTGGACAGCCAGCACCTCTTCGCCAGGGCACCACTGCTCAGTACAAGAGGACATGGCTTTAAGTTAAGGGGAGGGAAGTTCAAGGGGGATATTAGAGGAAGGTTTTTCACTCAGAGAGTGGTTGGTGTGTGGAATGCAGTGCCTGAGAGTGGTGGAGGCAGACACACTAGTGAAGTTTAAGAGACTATTAGACAGGTATATGGAGGAATTTAAGGTGGGGGGTTATATGTGAGGCAGGGTTTGAGGGTCAGCACAACATTGTGGACCGAAGGGCCTGTAATGTGCTGTACTATTCTATGTTCTATTGTTGATCAAACAGCAGGATCCTGCAAACGGTCTCCATCTCCTATTTAAACTGAACGTGCAGCACACGTAAAGAGGAGAGGAATCTAATCCTAACCGGGGATCAGGGCAGTGAGGAGCGCCGGCCTCGGGGTGTTACTCAGCTGGGAATCTACGAATAACACGCGATAATCCGGAGAGCAGGTCGAGCGGAGAGGAAAACCTGTGCTGGGAACTGTGCTCCGGACCAACAGTTGGTGCTGTGGATGTACAGATCTGAACGGCGAGTCAGGGAGAGTGTGCTAAGAGGCCTGACGGCTTAGACTGGTATCACTGTGTTTGTGAGTCCGGTCACATCGCTGGATTTTTCATCCCCACCTAGAGAAAATAAAACAATTTGCCTGCTACGGGATGGCACAGCTTCCCAGCTCAGCCCTGAAGTGGGAATTAACCGCGAGTTTTTAGCTGATTTCAAGATTTCAGTCGAAAAACAGAGAAAATGTCGCGATCGCGAGGAAGAATGAGATCAGTGCAGCAGTGAATGGGGTTGATATAGAAACTGCTGCGTTTGATTTGGACCAGACTTCCATTACAGCAGAGAATCCGACCTCGGGCACAGACAGAGAGCGGTCTGGGTCTTGGGGATGTTCCAGTTTGATTGGAATCGGAGAGTTTTTGAGCAGAGAGAAACACAGGGAGACGGAACGGCCAGGAGAGGACTGCAGGATGTCTCCGCCCCGTCCGCTCGCTGCCTTTAAATTGCTCTGTACCGCCGCCTCTCGCTTCATTTCTCACTCACTTCGACAGAGTTTGTGCAGTGTCCGACCATGACCGAGACCGCAGAAGTGGCTCCACCGGCGGCACCCGCCGCCACACCCAAGGCTGCCAAGAAGAAGAAGACGGCCGTCCGGAAAAAGTCAACCGGTCCCAAACTGGGCGACCAGATCGACAAGATTGTGGCCGATTGCCACAGCCAGCGAGGGATGTCCGTAGCCGCGATAAAGAAGAGTTTGGCGGCCAGCGGCGTCAATGTTGATAAGCTGAGAAGTCAGATCAGGTTGACCATTAAAAGGAAAGTGGATCGCGGCTCCCTGGTTCACACTAAGGGCAAAGGTGCCTCCGGCTCCTTGAAGGTCCCTAAAAAAGAAGGCGCCGGGAAAGTCGTGAAAAAAGTGAAGAAACCAGCGACCAAGACATCTAAGACCAGGAAGGCGGTGACCAAGAAACCTGCGGCCAAGAAAACAGGTGCCAAGAAATCTCCCGCCAAACGCAAAGTGGTTAAGAAAACTGCGGTTAAAAAAGCGGCAGCTAAGAAAACAGCGACCAAGAAGACTACGCAGAAGTCCAAGAGCCCGAAGAAGGCCGCAGCCCCCAAGGTGGCCAAGAAACCGGCAAAACCCAAGCCGAAGGCAAAATCTGTGAAATCCAAGAAGACAGCGGCCAAAAAGTAAATACATGAAAAACCCGAAACCAAAGGCTCTTTTAAGAGCCACCCACATCTCCCAGAAAAGAGCTGATCCTGAATCGCGTGAGTCCAGATCCTGGTCGGTTTAGATGCCAGTACGAACTATTTCCAGAAAACCCGCCATCCCCGGTTCCCCGCTGACATTCGGCGTTGCCGTCCCTGTTCCTTCCCTAGTAACTGAAATAAAACAGTATGGGATATCCGGACCGAGGCTCAATCGGACATGGATATGTTCCGCTTCAGTCTCCGTTCAAAGGGCCGTTTCTTTCTCACTTGATGCCGGGAGATGGTGGCACTGCCGGAGAATCCCTGTCTCACAGCTCAAAGCCCAACATGGAAGTTTCCCAATTCATGGTTAATATGACTAAACTGCTGAACTATCGGTGAGGAGAGATTTAGGGAGAGGGATCCAGTTCTGAGAATGGACTGGAGGGGGATGAAACACAGAAATTACCCGGTAACATGCTATGACTGTTTTTACACTATTTGTACTTTAACTATATAATATGCACAAATATACTTACTGTAATTGATTACTTATTTACTTTTTCCTGTATTATCGTGTATTGCATTGTACTGTTGCCGCTAAGTTAATAAATTTCACGATATATGCCGGTGATATGAAACCTGATTCTGATTCAGTGAAGGATTGGCGCTTCTGGAGGATTGCGCGGAGCGCTGTATTTCCATTCCGTATTCGGATTAAGTGTTGGAAATTAGCGGTTGGGACGAAGCTGGAAGATGAGAGCCCACTTTCTGCTCTATAACTCCGACACTGTCTCTCTGCTCCGTCTCTCTCTGGCAGGTCAGGTCGCATGTTTGCAGAGAGTTGGTGCGGGACGGGATAAAGAATGTTTGCATTTATCTATATGTTACTTCAATGTGGGTTCATGCAATCCTTTTGCGGCTTTGTTTTCTCCGAAAACTATTTAGTAAATGCAGTAAATAATATTGATCTCAATCCTCTGCGTGTCTTCCCGTTTCCGGCAGAACCGAATGCACTCACCTCGAGAAGCAATTCACTGAATATGCAAACATTCATTTAAGCTAATGGAGAGAAGTAAAAACGATTCTTTCAATGAAAGTTAAATTTGCTATTTCACGATTTCTATTAATTGTAAGAAACTAGCTCCGGCTGCTTTAGAAATTGGCGGGCGATTTGAAATTGACCGGGGATCCAATCTGCAGTCAGATTGGTTGAATTCTGACCCTCAGTCACCAGTTCCCATTTTTGGTCACAAATGATAATCCCCACCCCCACCGCCGGGCAGCGTCAAACTGATTAAGGAAAGGCAGCCAATCACACCGCTGGGACCCTATAATGGACATCTTCATTCCAACCAACCAGAGGGAGCAGGGCGGCCCTTCATCAACGCTTTAAAAGCCAGACCCAGCGTCTGCTCCGACACTGCAATCCTGATATTTCAGGCTGCAATCGGACTGCTGAAGGAGAATGGCCCGCACCAAGCAAACAGCGCGAAAATCGACCGGTGGGAAAGCTCCCCGCAAACAACTGGCGACCAAAGCGGCGCGCAAGAGCGCCCCAGCCACGGGCGGAGTGAAGAAGCCCCATCGCTACCGGCCCGGCACCGTGGCTCTGAGGGAGATCCGGCGCTACCAGAAATCCACCGAGCTGCTCATCCGCAAACTGCCCTTCCAGCGCCTGGTCCGGGAGATCGCTCAGGACTTCAAAACCGATCTGCGCTTCCAGAGCTCGGCCGTCATGGCCCTGCAGGAGGCCAGCGAAGCTTACCTGGTGGGGCTCTTTGAGGACACCAACCTGTGCGCCATCCACGCCAAGCGAGTCACCATCATGCCCAAAGACATCCAGCTGGCCCGGCGTATCCGCGGGGAGCGCGCCTAAACCCGACCTCGGCACCAAGCACAACAAAAGGCTCTTTTCAGAGCCACCAATCCGGCAGGAAAAGGGCTGTCGATTGCTGTTCACTAACCTTTTGTTAATCACGCCATTCCTTTCCGTTCTTTCCCTGTGGGAATTTTGTTCAATAAGACATTACAGTTTCTCACAAACGCCCCCCCGCAACACGGCCGACTGCCTCAACACAGAATCAGCAGTTGTGTGCCGCTGGGTTAACGGGAGTCTTAGCTGTTAGAGTGTCCCTGTCCCACAACCTAACCGTGTACAGTTAGGTTATTGTGATAAAGTTTTCCAGGTGTTTGCGGCTGGAAAATGGGTTTTAATCCATTGGGTAACCAGTCCCATTTCTGGTCGAGTCCCTGATAGGTTCACGGGGACGCAAGTCTGCAGAGGCTGGAATTCTGTTTTTTTTTCACAGAACGAAAAAAGTCGTTGGAAGCTCGCCTTAGACCACAGTTTGAGAAGAGACCGACCGCGAATATAAACTGTGGATCGACTTTTCGAAGCTCAATAACTAGAAATTTGTAAGTTAAATAACGCCCGGGTTGATATTGCGAAATAAATCTTCACCGAATTAGTGATTCGATGCATACTTTTTGCAGGCTACAGATCAATAAATAACTTTCGGCGGGATTTTCAAATTTCCGGGAAACTGGCAGTTACTTTCGGCGCTTTTCTTTCATTGGTGAATAAGGCAGCTCTCTGATTGGCTTACTGGGCTCATCAGAAATGCATCCGAATTTCTTCTGCAGACGCTTCACGTATTCGTTCTCATGGCCCAAAAGCCCCCAGCCATTCATGAGCTTCAACCTACCCCGAAACCACATCCTTAACAATCGACCCTCAACTACTGAGGTCAAACTAACTGGCCTGTAATTTCCTTTCTTCCTCTCTCCCTTCTTGAAGGGAGACATTTGCAATTTTCCAGTCCTCCAGAACCATGGCAGAATCTTGATTCCTAACAGATCATTACTAATGCCAGCTGGTCCTATCTATCCCCATTCCCGATGAAGGGTCTCGGCCCGAAACGTTGGCTACTCTTTTCTCACAGATGCTGCCAGACCTGCTGAGTTCTTTCAACGTCGTGTACGTATTCTTCGATCCACAGCATCTGCAGTTGTATTTTTGTGTTTTGGTCCTATCTGCCTCCTCCTCTTTCAGCTCCCAAGTATCTCTTCTGTAGTAACAGCAATTGCACGCACAGTACTTCTGCTCCTTGACACTCTCGAATTTAAGGCATACTGCTCATGTCTTTCACATGCAGAAAATTGAAGAGAAGCCACTTCACCCACAGAATGGTGTCTGGACGCCACCACGGAGAGCAAGAAGGGAGCAGCAGGGATGGATTTTAAAGGACTGTCGTGGAACAGAAACGGTGACAAGGACTAGCTGGGCTGATTTTTTAAAATATATATATATATATATCTCCTGAGTGCAGACAAGGTGTGTTGTAAATTCTCTTGGAACCTGAGACAGAGTTTGAAATAGAACTGATTTATTTGTCAGAGATCCAGAACATTAAACTCCAGTCCCATTAAAAGTGAATATTAGAAGGTGCACCTCCCAGTCCCAGTGACCAGGGTGCAGAACTGGGTGTGGTGACCAGCAGCAGTAATTGCAGACTGTGACGAGATTGTGAGGTTTATTCGATATGGATTGTTCCTTTAAAAAGAGAGAGAGTGTGTGCTAATTGAGAGCGCAACGAACAGCCCGTGGATTGCCATGGTTACAGCAGGGCGGAGCCGTATGATGGATAGCTGGCATTGAGCAGCTGTGGAAAATACAAGGTCAACTGGCTTTGTAGTCAGACGCACAGTAGATAGAAATAGACACTGGGTGAGCTTTGTGTGCCCACCAAAGGGTGGGTTTTGCTCGCAGTGTAGAAACGAGGTGACCGGTGGGAAGCTATCGGTGTGTTTAACCCTTGCTCCATCTTGTGAAAACGGTCCCGTTTCTGGGGTCACAGTCGGTGACTTCAACGGGACTTTGAAGGACGATGTGGAAGATTCGATGGCATCGGCTTACTGGGAAAACAAATCATCTCTCTCTCGATCTGTACACTGATTGTTCTCAGTCTCTCCCTCCCTCCCCCTCCCCAATATCACAAACTGAACTGACTTCATACCTATACCATTGTAAGACTGTATCATTTACCACCTGAGCTTTGAAGAAGTTTGGGGTTTTCTATTTAAACACTTATATATGCATAAACTCCGCATAAAGCTGTTTGCTTTATCTTGTTTCATATTACTTTATTGCATAGTTACTAATAAAATAGTGTTTGTTAACAGAAAACTCAGACTCCAGGTGTGTTCCATTTCTGCTGGTCCTTTTAACCCATTACGGGGCACGTAACAAGAGTTCGACACCAACACCAACTGTGATGCAGCATGCAGCTTATTTAAACATCTTCCCCAGTGTGAGCTTGCTGGTGCGTCACAAGGTTGGATGACAGAGTGGATCGGTTCCCGCAGTCTGGCCTCTCCTCGGTGTGAACTGACTGGTGTCTACTTTCCCACAGTCTGAGCATGTGATTGTTCTCTCCTCAGTGTATTGGTAAGTGGGATCAGTACCCCTTCCCCCACAGTCTGAGCTGCTAAATAGGGGCCCTCTCATTTCAAATGGAGATGTGTGGAATCTCTGGGATTCTCTGCCCCTGAGGGTGAGGAGGCCACATGACTGGGTATATTTCAAGTAGAGATAGGTAACTATTTAAGGAATCGAGGAACTGAGGGTTATAGGAACAGGTGCAGGAGCTGGGATCAGTGACAATTGTGTGAATAACCATAAGACCATCAGGTAACGGAGCAGAATTAGGCCATTCAGCCCATTGACCCTGTTCGGCCAATCCATCATGGCTGATTTGGTATCCTTCCTGACACCATTCTCCTCTCTTCTCCCCATAACCTTTGACACTCTTCCTGATCAAGAACCTATCAACCTCCACTTTAAATATACCCAATGACATGGCCTCCACAGCCACCTATAGCAAAGGGTATCACAGATTCACCACTCACTGGCTAAAGAAATTCCACATCTCCGTTCCAAAGGCTGTGCCCTCTGGTCCTGGGCTCTCACCTGTATGGAAACATCCATTTCTATCGAGGTTTTTCAATATTCAAGATCCTGCTCATTCTTCTGAGCTCCAGTGGCTACAGGCCCATGGCTATCAAGCATTCCTTGTATATTGACCTTCTCAGTCCCAGAATTATTCTCATTATGTTCCCCTGGACCCATCACCACCACAAATCTGGAATAATCCATCAACCCCACCCCAAGTCTGCTATGCCATCCCCCCCCACCCCCCGAAACCGCAATAATGGACTCTAACTGAGCTATATTTTCCTTTCTTTTGCCTTCTTAAAAAGTGGAGTAAAATTTACAGTTTTCCAGTCCTCCAGAATCATACCAGAATGCAGTGATTTTAAAGAGATTATTACTAATGCCTCCACAATCTCTTAAGCTTGTTTCAGTACCCTGCATGGTAGTCCATCTGGTCCAGGTGGCTTGTTTACTTCTGCCCCCAACACTCTTGAGCTTCTGGCATACTTCCACAGTGAACACTGACACAAAATACTTAAGTTCACCCACCATTTCCTTGTCCCATTGCTACCTCTGCAGCGTCACTTTCAGCGGTCTGATATAAACTCTTGCTTCTTATTTACTCTTAATATTTCTTGGGGGGAGGGGCTTTTGGTGAGCTTTCTTCAAATTATTGGCTACTTTATCATCATATTCCATCTTTAGTTGCCTTCTGTTGCTTTTTAATAGCTTCTCAGTCCTTTTCTTTCCTACAATATTGCTCCATTACATGCCCTCTCTTTTGCTTTTATCATCCTTGACTTCCCTTGCCAGCCAAGGTTGCCTCATCCTCCTTTTAGGATATTATTTCTTCAGATGAAGCTATTCTGCACTTTCTGAATTTTTCAGAGAAATTCCAGCTATTGCTGCTCTGCCGTAATCCTGTTGGTTGGAATGGGAAAGCAACTTCAGCCAGCTCCTCTCTCATGCCCCTGTCATTCCCTTTACTCCACTGTAATACTGATTTTAGCTTCTGAAACTGCAGGGTGAACTCTGTCATATTTTGATCACTGGCTCCTGAGAGATCCTTGTGTTAAGTTCCCTTATCAAATCTGCCTCATTGGACAAAACCCAATCCAGAATAGCTGATCCCCAAGAAAATTCAAACACAAGCTGCTCTAAAAGGCCATCTCACAGGCATTCTAGAAATTCCCATCTTGTGATCCAGCACCAACCTGATTTTCCCAGTCTGCATGCATATTGAAATCGTCCATGACCTTTTCATGTCTTCTCTGTATCATATCTTAATTTGTAATCCACATCCAGGCTTCTGTTTAGCAGCCTATATGTAACTCCCACCAGGGTCTTCTATTATCCTTCTTGTTTCTTAGCTCTACCCACAATGATTCTACATCTTCCAATCCTATGTCACCTCTTTCTAAGAATTTGATATCATCTTTTTACCATACAGCCATGCCACCCTCTCTGTCCAACTGACTCTCCTTTCGATACAATGTGTATCCTTGGATGTGAAACTCCCCACTATGATCCTCTTTCAGCCACAACTCAGTAACGCCTATAATGTCATACTTGCCAATCTCCAACTGCTCTACAAGATTATCTATCTTATTCTGTATGCTGTGTACATTCAAACTTCAGTCCTGTATTCATCACCATTTTTGATTCTGCCCCCATATTACATTTCAACTCATCCCACTGACTTCCAGTTTACCCCATCATTAACTCACTACACGCTGCGTCTAGTTTAATACCAACCTCCCCATCCATCAGCCATATCATTCCAGTTTCCAACCCCTGCTAAATTAGTTTAAACCCTACCCAAGAGCTTTAGCAGTCTGCTTGCAAGGATATTGGTCTCACTTAGGTTGAAGTGTGACCTGTCCTTATTTTGGCTCAGGTCATACTTTCCCCAGAAGAGATCGCAATGATCCAGAAACCTGGAACCTTGCCCCCTCAACAAAAACTTGCGATATTTATGCTACAAATAATTTTTTTTAATTGGTTTATGAAATATCAAAGTGTATATATGCTTCAAAGTAGCCATAGGATTATGCCATAGTTAGGCAAATTAGTAGGCACACCTGAGTTTGAACTATTCTGTTAATAATAAAGATGTAAATTATGGAAAGATATATTACTGTAAATAATACAACTTGTAATATTGAGTGACCCCAGTATCCAAGACTTAAAAATGAATACAAACAAAGAAATCCCATCCATCACTTCAAAATTCAAAGTTAACTTATTGTCCATATACATTTTTGTCACCATATACAACTCCGATTCATTTTTTTCAGGCATACTAACTAAGTCCAATAACCAGAATAGAATCAAGGAAGGGCAACACCAGCAAGGCAGACAACCTGTGTGCAAAAGAAAACAAACTGTGCAAACGGAAGTATTTTCATCTGATTCTGTACGAACATGTTCAGCAAATTATTTACGATATGTCTTCAGACTCGTCAGGTATAGTACTGTGCAAAAGTCTTAAGCACATACATAAACAAGAGAAAATCTGAAGATGCTGTAAATCTGAGCAACACAACAAAATTCTGGAGGAACTCAGCATCCATGGAAAAGAGTACAGTTGACGTTTTGGGCCGAAATGCTTTATATAGCTAGGGTGCCTAAGACGATTGCACAGTACTGATATGCCAACGTGGAGCAGGAGCTAGGGATGTCGGGAATGGGGAGGGTAGAGTGCTGCAGGAGGGGCGTGGGACAGGTGGCAGAGAAGGAGTGCTAGGGACGAAGCATGGCATTGGATGCAAACTCACTAGGTTCCTGAGACTCCAGGTAAGATAATTTCATTCCAATAGAGACCTATATCAGAACCAATTTTATCATCACTAGTATATGCCATGAAATGTTTTTTTGCAGCAGCAGCAATGCAGTGCAATATATAATATAACTACAGTACTGGGCGAAAGTCTTAGGCCTCCATGCTCTACAGATATATATATATATTTAAGACTTTTGCACAATCCTGTATGTAACTACAACACTTCTTCCCTATAACTGTTCATGTTCCTCCTTGACTGCTAAGAGAAGGTCTAATCCCATACAATTTTGGGGAACCCTCTTACGCCTGCTGAACATTTCTGTTGTTACCTTTCCCAAGGCTTCAGCAGTGTCATTGCTTTCTCTTCCTAAGGCTGCAGCAACATCTTTAATTTTGTGTATACTCCTTGTGGACACCATAAAATAGGAATAAAATTGATGCTAAACAAATTCCTTCTGAAATGTGTCATTCTAGACTTGGGAGGTAAAGCTGAGGTCCCTCTCCCCCTTCTCTTTCTCTCTCCCTCTCCCTAAATAACAACATCCTAACCAATTATGTGGAAGAGAGGTGAAGGCTCCATTCCCTCACAAAGTAGGTATTGTTCCATGAACTTAGACCATTTCATATTACTTGACAGGAGCTTTCTGGATTGTAATATTTTACTGATATTCCATAAAAATTCCAGAATTACTACCCCATTCAGGACATTGTGGAGTGTAAATGCACAAACTATTCCCTACTGGAATGGTAGCTTCTGAACTCAAGCTAAATGTCGCTTAAATAGTAAACAAATGAAAAAATTTAACATGAGGAAATCTGCAGATGCTGGAAATTCAAACAACTCACACAAAATACTGGTGGAACACAGCAGGCCAGGCAGCATCTATAGGGAGAAGCGCTGTTGACATTTCGGGCCGAGACCCTTCGTCAGGACTAACCGAAAGGAAAGATAGTAAGAGATTTGAAAGTAGTGGGGGGAGGAGGAAATGCGAAATGATAGGAGAAGACCAGAGGGGGTGGGATGAAGCTAAGAGCTGGAAAGGTGATTGGCGAAAGTGATACAGAGCTGGAGAAGGGAAAGGATCATGGGACGGGAGGCCTCAGGAAAAAGAAAGGAGGAGCGGGGGAGCACCAGACGGAGATGGAGAACAGGCAAACAACTAAATATGTCAGGGATGGGGTAAAAAGGGGAGGAGGGGCATTAATGGTAGTCAGAGAAGTCAATGTTCATGCCATCAGGTTGGAGGCTACCCAGCCGGTATGTAAGCTGTATTTCCTCCAAACTGAGTTTGGATTCATTTTGACAATAGAGGAGGCCATGGATAGACATATCAGAATGCGAATGGGACGTGGAATTAAAATGTGTGGCCACTGGGAGATCCTGCTTTTTCTGGCAGACCGAGCGTAGGTGTTCAGTGAAATGGTCTCCCAGTCTGCGTCGGGTCTCACCAATATATAAAAGGCCACACCGGGAGCACCGGACGCAGTATACCACACCAGCCGACTCACAGGTGAAGTGTCACCTCACCTGGAAGGACTGTCTGGGGCCCTGAATGGTGGTGAGGAAGGAAGTGCAAGGGCAGGTGTAGCACTTGTTCTGCTTACAAGGATAAGTGCCAGGAGGGAGATCGGAGGGAAGGGATGGGGGGGACGAGTGGACAAGGGAGTCATGTAGGGAGCGATCCCTGCGAAAAGCAGAAAGTGGGGGGAGGGAAAAATGTGTTTGGTAGTGGGATCCTGTTGGAGGTGGCGGAAGTTACGGAGAATTATACGTTGGACCTGGAGGCTGGTGGGGTGGTGGGTAAGGACAAGGGGAACCCTATCCCGAGTGGGGTGGTGGGTGGATGGGGTGAGGGCAGATGTGCGGGAAATGGGAGAGATGCGTTTGAGAGCAGAGTTGATGGTGGACAAAGGGAAGCCCCTTTGTTTAAAAAAGGAAGACATCTCCTTCATCCTGGAATGAAAAGCCCCATCCTGAGAGCAGATGCAGCGGAGACAGAGGAATTGTGAGAAGGGGATAGCCTTTTTGGAAGACACAGGGTGAGAAGAGGAATAGTCCAGGTAGCTGTGAGAGTCTGTAGGCTTATAGTAGATATCAGTAGATAGGCCGTCTCCAGAGATGGAGACAGAAAGGTCAAGAAAAGGGAGGGAGGAGTTGGAAATGGACCAGGTAAATTTGAGGGCAGGGTGAAAGCTGGAGGCAAAGTTACTGAAGTCAATGAGCTCAGCATGCGTGCAAGAGGCAGCGCCAATGCAGTCGTCGATGTAGCGAAGGAAAAGGGGAGGATGGATACCGGTATAGACTTGGAACATGGACTGTTCCACAAAGCCAACAAAAAGGCAGGCATAACTGGGACCCATACGGGTCTATACCCTTGGTTTGGAGGAAGTGGGAGGAGCCAAAGGAGAAATTATTGAGAGGAAGAACTAATTCTGCTAGACGGAGGAGAGTGGTGGTAGAGGGGAATTGGTTAGGTCTGGAATCCAAAAAAAAATGAAGAGCTTCGAGACCATCTCGGTGGGGGATGCAGGTATATAGGGACTGGACGTCCATGGTGAAAATACGACGGTGGGGGCCAGGGAACTTAAAATCATTGAAAAAAATTCAAAGCATGAGGAGTGTCATGAACATAGGTGGGAAGAGATTGAACAAGGAGGGATAAGACAGTGTCAAGGTATGCAGAAATGAGTTCAGTGGGGCAGGAGCAAGCTGAGACAATAGGTCTACCTGGACAGGCAGGTTTGTGGATCTTGTGTAAGAGATAGAAACGGGAAGTGTGGGGTGTGGAAACTGTGAGGTTGGTGGCAGTGGATGGGAGATCCCCAGAGCTGATAAGGTTGGTGATGGTATAGGAGACAATGGCCTGGTGCTCCTTAGTGGGGTCATGATCAAGGGGTAAATAAGAGGAGGTATCAGAGAGTTGTCGCTGTGCCTCAGCCAGGTACAGGTCAGTACGCCAGACAACAACAGCTCCCCCCGTATCAGCAGGTTTTATAGTGAGGTTGGGATTGGTGCGGAAGGAGCGGAGAGCAGAGCGTTCGGAAGGAGTGAGGTTGGAATTGGAACAGGGTGTGGAGAAGTCAAGACAGTTGATGTCCCGTCAGCAATTAGCAATAAAGAGATCCAGAGCAGGCAGAAGACCAGAGCGGGGTGTCCATGAAGAGGAGGAGGGTTGAAGACGGGAGAAGGGGTCATCGGTAGGGGTAGGAGAGTCCTTGTCAAAGAAAAGATATGAAAAGATTTAACAACTTTGTCATGAACATTAGATGTGGCAGATCACAGGGTAAGGCATGAATAGGGTCAGATATGATATTCCCTTAATCACGTGATTATATTTACATAAATGATCCTGTTTAATACGATATGGGGGGGCGTGATCATTGTATACTTACAAACAGAAGAAATTCTGCAGTTGCTGAAAATCCAAAGCAACACACTGGCGATCAGACAGCATCTATGGAAATTAATAAACAGTGAATCATATGTATAATGTTTACATTACCATTGCTGGAATGCCTAATATAGGGGGCGCATGTTTGTTCTGGATCGTCAGGAAGACCACACATTAAAGGCCCAACATGAATGAATACCGGTACTGATGTGTGCGGTATATTATTTCATCATTGTCGTCCTCACTTGAGACACGAGAGGTCGCTGCAGAGTCTATGCACGGACCCGCTGCAATTCTCCGGAGTTGAGGTGTCTGTCTCGGACAGTCCAATTAGGCTGTAATTCTTTGGAACAATACCCAATTCAATATGTCAGTCCATGGCCTCCTCTATCGCCACGAATGGGCCGCACTCAGGTTGGACGAGTAACACCTCATATTCCGTATAGGCAGCCTATAAACTGATGGCATGAACATGGTTTTCTCGAACTTCCTGTTATTACTACCCCCCCTCCCTTCACCATTCCCCATTCCTGGTTCCCTCTCCCATCTTATCTCCTTACCTGCCCACATCACCCTCTGATGCTCCATCCCCTTCCCTTTTTTCCATGGTCTTCAGTCCTCTCCTATCAGATTCCCGGCTCTTTACTTCTCCCCCTCTCCTGGTTTCACCTATCACCTGCTACCTTGTACTTCGTCCTCCCCTCTCCCGGGTGGGGGGGGGGGGCAACCTTCTTACTCTGACCTCTCTTCCTTTCCTGTCCTCATGATGGGTCTCAGCCCAAAACATCTACTCTTTTCCGTATATTCTGCCTGACCTGCTGAGTTCATCCAGCATTTTGTATGTTTTGTATTAGATATCTAGCATTTTCAGATTTTCTTTTGTTAACAGTTCTTTGGAGTTAGCAAAGAAAATCCTTTTCTCATGTTAGCAATTCTTTGGATGGTGTTGCTGTTTCAGTCTAAGACAAAGGTCACTTAATCACCTAAAACAGAGGTAAACAGAGAACAGAGCATAATTAGTTCTGACACCCAACATTTACATGTTAGCAGGACAGATTGAGCCTTTAATATCTCAATACAAAAGAACAATCAGATCGAGGGATATTCCAGCTGCTCAAATAGAGCAGAATTTAATAATTTAGATAAGAGACGTTACTGAGATTAGGCAAGGAATATAAAGAATTTCCTGCCTTATCTCCACCTTTTGTCGAAACCAAAAAGGTGTGGAAAGTCAGGAGATATCCTGGGTCTGTGTGAGCTCTTATCTCATTCAAAAGAAGCAGCTGCTCAGACCAGAATACACAGGCAGTCGGTATTCCACCATAACCCATTATTTACAAAAACCTGAGAATCCCCCGATTCCCTTAAAGCTTTATCAGCAAGACCCTACACCACACGCTGCACCCGTAAAGCTAACAGCATTACGAAGGACCCCACGCAGCCCTCACACAAACTCTTCTCCCTCCTGCCATCTGGCAAAAGGTACCAAAGTATTTGGGGGCTCTCACGACCAGACTGTGCAAGTTTCTTTCCCTAAGCCAACAGACTCCTCAATACCCAGTCTAGACTGACATCTACATCTTTTATTATTATACTGAAATTTGTCCTTTTATGTGCCTATTGTCTTGTTTATTATTTATTTATTAATTATTATAGTGCCCTGCACTGTTTTGTGCACTTTATGTAGTCCTGTGTAGGTCTGTAGGCTAGTGTAGTTTTTGTGTTGTTTTACGTAGTCTAGTGTAGCCTTGAGTTGTCTCACATAGTCTAATGTAGTTTTGTGTGGTTTCATTTAGCACCATGGTCCTGGAGGAACGTTGTTTCATTTTTACTATGTACTGTACCAGCAGTTTATGGTTAAAATGACAATAAGAAGCGACTTGACCTGACGACTTGAACTGGTTGTATGAAGTTATGTTTTGACAGTCTACTGACCTGCACATTTAACTAGCGCTCTACTGATTTGTATGTAGCTCTACAAATCTGATTTTAAAAACAGCAAGGGAAACAGTAATCAATCCTGATTTCCATCCAATGATGAAAAACTCTGAACTGCTTTTTGTTCCTCAGACAATTTGGAACATAAAATTAAGTTCATACAACTTTTGTTGCATGCTGAATATTCTCTCTCTGTCTTGGATTGTTCTAAGCTCTAAATCCTGCCAACTACACCAAATGACAGATTTTGGTGTTTAAATACAAAGTCATTTTAGAAGTCAGGAACGAGGCATAAGTCTTGTTGGTTCACGATGGTTTTATTCAAAGTTGATAGAACAAAGACAGGGGTCTGTTACTTGAAGAAGAAAGAGAAACTAAATATGGCGCCTAGCATAAAACAGCTACTTTTTATTCAAATCTATAGATAATAATAAACCTGTTAGAAATCACTTGCAGTTAAAATTAACCAATTAGAAAACCTCACTTAATGAAGTACAAGCTTCAGAATTATACTTTGTACAGCCACAAGAGGAATATTAAACTCTTATGAATGTAAAGACTACTTAAAATACAAGCAGATAATGAATTGTTAAACTGCAAAGAAAATGACCATAAAAACTGAACAATCGGATCCAACAGACTCTCAGGCCCTGTGCACTCAATCCACAGTGATAATGCATTCTGAAGCTCAGAGATTTCTGGGTAAGAACAGTGCCATTGAAAGTGTTTACAAGCATTGCCTCCCCAGTCAATATATTTTATGAAAACTCAGTTGCCAGTTTAACACAGCAAGCTCCCACAAGCAATATCCTCAATATAAACAGGCATTGTGTGTGTGTGTGAGTGTGTGTGTGTGTGTGTGTGTGTGTGTGTGTGTGGACAGTCAAAGTCAACCTAATTGTTTTTTCTGTCATTCAGCTTCCAAATACTGCTACTCTGTCATTCACTGCCATCTACCCCATCCCATGCTCCAATTTTCTGTTCCTCATTACATGATCCTACCCCAACTTCTGTCCAGAGCCCCAAACTCTGCTCTGTGTTGACTCATCACTGGTTTCTGACCCTGCTCCACAGAACATCCAACTACTGGTTCTCCTTTCAGACTTCAGAGGACAGTGGTGTGTTCTAACAACCCAGCTCATTAGAAGCAGTGACAACAACCCATAACATTGATATTTGCAGAGAATAAGGAGATGAACTACCAAAGTCAATTCTTTTTCAGCACAGAGATGCAACGGATGAAGAACGTATCAGTCAGCTGGGCTTCTTCAGTCAGCAGGAAATCCAACCAACAGCCACTTTTGAACTTTCCTCTAGATTCGGCAACTGTGATGTTTAAATATCCAGCAGATTATTTAAACATTTTTTCCAGTGTGAACTCGGTAGTGGACCACAAGGGTGGATGACCGAGTGAATCCCTTCCCACATTCAGAGCAGGTAAATGGCCTCTCCCCAGTATGAATTCTCTGATGTAGCTTCAGTTGAGATGACCGACTGAATCCCTTCCCACATTCCGAGCAGGTGAACGGCCTCTCCCCGGTGTGAATTGACTGGTGGGCATGTAGGGTGCATAACTGAGTGAATCCCTTCCTACACACAGAGCAAGTGAACGGCCTCTCCCCAGTGTGAACTCGCTGGTGTGTCTGCAGATTGGATAACACAGTAAATCCTTTCCCACATTCCGAGCAGGTGAATGGCCTCTCCCCTGTGTGAACTCGCTGATGATCCTTCAGTTGAGATGATTGTGTGAATCCCTTCCCACATTCTGAGCAGGTGAACGGCTTCTCCCCTGTGTGAACTGACTGGTGTGTCCGTAGGTGAGATGACCAAGTGAATCTCTTCCCACAGTCTGAGCAGGTGAATGGCCTCTCCCCAGTGTGAACTCGCTGATGTACCTTCAGTTGGGATGACTGAGTGAATCCCTTCCCACAGTCTGAGCAGACGTACGGCCTCTCTCCTGTGTGAAATCGCTGATGTGTCTGTAGATGGGATGACAGAGTGAATCCCTTCCCACAGTCTGAGCAGACATACGGCCTCTCCCCAGTGTGAACTCGCTGATGTACCTTCAGGTGTGAGGACTGAGTGAATCCCTTCCCACAGTCTGAGCAGGTGAATGGCATGTCCCCAGTGTGAACTCGCTGATGTACCTTCAGATTAGATGACCGAGTGAATCCCTTCCCACAGTCTGAGCAGGTGAACGGCCGCTCCCCAGTGTGAACTCGCTGGTGTGCCAATAGGTGGGATGACAAAGTGAATCCCTTCCCACATTCAGAGCAGGTGAATGGCCGCTCTCCAGTGTGAAGTCGCTGATGTACCTTCAGCTGGGATGACCAAGTGAATCCCTTCCCACAGTCTGAGCAGGTGAACGGCTTCTCCCCGGTGTGAACTCGCTGATGTGTCAGCAGGTGGGTCGACTGAGTAAATCCCTTCCCACATTCAGAACAGGTGTACGGCCTCTCCCCTGTGTGAACTCGCTGGTGTTTCAGCAAATCAGATGACCGAGTGAACCTCTTCCCACACGTAGAACAGTTGAAGTGTCTCTCTCCCATGTGAACTCACTGGTGAGTCTGCAGGAGGACTGACGGAGTGAATCTCTTCCCACAGTCTGAGATGTACAGCCTCTCCCCAGTGTGAACTTCCTGTGTGTCAACAATCAGTTGACCAAATTAATCTCTTCCCACACATGGAATAGATGAAAGTATATCCGTAGGTGAGATGATCAGTGATTTTTTTCTCCCCACACACACAACTCATGAACGGTCTCTCTCCCTTGTGAACTCACTGGTGTGTCTGCCAGTAGGCTGACTGAGTGTATCTCTTCCCAGACACACAACAGGTAAGTGGCCTCTCTCCCCACAGCGAACTCACTGCTGGGTCTGTGGGTCGGCTGAGTGAGTAAATCGCTTATTGTTGTGCTTGAAACTCCTGTACATAATTTTTCTGTTGTTTCTAACCTGTAAAAAGAATTACAAAAGACATCAATGGGTGAAGGCAGAATTTTAGATGAGATCATTCTATGATGAGCTCTGACATCACACTGTTGAAGGAACAAATCGACCTTCTAACTGGGCCTGGATCAGGAATTTGGACTAACCATCAAATTCTCTGTTTTGTCTGTATCAAAATGGGGCATTTCTACTCACCTTCAATCTGTGATGTGGCTCAGTTTGTCTCCCTCCATTAATATTATTTCAAGATCTAGTCATGTCCCACAGCGCTACAAAGCGCACATGGTTGATCCTGGTGATTTTCTCATTGTTCTGACCCCCTGCCCTCTCAGGTGATTGATGGTGGTGATGTCATTGATGGCAATGCCAATGAATATGAAAGGGAGGGAAGTAGTCTTTCTCATTGGAGTGTCACACTTTTGTGATGTGAAAGCTACAGGTCACTTGTTACCCAGGACAAAGGTGTCTGATAGCATTATGTACCCAGAAAGAATGGGACAGAACATGTTCTCATAGGTAGAAAGGTCCAGAACAAGAGAAGGTAGAACAAAGGTCATTTTCTCAAGAACTGAAACTGTTGGGAAGATGTTATTTTTCCCATCCAGCACTAATTGGCATTTTCATTGACTGGAAGGTGGACTCTTCCTCCAAAATTAACTCGGAACTACATTTTTGTTTCGAATTCCATAATTCTCGGATTTAGATTGCTTGTGCTTTGTAGTGTCTGAGAGATCCATCTGCCGGCGCTTCCAATCATGCCCGACAGACTAGCCGGGAAGGCCATGGCTGCCTCTATACCCAGAAACCCCCAGAACGAGATACACGTCTATCCGTCAATGTACCGGCGATGCGCGTGCGCTGTAGCCTATCAGCAGAAAATGTCCCCTCGGCCCGTGGCGCTGACAGAGAGCGAAAAGACCGGGACTGTCGAGGATTTGCGGTGCCACTCGGTGTCCAGAGCTCACAGTAATTGACCCCCAAAGTCGGTGCGGACACCGGCTCCAATGAAACCGCCGCCCGGAGCCCCGCTCCTACCTGCTGCCGATGCGCCAAAGCCCGCTGTCCACTCTGCGCATGCGTGAGATTCGGGCTCGTCCGTGACCTGCACGCTTGCGCATTTGAGCGAAGGGTCACTGACGGTCAATTCCAAACGCGGAGGCAAGGTGCCCGTAATTGTGTCTACAGGTTCTGTGCCACATGCTTCAAAGACAGTCAAAACTGTTACTTTAATGCAGTAATCTCCCACAATAAATACAGTCAACATCAGCAGGCATTTCGTGTGTCACAGGCACAAGAAAATCTGCAGATGCTAGAAATCCAAAGCAACACATACAGAATGCTGGAGAAAATCAGCAGGCCCGACAGAATCTGTGGACAAGAGTAAAAGCAGCCGACGGTTCGCGCTGAGACCCTTTATCGGGACTGGAAAGGAGATAGGTGAAACCAACCAGGGTGTAGAGAAGAGCTGGGAAGTTGATTGGTGGAAGAGATAAAGGACTGGAAAAGATGGTATCTGGTAGAAGGCGGACGATCGTGGAGGAAAAGGAAAGGGAGAGGAGTACCAGAGGGCAGAGCCGGATTAACCTAGTAGCAAAAGTAGCATAGACTACGGGCCCCGCCCGCACTAAATGCTTGCAAACTGCAGTCTGGTGAAATCGTCATTCTCACCGTATTCTCACGACTGATAGAGTGAGTTTTGGGCAGACGATTCATTTACACTTAAATAATTTCAATAGACAATAGGTGCAGAAGTAGACCATTCGGCCCCTCGAGCCTGCACCGCCATTTTGAGATCATGGCTGATCATCTACTATCCATACCCGGTTCCTGCCTTTCCCCATATCCCTTGATTCCCCTATCCATAAGATACCTATCTAGCTCCTTTTTGAAAGCATCCAGAGAATTGGCCTCCACTGCCTTCCGAGGCAGTGCGTTCCAGACCCCCACAATTCTCTGGGAGAAGACGTTTTTCCTTAACTCTGTCCTAAATGACCTACCCCTTATTCTCAAACCATGCCCTCTGGTACTGGACACTCCCAGCATCTGGAATATATTTCCTGCCTCTATTTTGTACAATCCCTTAATAATCTTATATGTTGCAATCAGATCCCTTCTCAATCTCCTTAATTCCAGTGTGTACAAGCCCAGTCTCTCTAACCTCTCTGCGTAAGACAGTCCAGACATCCCAGGAATTAACCTCGTGAATCTACGCTGCACTTCCTCTACAGCCAGGATGTCCTTCCTTAACCCTGGAGACCAAAACTGTACACAACACTCCAGGTGTGGTCTCACCAGGGCCCTGTACAAATGCAAGAGGATTTCCTTGCTCTTGTACTCAATTCCCTTTGTAATAAAGGCCAACATTCCATTAGCCTTCTTCACTGCCTGCTGCACTTGCTCATTCACCTTCAGTGACTGATGAACAAGGACTCCGAGATCTCTTTGTATTTCTCCCTTACCCAACCCTGCACCGTTCAGATAATAATCTGCCTTCCTGTTCTTACTCCCAAAGTGGATAACCTCACACTTATTCACATTAAACGTCATCTGCCAAGTATCTGCCCACTCACCCACCCTATCCAAGTCACCCTGAATTCTCCTAACATCCTCATCACATGTCACACTGCCACCCAGCTTAGTATCATCAGCAAACTTGCTGATGTTATTCTCAATGTCTTCATCTAAATCGTTGACATAAATCGTAAACAGCTGTGGTCCCAGTACCGTGGCACCCCACTAGTCACCACCTGCCATTCCGAGAAACACCCATTCACCGCTACCCTTTGCTTTCTTCTGCCAACCAGTTTTCTATCCATGTCAATGTCTTCCACCGAAAGCCATGAGATTTGATTTTACCCACCAATCTCCTATGTAGGACCTTATCAAATGCCTTCTGAAAATCGAGGTACACTACATCCACTGGATCTCCCCCGTCTAACTTCCTGGTTACATCCTATAAAAACTCCAATAGATTAGTCAAGCATGATTTACCCTTGGTAAATCCATGCTGGCTCAGCCCAATCCTGTCACTGCTATCTAGATATGCCACTATTTCATCTTTAGTAATGGACTCTAGCATCTTCCCCACTACTGATGTTAGGCTTACAGGTCGATAGTTCTCTGTTTTCTCCCTCCTTTCTTAAAAAGTGGGATAACATTAGCCATTCTCCAATCCTCAGGAACTGATCCTGAATCTAAGGAACATTGGAAAATGATTACCAATGCATCCGCAATTTCCAGGGCCACCTCCTTTAGTGCCCTAGGATGCAGGCCATCTGGACCTGGGGATTTGTCAGCCTTCAGTCCCATCAGTCTACTCATCACCGTTTTCTTCCTAATGTCAATCTGTTTCATTTCCTCTGTTACCCTATGTCCTTGGCCCATCCATACATCTGGGAGATTGCTTGTGTCTTCCTTAGTGAAGACAGATCTAAAGTACTTATTAAATTGTTCTGCCATTTCTCTGTTTCCCATAACAATTTCACCCAATTCATTCTTCAAGGGCCCAACGTTGTTCTTAACTATCTTCAGCCATCAGTCTTCTGTTCTTTGACAAAGCACTGTGGATTCAGTTCATAACAATGCATTTCCTAAAAGCTGTGAACGCAGTTTCATTCTGATGATACAATTTACTTTGCACATTTGAGTTTGCTTCGGAAAACAAACTGAGACTGACAGCTCCAGCTCCCGGTCACAGTCCGTCCTTAGACACACTCACAGCCAATCAGCGGTTACCGCTGGGAGAATCATGCTCTAATTGGCTGAGGAGTGTCAGTGGGCACTGAGGTGAGGTGTGCGCTCGGAGCAATCTTTGGAGAGGCCGGAGATTGGAAGCTGCACTTCGGGTAAAGGCTGCAGCACCGGCCGGGGTCTAGTTGCGCATCTATTTGTCACTTAAGGTTACCAAATGCAGTGGAGAACGCTCATTTTCAATACTGAAAAGAATTTAAAATGAACTATGGAGCACCATGGGTCAAAACAGATTGAACAATCTTACTCAGATTGAAGATGAACTGCGTGAAATAGCCTTTTCCAGTATCATCAACAAATTTGCTCATGCTAAATCTAGAAAATCTGACTTTTAAATTGTAGTTTTGTTACTTTTGACATTTGAAATTGATACCTACATGTTAAGTAATACTATTACTGAAGTGTCGGACATTTGTATAATCTGGCTGTATAGCAAATGAAAAACTTCAATTACTTTACTATGCAAGTAATTAATTTGTTTTAAAACTTACGTGCATGTTTTTAAATTTAGGGCCCCTTTATAAGATATGCTACAGGCCCCGCAGATCCGACCCTGCCAGAAGGAGATGATGGGCCAGTCAGGATATAAGATGAAAGAGGGAAACAGGAATGGGGAAGTGAAAGAGAAGGAGGAGGGGACAGATACCCAAAGTTCAAGAATTCGATGCTCTTGCCACCAGGTTGGAGGCTAACCAGACAGGATATAAGGTGTTTCTCCTCCAACCTGATGGCATGGACATCTCATAACTTAGAGGAGTGGTTTAGAACAAACCAGCAGTGTGAAGTGCAACCCTTTGAAATCAGTGAAAACAACCCAAAACATCAAAAAGAGCAGGGAAGAAGTTGTTTACCCAGAATATTGTCCCTTCGCCCAGAGCCCTGAGGAAAGAGGAATATTTGAGACAAAACCCCAGTGAAATGGTCTTCTGCTCTCTGCAGAAAGTCGTAGAGGAAACTTTAGGGAATCTAACAGAGTGGAGACCAGTTGTAACCTGTCATCACAGGGAGAGTGGGAGGTGAACAGCAGGGGTGGGTTTAAAAATAATGGAACAGAAACACAGTCAGTGACTAGTTGGACTGGGTGGCCCCTCTACTGCACAATGGGTGCGTGACAGAGACAGACAGCAGAACAAACCCCTCCAATGCTCAGTGACCAGGGTTCAGTCCTGGACCTGATAAGCAGCCTACAGAATCTGACATTAACAATCGGTCAGGAACTTACAAGTGGATTCAGTCACTAAGATAACATGAATCTTATTTGAACTTACTTCCTGGTGTGAAGTTGCTGGTGGGATGGTTGAGTAAATCTTTTTGCTCACTCACAGAGGTGTTGCTTCTACTTAATGTGAACTCACTGAAACCTCACTAAGTGGGATAATGGAATGAATCCTTTCCCATACATGGAGCATGTGTACAGTTCCTCTCCTGAGGGCACACTGGCTGGTGTTTCAGGTGACTGAATGTATCCCATGCCACACTTGGAATAATTGAATGGTCTCTCCCCAGTGTAAACTCTCTAGTGTTTCTGCAGATCGCAAGCCTGGATGAAAGCAGGTGCATGTTCTCAGCTGGGATGAGATTTGACTTCCTGTTCCAAGGACCGATAACTGTAGGAGCCGTGGACCTTAACTTCTGTCTGTATTGTATTTTGTGCTTATGGGCATTTGTCACGTGAGTTGGGGTGTGATAGAAGCAAATGAGTACAGTTACATATTCTCGCTTTCTCTCAGTCGGTTTAGTCTAGTTGAGAGTTAGAGACAACCGGGGGATGATCCCACCACTGCCCGTATGGAGTTTGTACATTCTCCCTGTGGTTGCGTGGTTTTCTCTGGTGCTCCAATTTCCTCCCACAATCAAAGCCATACCAGTTGGTAGGTTAATTGCTCATTGTAAATTGTCCTGAGATTAGGTTGGGATTAAATTGTGGGATTGCAGGACATGGCAGTTCAAAGGGCCCGAGGGGCCTAATCCACACTGCATCTCAATAAAGAAGAGTTTATTTTTTGTTCTCTGCTAAATATGCTTATTTATCACTTTCACTTAATTATACTAATTGGGACACATACCATTAATTTCAGTTTTGTTAGCTTTTGTCGTTGTAAATTGCTCATCTTGGCTGCTTTGATAATAAAGGATCGATCGTACATTTTTTGACTTGGAACTCAGTTAACTGGAAGCAGGTCACACAGTGTCAACTCCCATTCTCAGCCTCAGCAGTTCTGCAAATACGAGGAAATCTGCAGATGCTGGAAATTCAAGAAACACACACAAAATGCTGGTGGAACACAGCAGGCCAGGCAGCATCTCTACAATCTGTACTTTTTCCTATGTATGCTGCGTTCCACCAGCATTTTGTGTGTGTTGCTCAGCAGTTTTGGTTTGTTTTCAAGTAACTGCAATATTTTGTCAACAAAAAAGTAGTTACTCCGAATGAATACCTGTCTACGGCAAACGATAGCCCTGGACCTGTTGGCGAAATTGGAATCACAACACTTGAGAAGACCGGGCACATCAGCAACTGGAGCAGATTGTGGTCAGATGATCCTCAAACTTTTGTTGATTCATGCTGTGTTTTTGGTCAGCGCTGCCTGTCCATTGGGGGCCATCACTCAATTGCACGGTGTTTGCCTGAGGGTTCGTTGCTTTGCTCTATTGAAGTTTCGAAACATGGTCCTGGTTGCCGATATTTGAACTAAACACTGTTTGTTTGGCCTGGTTTAAACTCTGTGGATGAGCGGTCAGTTTGTTTCCTAGGTTTATTGAGCAGGATATCGCCAGTGTGTTTTGCATATGTGCTGCGGGGGAACAAAGAGTTAATTGCAAGAGGCTCGATAAGGAGAAAGTAACCTGAGTGAATAGAAGCATGACACTGTCGTCAATTACCTTGAAATTGGGGTTTACAAAAGAGAAATTAAACTTAATTCGAAAGCTTTAGCAAATAGAATCAAAAGTCTTCAAAAAGTGTATATATGTAAAACAAATGTGAACAAAATTAAAGGATGAAAACAACTAATTAAAGATTTTATAGGAAATAAGGAAAACAATTTACAAGTGCTATCTTGACTTGGGGACTCGACCAATCACTGTGAAGCTGTTGCTAAGCAACATTACGTGCTAATCCCATTATTTCCCAAGGGCAAACGGGGGAAAGCAAAATTGTTGTTTTTTAAACATTTTAGCCTTAGTACTGCTTTCATAGAGCATATGAAACAATGGTTGACTCAGATGTGTTCTAATGAAAGTCATGTTTCTTCAGATTTTAAACAGTATAAGTTGAATGTAGATATCAGAACACTGGAATGTGATTCTGGAGAGGTAGTAATGAATGAGGAAGTGGTGGATGAGCTGAATACTGAGAATTTTGCATCAGTCTTCTCGGTAGAAGACACTAGCAGTATGCCTGAAGTTCGAAAGTGTTAAGGCAGAAGTGAGCAAAGTTACCTTTACTAGGGAGAAGTTGCTTGGGAATGGTCTGCACCCTAGGGTTCCAAAAGAGGTGGCTGAAGAGATTGTCAAAGCACCAGTAAATGAACTTTTGAGAATCAAAGGATTCTGGCATGGTCCAGATCATAGGGAAATTGCAAAAGTCTCTTCAAAAAGGAAATTATGGGCCAATTGGCCTGAAGTCAGTGGTTGGGAAGTCATTGGAGTCAATTGTTAAGGATGATGTTTCAGGGTACTTGGAGGGAGATGATTACATGGGCCAAAATCACATGGTTTTCTTCAAGGAAAATCTTGTCTGACACATCTTTGAAGAAATAACAAGGAGGACAGACAAACAATAACAGTTGTAAGTTGTGTACTTGGATTTTAATAAGTCCTTTGACAAGGTGCCGCATATGAGGCTGCTGAATAAGTTAAGGGCCCATGGTATTTCAGGAAAGGTCCTAGCATGGATAGAGCATTGGCTGATTGACAGGAGGCAAAGAGTGTGAATAATAGGAGGCTTCTCTAGTTGGCTACTGGTGACTTGTAGACTTTTACAGGGCTCCATGTTGTGACCACTCTGTTATATGTCAATGATTTGGATAACAGAATTGATGGCTTTGTGGCCGAGTTTGGGCATGGTGAAGGAGAAGAGGGTTTATATTCCATCTTGATAACCTCCAACCTGATGGCATGAACATCAATTTCTCAAAATTACTCCCCTCCTTTCCTTCACCATTTCCCATTCTTTTTTCCCTCTCACACCTTCTCTTCTTACCTGCCCAACACTGGAGTGGGCAGTGTTAGAGTGATTTTATTTTTTGAAGCTTTACCTCTTCAAGGCTTCAGCCCTTGCTTGAGGCTTGAGTGAGAGAAAGTGAAAAGCTACAGGTAGACTTTCTCCCCACAGCTTATTTCTTGTTATTTTTCCCCATTTTTATGTATGCACAGTTAGAACAGTAGGGATGCCAGGTAGGATAGCAGTATGTGGGAAGACAGGGAGACCTCCAGTGTCCCTGACAACTACACCTGTGAGGAGTATATTTAACTGCAGCACGCTGTTAGGGAATTGAAGCTGAAACTGGATGAACTCCAGATCATTTGCAAGGCTGATGGGTTATAGATTGGACATTTAAAGAGGTAGTTACACCCAAGATGCAGGACACAGGACACTGGGTGATACGAGGGGAAAGGGGTTAAACAGCCAGTGCAAAGTCACACAATGGTCACCCTCCTTAATAACAGGTGTACCAATCCGGATACTTGTGGGGGCAGAAATGACCTATCAGAGGAAAGTCACAGCAGTCATGTCTGTGGCACCAAATATTATTCTGTGACTCAGTGTGAAGGGAGCGGGGAGAAGAGGTGAGCTGTGGTGATAGGGTACAAATTAGTTAGCAGATCAGAAAGGAGGTTTTCTAGATGAGAACAAGATTACTGAATGGTATGTTGTTACTCATGTGGAAGGTCCAAGACATCACCAGTTGAGTCCTCAGCATTCTTAGGTGGGAGGATTAACAGCCAGAGGTTGCTCTCCATGCAGGTACCAATGACATTGATAGAAAGAATGACAAAGTTCTGTAAAATGAGTTCAGAGAGGGTGCAAATTGGGGTGGATAAATCCCCAGGGCCTGACCAGGTGTTCCCTCAGACCCTAAGGGAGGCAAGTGCAAAAATTTCAAGATCCCTAGCAGAGATATTTAAATCCTTTGCATCAGATGAAGTACCGGAGGACTGAAGGATAGCTGATACTGTTCCACTGTTTAACAAAGGCTCTGAAATAAACCAGGAAATAATAGGCTGGTGATCCTGACATCAGCACTGGGAAAGTTATTGGAAGGTATTATAATGAACCAGAAGCATGAGCATGTGGATAGACATGGACTGATTAGGGATAATCAGCACGGTTTTGCCATGTCTAGCCAATTTTATAGTGTTCTTTGAGGAAGTTGCCAGGAAAATTGGTGAAGGTGATGCAGTGGATGTTGGTCTACATGCACTTTAGCAAGGCATTTGACAAGGTTGCGCATGGAAGATTGATCAAGAAGGTTCAGTTGACTGGCATTCGAGTTGAAGTAGGCATTGGCTTTGTGGGTGAAGCCAGAGAGGAAATAGTTGCTTCTCTGATTGGAGCCCGTGACTAGTGGAGTGCCCAAGCAATCAGTGACACCTCTGTTTCTGCTTCTCATTTATATACATTATCTGGATGGCAATGTAGTAAACTGGATCAGCAAATTTGCAGATGACACCAGGAATGGAGCATAGTAGACAGTGAGAAGGACAAACAAAGCCTGCAGCGAGATTTGGACCAGCAGGGGAAAAAACAGCAGATGAAATTTAATGCAGGCGTGCACTTCAGCAGGACCAACCAGAGCAGGACTTTCGCAGTGAAAGTTTGAGCACTGTGGAGTGCTACAGAACAAAGGGACCTGGGAATACAGGTCCATAATTTGTTGAAAGTGGTATCACGTGTAGATAGGGCTGTAAAGAAAGCTTTTGGCACATTGGCCTTCATAAATCAATGTATTGAGGATAAGAGATGAGATGTTATGTTGAAGATGGATAAGACGGTGAGACCTAATTTAATGTATTGTATGCAATTTTGCTCACCTATCTACAGGAAAGATGTAAATAAGGTTGCAAGAGTACAGAAAAAATTTGCAAGGATGTTGTCAGGAAATGGAGATCCTGAGATATAAGGAAAGATTGAATAGGTTAGAACTTTATTTCACGGAAAATGGAAGATTGAGAGGAAATTTGATGGAGACAGACAGAATTATGAGGGGGTTAGTTAGAGTAAATGCAAGCAGTTTTTTTTCCCACTTAGGTTGGGTGAGAAACAACTAGAGATCATAGGTTGAGGAAGAAAGGTGAAAAGTTTAAGAGGAACATGAGGGGAAACTTCTTCACTCAAAGGGCCGTGAGAGTGTGAAAGGAGCTACCAGTGCAGGAGGAGATACAGGAGCCTGAAGAAACATATTTCAGGAACCGTTTCATCTCCTCCACCATCAGATTTCTGATTGGACAATGAAACCATGTACTCCAGCTTATTATTCTTTTGCTCTCTTTTTGCACTAATTAATATATATACACATACATTCTTGTAATTTATAGATTTTTAAATTATTATGAACTGCTGCTGCGAAAACAACAAAGTTCTTGACATTTGCCAGTCATATGATACCTGATTCTGTTCTTGCTATACATTAAGAACTTGAGGTACTGCAGGCCTACCACGTCAGCGAGTTGGTCACTGATAGAGAAAATGAAGGAGCAGCGCATTGCACTGTTGCCTGAGTTGGAGGAGGCTTACAGTCTAATGGCGAGTGACCATCTTGGTCACTTTTCTTGGGATCGCAAGACGCTTTTGGACATTGTTAATGTGGTATGCCACAAGTTCCATTCACTGAGTTATTGGCGGCGATCGGGGCGGAAGTTGGGAGCCGCGTGGCTTCGATTGTAGCGAGGATGAAGCCTCAGACCACATTGCCACCTGTTTACAGCCACTGGGAGTTGGGTGTCAGCGCTGGTGTGCTCCACCATGGGCGATGTGGCGTGACGTCCAGGCTGGTGCTGTCCCCTGGCTTTCGCTTGGCAGAAGACAAGCTCTGCCGTGGTCGACTGCAGATTTCTGCAGAGTTGGATGGCTCGAGTTTGGTCTTTGTTTATTGTGTGGCTGTATCACTATAGGAAGGATGTGAAAGCATTGGAAAGGGTACAGAGATTTACCAGGATGCTGCCTGGTTTAGATTATGATGCATTATGATCAGAGGTTAAGGGAGCTAGGGCTTTATTCACTGAAGAGAAGGAGGAGGAGAGGAGACATGATAGAGGTATACAAGATATTAAGAGGAATAGATGGAGTGGACAGCCAGCGCCTCTTCCCCAGGGCACCACTGCTCAATACAAGAGGACATGGCTTTAAGGTAAGTTCAAGAAAATTCAAGAGGGATATTAGAGGAAGGATTTTTACTCAGAGAATGGTTGGTGCGTGGAATGCGCTGCCTGAGTCCGTGGTGGAGGCAGATACACTAGTGAAATTTAAGAGACTACTAGACAGGTATATGAAGGAATTTAAGGTGGAGGGTTATATGGGAGGAAGGGTTTAAGGTCAGCACAACATTGTGGGCCGAAGGGCCTGTACTGTGCCGTATTGTTCTATGTTCTATCTTTCTATCTTATACGTGCTCAGTGTACTTTGTGCTGTGTGTGGCTGCTAGCCACTGTGTTTTGGACCTTGGCCCCAAAGTAACACTGTTTTGTTTGGCTCTATTCATAAATGGTTGAATGACAATTAAACTTGAATTGAATTATTGCTCTGGAAATTGAATATGAAAGTAGGGAAGTTATACATCAGTTACAGTATACACTCAGTGGCCATTTAATTAAGTACCTCTTCTGTAAGTTTGACGTGCATTCAGCGATGCTCTTCTGTAACACGGGGTTATGAGAGTTCCTGTCTGGCCATTCTCCTTAACAAGGTGTTTTCTGCTACTCACTGCATGGTTTTTTTTTGCTTCTCGCACCATTCTCTATAAACTCTAGTGATTGTCGTGCATGAAAATCCCAGGAGAGTCGTAGTTTCAAAGCACTCCATCTGGCACCAACGGTCCTTCCATGGTCACAGTCACTTAGATCACAGTTCTTCCCCGTTCTGTTGATTTGTCTGTACAACAACTGAACCTCTTGACCATATCTGCATGCTTTGAGGCACTGAATTGCTGCCATATGACTAGCTGATTGGATAATTAATGAGCAGGGGTACCTAATAAAGTGGCCACTAAATGTCTGTCCTCTAATTAATCCAGGCAATCTCCTGGTGCACCTTTTCTGCACCCTCTCCATGGCCTCCATATCCTTCCTGTAATATGGTGACCAGAAAAGCACACAACACTCCAAATACAGCCTAACTAGAATTTATAGATCTGCAATATGACTTCCTATTTTTTACACTCCATGTCCTGGCTGACAAAGACAAGCTCACCATATGCTTTCTTTTCCTTTTCATCCAATCCATTTGCCTGTAAATTCCTAGTTTGTCTCTGTTACCCTTCTTCAACAGTGGTTACTCTCCAGACCCCTGAGACCTCAGCGTTACTTAGAGAGGTACAAAGATTTCTGTCAAGACCCCAGCATTCTCATTTTCCTGGGACAGATCCCATCAGGATTCTGGGTCTTGCGTTAATGTTCCTCAGGAGACCCAACACCTGCTCCTTCTTATCAATACATCCTAGAATATCAGCACACGTCTTCAATGACCTCACATTTCCATGTCCTTCTTGGTGAACTCCAGAACTGATCATCTGTAATTTGTGAAGTGGGGTGCCGTGCGCAATCATAATCGATTGAAAACAGACGTGGAAGCACAGAGAAACAGCGTGAAATTCCAGGAAGACCTTCTTCGTTGCTGCCGCTGCTTTGAGGTCCGGAACTCTGCTGGGAAGAACAGGCCCCCAGTCCTCGGGGTCGCGTTGCCAATGGTCGTTGGCGGGGCCGCCTTAATACACTCAGCAGAGGATGGTGCTCGGAGAAGCTGTGCCGGAGGGGATGGTCGTCGGCTCGGAGGTTCGATGGACTCAGGTCGCTTTCGGTGTGTGCTGCGTCTGCGAGGCTGGTTTCAACGGAGCTTCCATTGTGTGCTGCGTCTGCGAGGCTGGTTTCAACGGAGTTTCCATTGTGTGCTGCGTCTGCGAGGCTGGTTTCGACAGAGTTTCCATTGTGTGCTACGTCTGCAAGGCTGAGTCGGGCAGCACCTTGGAAGTCCAAAGCGGGGGTATTCCCTTCTTCTGCCGGCATGGGATGGCGAGTCTGTCAGGACACTGGGGACTTGTGGAAACTGTGGTGATTTCTTTTGAACTTACAGTCTTTTAACATCTTGTACTGTTTTTACTGTGCCCACAGTCTGTTTTTTTTTATCAATTATCCTATTGTTTGCACTGTTGTAACTATATGTTGTAATTATGTGGTTTTGTGCAGGTCTTGTAGCTTTAGTTTTTGGTCTTGTTTTGTCTGGTGACTTTGGAGCTCCTTTCTGGGGAACACGCTAAGATGGTAGCGCGATATTAATACGTAGCAGCCTCTCCAGACTCTGGATTGGGGATTGCCAAACGTTACATGGATTTTCTGGTGTAGTCTGTTTTGTCATATGCTTTTGTGATATCATTCTGGAGGAACGTTGTCTCATTTTTTAACTGCATTGCATTTGTGGTTTCTAAATGACAATAAACTGAATCTGAATCTGAATACTGATCCAAAGTAGCAATTTGAAACCTCAGCCATTACCTCTGACTCCATGGACAATTTCCCTCCCTTCTCCTTCAGTGGATCTAGTCATCTCCTGCATCAATATAAATACAAAATACCATTGGAATATCTTTAATCCTATTTTCCAAGGACACCATGACCCCTTTTGGCTTTCCTAATTCATTGTTTCTTTCCTCCTTCCTTTATATTCCTCAAGAGCCTTGTCTTAAACCTTACATATGTTTCTTTTCCTTCTGACAAAACTCAAATTATCTCTTCCCAAACCTTAGATCCACTTCTTTCATCCTCACAAGAACATGTTGGTTCTGAACTCCAACCAGCTGGGCTTTAAAAGATATCTAATGTGAATTTACCCCCATACATCCACTTAGTCTACTCTCACTAGTTCCTGCCAAATATCCTCTTCTTCTGAACACCAGTCTGTTCCTTACCCATAACGACCTTAAAACCTACAGAATTATGATCACCATTGAAACAGACTAGGCTTATTTCCCAGTTCAAAATCTAGTGGGCTTCTATCCAAATTGGACTATCTACATACTGTTAAAGAAAGGCTTCTGGATATACCTGGTAAATTCTTCCCCATCTTAGCCCTTGGCACAAAGGGAGTCCTAATTAACATTGAGGAAGCTGAAATCAAACCCTTGTAACTACTCATTTGTTGATAGCTTGCCATAATCTGCCTGGACATTTGTCCGTGCAGCTCTGTCGAACAGCCGATGTAGCATCCCATCACAGTGAGAGCACCTTTCTTATTCCTGGATTCCACCCATATGGGCATGCTGAATGGAACATCTCTCTAGGTACTGTCTTCTCTGATCTATAATGCACCTCCCCAGCTCTTTTATATTCCTCTGTATCATGACTAAGAGATTTAAATCCTCAATAATTGAGAAAGATTAGTCTATACTCAATGGAAGCTGAAAAAATGAGAGCCAAATTTAGACTATATGAGATTACGAGGAGTTATCTGAAATTGATCCCGAGAGGCTCTCAGAATGGAAAATTGAGAATTAGGCCACGTACCTGATACTCTATCTGCCTGATGTTTATCCACAATCTATCCACTAACAACATAGTACACTGCAGCACAGTACAGGGCCTTTGGCCCGGGATGTTGTGCTGACCTTTTAACCTGCTTTAAGACCAATCTAGCCCTTCTCTCCTCCAGTTTTCTGCCATCCCTGTGTCTATCTAACAGTTTCTAAAATACCCCTAATATATATGCCTCTACCAGCACCCCTGGAAAAGCGTTCCACACACTCAACACACTGTGTAAAATAGACTTCTGACACCCCCCTATACTTTCCCCCAAACACCTTAAAATTATGCCCACATATTCTCCCCCTGGGAAAAAGCCTCTGGCTATCCGCTTGATCTATGCCTCTTATCGGGTTCACCACTATCAAGTCACCTCTCATCCTCCTTCAATCCAAAGAGAAAAGCCCTCATTTGCATAACTATCCTCGTAAAACAACTATCCTCTAGTCCAGGTAGCAGCCTGGTAAATCTGCTCTGCACCCTATCTAAGGTCTTCACATCCCTCCCATAATGAGGTGACCAGAACTGCACACAATACTTTAACCAGGGTTTAGAAGGCTGCCGCGTTACCATGCGGCCTCAAAAATCCATTTGTGGCAATGCTTTCTCACATATCCAACTCACCTACACCTGATAGAGAGAATCGAGTAGAATATTCTTTACCCAGATGGAGGAACCTGCTAATTTAAGAGGTACCTGAAATAATGTAAAAGCCAAGTAGATTGTGGAAGAAGGAATTGATCAGAATTGATGGGATTATGCAAAATGCATAACGATTGATTGGGCTGATTGGCCTGTCTCTGTGCCATGGATTTTAATGTAAAGTTGCAATTTTATGTTACGGAACTATTCATGAGTGACACAGTTGGAGTAAATACCTATCTGTCAGTTCAAGGCAGGTTCCTTAAGCAGTTCCAGAGATCAATAGTAAGTCCCAGAAAACTGGCAAGTGCAAGATTACTTTCCAGCCGTAACCTAGCAATTAGGTCAAAGCTAAGATTAAATCTCATTGAATTCTGGAGTAAGTTGAGACACTCTTTCTATTTCATCTATTCTAAAAGTAGAGCGGCACTGTGGCACAACTAGTAGAATTCCTCCCTCACAGTTCCAGCAACCTGCACTTAATGCTGACCTCTGTTGCATTTGGTGAAGTGTTTGCACATTGATTTGAGTTCATAAGACCATAAGATATAGGAGCAGAAGTAGGCCATTCAGCCCATCGAGTCTGTTCCAC
Organism: Hypanus sabinus; assembly: GCF_030144855.1. NCBI lineage: Eukaryota > Metazoa > Chordata > Chondrichthyes > Myliobatiformes > Dasyatidae > Hypanus > Hypanus sabinus. The sequence continues at coordinate 30,823,944 of NC_082734.1, forward strand.
TATTTAATCATGGGCTGATCCAATTCTTCCAGTCCTCACAACTCCCCTGCCTTCTCCCCATACCCTTTGATGCCCTGGCTAATCAAGAACATATCTATCTCTGCCTTAAATGCGCCCAATGACTTGGCCTCCACAGCCGCCCATGGCAGCAAATTCCACAGATTTACCGCCCTCTGACTAAAGTAATTTCTCCGCGTCTCTGTTCTAAATGGACATCCTTGAATCCTGAAGCAGTGCCCTCTTGTCCTAGACTCTTAGCCACTACTAATTGCCCCAGCCAGTGGTGAAGTAGTCCTAAGTTCGAATCTGGCCGGGTCCCTGCCTGGGCAGCAGCAGTAACCACGCGGAAGAAAAGCCCGACACTCTACCGCCGTATCTCGCCACGAAAGCCCTACGGACAACTACACTATCCATACAGGCGCAATAAGTCGACAACGACTCGACAGCACTCAACAACAACAGTTGCTTCTAGTGAGTGAACAGAGGGAATGGAAGAGAACGTGGGGAGAATGATCTCGTGAGTTACTGTAAAACTGGGTGCTTCGTGGCCTGGACAGATTTGGTCAGCCAGAGAGCTTGTATCTCTCCATGCCTATGAAAATATTCAGACTCAGAGTCAGGTTTAACATCACGAAATTTGTTGTTAGGCAGCAGCAGTACATTGCAATACATAACGAAAACTGTAAATTACAGGTCCATATATATATATATTTTTTAAAGTTAAATTAAGTAGAGCAAAAAGAAGGGAAAAAAGTACTGAGGCTGTGTTCACAGGTTCGATGTCCATTCAGAACTCCGATGGCAGAGGGGAAGAAGCTGTTCCTGAATTATTGAGTGCGTGTCTTTGGGCTCCTGTACCTCCTCCCTGATGGTAACAATGAGAAGAGGGCATGTCCTGGGTGATGGAGGTCCTTAATGATGATTACCTACTTTTTGAGGCATTACTCCTTGATGCTGGGGGGGCTAGTATTGTGTTGCAAGTTTATTATGTAGCTATGGCAACTAGTCACATTACTGGGGGCATGGGAAAAGTGAATGGAATAAGTTACATATTCTTGCTTATTTCGTGGAAGTTTGTAGCTTGGGACTGGTGGAGGTCAAAATCTGTGCTGACCACTGAAATAATGCTCAATAATGCTTAATTGTATGTTTGCTGATTGCTAAAAAGGATTGAAATAGGGAATTCAACTCTTTGAAGCAATCATTGGAGCTGTGTGCATGTCACACAAGTATAACAACTCCATCTGGGGTTAAAGCTGGTGGAAACTGTTGATTTTGGACCAATGTTTGCCACTACAGTTTGTTAGCAGGGGTTTCGACAGTTTTACCAAGTGAACGTCAGCACATGGATGTGTCTGAGAAATTGTAAGCACCAGCCTGAAGCAGATTGTGGCAAAAAATGACTTTTTTTTGTCATTTGATGCTGTGTGTTTGGATTTGAAACACAATATGGGTTGGACTGAAAAGCTAGATGGTGGTGCTGGCCTGAAATGTTTAACCCTGGCTTCTGTTAAAAATCTGAAGTATTAAGTTTCTATTATTGAAAAGCTGCTATTGTTTTGTCTATTTATACACTTGAAAGACAAGTGAGTCAGGCGGGAGGTAGTGACCTTGAAGGGAGAACGAAGGGAAAAATTTAATTTACTGGTAAATCTTTGGCGAACAGAGATGTTTGTCCTTGAAAGGGCTATAATAAAGCTGTTAAGAAGATTTAAGATTTAATATCGTCAATTGCTGCAACACCGTTCAAACAGCTGATATATCTCACTCCTGTATGCCTTCTCGGCCCCATCTGAAATTCTGCCATCTATAGTTGTGTCGTCAGCAAAACACATAGATGGCATTTGAACTGTGCCTAGCCACACAATCACAGCTGTAGACAGAGTAGAGTAGTGGGTTATCCTTGAGGTGCACCAGTGCTGATCATCAGTGCAGTAGAGATGCTATTTCTGATCCACACAGACTGGTGTAGAAATCAAGGATCCAGTTGCAGAAGGATGTATAGACTCCCAGGTTTTGGAGCTTTTCAATCAGAACTGTAGGAATAATTGTGTTAAACACTAAGCTGTAACCAATAAACAACAGTTGGGTGTATTAGTATTGTCTAGGTGATCCGAGATCACATGAAAACCCAACGAGACCACACCAGCTGTATACCTTGTGAGGTGTAGGCAAACTGCAGTGGGTCCAGGTCCTTGCTTAGGCCAGAGTTGATTCTAGCTATAACCAAGTTCTCCAAGCACTTCATCACTGTAGATGTGAGTGCTACTGGACGGCAGTCATTACAGACAGACAGACATACTTTATTGATTCCGAGGGAAATTGGGTTTCGTTACAGTCGCACCAACCAAGAATAGTATAGAAATATAGCAATATAAAACCATAAATAATTAAATAATAATAATAAGTAAATTATGCCAAGTGGAAATAAGTCCAGGACCAGCCTATTGTCTCAGGGTGTCTGACACTCCGAGGGAGGAGTTGTAAAGTTTGATGGCCACAGGCAGGAATGACTTCCTATGACGCTCAGTGTTGCATCTCGGTGGAATGAGTCTCCGGCTGAATGTACTCCTGTGCCAAACCAGTACATTATGGAGTGGATGGGAGACATTGTCCAAGATGGCATGCAACTTGGACAGCATCCTCTTTTCAGACACCACCTTCAGAGAGTCCAATTCCACCCCCACAACCGTCAGAGTTCACTGGCCTTACGAATGAGTTTGTTGATTCAGTTGGTGTCTGCTACCCTCAGCCAGCTGCCCCAGCACACAACAGCAAACATGATAGCACTGGCCACCACAGACTCGTAGAACGTCCTCAGCATCGTCCAGCAGATGTTAAAGGACCTCAGTCTCATCAGGAAATAGAGACGGCTCTGACCCTTCTTGTAGACAGCCTCAGTGTTCTTTGACCAGTCCAGTTTATTGTCCATTCGTATCCTCAGGTATTTGTAATCCTCCGCCATGTCCACACTGACCCCTTGGATGGAAACAGGGGTCACCAGTGCCTTAAGGTAGCTCATGCTGCTCTTCGTGGGCACTGATATGATTGCTGCCTTTTGAAGCAGGTGAGGACTCCTGACTGTAGCAATGAGAGACTGAAAATGACTTTGAATACACCCACCAGATGGCTGGCACAGGTTTTCAGAGTTCTACCGGGTACCCTATCAGGGCCTCTCATCTCGTGAGGGTTCACCTTCTTGATGGACGATCTGACTTCACCCTCTGAGACAAAGATCACGAGGTCACCAGATGCTGTAGGGATCCTCATTGCTGAAGTTTTGTTCCCTCTTTCAGAGTACGCATTAAAGGTGTTGAGCTCCCCTGGGAGTGAAGCATCACTACCATTCATGCTGTTAGATTTTGCTTTGTAGGAAATAATGGCCTGCAAACCCTGCCAGAGTTGACATGCCGCCTCTAACCTCAGTCAGGTCTGTTCTTTGGCTCCTGACATAGTCCTCCATAAATCAAATCCGGCCTTCTGGCATAGTCCTGGGTCACGAGACTCGGTGAATGCCACAGATCTAGCCCTCAGCAGGCCACGAATCTTCTGGTTCAGCCATGGCTTTTGACTCGGGTATGTACAAAATGTCCTCAAGTTTAAATGAAGTCAGTGAGAACTGTAGCATATTCCTTCAGAGTCGAAGATAAATCAAGTCAAGTCAAGTTGCTTTTTATTGTCATTTCGACTATAATTGCTGGTACAGTACACAGTAAAAATGAGACAATGTTTTTCAGGACCATGATGCTACATGAACAATACACTGAGCTACATAAACCAACACAAAAACTACACTAGACTACAGACCTACCCAGGACTGCATAAAGTACACAGAACAGTGCAGGCATTACAATAAATAATAAACAAGACAATAGGCACAGCAGAGGGCAGTAGGTGGGTAGTCCGATGACTTGGGGGAAAGTCTGTTACATAAACAAACAGCTGAATGGCGGCGTCCAGGATTCCGTCCGTTTCTGTACTCTCGCCAAGTGTTTCGTTACCACAGATGCGGTCCATTTGAGAGCAGGATGAACGGGAGAGCCGGCTGGCTAGGGCTTGCCTTTTTTCCTGGCATGGACTCCTGCCGACTTCCTCGCACGCCACTTACGTTGTCCCCACCTCCGGCCGCCAGCACGAGGCCGAAGACTGCAGGCCTGATTCCCTCAGCAAGCGGACATTGGAGAGCAGGATGAACGGGAGAGCCGGCTGGCTAGGGCTTACTTTTTTCCCGCCACGGACTCCTGCCCGCTCGCCTCGCTTCTGCCGTCGTGCACACCGCCTACGACATCCCCAACTCCAGCTACCGGCATCAAGCGACTCCGAGGACTGCAGGCCCGATTCCCTCGGCAAGCTGAGATCGCGCAATCTACCCAGCAGATTTTCATGAAGGTTTGTTTTTGGGCGAACTCTGTATTGGAGCAGTAGCTGGCGATGGTAGATAGCCGCTCTGAACCCTAAATGTGCCTTAAAATTTGTGGTGAACTATGTGCCTGTCGGGACACGCCCCTGCTGACTGCTCCTGTGGCTCCTCCCACAGGCCCCTGTATAAAGGAGACCTGCGGCCTGAAGATCGGCCTCAGTCTCCAGGACCTTGTATGATAGACACTCACTCCTGGTTCCTTCTTCCAGTCAATAAAAGCCGATATCTCGCCTACGTCTCAGTGTGAGTTATTGATGGTGCATCAATTTTATTGACTGGAAGTTTTAAAACATGGAACCCGTTTTGCGTCCGGACCGGTTGGATTTGGACCCTCAAGACCCTGACGCAGCTCTCGCTTTTGAACACTGGCTTGCATGCTTCCAATCGTACTTGGCGGAGCTTCGTGCGACTGAACCCGCCGTTATGCACAGAATCCTACTCTCGAGGGTCTCCTCCAAAGTTTACTCCTTTATCCGGGACCTGCCGACCTACGAAGGGGCACTGGACGCCCTCAAACGACAGTACCTGCGGCCGGTGAACACCGTCTACGCAAGACATCGCTTAGCTACCCGGCAACAGCGGCCTGGCGAATCGTGCGCTGAGTTTCTCCGAGCACTACAGACACTCGTCCGACCTTGTGACTGCAAGACGCTCACGGCAGAACAGCATGCGGAGCTGCTGGTGCGAGACGCCTTTGTGACGGGACTGAGGTCAGTGTACATGCGCCAGCGGCTGCTGGAGAACTCGGATCTTACCTTAAGCTCGGCGATAGAGATGGCCAACGCTCTAGAAGCTGCGCGGCACTACGCCGACGCTGTCCAGTCGCGCGATTCCCCGCCGGTTCCGTGGACGCCTCAGACCCCACCACCGCCGGCTCCCGGGAGCGAATTCGCCAACGCCGCCGCCAGTCGCGATTCCACGAGCTCCCCGACCCAGACCACGGCTGTGGCCCGTAAGAAACTCGTGCTTTGTTATTTCTGTGGCCAAAAGAAACATCCTCGACAACGCTGTCCAGCGCGAGAAGCGACCTGCTCCAGCTGCGGAAAGCGGGGCCACTTCGCCAAGGTCTGTAAGTCTCAACCTCGAGCGGAGTGCAGCGCTGCGGGTGAAACGTGGGGGCCGCCATCTTGCATGCCGGGATGTGGGCGGCCATCTTTGTCGACGTCAGCACGCCCCGCCCCCGATCCTCGGATGCTGACCGGGTACCCCGGATGTGAGCGGCCATCTTTGTCGGCGTCAGCATGCCCCGCCCCCGACCCTCCGATGCTGACCGGGTACCCCGACGGCGATCCAACTCTGGCCACTGTGACTCTCGACCAAAGCGCCCCACACCAGCTTGCAAGGTCCATGATGGACATCCAGGTGGAGGGGCATTGGACTGGATGCCTGTTTGACACGGGCAGCACTGGGAGTTTTATTCACCCGGACACAGTGCAACGCTGCGGACTTGCAACGCTGCGGACTTGCAACGCGGCCGGTCAGTCGGAGGTTCCATTTGGCCTCTGGGTCGCAGTCCGCAGACATCCGGGCGGGTTGTGTAGCGACTTTGGTGGTGCAAGGCACAGTATATCGGGACTTTGAACTGCTGGTCATGCCTAATCTGTGTGCACCTGTGCTATTGGGGCTGGACTTCCAGAGCCATCTCGAAAGTGTGACTATGGTATACGACGGGCCCCTCCCACCACTCACTGTCAAGAATCCTCAGTTTTGTGGGACTTCTTCACATACCCCGCTACTGACCACACACACACACGGACACACACATCCCATCCAGAACCAGGCCAACAGCTGCGCTACCGACACTTGCAGCCTCTCCACTCTCAAGATCCCTCCCCCACCGCTGTTCGCCAACCTGACCCCCGACTGTAAACCTGTGGCAACCAAAAGCAGGAGGTACAGCGCGGGGGACCGGGCCTTCATTCAGTCGGAGGTGCAGCGCCTGCTCAGGGAGGGGATCATTGAGCCGAGCACAAGCCCTTGGAGGGCCCAGGTGGTTGTTGTTCGGACTGGGCAGAAAAATAGGATGGTGGTGGACTATAGTCAAACCATCAATAGGTTTACGCAGCTTGACGCATACCCCCTACCCCGCATCGCGGATATGGTCAACCAGATTGCTCAGTATAAGGTGTACTCGACAATAGATCTGAAATCCGCTTATCACCAGCTCCCCATCTGCCCAGAGGACCGCCCCTACACCGCCTTCGAGGCGGGCGGCCGGCTCTATCACTTCCTGCGCGTCCCTTTCGGTGTCACGAATGGTGTCTCTGTCTTCCAGAGGGAAATGGACCGGATGGTGGACCAGTACCAACTGCAGGCCACATTTCCCTATCTGGATAACATCACCATCTGTGGTCATGACAGGCCAGATCACGACGCCAACCTCCAACGGTTTCTCCAAGTGGCCGCAGCTCTGAACCTTACTTATAACAGGGACAAGTGTGTTTTTGGTACCACCCGCCTTGCTATACTTGGGTATGTCGTGGAAAACGGGGTTATTGGGCCTGATCCCGAACGTATGCGCCCCCTGTTAGAGCTCCCTCTTCCCACCACTCTCAAGGCCCTCAGACGGTGCCTGGGGTTTTTTTCCTATTACGCCCAATGGGTCCCCCATTACGCAGACAAGGCTCGCCCCCTGGTCAAGTCTACCTCGTTTCCCCTCTCTGCTGAGGCCTGCGCGGCCTTCAACTGCATTAAAGCGGACATTGCCAAAGCTACGATGCATGCAGTGGACGAGACCGCTCCCTTCCAAGTGGAGTGTGATGCCTCCGATTTCGCTCTGGCTGCTACCCTTAATCAGGAAGGCAGACCAGTAGCATTCTTTTCTCGCACCCTCCAAGGCTCTGAAATTCGGCACTCCGCGGTGGAGAAAGAAGCCCAGGCCATAGTGGAGGCTGTTAGGCACTGGAGGCACTATCTTGCTGGCAAAAGATTCACTGTGCTGACCGACCAGCGCTCGGTTGCGTTCCTGTTCAGCAACCAACAGCGGGGCAAGATCAAAAATGATAAGATTTTGCGGTGGAGGATAGAACTCTCCACCTACACCTATGATATCCTGTACCGGCCTGGCAGACTCAATGAGCCCCCTGATGCCCTATCCCGGGGAACATGTGCTAGCACACAGCTCGACCAGCTGTACGCCCTTCATGCACAACTTTGCCATCCGGGGGTCACCCGATTTTACCATTTTGTGAAAGCTCGGAACCTGCCGTACTCCCTGGAGGACATCAGGACGATGACCAGGGACTGCCAAATTTGTGCCGAGTGCAAACCGCACTTCTACTGTCCTGACACGGCACAACTTGTCAAGGCCACCCGCCCTTTTGAACGCCTGAGTGTTGACTTTAAGGGCCCCCTTCCCTCCACTGACCGCAATGTCTATTTTCTCAGTGTTATTGACGAGTTCTCACGGTTCCCCTTTGCCATCCCCTGCCCCGACACCACTGCCACGTCCGTCATAAAAGCCCTGCGCCAGCTCTTCACTCTGTTCGGGTATCCCTGCTATATCCACAGTGATAGAGGGTCCTCCTTTATGAGTGAGGAGCTGCGCCAGTACTTGCTAGCTAGGGGCATTGCTACCAGTCGGACCACGAGTTATAATCCCCGGGGTAATGGCCAGGTAGAGCGGGAGAATGCCACAGTGTGGAAGGCCACACTTTTAGCCCTTAAGTCCAAAGGGTTGCCGGTCTCTCGATGGCAGGAGGTCCTCCCTGAGGCACTGCACTCTATCCGCTCTCTGTTATGTACGTCCACCAATGCCACCCCTCACGAACGCCTATTCTCTTTTCCCAGGAAGTCTGTCACTGGGACCACCCTACCAGTTTGGCTGACGTCCCCGGGGCCAGTGCTGCTCCGGAAACATGTGAGGAGCAATAAATACTCCCCGCTGGTGGAGAGGGTTCACCTTCTCCATGCGAACCCCCAGTATGCTTACGTGGTCTTACCTGATGGGCGGGAGGACACGGTCTCCATCCGCGACCTGGCACCCGCAGGTGCAGCAGACCACTACCCTGAAGGCTCTCCGGTAACTGTGAACCCTGCACCAGAGGTGACACCGTACTCACCAGGCCCTACACAGACTCCTCACGACACTTGTATACCGGGCGTTTCGTACGCATTTATACCAGGCGCCTCGCACATGCATGAGGGATCACCAGCGCCTAGTGGGCAAGAACACGCGCAACCCCCGTCCCCTGTGCAATCGCCAATGTTGCCGGCACCTATGCGGTCACAGCCGGTGCTACGTAGATCGCAGCGACAGATTCGACCGCCTGATCGGCTTGACTTGTAAGAACCTTCGCTACATGAGGACTTTTTCAAACGAAGGGGGGGTGAATGTGGTGAACTATGTGCCTGTCGGGACACGCCCCTGCTGACTGCTCCTGTGGCTCCTCCCACAGGCCCCTGTATAAAGGAGACCTGCGGCCTGAAGATCGGCCTCAGTCTCCAGGACCTTGTATGATAGACACTCACTCCTGGTTCCTTCTTCCAGTCAATAAAAGCCGATATCTCGCCTACGTCTCAGTGTGAGTTATTGATGGTGCATCAAAATTAAATTTTAATTTAAGATTAAATTTAAAAAACTAAATTAAAGTAGCACCAGATCCGAAAGGCCACTGCTGCGCCACCTACTGGAAGAAGGTCACTTGAGCAGGACTGTGACAGCACCCACCATGTTTGTGCACCATGAGGACTTAATCATAAAACATTCCTCCACCTCCTCTGCTTTTGAAAGATTCAGCATGGGCATGGGCCTACTGAATATTATACAGTCTACCAACTCAAAGCAGCCCTGTAAGTATTTCTCCACCTCCCTTGTCTATGCTTTCTTGGTCCTCACTACTGGTGCTGTAGTCTTCAGTCTCTGCCTATACTCAGGGAGTAGAAGTCCAGCCAGGTGATTAGACTTTCCAAAGTGTGGGAGTGGGAAAGCAGAGTAAAAGCTCTTCATGGCAGTGTAACAGTGATTTAGTACGTTGGCTCCTCTGGTTCCACAAGTGATCTGTTGGTGACAGTTATTTAACCAAGCTGGCCTGCTTAAAATCCCCCCCAAAAGATGGGGAAGGAATCAAGATATGCTGTTTCATGCCTGTGGTTTACATCAGTTCATCTAGAGCAGGGGTTCCCAGCCTAGGGTCCACAAACCCCTCGGTTTGTGGTAGAGTTCCATGGCATGAAAAAGGTTAGGAACCCCTGGTTTAGAGCCTGTCTGACATGGGCCTGATGTGCAATGTATACTGCTAGCAAGATGATGGCTGAAAACTCCCATGGCAGATAATATTTGATCACTAGATGTTCCAGGTCACTTGAGCAGGACTGGGACAGCACCACCATGTTTGTGCACCATGAAGATTTAATCATAAAGCATTCCTCCACCTCCTCTGCATTTCTATCCTGGTGATGAATTGTGAAGTCATCAAGCAGTATCTCTGTCCCTGGAATGACAGGGGGATAGCCAAGTCTCCATGAAACAAAAAACACAACAGGCTCTGATGTACCTCTGGGTACAGCAATCTTCATCACAAGGTCTTCCGTTTTATTTCTCACAGATTGTACGTTTACCAGCGGAGTAGAAAGCAGTGGAAGTCGGAACCCCCTTCTCAAACAAACTTTTAATCCAACGCTGTTTTTGCATTTTTTCCCAATGAAGATCACTTGTCAATCACTTCAGGGATCTATTATCCTTTCAGTTGGGTTCAGTGAGATCCGGGAGTAAATCAGTTTCAATGCCAGCTGATTTCCCAAAACTCTCCAAATGGGGGTCTTTTCCTTTCTGCCATCTGATTTTTCTATGATTGAAGGTACTTTGTTTACAATGAAGTGCATAAAAATGCTAAGTCACAATATTTGAACATAGAATTTTCCTTTTTGTTCACTGACTAATATTTAGAGGGAATGTCAAATGAATTAGGAACAATAGTCAAGTAACTGTTTAAGATGGAGAGAACCTAAACTCCTACTCTGATGTCACGGCAGTCTATCCAGCAACGTGTTCTACTTCAGTTCAAGTATCTAAGGAAAGAGTTAAATGTGATTCCTCCTCGGTGTATGCTAAAATACACTGGAAGTCTGGAAGTGGGATTGTTTTGACAAAGTTAAAGGAGAACAACCACTGTGAGAGTAGATAGTGAGGATTACATGGAAGGTGAGCTCATTGTGCAGGTGCAGGTAACAAATGGTGCCTTATCATGAGAGAGTGCTGGGGTAAGAGGGTAGGTTAGACTTCTAAAGGGATCGAAGGGCATAAAAAGGGGCACTTCTTTTGTGCAGAGGAGGTCATCTTCTCGTAAGCTAGGTCACAACCAGTGCTGTTGCCAAGATGGAGGAACTAGGGAGAAGTACGGTGAAAGGACGAGAGGCACAGACAGACAGACAGAGAGGGAGATAGAGTATAACAAAGATACAGAGAGAGAAAGACAGAGGGTGAGAGACAGTGACGGGGGGGGGGGGGGGGGAGAGAGAGAGAGAGAGAGAGAGAGAGAGAGAGAGAGAGAGAGAGACCATCATATAGAAGGGGAGGGGAACAGGTTCTCTCTGGCACTGGCATTCTGCAGATCAGCTCATTTAGTGAATGATTAATATTAGTTTATTCTCTGTATAACCTCTTCATTAACCTTTTGTTTTTCTTTCTGTTTTCCATAAAGTGATTTCTTGAGGTTTAACACATGTACAGCAATGCCTTTGTGAGTACGTAAGTGAATATCCCTTGCTGAATTCACAGAATGAGTTTTAAAATATTTTTACTACAGTAACTGATTAAATGGCAGCTATAATGTCAAAGACACTTCCCTGGGACTGGAAAGAAAGAGGGCAGAAACCGGAATTTAAAAAGTACAGGGATGGGGAGGAGCACAGTTTGGCAGAAGAAAGGGAAATCCAGGAGAGAGGGGGTAGGTCAGTAGATGTGGAACGGGGAGCGAAAGAGTGTGATGTGAGAAACTAGGAAGGGATAGGTGGAGGAGGCAATGGGCTGAAGAAGAATAGGAGAATCCGGTCATTGAGCACCTTCACTCCGTTTGTCGCAGGGTCTCCCCGTGGACCCTTCCCATTTCCACACCAACTAAGGCTAGATGCAGGTTGGAGGAGCAGTACCTCACATTTCAAGCTGATAGCATCAACCTCTCTAAGTTTTCTCTAACTTCCAGTAACCACTCTCCTTTGTTTTCCTGTTTCTCCCCCTCTCACCCCCTTTCTTTTTCCTCATTGTGGAACCTTCTCATCCTTTGCCCCACCGTCATGGTCTGCCCATCACCTTCCTTTTATTCCATGGTCCACTATCCACTCCGATCAGACTGCTTCTCCCTCAGTCCTTTGCCTCCAAGGTTATCTGAGATATTGCCTTAGTCCAAGGAGGAACAATCACATTGTGCTTTGCTCTGGAACACTTCCCAATAACCTTGTTAAATCTGTAGGTGTAGATTTTGAGGAAAACTGCATCTCCCTTCATGATGATTGTTGTACACTTAATACCCTGCTATCAAATACTTTCAGAGATGAAAATTTGATTGAAGCATTGGGCTAGTGATATCTGTTGCCACAGTCACTTCTCAGACTTCAACATAACTTCTTGAGTTAATCCCTCAACTGGTGTTTGCCCTCTTTGGTTTAAAAGTAAGTCTGAATTTATCGAGGTGTTCATTCATTTTGAGAATCGATCATTGAACAACACGGTGGCTGATATGACCAAATGAATTTGATTACTAGGAGGATAGGTGAATCTAGGTGAGAGGGGGGAAGGACTTGCATGGTGAATGGCAGGAAACAGAGTATTGTGGGACAGAGGGATGAAGCACAGTTCACTGATAGGAGCTGCACAATAGACAATATGGTGAAGAAGCCGTTTACCACTGTGGCCTTCATCAGTCAGGGCACTGAGTTTACGAGTAGATACAAGATAAGGGGGTAATGATTTGAAAGAGACCTGAGGATTAATTTCTTTACACAGAGAGTACCTGTGAGTACCTGAATACCTGAAATGAGCTGCCATTGGAAGAGGTTGAGGCAGGAGAATTGCGATGTTTAAGAGGAAATTGGATTGGTATATGAAGGGAAGTAGCGTGTAGGGTTATGGGTCAAACAGGGGCAATGGAGACTAACAGGGAGGGTGATGTGGTCAGCATGAAGCACTTGGACCAAAAGGCCTGTTTCTGTGATGTCTTGCTTCGTGACTATCTCACAGTGATATGTGGGGAGAAACACAGGAGCTGAACCAACTGGATTGCTCCTTGGAACAGTTGGCAAAATGAGCCAAAATTCCTCCTTTGCATCTGCATCATTTTATGATTCTTATCAATTAAACAATCATTTCAATAAATAATTATTTAAGAATAAAATGTGAGATATGCCCAGAAGAGTGCACATTTTGGTGAGAGTAATTTAACCAAGATAAAAAAACAAACCTTTCAAAGAGTTCCCTGGTAACCTTTGTTGTCTTTTCACTATGATTGCATTGACTTTAGGCTTGTCAGTTGCCCATTATTCAAACAGAAACATTAATGAATACGGTAGGTCTTTTCAGAAAATCATATAACTTTGCAGCCATTGAGGGGTTAGTATTAATGTCAGATAACACAGGACACCAAAGCTCATTAATTGATGGATGAGGGGCAAATACTGTTGCAAACATCTGGATAAACTCTGCTTGAATATAGAAACAGCATGCTGGAGGAACTCAGTGGGTCACATAGCATCCACAGAGGGAAATAGACAGTCGATACTTTAGGCATACAATCTTCATCTGCATTGAAAGATAGTGGAAAGACGTACAGAGAAGATGTACAGATGTACCCTCAGTACAGAGAGTATTGAGTACAGGAGACGGGATGTTATGTTAAAGTTGTATAAGATATTGGTGAGGCCTAATTTGGAGTATTACGTGCTGCTTTGGTCACCTACAGGAAAGATGTAAGTAAAGTTGAAAGAGTACAGAGAAAGTTTACACGGACATTGCCAGGACTGGACATGAGTTATAAGGAAAGATTAAATAGGTAGGGATTTTATTTTTTGGAACAAAGAAGATTGAGAGGAGATTTAATTGGGGTATCTAAAATTATGAGGGGTATAGATGGGTAACTGCAAGTAAGCTTTTCCCACTGAGGTTGAGTGGGACTACAGCTAGTGGTCATAGGTCAAGGGTGAAAAGTTTAAGGGGAACTTGAGGGGGAACTTCTTCACTCAGATGGTCATGCGAGTGTAGAATGAGCTGCCAATGCAAGTGGTGCACGCGAGCTTGATTTAACAGAAGTGTGGATAGGTACATGGATAGGGGCTACGGTCCTAGTGCAGGTCAATAGGAGTAGGCAGTTTAAATCTTTCAGCATGGACTAGATGGACCAAAAGGACTGTTTCTGTGCTGTACTGGCTCTCTGACTCGAAATAAGTTACATCTTCTCTGCATTGATGAAATGGAGATGGACATTTGGGATAGTTGTCAGAATGCTGTCACTTGCTACTTGTGTAGCCAGCAAAGGACAAACTAAAGGAGACACAGTAAGGCTACGTCCACACTATGCCGGATAAATCCGTAAACAAAGCTTTTCCTCTTCATTTTTACCCTCCATCCACACTAAAACGATGTTTTCATCTTTTCAGAAACGCTTTCCAGGATGGGTATTTTTGAAAACGCTGCTCGGGCAGATCAATGCTGACAGAGTAACCAGAGACTTTTGAAAATGCTGGCAGACGGCAGCACGCCATTTCATTGTTTTCTTGAACGCAACCTAACAATTTCAGAACAGACCGCAACAAGACTGAAGCCAGAAGAGTTAGAAATGTATTCACCAAATACTTCAACCCATAACTTATTGAACAAATAAGTATACTGTACTCACTTTGCCCTGTTTTCTGTCCTTGCTTGTATGAAGGTGGTTTACCTATTTATGCAAGTACTTCTCTGACAATAGATGTGTAACAGCCTAATGTAACATTGTATGGAAATACAAGATAACACTGATGCAGACATGCTTTATACATTTAACAAGGAGCTTTATTAATGCAACAGAGTTAGTCAGTTTTTCAATGTTTGTCGTCAGCCGAGTCAATCTGTCCATGAACTCTCTGTCAGTTGCCTCCGTACGCTCCAGTATTTGTTTTTTTTAGTTTTAAGTTCTCCTGTGCGAGAGCCAACAGCTGTCCATCGTTTTTTCTAGTCTGTAACTACACAAACACGCACTTTTACGGCAAGATTCGACACCAAACATGTCGCTTGTTTTCGGTAGATGTGTCCTGCGCAAGCGCAGGAGGATGAGATTCGCCGAAATCTCCGTTTCAGTGTGGATAGAGATATTTTCAAAAACACATAGTGTGGACGCCTCTTGTTTTTACGCGAAACCGGTGTTTTCAAAATTATCCGGTCTAGTGTGGATGTAGCCTAAAATTCCTCTTTTCTCAAAAGGTTCACATTTGAATCATTTTATAATCACCACTCAATAGTTTAGTAGCACTAGAGGTTTAGTCACCATTTGGTTAAATAAACCACTAGATCTCAGGGTCTCCTGACACCAATACAGCAATTAGTCATAAGTGACATTCCCATACCACACTGACAAAGCCCCTCCCTGAATGTTGTCCATCACAAAGGAAGATGACAGTTAATATTAAAGAAATAATTATGAGCTTATCAGCAGTTTAGCAATCATATGAACAGTCTGATTCCAGCCACAGTAACACTAATTCAATCATTAGAAAGCCTCAGTGCACAGACAGAGATGTCTTCATTGGGAACTGGTGTGCGATCACTATCCAAGTGAAGGGAAACAAGTAGAAACATTCCATGCTTTACAAGAAGATAAAATAATAAATGTTAGAAATTACAGACACACAGAAGTATTTCTGCTGACACAAACAGGCACACAAAAGTATTTGTGCTTACACAAATTTCCAGCGATAATTTTGTTTAAACTTGCCTTGAAGGTCAAATATCTCCACATGACCAATCGGTGGACATTCTGGTGCAGAGTCAGTTTGAATGAGCTTCGCCTCCAAATCAAACAGCAACTGAGCAGAGTGTCCGTGTGTCAAAGTCAAAGTAAATTTATTATTGGCGTACGTACTGTGTATGTTCCATATACTACCTTGAGATTCTCTTTTTCTTCCAGGCAAATAATGTAACACAATAGAATTTATGAAAATCTATACATAAACAAAGACTGACAAATAACCAATGTGTAAAAAAACAAACTGTGCAAAGAACTAAAAAGTAAACAAATGGTACTGACAACATGAATCGCGAGTCCATTGGTTGTGCAGTCAGTTCAGCCGGTGAGCTGAGTAAAGATACTCATGCTGGTTCAGGAGCCTAATGGTTGCAAGGTAATAGTATAACTGTTTCTGATCAAAGGCTCCTATGCCTCCTGGCTGATGGTAGTATCAAAAGATACTATCTGTAAGGAAGTATTCCTATAAGGAGTTTGTATGTTCTCCCCGTGACCACACGTGTTTCCTCCAGGTGATCCAGTTTCCTCCTACAGTTCAGTGATGTACTGGTTGGTAAGTTAATTACTCATTATAAATTGTCCCATAATTAAGCTAGCATTAAATCGGGGGATTGTTGGGCAGCATGGCTTGAAAAGCCATAAGGGCCTGTTCCACACTGATTCTCAATAATAAAATACAGTAAGTAAAATGGTTTGGATTCTCCTCCTGAAGAATTTCAGCATGAAACATTGAATGTACTCCTTTCCCAGTTGCTGCCTAGCCCGCTGAGTTCCTCCAGCAGTTTGTGAATGGTTTGGTTGTGTGAGTTAGTCAGGTGGATTTAAAAATGCCTCAGAGGTAGGAAAAGTCGAAGACAGTCGCTCACGGTTACACTGCACGCTGCTTTCGCTCATCAACTCCGAGTAGCAGGCAGCAACGCAGTCTGCATCCCAGTTAGCTCCTCCTTCTCCGACCTGCAGACTGGCTTCTCCAAACAAAGAGCAGCTCTGTGCTACACCAGGAAACAGGAGAAAATGTCATAGAAGAGCGAGCGAGAAAATGGCCGACCCTTGCCCCGTTTAAATCGTCCAAACACCGCGTCGTGCACCACACTAGGACAGCAATACGCTCTGGGCCTGTACTCTGCTGCCCAGCCCCGGCCGTTCTCGACCTTTCCAAATCGGCTCAGCGCTTAGATCAACCCAACCTCGCCCCTGAGTTCTGTGGACGGGCTCCCAAACCCCTCTGCACCGACTCCTCTCCGATTCGCTCCTCCACCTACACCTCCATTTCCATCTCGACCTCGCTTCTCCTCGAACATGCCATGCTCCGACTTTGCATCGCACCGGCACGGCTCAGCCCGCAAGCCGGCCTCACCCTCGCTCACCTCAATAGTTTACCACAAAGGAAAACCTTCAGCACCCTGTGGGTCTCCTTGGGTCCCATCGGTAATACTCCCGCCTGGAATTCAGAAGAACGCGAGGAGATCTTACAGAGACATATAAAATTATGAAAGGAATGGATAATGTAGAGGCAAGAAACTTGTTTCCACTGGTAGGTGAGACTAGAACTAGGAGAAATAGCCTCAAGATTCGGGGGAGTAGATTTAGGACAGAGATGAGGAGGAACTGCTTTTCCCAGAGAGTGGGGAATCTGTGGAATTCTCTGCCCAATGAAGCAGTGGAGGCTGCCTCAGTTAATATATTGAAGACAAGGTTGGGTAGATTTTTGCATGGTAGGGAAATTAAGGGTTACGGGGAAAAGGCAGGTAGGTGGAGATGAGTCCATAGCCAGATCAGCCATGATCTTATTGAATGATGGAACAGATGGCCTACTCCTGCTCCAATTTCTTATGTTAGCCCAGCACCTCCACAACAGATCAATTTTTGATCTAAGTGAACTCCATGACTGAACCTCCGCCCTCAGCAGAAGGAGAGAATTCAGATTTACCAGCCTTTTAATTGAGAAAACTCTCCCCTTCTCAGTCCTGAATGTCCCACGTCCTGTTTCGAGAACCCTGCCCCAGCCGATCATAGACATGCTCCACCCCAGTACCTCATCAGCTGGGCCTTTTCAATCATTGTTTATAATTAATTGGTTTATTATCACATGCACCTTATTGCATGTGATAATAAACCAATGGTAACAATAAACACAGTGGTGAGTACAACTTAACTGAATGGTACAGAGATGGCAGCACAACCAGGAACAGTTCAACAAGAGAAGGAGCAGTTCACAGCCCAAGAACAAGGCATCGCCACCAAAAAAGCACTGAGAGAAGTGACTGCCTCAGAAATCTGCCAGCGGTGATGAAGAAACAACTCTCTAACATTTGAGGTGTCCGCTTTTCTCTAAGAACGGGGTCTCCCTTGCACCACCATCGATGCTGTCCTCACCTTACCTGCATCTATTTCCTGCACATTTACCCTCGCCTCGTCATCCCACAATAGGATTCACCTTGTGCTTACCTACTAGCCCACATCTCCCGGAGAACATCGCTCTCTGTAACTTGCGTCATTTCCAATGGGAGCCTACCACAATCACGTCTTACCGTTCCCCCCCCCACCCTTCACTTTCTATAGGGATCGCTCCTTACGTGACTCCCTTGTCCACTCGCCCCTCTCCACTCATCTCCTCCTGGCACTTATCCGTGCTACACTTGCTCCTCTGACTTGTGCTCTATCTCCTCACCTCTGTCCTCTTCCATTTGATTTACAGAACATAAAAGCACAGCTCAGGCCATTCAGCCCATCACACTGTATTGACCTTTCACCTATTCTAATATCAATCCAACTATTCCCTCTCCCATCACCCTCCATGTTTCTATCATCTATGGGCCTACTTAAGAGCTTCTTGAATTTCCCTAATGTATCAACCCCCCTGGCAGGGCGTGCCACATATCCACCACTCTGGACACACCCCCCCCAAAAAAAAACTTCTTCTAATCCCCTTAAAATGATGGCCCATTATATTAGCGATTTCCACCCCGGGAAAAACTCTCTGGCTATCCATTGATTCAATGTCCTTTAAAATCTTGTATACCTCTATCACATCATCTCCCATTTTCCTCTGCAGAGAGAAAAGCCCAAGCTTGCTCAACCTACACTCCTGAAACATGCCCTCTAATCCAGGCAGCATGCTGGGAAATCTCCTCTGCATTTTCTCTAAAGCTTCCACATCCTTCCTATAATGAGGTGACCAGAACTGAACATCATTTTCTAACCAGGGATTTATAGAGTTGTAACATTACCTCGTGGCTCTTGATCTCAACTTTTATTCAGCCCCTTTTATTCTCAACCCCTTTCACTTATCCCCTCTTATTTCATCACCCTCTTACCCAATTACCTACCTTCCCCCTCACCTGCCGGCTTGTACTTCTTCCCCTTCCACAATCCCTTCCCCTCCTGATGAAGGGTCTCAACCTAAATGATTGTTCATTCCCCTGTGCAGATTCTGACTGATTTGCTGAAGTCTTCCAACATATTGTGTGCATTGCTGAAGATTTTCAGCATCTGCAGAATCTCCTGTTTAGGGCCCTGGAAAGGCCTCAGCACTATGGAGGTGACTGTCGAGAACAAGTGAAATCAGCTCTCACCCCGACCGGCACCCTGTCTGTTAAGTCTATTTGGGCCGGCATTTAAATTGATGGAACTGTGAAAGGCTCAGCGCCCTGGAGACAGGAGTGAAGATCACGGAGAGCAAGTGAAATTGGCTCTCAGCTTCAATCTGTTTAAATTGTCTTAACAGCGAATTATACCTCGTACTACGACCCAGCTGGAGTGAAAGACCAGCCGTCCAGCGACTCACTCCGAGCGTTCTTCACATTCCCACTACTTTTGATCTTTTGTATGCTCACCCTTTGCTCTTATTCTTTCATTGCTGTCCTTTGTCAGCCATGGTTCCTTCGCCCTCCCTTTAGAATAATACTTCTTTGGAATGTATCTATCCTGCACCTCACAAATCATTCAGAGAAACTCCAGCCTTTGTTGTTCTGCCATCATCCCCTGCTAGTGTTCCACTGCAATCTAATTTGACAAGCTCCTCTCTCAAAGCCTCAGTAATTCCCTTTATTCCAATCTAATACTGACACATCTGATTTCAGCTTCTCCCTCGGAAACTGCAGGGTGAATTCCTTCGTATTATGATCACTGGCTCCTGAGGATTCCCTTACCTTAAGCTCCCTTATCAAATCTGGTTCATTGCATAATGCCCAATGTAGAATTGGCTTTCCTCCTAGTGGACTCAACCAGAAGTTGCTCTTCAAAGGCATCTTGTAGGCATTCTGGAAATTGCCTACCTTGGGATCCAGCACCACACCTGGTTTTCCCCATCTACCCACATATTGAAATCCCCCATGATGATCTTACTTGTCATTTCTATGTCAAATTGTAATTTGTATCCCATACCCTGGCTACTGTTTCGAAGCCTGTATATACTGTAATTCCCATTAGGGTCTTTTTTATCCTTGCAATTTCTTAGCTCTGTCCACAATGATTCTACATCTTCAAATCCTATGACACCTCTTTCTGATGATTTGATTTCATTTATTACCAACAGAACCATGCCACCCCCTTTGCCTACCTGCCTGTCATTTCGATACAATGTGTATCCTTGGACATCAAGCTCCTAGCTGTGATCTTCTTTCAGCCACGACTCAGTGATGCCCAAAATGTCATACTTACCAATCTCTAACTGCACTACAAGATCGTCCACCTTATTCTGTATACTGTGGGCATTCAAATATAACAGCTTCAGTCTTGTATTCATCGCCCTTTTAGATTTTGCCCCCTTGTTACACTCCAACATCCAACTGACTGCTAATTTACCCCATCATCTGTGTTTTTCTTCAGTCTCACTACACGCTGTATCTAATTGTATACCAGCCTCCCCATCCTCAGTCCCATCACTCCAGTTCCCAGCCCCTGCCATATTAGTTTCAACCCTGCCCAGCAGCTTTAGCAATCTGCCTGCAAGGATATTGGTCTCATTCAGGTTCCGATGTGACCTGTCCTTTTTTTGGCTCAGGTCATACCTTTCCCAGAAGAGACCATAATGATCCAGAAATCTGAAACTTTGCCCCCTGCACAAAAACTTGTGATATCTACACTACGAATAAAATAATCAAACACAAAGGAGCATCAAATGTCAGGAATGGGTTTAGGCTCCTGTATCCAGAGATACCGGCCACATGATAAACACACTGCCACCTGGCGGGTCGGAGGACACACAACAGCTCCCTTTATATGTTTGTGCGCCCAAGATTTTTGCACGGTATTGTGTGTAAGTACAACACTTCTTCCCTGTAACTCACGTTACCCCTTAACTGCTCAGAGAAGATCTAATGTATTACCATTTTGAAGAACCAACATGGTGACCATTTCAGTTGTTACTTTGTCCAAGGTTTCACCAGTGTCATTATTTTCTCTAAGGTTGCAGCAACATTTTTAGTCTCCTTTAAAATCCTTGTGACACCACAGAATGGGAACAAAATTGATGCAATATTTTTTCCTTCGGAAATGTCTTGTTTACTTCTAGACTCGGGAGGTAAAGGTAGGGTGAGTGTATGTCTCAAGGCAGGAAAAATATACCCTAAGTAACAAGATCCTAACCGATAACGTGGAAGAGAGGCGAAGGCTCCATTCCCACACAGGAAGTACTTA
Organism: Hypanus sabinus; assembly: GCF_030144855.1. Taxonomy (NCBI): domain Eukaryota; kingdom Metazoa; phylum Chordata; class Chondrichthyes; order Myliobatiformes; family Dasyatidae; genus Hypanus; species Hypanus sabinus. The sequence continues at coordinate 30,844,935 of NC_082734.1, forward strand.
TTGTTCCATGAACTTAGACCATTCATATTCCAAATGAGAAAATCTGCAGATGCTGGAAACCCAAGCAACATGCACAAAACGCTGCAGGAACTCAGCAGGCTTGGCAGCATCTAGGAAAAGAGTACAGTCGACATTTCAGGCTGAAACCCTTCAGCAGGACTGGACAGAAAAGCTGAGGGGTAGATTTAAAAAATGGGTGGGGGGGAGAGCAAATCACCAGGTGATAGGTGAAACCTGAAGGGGAGAGAATTAAGTAAAGAGCTGTGAAATAAATTGGGAAGAGAAGCAGAAAGGCCATGAAAGAATGAAAAGGATGAAGGACAAAGGGAGGTGATGGGCAGACGAGTTAAGGTGAAAGAGGAAAAAGGGGTTAGGAGATGGTGAAGGATGGGGGAGGGGGGCAGGGGCATTATCGGAAGTTTGAGAAATCGATGTTCATGCCATCAGGTTGGAGACTACCCAAACGGAATATAAGGTGTTGTTCCTCCAACCAAAGTGTGGCCTCATCACGACAGTGGAGGAGGTCATGGATACACATATCGGAATAGGAATGGAAAGTGGAATTAAAATGGGTGGCCATTGGGAGATCCCACTTTTTCAGGGGGACAGAGTGTAGCGGATATTTCATATTTCATGTACATTTCATATTACATGACAGGAGTTTTGTTGAATTGTAATATTTTACTGATTTTCAACAAATATTATTCAAGTTTTATTTTGGACATCGTGAAGTATAATTGCATAAACTATTCCCTACTGGAGTGGTACTTTCTGAACCCAAGCAAAAGATCACTTATTTCATAAACATGAGAAGATTAAACAGCTTTGTCATGGACATTAGATGAGAATAAGATACCTATAATACATGATGGGATATGAATAGGGTCAGATATGATATTCCTTCAATCACACTGATTCTATTTACATAAATGATCCTGTTTAATATGATATGAGGGGGTGTGACCATTGTATATTTATAAATACAAGAAATTCTTCAGGTGCTGGAAATCCAAAGCAGCACGTTGGCGATAAGACAGTATCTATGCATAGAAACATAGAAAATAGGTGCAGGAGTAGGCCATTCGGCCCTTCGAGCCTGCACCGCCATTCAGTATGAACATGACTGATCATCCAACTCAGAACCCTGCACCTGCTTTCTCTTCATACCCCACTGATCCCTTTAGCCACAAGGGCCATATCTAACTTCCTCTTAAATATAGCCAATGAACCGGTCTCAACTGTTTCCTGTGGCAGAGAATTCCACAGATTCACCACTCTCTGTGTGAAGAAGTTTCTCCTCATCTCGGTCCTAAAAGGCTTCCCCTTTATCCTTAAACTGTGACCCCTCGTTCTGGCCTTCCCCAACATCGGAAACAATCTTCCTGCATCTAGCCTGTCCAATCCCTTTAGAATTTTATATGTTTCAATATGCAAATTAATAAACTGTGAATCATAGGCATAAGGTAAAAATATCGCTCATGCTGGAATGTTTAATAAAAAGGGCGTCTATTTGTTCTGGATCTGTGGGATGACTAAACATTGGTAAATATTTTGAAGTGTGCTGTATTATTACATCACTGTCATCCTCACATAAGACACTAGAGGCCACTGCAGAATCCCTATTATGTCCATCCTGTAATTCTCCGGGTTGGAGACGCTGTCCCGGACAGTCCAACGTAGGTTGTAACTCTTTGGAGTTCCGATAGCATTGCTACCTCAGAGTACTGTCCAATGTAGGTTCTAATTATCTGGAGTTCAGATGGTGTCACTATCCAATGTAACACACCCAAAATGCTGGAGGAATTCAGCAGGCCAGACAGCATCTATGGAAAGGAGTACAATCGACATTTCGGGCCGAAACCCTTGCCTGTAATTTTTTCCCCCCACAGATGCTGCCTGGCCCGCTGAGTTCCTGAAGCATTGTGTGTGCGTTGCTCGGATTTCCAGCACCTGCAGATTTTCTGTTTGTAACTGTCCAATGTAGGTTGTAATTATTTGGATCACAAACCAGAGAATCTGCATGAAACATTGCCAAAGAAAAGCAACATCCATCATCAAAGATCCTCACCACCCAGGCCATGCTCTTTTCTCACTGCTACCATCAGGTAAGAGATAGAGGTGCCTCAGGACTCGCAGCAGTTACTATCCCTCAACCATCAGGCTGTTGAACAAAAGGGGATAGCTACACTCATTTAAGAATTTTTTAAATCTTATTTCATGCTCGTTATTTATTGCTTTTTTATATCCGCACTTGCAGTTTGTTTACAGTTCCTGATGTTTACAGTTTACAGATCCTGCTTTCTGTTCTGTAGATTTGCTAAGTATGCTCGCAGAAAAAGAATCTCAGGGTTGCACTGGTGACATGTATGTACTCTGATAGTAAACTTTACTTTGAACTTTGAAGGCGCAGCTACGCTGACATTATAAACACGAGAAAATCTGCAGATGTTTGAAATCCCGAGCAAAACGCATAAACTTCAAGTTCCTCCAGCATTTCCTGTGGGTGACTTTGATCGAATCACTTTCTTGCTCTCTCGCTCGTTCGGTTAATGCGAAGATTTGCTCTTAGACTTTCTACTATCTCTATCATGCAAGTTGTATAATGTGTCTTTAGTAAAAGACTTTACTCATTCCATTAACTCTCACTCGATCAAACCGACCATGTGGTATTATTTCTAAATCAGCAGCAGCCATTTTCCATTTCCTAATATGCATTCTTATTTTTAATAAACTTAACATTTTTGGGATCTTTTGACAGACTTTGTCAAACTTAAATGTTTGTTTATTTCAACCAGTAGTAAATCAAGGCAACTCGACCTGCTGTGTCATCTAAAGGCTTCTTCAGTTCCGATCCATGGTGGGTAGTTTTCCGCATATAAACTCTGAGTTGGATAAAAGTTTATCCAGGTAAGAGTTCTGAATAGGTTTCATCAAGACTTTAAGCATTTCCTTGATTCCATCCTAATTGGTACCTACTTTTTATTACTTTGACTGCAATCTCAAAATTTTAACAGTTTGAAGCTGAAATATTAACAACCAAAATTGTTTTATTCCCCCTTTCTCTGCTGGCATGTAGTTTTCCATGAACTCCACTGGCTGACACAAATTTATTATAATTTTATCTGCGTTCTACTGCTTGAATGAATTTAATTTTTGGTGCTTTACTGATTCACAGATTTTATTAGCGCTTCACTGGTGTGTACACAGCTTGTGTTTCTTTTATACTGTTATGCCCGCAGCCCCCTCCTTTGTGAGAATCGCAAGAGCACTAGTTGGGGGGGGGGGCGGGGTCAGTAGACCCAGGAAATGGGAGAGAGACGTGCCGGATGCCTCGTTCCCCAGTGATGCAAATTAACGCGACATTGACCATTGTCTCCTGGAGACCACGTTTGTGGATTGGTAACTATGCTACGTGCAAGCCCTCGGGCAAAGTGGGCTGGTTGAGAGAGAGAGATTGCATCATCCCAACCTGATTGACATCTGAGACCCCATGAGGAAGTATAAAAGAGGGTCTGGGGGAACAACCCCTTCAGACGCACCAGAAGAAACGCTAACGATCCCGTAGTAGCGGGAAGCCATTGGAAGGAAGCCACGTGCGTTCGGTTCCCCTTTTGCTTGGGAGCCAGTGGCGGGTACCACAGAACTGATGTTCTTGAACTAACAACGGGGAGCCAACTTTCCCGATTCAACGGATTTGCTTCATAAAGACCCAGGCAAGTTTCTTTTCTCACAAATCTCTCTCTCTCCAACAAGTGAAAACCCAGCGGTCCCCAAAAGGCTGAAGCCTGCAGGAACTGAGTGACTTTTATATTTCCATCGGACAATATATTATCCCCTAGAGTAGACAAACGATCGAGCTGTTTCTTATTGATGGTTATTATTATACCCGTGCTTTTAGATTGAGTAGTGACGACGTATATTATCTGAATGTTTGTATTAATCTTATTAAATAAAGACTTTTAAAAATAGTACCATCAGACTTCAACAGACCTCTCTATCTTTGCTGGTAAGTGACCTAGTTACGGGGCACGTAACAATACAAATCTATTTTTTAAAAATAGCAACACACCAGCACTCAATCATGATTTCCATCTGAGAATTAAAAAAGCCAGAACTGTGTCTTTCTGAGACAATTCAAAACATAAAATTAAGTTCTTACACCTTTTGTTGCACACTGAATATTCCCTCGGTCTTACATTGTTCAATCTCTAAATCCTGCTGATTAAGCCAACTGACAGATTCTGGTGTTTAAATCAGAAGTTCTTTTAGAAGTCAGGAATGAGGCATAAAACTTGTTGCTCCATTATGGTTTTATTCAAAGTTGATAGAACAGGAACAGAGCAGTGACAGGGGTCTAATACTTAGAACATAGAATAGTACAACATAGTACAGGCCTTTCAGCCCACAATGTTGTGTCGACCCTCAAACCCTGCCTCCCATATAACCCCCCACCTTAAATTCCTCCATATACCTGTCTAGTAGTCTTTTAAACTTCACTAGTGTATCTGCCTCCACCACAGACTCAGGCAGTGCATTTCATGCACCAATCACTCTCTGAGTAAAAAACCTTCCTCTAATATCCCCCTTGAACTTCCCACCCCTTACTTTAAAGCCATGTCCTCTTGTATTGAGCAGTGGTGCCCTGGGGAAGAAGTGCTGGCTGTTCACTCTATCTATTCCTCTTAATATCTTGTATACCTCTATCATGTCTCCTCTCATCCTCCTTCTCTCTAAAGAGCAAAGCCCTAGCACCCTTAATCTCTGATCATAATACGTACTCTCTAAACCAGGCAGCATCCTGGTAAATCTCCTCTGTACCTTTTCCAATGGTTCCACATCCTTCCTATAGTGAGGCAACCAGAACTGGACACAGTACTCCAAGTGTGTCCTAACTAGAGTTGAAGACTTGAAGAGAGAAAACAAATATGGTACCTAGTATAAAACAGCTACTTTTATACCCAGAGATAAGAAAAATTTCATTCAAATCTATAGATAATAATGAACCAATGAGAAAGCACTTAGTCAATACTGCAGTAAAAATAAACAATAAGAACGCTTTTACTCACTTAATAAAGTACAAAAAAGTTTCAGAATTATACAACTTGTAGCCACGAGAGGCATATTAAACTGTTACGCATATAAAGACTACTTTAAATGCAAGGTGATAATTAAATTGCAAAGAAAATGACAATTAAGATTAAACAGTCTCAGGCTACACACTTACTTAACAGAGATAGTACATTCTGAAGCTCACAGATTTCTGGGTAAGAACTGTGTCATTGAAAGTGTTTACAAACATTCCTTTCTCTCTGCCAAAGGCACCAACCCAATCAATATTTTCATGAAAACCCCAAAGGCAGTTTAACACAGCAAGCTCTGAAAAGTAATATACTCAATGTAAACAGGCATTGTGTGTGTTCCAAGTCAAAGTCAAGCTAATATTTTCCCTCTGTTAATCAGCTTCCAAATGTTGCTACTTTGTCATTCGCTGTGGTGCCCTGACCCCCTGCTCCTCATCACTCCCTCCCTTCCACTGTCGAGAGCACCAACTCCTCCCTGTGCTGACCTGCCTCTGCTTTTGGACCCTGCTCCACTGAACATCAAACTAGTGGTTTGCCATTGCTTTAAGACTTTAGATGACAGCCAAGTATGCCAACAACCCAAAGAAGTTTCAGAATTATACTCCGTGTAGCCGCGAGAGGCATATGGAACTGTAATGCCTATAAAGACATAGCTCTTTAGAAGCAGTGACAACAGCCCAAGAGCAGAGCATGAGGAGGTTAACTAACAGTGCAGACTTTCGGACACGTCAGACAGAATTGCAGTCAGCAGGAATTCAAGGGAAATCTCTTCACCTACAGAGTGGTGACTGCCTGGAACCCATCTCCACAGGGAGAGCGAGAGGTGATGAAGGGTCTTGGCTCAAGACGTCGACAGTATTCTTTTCCATAGATGCTGCCTGACCAGCTGAGTTCCTCCAGCATTTTGTGTGTGTTGCTCAGGTTTCCAGCTTCTGCAGATTTTCTCATGTTTGTGGTGAACAGCAGGGATGAATTTAAGAGGAGTGTCGTGGAACAGACACACTGGCAGGAACCAGCTGGGATAAGTTGACTCCCTACTTTACACTGGGTGTGCTGTAGATTCATTCGATGCCCGAGACAAGAGTTTGAAATAGAACTGATTTATTTGTCACAGATCTAAAGTATTAAACACCAGTGCTATTGAAGTGGAACATCAGCAGAAACTCCTCCTATGCCCAGTGACCAGGGAGTGATGACAGAGTTCAAAACCAACGGTCACTTGTGAACTTGCCTCTGGATTCAGCAACTGTGATGGTTAAAAGTGCAGCATGCAGCTTATTTAAACCTTTCCCCCAGTGTGAACCCGGTAGTGTGCCAGGAAGGTGGATGATCGAGTGAATCCCCTCCCACATTCCGAGCAGGTGAACGGCCTCTCTCCAGTGTGAACAGACTGATGTGCATGTAGGGTGCATTACTGAGTGAATCCCTTCTCACACACAGAGCAAGTGAATGGCCTCTCCCCAGTGTGAACTCGCTGGTGTGTCCGTAGGTTGGACAACACAGAAGATCCCTTTCCACATTCTGAGCAGGTGAACGACCTCTCCCCAGTGTAAACTCGCTGGTGTACCTTCAGTTGTGATGAGTGAGTGAATCTCTGCCCACATTCAGAGCAGGATGTACAGCCTGACTCTGGTGTGAAATCGCTGGTGTCTCTGTAGGTTGGACAACAAAGTGACTCCCTCGTCACGTACACACAATTCTGTAAAAATATCATCAGCAATAGAACATAGCTGGAGTCTGGGTTTGCTGTTAAAACACTATTTTATTAGTAACTATATCATATAGTAACTTAAAACCAAACAAATCAAGAGTTAACAGTGTTATGCACAAAAATAGGTGTAAAAACAAAGTTCTCAAACTTATTCAAGCTCAGGTGGCAAGAGTTACAGTCTTACGATGGTATGTAAGAAAAGTTCAGTTCAAATGCACAGGTTAATTAATTCAAGATGTTTGTAATCCAAAGATGAATGTTATGAGAAGGAAATTACGTCAATATTCCACAGGTTCCACGACAGCAATACAAAATAACGATAGCAGTAGGTTTTATCTCCGAAGTTGTTCCACTCCACACATTAAGTATCACCATCACTGACCTTCAACGAATATCCTTTCAACACAATGATACCACACCCGAATTCAGCTACGGGACACCCCAAAGTTGTGGCCACAGGATACTCAAACAGAATCCATGAATGGATTATCACCAACAGTAGCTTATCACAAAGGGGACCCTCTTCAAAGGAAACACCACCCAAGCAAAGGTCAACACACTGGTAGATTCCACAAGGTTACCCCAGTCACACACAATGTGATAGCCACATCCAGTTCCACGACATACGAAATAACTCCAACAGTGATTTGCCACAGGGGTGCCTTTCTTCAGTGAACTACCACACCCAGACAAAGGGTAAACACACTTGTGGTATTCACAAAGGTTTCCCCCCACCAGAGAACCCACTCCTGTGGATTAACTAAGTGACAATCACACTTCCATAGTCGAGTGGAAACAAACTCACCCTCATGGGCTACTTGGAAAAGATCTTGGAGTCTACATTCAATAAAGATATTGGTCTATAGGATGCACAGTCAGTAGGGTCTTTATCTTTCTTCAGTATTAAAGAAATGGAAGCTCTATAAAAAGATTGTGGCAAATTCCCCAATCTAATTGCTTCTTCAAAAACCCTGCATAACCGAGGAGAAAGAGTAGCGGAAAAACATTTTAAAAATTCTACTGTGTACCCATCTGGGCCTGGTGCTTTCCCAGAATTCATTGAGGAAATAACCCCTTTAATTTCTGCATCCGTAATAGGAGTATCTAATATTGAAAGATCATCTGATAATAATTTTGGAAAATTCAATTTCCCAAGAAAATCACACATGGTATTACGATCCTGAGGGAATTCATAATGATACAGGGAGGTATAAAAATCTTGAAATGACTTATTTATCTCATCATGGTTAACTGTCAAATCCCCATTCTGTTGACGAATCTTAGTGATTTGACGTTTAACCAAAGCATTCTTCAACTGACTAGCTAACAGTTTACCTGATTTATCACTATGTATATAAAAATCAGATCTGGTTTTCATTAATTGATTTTCAATCGGAGGATATAAGTAATAAACTATGTTCCGTTTGAAGTTCAACCCTTTGTTTGTAAAGCTCCTTACTAGGCGTGATCGAATATTTCTTGTCAATCTCTTTAATTTTATCAACCAATAAAAGAGTTTCCTTCTTAATACGTTTTCTCAGACCAACAGAGTAAGAGATAATCTGTCCACGTATATATGCTTTAAAAGTGTCCCAAAGTGTTCCGCAAGAAATATCATCCGTGGAATTAGTTGAAAAGAAGAAATCGATCTGTTCCTTCATAAATTTAATAAAATCCGGATCTTACAGTAAGGTAGAATCAAATCGCCATTGTCTAACATTAGAAGCTGTATCCATGAATTTAATAGAAAGTTTTAATGGAGCATGGGCAGAGATGGCTATAATATCATAATTACAACCAATTACCGATGGAATAAAATAAGAGTCAATAAAAAAATAATCAATTCTCGAATAAGAGTGATAAACATGTGAGAAAAAAGAAAACTCTTTTGTCGTTAGAATGCTGAAATCTCCAAATATCAAAAACTCCATTATCAGTCAAAAAGGAGTTAATACAAGTGGCCGCTTTATTGGGTAAAGTCTGAATAGATATAGCTTTGTCCATCAAAGGATTTAAACAACAATTAAAGTCACCACCCATTATTAACTTATATTCATTTAAATTAGGTAAAGAAGTAAATAAGGACTTAAAAAAATCAGGACAATCCACATTTGGAGCATAAACATTAACCAAAGCAACCTTTTTATTACAAAGTAAACCCGTAATTAACAAAAATCTACCATTCGGATCCGAAAAGATATCGTGTTGGACAAATGCAATAGAGGAGTCAATAAAAATTGAAACTCCCTTTACTTTGGCATTCGAATTCGAATGATACTGTTGACCCCGCCAAGACCTAAAAAAGCGATATTTGTCCTCCCTCCTCACATGAGTTTCTTGTACAAAAATGATATGAGCATTAAGTCTTTGGAATACTTTGAAAATCTTCTTTCGTTTAATCGGATGGTTTAAACCATTAGTATTCCAAGACACGAAATTAATGGTCTGAGCCATATTTCTAAAATCAACCCTTTGGAATAAAAAGGGTTAACCAAATTATAAACTCATGCACCCGGAAGAAGAACAAAAATAGAGAGCGGACCCGGAAGTGACGACATCGTAGACATATCTGAAGTTCAAAAACAGCCCAAATGAGAAAACTAAAACAAACTGTTAAAAGAAAAATAAAATTACAATACAGACCATCCCCCACCCCCCAAGAAAAAGAAAAAAAGCCAAAATATGGCTAGAAAAAGGAAAAAAATGAGACTAACTCTATCCCCATATCAGCGGAAGACCACTCCATATATAAAGGATATATATTTTTAAAAAATCACCCAGACTTTAAAAATTATAATCACTATACTAAAACCACACTTCTTAATATACTTGGTTGTAAAAAAATGCAAAAAGAATATAATCACTAAAAGCTTATAAATTGGGTTATAACCCAAACAAATCAAGAAATATTTAAACTGTGATAAGCGATGCATTGTAGGAAGAAGACGAGAGAAAAAAAACGCCATCTTAAACAAAACCAAGAATATTTTTCCAAAAAACCACCATCTTAATAAAAAAGAATTCACCTTCGAAGGGTTAAAAATACACCTTCGAAGGAACAAAAATAATAGTCAAGAATATAGTATAATAGTTAAAGTGTATAAAACAGAGCGATTAATATGACGAAAACACACTTTAACTTAAATATAAAGTATAGGATAAACCTACACCAATAGCCAGAAACTAAATCTGGTTTGAGGAATCGAAAACCATCTTACACGATCAGAATCACTCATTCATTAGAGATTAGTGTCTGTAGCAGTAGGGAAGTTCTCCTCCAGATAACTTCTCGCTTCAGATGTAGAAAGGAAGTCTGGCGTGGAGCATTCGGCGGAGAGATTCTAAGCTTCGCAGGGTATAAGAGCGCAGGTTTTAGATTTTTCTCATAATATTCAGACATCAGAGGTTTAAAAAGAAGCCTTTTCTTCATAACTTCAGGACTAAAATCTTCAACCAAACTGAAATAGTAATCTTGAAATTTAACCATTCCAACACGCCGAGCCACACGAATAAGTTGTTCTTTGTCGTGTACATAATGAAACCGGACAATTACAACCGAAGGTTTAACTGGAGCACTCGATGATCGACGCCTAATTCTATGTGCGCGATCCAGTAACAGAGGGTTATCTGGGAAAACCGACGGGAACGCATCTTTCAAAAGTTGAGCAAAATATTTCAAAGGGTCGTCTTTTTCTATGCCGTCTGGGAGACCAAGTATACGTAGGTTCTGTCTTCTGGACCGATTCTCAAAGCCGACACTCTTGGCTTTAAGTGCTTCCACCAGTTTAGTAGTCAAAATTAAATCTTGTTGCAATTTTTCAATTATCAAATCCCATTTCCAAGCGTCTTCTTGCAGAGATGTGATAAGAGCTTGTTGCTGGTTAATTACTGAATCCATCTTAACCATATAATCTTGAAAAGCCTTTATATCTTGCTGAAAAATTTTTTGTTGTTCAAAAAACTTTTTATCCATAACTTCCAGAAACAATTCATAAGTTAATTCAGTGCATTGCGGATTAGCTTGCTTCTTTCCGTTACCGTTCGGGTTCCGCCCAGGTTGCCGTTCTTTAGATCTAAGAGACATTTCTGAGTGCATATCCTCAAAAATTCACAATAAACTCTTAACAATAAATCCAAAAAAATAGTAAGAGTCTTTTGGTGTAGGTAAAAATAAGTTGAATAAGGGTGATCAAAGGTTAAAATAAGTAAAGGTTATGGAGCAAATCCGAAACAGTACTCACTCCATGAGCGTCACCCGCTGACCTCCTCATGGGCTACTTGGAGAGAGTAACTCATCAATACTCAGGATCGATCTCAACTCACCCCTTTTGGGCTACTGAAAGTTTAAACCAGCGTCCAACTCACCAGTGTCTTCCATTGACCAAATCCATCTCGACTCTAACTATGTGTGTCCTTGTATATTCAAAACAAGCTGCAGAGAAACCATAACATTCCATTGTCCATCAAATAACTCCACCCCTCTCTCTCTCTGGAGCAGCTCAAACAGTGTCCAAAGGTCAGTCTCATTCTGTCGGTGTTTTAAAACGACAGTCCTCAGAAAATATGAACCCTAGGGGTATTTAACACCCTACCCACAGTCTGAGCAGGTGAAAGGCTTCTCCCCAGAGTAAACTCGTTGATGTGCCTTCAGTTGGGATGACTGAGTGAATCTCTTCCCACAATCTGAGCAGATATACGGCTCTCCCTAATGTGAACCCATTGATGTACATTCAGATGGGAGGACTGAGTGAATCCCTTCCCACAGTCCGAGCAGATGAATGGCCTCTCCCCAGTGTGAACTCGCTGATGTACATTCAGACTAGATGACTGAGTGAATCCCTTCCCACAGTCTGAGCAGGTGAATGGCCTCTCCCCTGTGTGAACTTGCTGGTGTGCCAGTAGGTGAGATGACAGAGTGAATCCCTTCCCACAGACTGAGCAGATGAATGGTCGCTCCCCAGTGTGAAGTCGCTGATGTAACTTCAGGTCAGATGACTGAGTGAATCCCTTCCCACAGTCTGAGCAGGTGAACGGCCTCTCCCCAGTGTGAACTCGCTGATGTTTCATTAGGTGGGCCGACTGAGTAAATCCCTTCCCACATTCAGAACAGGTGTACGGCCTCTCCCCTGTGTAAACTCGCTGGTGTTTCAGCAAATCAGATGACCGAGTGAACCTCTTCCCACACGTAGAACAGTTGAAGTGTCTCTCTCCCATGTGAACTCACTGGTGAGTCTGCAGGAGGACTGACGGAGTGAATCTCTTCCCACAGTCTGAGATGTACAGCCTCTCCCCAGTGTGAACTTCCTGTGTGTCAACAGATCAGATGACCAAATTGATCTCTTCCCACACACATGAATGGTCTCTCTCCCTGTGAATTCACTGGTGTTTCTGCAGGCCGGCTGACTGAGTGAATCTCTTACCAGACACACAACAGGCGAATAGCTTCTCTCCCCACGGTGAACTCACTGCTGAGTCTGCAGGTCAGCTGAGTGAGTGAATTCCTTCCCAGACACACTTTGAGTGAATGGCCTCTCTCTCCACGTGAACTCACTGGTGTTGCCAGCAGGGCGGCTGAGTAAATGAATCCCTTGCTGTTGTACTTGAAATTCCATATATAAACTCTTTGTCGTTTCTAACCTGTAAAAAGACATTGATGGGTGAAGGACAGCATTGCAGATGAGATAACTTTAGTCTCGATGGTGAGCTCTGACATCACACTCTTACAGTGAGGTTCAACCCAAGTTGGAGGGTCATCTGGGCCTGGATCAGGCATCGGGACTGACATTCAAATTCTCTATTTTCCTATCTATATCACATTGGGACATTTCTACCCACCTTCAATCTGTGATGTGGCTTAGTTTGACTCTCTCCATCAGTATTATTTCAAGATCTAGTCATGTCCCACAACGATACAAAGAGCACTTGACTGATCCTGGAGACTTTCTCATTACTGTGACCCCCTGCCCCCTCAGGTGGTGGTGAACTCACTGATGGCAATGCCGATGAATATGATGGGGAGGGAGGTAGTTTTTCTCATTGGAGTGTGGCACCATTGTGATGTGAAAGCTACAGGTCACTTGTTACCCAGGACAAAGGTGTTTGTTATCATTATGTACCCAGAGAGAAAGGGACAACACATGTTGTCACGGGTAGAAAGGTCGAGAACAAGAGGAAAAAGAACAAAGGTGATGTTCTCAAGAACTAAAGCTGACGGAAGGATTTTGTTACTTCGTTCCATTCAGCACTAATTGACTTTTTCATTAACTGGTAGGTAGATTCTTACCCAGAAATCTCCGAGCTTCAGAATGCATGGGTAATTTCCTCCCACCAGTCCATAGGGCATGATTGGACGCGCAACGGATGAAATGGGAGCGGATGCACCTCCCAGACACTGCCGACTCGAGCTCTCTAAATCCAAGGATTAGGAACTCGGAACAAAAATCTTACGAAGAATCTACCCATGGCCACCTCTGTACCCAGAAAACCCCGCGAACGAGATACTCACCTATTTATCGCAGTCTCACCGCTGCAGAAATGACGCCAGTGCCTTCGCTCATCAACAGAAAGCTCCCCGGGGCCCGCGTATGGGTTAGGACCGGGAACCTCCCGGTATGTGGTGCCTCGGTGTGTCCGAAGCTAGCAACAATTGTCCTAAGTCGCGGAGCAGACACCGGTGCCGATAAAAGAAAATCTCCGTCCGGAGCCCCGCTCCTTCCTGCAGCCGATGTACCAGCGCCAGTTCTCCAGTGAGCGCATGCGCGATTTTCAGGACCCGCGACGCTTCCGCATGCGCATTTGATCCCTGGGTCAGCGAAGGCGAATTCTCATGCGGAGGCTTCTGGGTAAGAAAGATGCCATTAATAGAGTCTACAAGCGGTGGTTCCGCGACGCATATTTCAAAAACAGTCATTTGGCAGCTACTTTAACGCAGCAAGCTCCCAAAAACGATACACTCTACATCCGTGTGTCAACTGTCAAATCTTGTGTCCCAGGTAGGTCACACTCTGTGGTGAACTACATATACCTGTCTGGACATGCCCCTCTGCTGACTGTTCTTGTGGCTCCTCCCACAGACCCCTGTATAAAGGCGATTGGAGGCACTGCTCCCCACTCAGTCTCCAGGATGTTGTGTGGTAGTCTCTAGCAGCTAATAAAAGCCTATCGTTGTCCTCCCGTCTCTGGGATTATTGATGGTGCATCACACTCGGAGCCAGGAACACACATTTTCCGCGTTTCAATCGCAGCCCTGCGTCTGAGAGCCTCTTCAGCGCCTGTTCTAAGTTAGCCAGATGCTCCCCCTCCGTGGCTCCCGTGATCAAAATGTCATCAAGATACACTGCTACGTGCGGAATCCCCAGCAGCAAAGAGTCCTTTGGAAAATGGCGAGGCTAGATGCCACTCCAAACACCAGGCGATTGTATTTGAATAATCCCTTGTGTGTATTGATTGTGACATACTCCTTTGAATCCCTCTGGTGCTCCCCCCTCCCCCTTTCTTTCTCCCTAGGCCTCCCATCCCACGAGATGAAGAGTCCTTGAAACTGAGTCCATAGGTTCTGAGAACATTTCCCTTCTCCAGCTCTGTATCACTTTCGTCAATCACCTTTGCAGCTCTTAGCTTCATCCCAACCCCTCCAGTCTTCTATCATTTTGCATTTCCCCCTCCCCCCCCCCCACCCCACCCCACCCCACCCCACCATTTTCAAATCTCTTAGTAGCTCTCCTTTCAGTTAGTCCTGACGAAGGGTCTCGGCCCGAAACGTCGACAGTGCTTCTCCCTATATATGCTGCCTGGCCTGCTGTGTTCCACCAGCATTTTGTGTGTGTTGTTTGAATTTCCGGCATCTGCAGATTTCCTCGTGTTCGCTCATTTGAATCCTCATCGAGCAGCAGCTGTTGGTAGGCGTGGCTTATGTCCAGTTTTGTGAACAGCTTACCTCCTGACAGGGTCGCAAACAGGTCATCCACCCGTGGCAATCGGTACTCCTCCAGCTTAGAGACCTGATTCACCGTAAGCTTGTAGTCCCTGCATCTCCTCACCATTTTATCTGCCTTCAAAACTGAAACAACGGGAGCCGCCCACCCTGAAAACTGGACGGGCTCAATGATGCCCAGCCCTTGTAAACATTCCAGCTCCGCCTCGACTTTGCCTTTCATGGCATAGGGCACTTACCTGGGCTTAAAAAAATATGCTTTGGCCTCAGGGTGGACATGGAGTTTCACTGTCACGCCCTTCAGTGCGCCCCGCTCTACCGCTGCAGAATGTCCTCTGTTGTGTGTGCATACTTAATTTTATGCCAGTTGAGCCCGATTTTGCAAAGCCAATCGCAGCCCAAAAGACTGGGCCCACTGTCCTTAGCTATCACCAGTCTGGCTTCAGCCTTCTGACTCCTGGCTGAAATATCCACATATTACATCCCTAAATGAGGTATGGGCTGCCACGTATAGGTCCTGAGTTTGAGCTTAGGCGGTCTGATGGGAGGCGGGTTGGACCCCCATGTCCTCCTGTAGGTTTCCTCACTGATGACCGATGCAGTAGCCCCTGAATCTTAATGTCCTTTCCCCTGACAGTAACTGTGGCATAATATGGTTCAGGTGGTTTCTCATCCGTTTCCACTCCAAACATGTAGGCAAACACTGCCTCCTCGTCTGCTTCACCCTAATGCGGTGTGTGACTGCCTGAGCCTGTTGAGCTTTCCCCTGCCCAGGCTTAACCTTACCCTTTAAACTCCTGCACTTTTTAGCTAAATGTCCCTTTTTGCTACAAGCATGGCAGACAGTATCTTTGAATTTGCAATCATTTGCATAGTGCGTCTCTCCACACCAAAAACAGTCCACCCGCTTTGCCTGTTTACCAGATTCCCTCCTGACTTGGAGCACTGCCGCCGACTGCAACCTCCCATGTCCTCTGTGGATATCCTTCACATTATTAGCAGCCAGCTCTATGCCTCGGGCAATCTCTCGGGCTTTCTTGAAGGTCAACGGTGGGGTTTCCCCCAACAAGCGGCATTGTGAGGCGTTGCATACTAATCTATCACGGAGCATGTCATCTAACCCTGCTCTGAAATCACAATGCTCCGACAGCTGCCAAAGCTCGGCCACAGAATTGGTCACAGACTGACCTGATTTCCTGAAATAGCTGTGAAACTTACACCGTTGGACTATCACGGAAGGTTTCGGATTGTGGTGGTTCCCCACGAGCTTGACCAGTTCATCATACGGAATTTCTCCCGGTTTCCGCAGTGTGGCTAAGTTCCGTATCAGCTTGTACGTCCTTGCCCCCCCACACACACACACACGCTCAGGAGTATAGAGTGCTTCTTAGCCTCCTCAGTAATTCCATTAGCACAGAAAAAGTGTCCCAGCCTTTCCTCATACTCCAGCCAGTCCTCGGTTCCCTCCACAACTTCACCGCTAGTCCCAAGCGCAGCCATCCGAACGCGAGGCCCCTCGTCCTCTCACAGCTCCCGTTCGAAATGGGCCAACACATCCGCAAAACCAGTTCACCTTGTCGCCAGAAATATGTGGCAACTTCTACTTTAAAAAAGGACCGCTCGACAATTTCATGACCAAAAGAACATCTTTATGTGGGACGGGAAATGATATTTGCGATACTGAGGCTGTCAGGACGTGGGTGGAAGGACTATATACAATGCACACCGGGAGTAAAAAGAGCGGAAGTAAACCCCACAACTCCACAATCAGCTTCTTGTTACCAACGACTTCCTGATTAGTATTAACTTACTTTTAATAATACTCACATTACAACACAACCCAATGCAGGTATAAAGCAGAAGAAATTTTGCAGATTCTCAAAACATAGAGAAACGTACTCAAAATGCAAGAGGTATTCAGCAGGTCTGCAGCATTGATGCCGAGGAATAAGCAGCTGCGGCTTTAGGCCGAACCTCTTCACCAGCCACCATCATGGTAAAGAGTTTCAGCTCAAAACATCGACAGTTTATTCCTCTCCATAGGTGCTGCATGACCGGCTGAGTTCCTCCAATGTTTTTTTTTCAGCCAGTTTCCAGATGTTGCTGTTCCAACTGAAAGGCAAACCATAAGATATAAATTTAGACCATTTGGCCTATTGAGTCTACTCCACCATTGCATCGTGGCTGATCCAAATTTCCTCTCAGCCCTGATCTCCTGCCTTCTACCTGTATGCCCTGACCAATCAATAATCTATCAAACTCTGCCCTAAATATACATAAAGACTTGGCCTCCACAGCTGTGTGTTGCAAAGAATTCCACAGACTCACCACTCTCTGGCTAAGGAACTTCCTCCTCATCTCCATTCTAAAATGATGCCCCTCTATTCTGAGGCTATGTCCTGTGGTCTTAAAATCTCCCGCCATAGGAAACATCCTCTCCACATCCACTCTATCAAGGCTTTTCATCATTCGATTGGTTTCAATGAGGTCACCCCTCATTTTTCTGACTTTGAATGAATACAGGCCCAGAGCCATCAAGCGCTCTTCATATGACAAGCCATTCAGCGTTTGTGTTAGAAATTGGAATCACAACATGCGAGGCCTGCATGACAGCAACTTGAGCAACTTGCTGTCGGATTATCTGTGACCTTTTATTAAGTCCACCCGTAGTTTGTGGTTTGAACATAGGTTTGAATGTTTAGCACTGCCTGTCCATTGGAGATTGTTGCTTAATTGCGTGGTGTTTGCCTGAGGGTTCATTGCTTTGTTTCACTGAAGTACGCAAACATCGTCCCAGTTGACAACATTTGCTTATTTGACCTGGTTTAAACTCTATGGATGTGCGGGCAGTTTGTTCGTTCCCTATGTTTATTGAATGGAATATCACCGGCGTGTGTTCCAAATGGGCTGTGGGTGAACAAAGAGTTAATTGAGAGTGGTGCAATAAGGAGAAAGTAACATGAGTGAATTGGAGCATGGAACTATCATCAGTAATCTTGAAGTTGGGGCTTGCAAAAGAGAAATGAAACTTACTTCAAAAGCTTTAGTGAGTAGAATCAAAAGACTTCAAAAGGAGTGTAAAACAAATCTGAACAAATTTAAAGGTTAAACACTATTAATTAAGGATTTTAAGGGAAATAAGGAAAAGGCTTTATAAGTGCCATCTCGTCTTGAGGACTTGACCAATCACTGTGAAGCTGTTGTTAAATAACATTACAAGCAAATTGTATTTATTTGCAAGGACACACAGTGGGACAAAAACAGAATAGATATTCTTTCAAACATTTTTAGTCTTGATAGTTTATTCATAGAGCACATGAAACAGTGTTTGACCCAAAGATACACTATTGAAGGTCATGTTTCTTCAGATATTAAAAAGTAAAAGAGCGGCGAGTGCAGATATTGGACCGCTGGAGATCTAGTAATGGGGGATAAGGAAATCACAATGAATTGAAGAAGTATTTTACACCAGTCTTCACTGTAGAAGACACTAGTAGTATGCCAGAAGTTCCAAAGTGTCAGGAGGCAGAATACAAATACAAATACTTTATTGTCAGCAAACAATTGATACTAGAGCATACAATCATCACAGTGATATTTGTTTCTCTGCTTCGTGCTCCCTGAAGTACAGATCAAAGTAAATAAAATAAAAATTTAAATTATAAATCGTAATTAGAAAATAGAAAAGGGAAAGTACGGTAGTGCAAGTCAGGTCCAGATATTTGGAAGGTACGGCCCAGATCCGGGTCTGGATCTGTTCAGCAGTCTTATCACAGTTGGAAAGAAGTTGTTCCCAAATCTGGCCGTACATATCTTCATACTCCTGAACATTCTCCTGGAGGGAAGTGGGACAAAAAGTGTGTTGGCTGGCTGGGTAAGAAGTGAGTGAAGTTGCCATTAGTAGGGAGAAGGTGCTTGGGAAACTGAAAGATATGAAGGCAGATAAGTCACTTGGACCAGATGGTCTACACCCCAGGGTTCTGGAAGAGGTGTCTGAAGAGATTGTGGAGGCATTAGTAATGATCGTTAAAGAATAAATGGATTCCGCCATGGTTCCAGAGGACCTGAAGATTGCAAATTTCATTGCACTCTTCAAGAAGGTAGAGAGACGAAAGAAAGTTTATTATAGTCCAGTGAATCTGACCTCAGTGGTTGGGAAGATGTTGGAGTTGATTGTTAAGGATGTCATTTTGGTAGATGCTAAAATAAGCTGTAATCATCATGGTTTCCTTAAGGGAAAATTTTGCACAGCATACTAATCACCCTAGAGAACGAGTCAGAAGTTGTTAGCTCAACCCTGAGAAAGGGTACGTAATGGCTAAGGCTTTACTATAGGGACATTTTGGTAATGAACAGAAAGTTGCATCCACCTTTCAAATCTCAAGACGTGAAAGATCTACAAGGCTGCAGTTGTTTTCTTAGAGTCTGTTGCAATGCCATGGAAGAAGTGCAGTACTTGCATGACTTGGATACGTGGAGAACGGTTGTCTGTGAACTGCAAAAAAGCCACTTTCACTCACGTTGTTGATTTTATTGAAAAGCAAGTAAAGATTGCTATAGACCTGTTATTTGGAAATATACCGGATGCTACATCACCTGCAGTAAGCAAAGGTGTAAATAAAACTAAGCCAAAATTTCATTCTAAGGCTAAAGGAAGCAGCTTTTCCGCTGCTCTGCCCACTGTGAGAAGCAAAGTTAAAACTGAACCTGGAACTAATGAAAGTGAAATGGTCCTGTCAGTCTGTTGTGCGAAGGTGAACATACACTGGATTTGTTCCCCTATATTCCACAAAAACTGATGTCCAAATAAGTATAACTCTAACAAGTGGATGCTGCAACTATTTGGTTTCGCTCGAACAAATGGACCCAGACTCGGTAATTCCTCAGAGACTCACTTTATTGTTAATACAGAGAAGAAAAATAGAGAGCTGCAAGAAATGCTTTATATTGTACACTACCTACACCACTAACAGGTTGGGTTAACTTAAGCAACCCCTAGTAGTCTACACTGATGAATATACTTAGCAACGTCTGCGTGGTCCCTGAAGCAGGCGATCAACTGTGGACCGGCTAGGGTGGAGGTCCTCGGCACCGGTTCAGCTGCTCGGCCCGAAGGTGGGGGACCCAGGCGAGTGGTCTGCCCAAGAAGGGACTTGCCCATCTTTATAGCACCATTGCCACCTCCCGGTCCAGCTGGTCGGGGCGAGGCATCCAATCCGACATTTACACGACCCTAACCTCTTGGGTTGATGACCTTCAGCAATTGGCCTCTGCCTCCTCAGGGACAATGCATTCTGTTAATCTTACAACCAAACAAAGTAAAAAAAAATTCTTTAGAGACAGGGTGATTAATTACTTATACACAACTCAGCACTTTCGGTTTGCTTTCAGGCCATTTCATCAGGTAGACCAGAGTCACGTTGTTTCTCCCCTTATTTAGTATCAAGGGTCAATTTGCCCAACATGCAGGTAGACCTTCAAACCAGGAATGACCCACAAATTCTTAACTGTTAACCATTTCCTTGCCGTAACCATTTTTCATACCCACACATCTCACCCGTACACTTACCAATACACCTCATCTGGTGCAAAGGGTTCATACACAGAAGACTTAAAAGGAAATGGTGTCTGCTTTGGCTGTTTGTTGTCAGCGAGGATGGTAGAAAGAGCCTTTCATGCAAAGTATGGGGTGGCAAACATCCCAGGACACCTCATTTTCACTCTGACAAAAAGGGTGCAAAATTGAGACAAGCTGTGAAAGAATCAGACACAGCAGTGAATAGTGCCCTGGTATCTAATAGCCTTCCAGGGGCTGGCAATTATGATTGTGAATTCCCCATGATTCCAGTTACCATAAGTCTACGAAGGGCAGCAAGGCAGTGGTTACTCGTGCTTTCCTAGATCAAGGAAGTGGAGCACTGTTCTGCACAAGTGGGCTTCATGAACAAGCTCAACCTCACAGGAAAAAGAACACGTGTGTCCTCTTTCGCACCGGGGTCAAGGGAAGGTCGGGAGTTTGTTGCGGGATTGGAAGGGGCGGAAGGCTATTGTGAGCTACCTAATATCTGTACACAGGAAAGTATGCCTATCCATGGAACAAACATTCCACATCAGAGGGATCTCCAGGGATGGCTTCAACGAAACATGACCATTTGCCGGAGATGGATTTGGAAATTGAGATGTTGATAGGGACAAATGTGCCCAAAGTATTGGAGCCATTGCATGTGATTTGCAGTGTTAATGATGGACCCTATGCAATTAGAACAATATTGGGTTGGACTGTGAATAGACCACTAAAAGGAGACAGTGGTGATGGAAGAGGCTGCGCTCAGCCAGAGCTGACTGTTAGTAGGATCTCAGTTTTGAACATCTTTGAGCTTTGGTGGTGGCAATTCAAGACAGACTTCCCCAAATGCAGTCAAAATGAACATCTTGGTTTGTCAAGTAGAGACCACAAGTTCATGGAGCTGGTTATGAATTCCGCAAAAACTGGTGGGCGGCCACTACCAGACTAGATTACCTTTGAGAAAGAAGGAGGTTAACATGCCAAATATTGGGAAGATTGCTGAACAGCTTTGAGCGGGCTATGCACAAGAGGGGCCAAAGTCACCTCTACTTTCTGAGGAGACTGTAATCCTTTGGAGTATGCAGGCCTCTCCTTCACATGTTCCACCAGCCTGTTGTCGCCAGTACAATCTTCTATGCGGTGGTGTGCTGGGGCAATGTCATCAACACAGATTATGCCAACAGGCTCAATAAGCTGATTAGAAAAGCTGACTCTATTACAGGAGTCAAACTGGACACACTGGAGGCTGTGGTAGAACAAAGGACCCTACGGAAAATCCTGGCAATTCTGGACAATGTTTCTTACCCTCTGCATGACACCTTGGCTGAACAGAGGAGTACTTTTAGTAATAGATTAAGACAACTGCATTGCTCCAAAGAGCACCTAATGAGGTCATTCTTACCCTTGGCCATTAGGCTCTATAATGAGTCAACCTATGACCCCCTCATGTTAGACTGTCTGAGGTAACTTAATTTTTATTCCTTCTTACTTTTCTTCTAATATTTGTATATCTGTGCACTTGTAATGCTACTGTGACACTGTAATTTCCTTTGGGATCAATAAAGTATCTATTTATTTATCGAAATCTAAGGAAGAGGTTTCAGAAGGATTTGTCATTTCATACACACAGCTTCATGAAGGATATCATCCCCAAAGGTTATTCCGGAAGTGTGTCAGCAGAGAATCTGGAATGCAATGATTGGAAAATATGGTATTGTGGCGACCCATTTCCTGGCACATCCGAACCGACTCACAATTAGATAGCCTACGGGGGTTTGCGAGCACAGAGCTTTGGAGCCTCTGCGCCATGGGGGGCAGGTTGAGGGAGGCTTAAAAGTGAGGCTGAAGATTTCGAATAAAGTTTTTTCCTTCGACTGCAGTTACCGACTCCGTGTCGTAATTTTAGCGCTGCGTGTAGCACACCGCTACAGTATATTCCAAATCATGGTGTTTATCAACCCAGAAAAGTGATATTTCTTCTTAAATTTGACTGTGGAGTGACTTTTCAGGGGATATTACTTAATGCCCAGCTTCTACAGGGATCAGATCTTACTAGCTCACTGACTAGAGTTATAACCAGATTCAGAAAAGAACCAGCAATGACCATGGCAGATATTGACTCAATGTTTCGTCGGGTTAAAGTCCAAAATCCGGAAGATGGCGCCAGCAAACAACTCAACCAAAGGTGGCAAAAAGCTGCCCCTTGCCCTTCTTTCATGTTCAAGTGGTGTTCTGCTCCTGTTGGAACTTGTGATCTACATTTTGGTGGCGAGCTTTTGGGCCAATTTGAGTGATCTGCTGGTTTACTGTCTCCAAGCACATTTGGTGAGGCATGAGACCTCAAGGCCAATAAGTCTGGATGCAGAGCGTGAGCCCATGATCGACTCCAATTCTCGCTGATCAAAGCGCCGAGGAAGATTGAAATCATTGAGGCGAGAGCGGAAGGGGAACGGGTGTTCAGCACTGTCTATCCGTCTCTTGCTTGCTGCTGCCAGAGGATGGTGTGACAGCCTCTCTCTCTCCCTCTCACTGACTGCTGCCAGAGGATTGTGCTGGAGTCCTGGGTCTTGGGCGAGGTTTAATCGATGTGGTTTGTGGATTGGACTCTGTAGTTCATGTTATGATGTGTTTCTAGTGTTTATGTGCTCCTTTTTTGTTGTTATTTTGTGCAATTTTGATCAGGGCAGCAGGCAGATAATGAACATCACAGCACTAGATTGAACTGAACTGGATATGCCTGGACTCTTGGCGTTTTATACTCCATGTTTTTTCACTTTTATTTATTTGTGCAATTTTTTTTGCATGTGGGGGGAGGGGAGTTTGACTTGGCTGTCTGTGGGAAGATGAATCTCAGAGCTGTATACTGCATGCTACTTTATTCCAAATGCACTTTGAATCTCGCAGACGCATGAAGATGGCTATGGAGTTGTAGGCTACCTATTGATGCACAACATGCATTCTCAGTTCTACCGTGCTTTAATCATGGGAAAATCTAGGATAGCTCCGTTGAAGTCAGCTTCCATCCCTCATATGGACCTCACCGCTGCTACAATGGCAAACCGTATGGACACACTGTGGAGGAGGGAGGTGCATACGCAGCTTCAGGACCCGTTGTTTTGGACTGATAGTACCTCTGTGCTGATGTATATGAAACTTCCAAGTTCTGGGTCTTCGTTGCTAACAGGCTTTCAGAAATTCTTAACGTCTCACAAGCATCTCAATGGAGGTAAGTAAACACCTCAAGCAACCCGGTAGAAAAGGCTTCTAGTGAGGTGAAAATGAAAGCACTCCTGAAGAATGAGACAGAAGTGTCAGGGCCTCAGTATCTTCTTCAGTCTGAAAGTAAATGGCCTGTGAATCCCAATTGTTCTGGAGAACTTCTGCGAGATGATCCAGGAGTGTTACAATGAATGCCATGCAGATTGATGAGGAAATAGATGTGATAATGGGTATAATCCATCACTTTTCATCTTGGACCTGTTTGAGGAAGACAGAGGCCTGGATTCTTAGATTTAAGAACCTGCTCCTGTTTCTTAGTTGCAAGAGGAAGCAATTGAGCATCGCTCTTGCTCTGTCTGACCCGAATGAAGAACAACAAAGTTATTCTTTGTAGAGAGAGACTGAGAAGACCAAAGGTCACATCAGTCGAGATTGTCTCTCAGTGGAGGAGCTCAGAAGGGCTGCAATGAATATCATTGGATTTTGCCAAAGAAAGAGATTTCCAGGTGAGTACCCAACTTTGCAAAGGGGAGAAGTGTGAAAATGAACAGTGAAGTAGAAAGTCTTGATGAAGGATCTCAGCCCAAAAAGTCAATTGTTCACTCTTTTCCACTGATGCTGCCTGTACTGCTGAGTTCCTGCAGCATTTTATGTTTACTGCTTTAGATTCACAGCACCTGCAGATTTTCTCTTATTAGTCATATTTTTCAAACTCAACCCAGTACCTGAAGATGGAGTCTTCAGAGTTGGCGGATGGTTCAGTAAAGCAGTCATGCCTGAAGAGTCTACACATCCTGTTATACTGGCAAAAGATCTTTATATCTGGGACATCTTTCTAAGATATGTACTTCCAGAGATGGGACATGGTGGCCTTAACCACATATTGTCCAGGGTTGCACCAGAATACCAGACTTGCATTGCTAGCACAGCTATAAGAAGAATTCTGTCTAAGTGTGTGGTTGTTCATTGTTACACTCTGTTCCAAAATGCCAGTTAATGCACTCCAATGCAAGACGAGGATGTCCTTCTGATAATGAAGCACACTTGGTAGGAGCTGAGTGTGAGGTGCAAGAAGCCATTGAGAAGTGGAATCATTCATGGATCAGTGTTGTCCTCCTTCAGAAAGGAACGAAGTGGATTTTAACCCCCAAGCTGGTTTACATTATGGAGAAACGTGGGAGAGATTGATCAGATCCATAGAAAAGGTCCTTAATTCAATCATGAAGGTACAGAATCTTGAGGAAGAGGATTTCCATAGAGTTCTTTATGAAGTAGAGGCTATTACCAATAGTTGTTCAATTACTAAGGCATACTCCCATGCCAATAATTTGGAAGCACTAACAACCATCTGTTGCTTCTGAAGACGTCACCATCCTTACCACCAAGACAATGACAAGAGGAAGACATTTATGGTCATTGTAGACAGAAGCAGGTCAAATACATAACAACTTGTTTTGGAAATGGTGGATCAAGGAGTTTACCACAGTTAAAGGAACATCAGAAATGGTCAGGTATAAAATGCAATATCCTCCCAGAAGACATCGTGCTTATAGTTGACAGCACAGTGGCTTGGAACTCATTAATCATGGGAAGAGTTATTTGAGTCTTTACCTGTGATGGACTGGGCCATATTCACTACTTCTTGTAGGATTTTCCGTTCAAGGGCATTGGAGTTTCCATTCTAGGCTGTGATGCATCCAGTCAATATACTCTCCACTACAAATCTTTAGACGTTTGTCAAGGTTTTAGATGTCATGCTGAATCTTCACAAACTCCTAAGGAAATAGAGGTGTTGCTATCCTTTCTTCATAATTGACCTAACATGCTGGGTCCAGGTCAGGTCCTCCGAAATAATAACACCAAGAAATTTAAAGCTGCTGACCCTGTCCACCTCTGATCTGCTGATGAGGTGGCTCAGGGACCTCTGGTTTCCATCTCCTGAGGTCTACAATCAGTTCCTTGGTCTTGCTGACATTGAGTGAGAGATTGCTGTTGTGACACACTCAGCCTGATCTTCAACCTCTCTCCTATATGCGGATTCATCACCACCTTTGATTTGGTCTATGACAGTGATGTCTCCAGCAAAACTTGAATATGGCATTGGAATTGGTCTTAGCCTCACAGTCATAAGTGTAAAGCAGGGGATTAAGTAGATAACTGCGAGGTGATGCATTTTGGAAAGCCAAACCAGCATAAAACTTATACTGTGAATGATGGACAGTAGGGATACCTATGAGCACAGGTGAATAGCTCATTGAAAACAAAATCACAGGTAGACAGAGTGATGATAAAGGCACTTAGCATGCTAATCTTCATTATTGAGACCACTGAAGATTGGATTTGGGGCATCATGTTGCAGGATTTTGGCCCGGAACGTCGACTGTACTCTTTTCCATAGATGCTGCCTGGCCTGCTGAGTTCCTCCAGCATTTTGTGTGTGTTGTTTTGGATTTCCAGCATCTGCTGATTTTCCTTTGTTGGTCATAATACTTGTTGGGGAGGTTGCACGTGGACTCCTGTGTATGGTTTTGGTCACCCTGGTAATTTGTGGTGAAACTGGAGAAGTTTAGAAAAGATTTGTGAGGATATTGGCAGGACTAGAGGGCTGAGTTAAAGGAAGAGCTGGCTAGGTGTTTACTCTGGGAATGTAGGAGAATGAGGGGTGACAAAATGGAAATGTTTAAATGATGAGAGGTCATGTCAATATAAGTTTTTGGGGCCTTACTGTGTAGTTGAATCTGCTTCCAAATTCTTATAGTGCTGCCAACCACAAAGCCGTTACTAAAATGTGACTTATTAATTGCAGTGGGGCTACTAAGGAGATCTGGTAAGGAAGTCTTCTTACAAAGCTCTTGCTCTATGAGTAACCATGCTGGGCATGAGCCTGAGGTAGAGGGTGGGCCTTTTTTCCACCATGCAAGAATGGATAGGTGGGCAGCCCAGTCATACATTTTAATGTCTGGTAGGGCAAAACCACCTGCTTCCTTGGGCTTTTTTTCTTGGGTGTTTTTTTGTAATTCTAGGCTTTATAATTCCAAATAAAGGGTCTAATAATTGAGTCCAGTTGCTTAAAATATGACAGAGGAATAAAACATGGAATTGACTGGAAAAGATGAAGAAATCATGGCAGTACAATCATCTTGATTGCGTTAACCCTCCCCACCAAAGAAATAGGAAGGATTTTCCAAAAGTCAATATTGCGTTTAACCTGTTCAACTTTGTTTCGCCAATTCACTTGCAAAAAGTCATTTGGGTTTTTTGTAATAGGCACACCAAGATAGGAAAAATTATCATAAGTTATTTTAAAGGGAATAGACTGTAAATACTCTGTATTAACCACTGCAGTGACTGGCACTAGTTCACTCTTATCCCAATTAACAGAGAAACCTGAGAAACTATCAAAGCTATTAATTAGAGTCAGAAGGGCAGGTATTGATGTTTGTGGGCAGGAGATATATAAAAGGACATGGTCAGCATATAATGAACGGCATCTGTAGTGTAGGTGACCTATATATTAATGGAAACTTTGCTCATTTGCGCAGTTACAAGCAGTTTACAATATCCCTGCATCTAGTTTTTTTGGATATTTACAAATTCAAGACTATATTAGGAAATATATACCTAATTTTGAAGTTTTAGACAAACATGAGTCCCTGAAGGCAATAAATAAATTTGATCCGGTTACTAGTAGTGCGGTATCCTATTTTTATCAGATCCTACATGTAACGTTCTCCTTCGGGTGTAACGAAACGCCGAATTTAACGTCCGGATAAACCACAGTTAATAAGAACCAGATCGCAGTAAGATTAACCATTTACTGTTCACTCTTCACATTAACATATGGTGAAAACTGTTGATAAAACAATACAAGATTGATACAGTATTTGTTCCTTCCTTAATATCACATTTCAAGTGTAAATACTTGCAAAGGTGACTATAACTACATTACACTAAGGTGCAGTATACAGGGAGAGTTTACCTGCTCCATTGACTACTTTAAATACACTTCCATGCAAACTATCCGCGACTCTTTAACTAACGAAAGCATAAACATTATCTACCGTCGTTACCTCTAACAGGATCAGCATTAACATCTTAGTTCAATATATCGATTATCTATTAACTTACAGCGTTGCTCTCACTGTGATTTCTCATGCCTGCAAAACTGCTTGTGCTCAGGTGAGCCTCGTGGAAAGCCCCCACCCTCGCGCTAATTTCAAACCGGTGTTTTCCCACAAGACGCGGCGAAACCGGATGTGACGTCATCGCATGCCGATATATTTTACATGCAATGAATATACTTTAAACACTTCTAATTCTAACTAGAAAATACTATTGAATGAATTACTAAGCGAAAATATTATAAACTAAATAACTGTCATAAAGACAGCACACTCCCCGCTTGACCTTCGTAAGGTCACAATGAGCAGAGTACAAACTTAGTCTCTTAATCAGTCATTGGGTAGAAGTAGAATAACTTCTGTAACTGGCCTTTGGTAAATTTTCACATCGCCTTGGTCGGTAGTCTTCAATTCGATCTTCCTGACATGTCCATCCTCGCTAGGGAATGTAGCAGTGATTCTGGCCGTTGGCCAGCTGTTGCGGGTGGCTTGCTTGTCCCTGAGCAGGACTAGGTCTCCGACTTGAAGATTCCTGCGGGGTTCTGTCCACTTTCGTCTCTGTTGCAACGAGTGTAGATATTTCTGTCTCCAGCGGGGCCAGAACTGATTTGCCAGAGCCTGGACTTGTCTCCATTGCTTTGTGTACAAATCCTTGTCTGAAAAGTCTCCTGGTGGCGGAGGTGCTCCTGCCTTCTGCGTAAGGAGCGTTGATGGCGAAAGTATAAAGGGGTTTTCTGGGTCAGAAGACACAGGTAGGAATGATTGTGCGTTTATAATGGCTGTGACCTCTGCCATTAGGGTGCACAGTACCTCGTGGGCCAATCGGGTGCGTTGCTGCATCTCAGGTTTCCTTTTCCAGGTTTTCCGTAAGGACGTGAACCGTTTGACTGCCTGCTCTTTGTTATCTGGTGAGCGCTGGCGTGGTTCTCTGATTGGCAATGGGGCAACCCCATTATTTGCTTCATCTCTGAAGACCTTGGTGTCTTTGGGTTTTAAAGAAATGGTATCTTGAGCTGATTGTGCAAGTTTGTTTCCATACTTCGTTAGAGCGAAGACTGACTGGCCCAACGACTCATCGCTTGCCTCGCGCTTGTTAACGCCTTGTTGTGCTTCCTTGATGCACGGGACACTCGGGCAGGGTTGAAAGATTGAATGGCGGCCACTCTCTAGCACATTGGTCTTGAGTGTGTTAACCATCGGTTTGTGTACGTCACCGAGACACACCTCTCCTATCACCACCCAGCCCAGATCCAGACGTTGCGCGAAGGGGGCGTCGAGTGGTCCATTGACCTGCTGCCTAACCTTGTGTACCTGGATAACATCTCTTCCTAATAGCAGGAGTATTTCCGCTTTCGGATCCAGTTCTGGGATGTGTTTGGCGATGTGGTGGAGATGCGGCTGGTGTAGCACCGCACTTGGTGTCGGGATCCCAGCGCGGTTATTCATGATTTCATTGCACTCTAAGAGCGGAGGGAGACAGATGACGACTTTACCATCCAGGGACTCGATCTGGATGCCTTCTGCCTTCCTTCCTTGGGTTTTCATGTTGCCTGAGCAAGTTTTGAGGTAGTATGGGAACCGCTCACTCTCAATGTTGAACAATTTAAAGAACTCTGGACTGACTAGTGAACGATTGCTCTGATCGTCCAGAATCACATAGGCTTTGATGGCCTTGTCTTTGGCTCCTTTAGGGTACACCTTAGTGAGGCAGATCTCGGAACAAGAACGGCTTGACTGAGTTTGACCGCAAACTTCTGTCCAGTTCGAGCTGACAATTGTTGTCCCGGAGTGAACCTCTCCCTCCCCGCCGTCCTGTTGTGGGGGTGAAGGAGCGTTGACGGTTCTTTCATTCTTGACTTCATCACGGAGCCGTGAGGGTAAATTTCCTTCCTCGTATGGATGTGGTGCAATCGTGACTCTCTGAGGTTCCTCGTAGCTGGGGAAGTTATTGAATACGTATGGAGAGGGGAGACGAGCCTGCCTGTCTATTTGAGATTGTACATAGTCGCTTGTGCGTTCCAGTCTGATCCTTTCTAAAGTAGATCTTACTGCGGTCAGATCACGCGACCCTTCAGCTTCTTCTATGTACTTTGCTTCCGCCATGGCAGCTTCTTTTTCTCTTTCTCGCTGCAGCACTTGCAATTCTGTCGATATTTTTGCCATTTCCAACTGGGTTTCGGCTTCTCTGGCGGCCTCTTCTCTTTGTCTGGCGGCCCTTTCTTTCTGGATTTCGGCTTCTCTGGCAGCCTCTTCGGCTTCTCTGGCAGCCTCTTCTCTTTGTCTGGCGGCCCTTTCTTTCTGGATTTCGGCTTCTTTTGTGGCCAGTTTCATTTTCAAAACTGCTTCTTGTCTGGCGTAACGCAGTAGCACCTTGGCGGCTTCTGCCTTTCTGGCGGCCCTTTCGGCTTCTCTGGCAGCCTTTTCGGCTTCTCTGGTGGCCAGTTTCATTTTCAAAACTGCTTCTTGTTTGGCGTAATGCAGTCGCACCTTGGCGGCTTCTGCCTTGGCTCTTGCCTGTGTGGACCTACTTGATGTTGTTCTACTGCCCTTGTCGCTGGGCGCCATCGACTTGATCCCGGATCGAGCTGACACTGCAGCACTTGGAACACCTGATAACGCCTGGGTGGGCTTACTTGATGTCGGTTTACTGCCCTTGTCGCTGGGCGGCGTCGACTTGATGCTGGATTGAGCTGACATTGCAGCACTTGAAACACCTGATAATGCCGCTTTTTCACTGTAACGTTCTCCTTCGGGTGTAACGAAACGCCGAATTTAACGTCCGGATAAACCACAGTTAATAAGAACCAGATCGCAGTAAGATTAACCATTTACTGTTCACTCTTCACATTAACATATGGTGAAAACTGTTGATAAAACAATACAAGATTGATACAGTATTTGTTCCTTCCTTAATATCACATTTCAAGTGTAAATACTTGCAAAGGTGACTATAACTACATTACACTAAGGTGCAGTATACAGGGAGAGTTTACCTGCTCCATTGACTACTTTAAATACACTTCCATGCAAACTATCCGCGACTCTTTAACTAACGAAAGCATAAACATTATCTACCGTCGTTACCTCTAACAGGATCAGCATTAACATCTTAGTTCAATATATCGATTATCTATTAACTTACAGCGTTGCTCTCACTGTGATTTCTCATGCCTGCAAAACTGCTTGTGCTCAGGTGAGCCTCGTGGAAAGCCCCCACCCTCGCGCTAATTTCAAACCGGTGTTTTCCCACAAGACGCGGCGAAACCGGATGTGACGTCATCGCATGCCGATATATTTTACATGCAATGAATATACTTTAAACACTTCTAATTCTAACTAGAAAATACTATTGAATGAATTACTAAGCGAAAATATTATAAACTAAATAACTGTCATAAAGACAGCACACTACATGATAGAGCTTGGGTGAACACTGCAGGTCTTAAACAGGCATGGGTGGATGAATTGGGTATAGAACTGACAGAGGAGGTATGGGATGAGTGTGTAAAGAGTATACATGATTGTTCAGTCAATGTCAGACACAGACTTATCCAGTTTAAAACAATACATAGACTCCATTATTCCAAAGAAAAGTTGCACAGCTTCTATCCTGATGTTTCTCCAGTTTGTAATAGATGTAAATCTGAGAACAGTAACTTGTCACATTCAATCTGATCATGTTGTAAGCTTTATGCATACTGGAAAAGTATTTTTCACTGTTTCTCTGAGGCTTACGGGAAGCGGTGGGAACCGGACTCGCTCATAGCCATCCTTGGAGCAACAATCTCCCTATCTTCAGCCAATAAGTATGAAACAGTGGCTGTATCATTTGGAATGGTGATTGCTGAGAAGTTAAACCTGCAGATGTGGAAAATGGACTCTGTGCCTACGTACGATCTGTGGCTGAGAGAACTGGCAAATACTTTACATTCGGAGAGACTGAGACTATGTATTGAGGACAGACGGGACATCTTTGAAAGGATATGGGGCCCCATATTGGACTTTCTTACGGGGTGAGGACTGAGGTTTTTTTGGTGTGGTGCACCTCTGCTGTGTATGTTTACTTTTGCCTTTATATTATTCTCCCTTTTGCTGCTCAATATTTAATTTGATTTTGTTAATTATCTGCTCTCCAGCTTCCAATATAGTGATTACTCCCTTTCTGTTTTGGAATTCCACCCGTGCTGACTTAGTAAGCGATCTTTCCGTGACATCCTCCATTTCTACAGATATGATACTACGCTGATTAGCAATGCCACTTGTCTGCCATACCCCTTTCCACCCCTTTTACTTCCCTCCCCCTGTTCAACGATTATCAGGTTGGTTCAAGATCCTGAAGGCAATGGGGGAGAAGCTGTTGTTGACCCTTGAGGTTGGGTCTTCAGGCAGCTGTACCTCCTGCCTGATGGCAGCAATGAGAAAAAGATGTGGTCTGGGTTATGGGGGTAATTGGTGATGGATGTTGTCTTCCTGATACATCACCTCTTGTAGGTGTCCAGGATGGTGGAGACATCTGTCCCTGTGATGGAATGGGCTGAGTCTGTCTCTCTGTAGCCTTATGCATTCCTGTGCACATCATCTTCCATCCTCTCACCTAGACATTCAACCAGTTTGCATTTGCTAAGGCCTCTTTAGATCTTCCTGCCCGGTTTAGTGTTGTCAGCAGAGTTGGTAATGTGACATTCAGTCCTTTCTGGTGCTGATGAGCTGCAGCTCAGGCACTGACCCCTGCAGTACTTCTGTGATTACAGCCTGATCTACCCCTCCCCCAATGAGATGCAATCTTTCCCACTTCCTGATTTCTATCTGAATTCTCCAGCTAGATCAATAGATAACACCAGCTTTGTTGACCTACTTCATGTGTGGTTCCGCATTGAAAGCCTTCTGAAAATCCAAGTTCAGCACATCCACTGGTTCCCCTTATCAACCCCACAAGTGGTGACACAGGTGGGCATGGTCGGGAAGAAGGACGTTGTCTCCATTGGTCGGGCATGGGTTATAAGAGTAAGGATATTACGCTGCAACCTTAAAAACTGTTTTGACCACACTTGGAGTATGTGTACATTTCTGGTCACTAGGAAGATGAGGCTGTGCTGGAGAGTGCTGATGAGATTCACCAAGACATTGCCTGGATTGTAGAACTACAGGTCTCGGGGTGATGGATAAGCTGGTCCTCGTTTCCCTGGAGCAAAGGAGAATGAGGGGTGACCATGTATTCGACTATGACAGGTAGAGATACATCAATACAGCATGGACCAACCAGTCCTTGCCAACCATGGTACCATCGTAGCTAGTCCCAATTTCCTGCCATAGGTCCATATCCCTCTCAGGCCAGCCCCTCCATGAACCCAAGCAAGTGCTTTTTAAATAACAAAGTTACATCCGCTTCAACCATTTCCTCTGGCCTCTGCGTAGCAGTTAGTGTAATGCTGTTACAGTGCCAGAGATCGTCAATCAGGGTTCAATTCCTGCCAGTGCCTGTAAGGAATTTGTACGTCCTCCCAGTGACCACATGGGTCTCTCTGGGTGTTTCAGTTTCTTCCCACATTACAAAGATGTACGGGTAGGGTTAGTGGGTTGTGGGCATGCCTTGTCTGCACTGGAGGCATGGCGACACTTATAGGCTGCCCCCAGCACAATCCTTGATAATTTGATTTGACACAAAGGACACATTTCACTATATATTTTGATATTTTGATGCACATGTCACAAATAAAGCTAATATCTCTCTATTATCTCATTTCATTAATATCATCGTCATGTAGAAACATTCGTCAGGTCCGTTTTAAAACTTTGGCCACCCTAAATCTGTACCCCTTAGTTCTGGACTCCCATTCCCAGGAGAAAAGACAATTATCGCTCTCTTATCTATGCCTCTCATAAATGCGAACACTTCACAGTTTCAAAGTGCATTGTTATTGAAGTATGTCTACAGTAAACAACCCAGGGATTCATCCTCCTGCAAGCAGCCACAAAATAGAAAAAACACCATGGAAATCACCTGAAAACATCATGCACCCAACACCAGGGAAAAAAGAACAAATCTCACAAACAGCAAAAAAAAAAGCAAATAACACACAGAGTATTCGGCATCAGACTGCAGAGTCCCTGAAATGGTCCAGGAGCTGCAGCCACCAAGTCAGTTCAGTTTAGCGCTGTGTCGATGACTGCAGGCCACAGCGGCACAGCACCTCAATCCGATCACACAAGTAGCCAGAAAGAGTAAACAGAAAACACCTTGAACTTGAACCACAGAGTCACCCAAAAGCGAGGTTGCTTACTTCTTACTTCTGGAAAACCATCCTCATTCTCCTTCATTCCGAGGAACAGAGAGATGGCATAGCCAGCTTTCCCTATAACTCAGGCCCTCGAGTCCTGGCAACATCCTTGTAAACATTCGTTGCCCTCTTTCTTTCTCACAGACGTGACATGCATGTGAGGTGTTGAGCATCACTTCAGTGGTTGGAAAATTACTGTTGAAAGTTGTTAAGAGACGGGATTTAGTTGCGTTTTGTAGTGGCGACAAAGGTGACTGATGAAGGTGGGGCAGTGGATGTTGTCTACAAATAATTTTGTAAAGCCTTCAACGATACAAGGTGACACCCGGTCCCATTTTCTTCCTCCAACGGGAAATTGCTCTAAGATCCCTGTTCAACTGCAAGCTTCACTCTTGAAGCCCTCTGACACTCCCCTCATTAATCTTCAGCCCCTCCTCTCTGCGGGTCTCACTTTCCCTCTGTCGTCTGGCAGGCAGGAGTTGGTTTCCCCAGAGATGTGTTGTGTTCCTGTTGGACAAAGTGATATCTGAAATTGGGTGAAGCCCTGTGATGCTGCTGACTCTCTGCACTCACTCCAGAATGACCGTCCCATACTTCACCTCACCAACTGTTGCCAGGGTCTTGCGCTCTGTGAAGTCACAGAGAGGGAAACATCCCAGAAAATCCCCTTTGTGAGGTAACAGGGAGAGAGGAGGGTCTGAAACCTCACTGCTTAAACTGCTTTCTATGTGAAGAGACCTGACTGTGTCCCAGATTTGTCATGTCACAGTGGGGATTTCTGTTGTATTGTCCTGCTCCTTCAGTTGATTTTGGAGTTATTCTTCATCAGTGACCTGTTCGCATTTCTTCCCTCCCAAGATCTATCCTTCTGTTACCTTCTTTTGAAACTAGAAAGTCCAGATGTTGCCCCTCTTTCATCATCTCATTGATATTCTCAAGGCAGAGTAAGATGAGTGGTGGTGGGAGCATCAAGGTCTGGAATTTCAGATGATTTGGAGAAAGTGGTGAAACAGTACTCCTCTAATGCACCCCAGTGACATGTCAGTCGTGCTAAATCACAACGGAGTTTCTGCTAATGGCAGAAGGAATGAAAGGAGAATCAAAGGGCATTTGTGAGGGATAGTAAGTTGCAGAGTGTAGAGAAATGGGTGGAAAGGGAAGATGGGAGTAATTGGATTGTTTTCCTGAGGGTTGACTTTGGTCTCGATAGGCCAGCTGTCCTCTTTCACAGGTCACTTTGCACCTGAATTAGCTCCCCATTTTATTCCTTAGTGCATGACCATACACTGTGTTCCATCTGCCATTTATTTGTCCATTCTCCTAATCTGTCCAAGTCCTTCTGCAAACTCTCTGCTTCCTGAAGACTACCTGCCCCTCCACCTATCTTTGAATCCTCTGCAAATTTGTATCATCTGCAAACTGTAATGTAGACCATTTTACCTGGTCTTGGTTAAAGCAATGCAGTAAGCTGCGCACTGCCTGAATACAACAGCCTTTTAAATTGACACCAGTGCAGATTGGGATACAGTATTCAGTCGGACAAACAGTCCAAGGTCTGGATGCTATAGCACTAGGGTAATACTCAGTGAGATACCACTGACGGAGAATTTTAAATATTCATCAACATGGAGCAGAGAGTGAGTTTTAAAATCTGCCAGGAGCGAAGGATGCTGGGAATGGAGAAGGTAGAGCACCATGAAATGGTCAAAGCGAAGCGGTTTGGGTCATGTGGCAGGGAAGGAGCGCATGGGGGCGGAGGGTGGTGGGTTTGCAGATACACCTAGTCCTGAAACTCCAGAGTCACTTGATTCCAAACAATGGGTTTATTGATCATTGCAGACTCTCTCTGGTGCTTTCCACTCCCTCCCCTCTCCCTTCCCCTTTTCCCACCCATGATCCCCTTCTCTCTGCCCCTTCCTATTGTCAGTCCGCAACAGAGACCCATATCAGAATCAGATTTATCATCACATACTGCATGTCATTAAATTTCTATTTTTGTGGCAGCAGTACAGTGCAACACATTAAAAAAGCAATTAATTACATAAGAAATACACACTCGCTGGCCACTATTAGGTACAGGATAGGATCCTGTTGTGGTCTTCTGCTGTAGCCCATCCACTTCAAGATTCAACATCTGCATGTTCAGAGAAGCTCTTCTGCACACCACTGTTGTAACGTGTGGTTTCCTGAGTTTCTGTCGCCTTCCTCTCAGCTTGAACCAGTCTGGCCATTCTCCTCTAACCTCTCTCATTAACCAGGTGGTCTTATCCACAGAACAGATACTTACCGTATTTTTCTTTTTTTTTATTCCATTCTCTGTAAACTCCAGAGACCGCTGTGTGTGAAAATCCCAGGAGATCAGCAGTTTCTGTGATAGTCAAACCACCCCGTCTGGCACCAACAATAATTTTCACAGTCAAATGTCACACCTCCACCCCACTCTGATGTTTGGTCTGAACCTCTTGCCCATGTCTGCGTGCTTTTCTGCATTGGGTTGCTGCCACGTGATTGGCTGATTAGACATTTGCCTTAATAAGCAGGCGTACAGATGTACCTAATAAAGTGGCCACTGAGTGTATATAGAGTGCAAAAAGATCATTGCAGAAAGGTGAAAATTAGACCCTCCTATGAAGGAGCCTCTTAGATCAGCACAAGAATATGCAGAGAATGGAGGGATATTCCTGTCCACACCCCCTACCCCACTTTCACGTCCCAGATTCCCTTCTTCCTGCCTCCTTCCCATTCTGATCCTCCAATCGCCCCACCAGCCCCTCTCCACGGCTGTTCAACCCCCCCACCTCCTCACATCAACTACCTCCTCACCCTCTACACTCTCCATCCCAGGACAGGGTCTTCTACTCCGTAATGTTGAGTGTCCCTCCGCCTCCGCTGACGGCACTTGAACCTACCAGTCCCTCACTGGGGGCATGAGAAATACAGGTGTTGGAATCAGGAGCAACGCACAGGTTCTGTTACCCTTTCTCTGACAGGGAGGGGTGAAGGGCTGTAAGGGGTTACGAAGTCGCATCATTCCCGTCTCTATAAACCCCTTCATTCCCTACACCCCTCACTCTGTAACCCCCTCCAGCTCATACACCCCTCCGGTCTCTGAAATCCCCTCCAGCCCTTCACCCCTCCCTGTCTCTGTGACCCTCTCCAGTCCCTGCACCCCTCCCTGTCTCCATAACCCCCTCCAGCTCGTAGACCCCTCCCTACCATGTCTACGCCACCATTCAATCATGGCTGATTTATTTTCTCACTCAGCACCAACCCTCCTGTTTTCTCTCCTTCACCTTTGCCTCTTTACCCAATCCAGAACCTATTTACCTTTGCTTTAAATAAACTCAATGACAGCCTCCACAGCTGCTGTGGCAATAAATTCTGCAGATTCACCATCCTCTGGCTAAAGAAATTTCTCCTCATCTCCATTCTAAAGGGGCATCCTTGCATTCTGAGGCTGTGCCCCCTGGACTCAGACTGTCCCAGTGTAAGAAACATCCTCTCCATATCCACTCTATCTAGGCCTTTCAATATTTGACAGGTTTCAATGAGATACTCCTCATTCTTCTAAATTCCAGTGAGTACAGGCCCAAAGCCATCAAACACTGCTTATTCCTTAACACTTTCATTCTTGTAAACATTCTCTGGGCTCTCTCCAATGCCAGCGCATCCCTTCTTAGATAACGGGCACAAACCTGCTCACAATACCCTCGAAATTAGACATTGCATCCCCACATACACAATCAGTTCCCCATTAATTGGAAAAACCAAACTGTCAGTCCTGCAGCCTTGAAGGCTGACGGAACCTCCCCCTTAATTAAAAGAGACCAAGTCATTAGTCATATAGCCTTGAGGGCTAAGGGTTCCTCCTTACACACAACATCCATGCGTTATCAGTTCTTCATTACAAACAGGACTTATTGCTAATTAGTTTGAGTAGGCAGACAAACCCCATCTGCTTCTTACCCTGTTATTCTCATGACCCTTAACCCGTAATTCTCAGGGTTAATTTTCTTCCACACTTACGTTCCAGTAAGGGGGTAGGACAAAAATGAAAAAGTGAAGCAACAGATGACGAGATAGTGAATTTAATCAAATGACAAAGTAGCCAGAGACTCATTCCACCGAGATGCAACACTGAGCATCATAGGAAGTCATTCCTGCCTGTGGCCATCAAACTTTACAACTCCTCCCTCAGAGTGTCAGACACCTTGAGCCAGTAGGCTGGTCCTGGACTTATTTCCACTTGGCATCATTTCCTTATTATTTAATTATTTATTGTTTTATATTTCTGCACTATTCTTGGTTGGTGCAACTGTAACAAAACCCATTTTCCCTCAGGATCAATAAAGTATGTCTGTCTGTCTGTAAGCATATAAAGTTTATGAAGAGCCTTGGCAGAATATAAAGAAAGCTGAGAAGAACAAAAGCAAGGTATTGGGAAGACCAAATGGGAGGCATGAGATAAGAATCCCAGTGCATTTTATGTGATTTAAGAACGAGGTTAACTTGCCAGAGCTTAGGGCCATTTAAGGATAAAGGGAGTATTTCATCCTTGGAGTGTGAGGATGTTGGAATACTTTGTACCTGTGCTCACCAGGAAGGACATAAAAGATAGTGAGATTGGGTATTTTGCGATCAAGAAAGAGATGTTTTGGGGTCTTCTGTGGAGCAGTAAGATGGATAACTCTGTTTAGATTTTTGCAAGGTTCCCCACGGCAGGCTGGTCCGGAAGGTTAGATCCCAAGGGGTCCAGGGAGAGATCACTCATAATTGGCTCAGTGTGGGAAGTACAGTGATGGCTGAAATCTTAAATACTGAGTGGCCCAGAAAAGTGGATGTGGAGAGAATGTTTCCTATCGTGGGGAGAGCACTGCCTCAGAATAGAGGGGTGTCCCATTAGAACAGAGGAGGAAGAACTTATTTGACTAGAGCATTGTGCATCTGCGGAATTCATTGCCATAGACAGCTGGAGGCCAAGTCATTGGGTATATTTAAATTGGAGGTTGATAGGTTCTTGATTAGTCGGAGTGTCAAAGGGTGACAGGAAGAAGCCGGGAGAAGGAGTTTGAGACGGATAATAAATCCGCCACAGTGGAACAGACTCGAGGGACTGAATGGTCTAATAATGCTCCTTTCTCTTATGCTCAACACCATTGTGTCTGATTAATCTACAGTGATCCCAGCTCCTGTGCCTGTTCTCCTACCCCTCAGTTCCTCACTCCCTTAAGCATTTATCTATCTCCACCTCAAATATATCCCACCAACTGGGATAGTGAATCCCAGAGATTGTAACCTTGGACAGAATTCCAGAATTTCCACATGCCTTTATTTGAAATGACTAGCAGCAATTGACCCCTGTTCATGGCTCTCTCACTGATCCTCCATCAATTCCCCTCAGCGTCATATGTGAATATACTCTAAATTCAAGCCCAAACTGTTTCATCTCTGCAGTTTACACCTCACTTTACACCGCATGCTGTCGGAGCAGTGCTGCCAGGGTAATCAAGGACACGACCCACCCAGCCAACACACTTTTTGTCCCTCTTCCCTCCGGGAGATGGTTCAGGAGCATAAAGATTCGTACGGCCAGATTTGAGAACAGCTTCTTTCCAACTGTGATAAGGCTGCTGAAGGAATACTGACCCAGATCTGGGCCGTACCTTCCAAATATCCGGACCTGACTTGCACTACCGTACTTTCCCTTTTCTATTTTCTAATTATGATTTATAATTTAAATTTTTATTATATTTACTTTGATTTGTACTTCAAGGGGCACGAAGCACAGAAGCAAATATCGTTGTGATGATTGAACACTCTAGTATCAATTGTTTGGTGACAATAAAGTAAAGTTAGATTATTCCAGAAATTTCCTTGGTGAATCTCCTCAGGACTGCCTCCAATATCCCTCTTATTGTTTCCTTTAG
Organism: Hypanus sabinus; assembly: GCF_030144855.1. Classification (NCBI taxonomy): domain Eukaryota; kingdom Metazoa; phylum Chordata; class Chondrichthyes; order Myliobatiformes; family Dasyatidae; genus Hypanus; species Hypanus sabinus. The sequence goes on from NC_082734.1 coordinate 30,884,771, forward strand.
CTCAGGGAATAAAACCATGCACAGAATTCCACCAACACCGTGTACAATGGTAACTACACCGGCCCATTCCTAAACTCCACTCCCTGTGCAGTAACGGCCAAGTGCTGTCTGCCTTCTGAATCTCTTGATACAGAATCACAATGATTTCCTTCCACTGTTTCTGTGTCATCAGCAGACTCGGACATCTCACATCTTGTTCCCTCCTGGTGATCCCTGGGGTACTCTGAAAGCTCTCAAAGTTGCCTCCTTCCAGTCTGAAAATGATCCACTTAATCCAGCCACACACAAAATGCTGGAGGAACTCAGCAGGTCAGGCAATGTCTTTGGAGAGGAATGGACAGTCGACAAAATCATTGTATCACCTTTGCTCATTTAGGAAATCACCTCTGTTCAACATGTTATGATTCTGACTGTCCACCACTGACACCATGTTTCTCTTAGATCATAAGACCACAAGACATAGGAACAGAATTAGGTCATTCAGCCCATCGAGTTTGCTCCATCATTCCATCACGGCTGATTCCGGATTCCACTCAACTCTATACACCTGCCTTCTCAACATATCCTTTGATATGCGAGGTGCTTCCAGGGGCCTGTATTGGCAAGGTTGAGGCACTGGAGGTTGATGGCAGGAAGAGTTTTTCTTCCTTCTACCGTCTGCATGAGATGATGGGCTATTGAGGACTTTGAGACTTTTTTTTACCGTGCCCATGGTCTGCTCTTTATCAGATTATGGTATTGCTTTGCACTGTTGGAACTATATGTTAAATTATGTGGTTTTTGTCAGTCAGTCTTTTATCAATTATGGTATTGTCTGCACTGTTGCAACTAAACATTAACTATAACTATGTGGTTTTGTCTAGGTTTTTGATTTGTTGGGTGGTAGTGCTGGTCTCTTGATTTGGTGTGTCTGGGTAGTCTTGTTTTGTCTGATGGGTTTGGAGCTCCTTTCCGGGGTACGTGCTAAGATGGTAGCACGATATTGATATGCAGCAGCCTCTCCAGACTCTGGATTGGGAATTACCAAATGTTATGTGGTTTTTCTTGTGTGATCTATTTTGTCATGTGCTTTTTTTTTTGTGATATCGTTCCGCAGAATGTTGTCTCATTTTTTAACTGCATTGCATTCGTGGTTTCTAAATGACAATAAACTGAACCTGAATCTGATGCCCTGACTGTTCAGGAAACGATCAACTTCTGCCTTAAATATACCCACAGATTTGGCCTTCACTGCAGAAGTGTGGCAGAGTATTCCACGGATTTGCTACTCTCTGGCTAAAAAAAAATTCCTCCTTACCTCTGTCCTAAAGAGTCACCTCTCAATTTTGAGGCTATGCCCTCTAGTTCTGGATACCCCTAGAATCTTCTTTTCCCTCTGGGTACAGAGTAATGTGCTCTGAGTAGGTCTATGAGATATGCCCAGAACATGAAACTACACTGATTGAGAGAGACAAACTGAGCCAAGTCACAGACTGCTGAAGGGCAGAAATGATTCATTCTGATACAGACAGGAAGGCAGAGAATTTGATGTTGTGGCCGGATGTCTGAATTGTGTCGGGTTAGAAGATGAAGTGTTGTTCCTCCAAATTGTGTTGTGCCTCGCTGTAACACCATAATGACTGAGGTTATCTCAGCTGATAATGTTGTCCTTTACACATTAAAATCCTTTGCAAACTTCTTGCAGGGTTGAAAAGGCAAAAGATTTTGTGAATCAGAATCTCAAACACAACAGCACGTCAGTTCTACTCTGTCTGTCAGTTCACCAGCTCTTGAATGACACCAATCCTTGATCGTGGAGGAGGAGATCCTGGAGAAGAAATCACACCAGTCGTAGCAAAGAGGACCGGAATACGTGTACTATACACTTCAGTGATCTGTCTGGATAAATTACCATAGAGTTGGTAGCAGTGAGATGTCATTCACTGGCTCTGATTTTTTCAGGGATCTACTAGGCCACTGTGTCTGCAGATGCACCAACAAGTTCACACCGGAGGAGAGACTGTTCAACTGTTCAGTGTGTGGGATGAGATTCAATCAGTTAGCCCATCTTGTGATGTTGCAGCGAGTTCGCAATAAGTGGAGGTCACACTTCTGTCCTGAGTGAGTGAAGAGTCACTCATCCCACCTGCTGAAACACCAGAGAGGAAGTTTAAATAACCTCTATTCTAAATTTTAACTATCATGGTGGCTGAATCCAGTTGTAAGTTAGAAACATCTAAACAACCCACAGCACAATATAGGCCCTTCAGCCCACAAAGTTCTGCTGAATGTCTCCCTACATTAGAAATTACTAGGGTTACCCATTGCCCTCTATTTTTTAAGCTCCATGTACCTATCGGATATGATAGGGTATCCGCCTCCACCACTGTTGCCAGCAGCCCATTCCACGTACTCACCACTCTCTTGGTAAAAAACTTACCCCTGACATCTCCTCTGTACCTGCTCCCAAGCACCTTAAATCTGTGCCCTCTTGTGGCAGCCATTTCAGCCCTGGGAAGAAGCCTCTGACTGTCCACGTGATCAATGCCTCTAATCATCTTGTACACCTCTATCAGGTCACCTCTCATCCTCCATCACTCCAAGCAGAAAAGGCTGAGTTCACTCAACCTATTCTCATAAGGCATGCTCCCCAAACCAGGCAACATCCTTGTAAATCTCCTCTGCACCCTTTCTATGGTTTCCACATCCTTCCTGTAGTGAGGCGACCAGAACTGAACACAGTACTCCAAGTGGGGTCTGACCAGGCTCCCATAGAGCTGCAACATTACCTCTCAGCTCCTAAATTCAATTCTACGATTGATGAAGGCCAATACACCATATGCCTTCTTAACCACAGAGTCAACCTGCACAGCTGCTTTGAGTGTCGTATGGACTTGAACCCAAGATCCCTCTGATCCTCCACACTGCCAAGAGTCTTACCATTAGTACTAAATACTCCCAACATATTTGACCTACCAAAATGAACCACCTCACACTTCTGGGTTGAACTCCATCTGCCACTTCTCAGCCCAGTTTTGCATCCTATCAATGTCCCGCTGACCTCTGACAGCCCTCCACACTATCCACAACACCCCCAACATTTGTGTCATCAGCAAATTTACTAACTCATCCCCCCACCTCATCACCCAGGTTAGTTATAAAAATCATGAAGAGTAAAGGACCCAGAACAGATCCCTGAGGCACTCCACTGGTCACCAACCTCCATGCAGAATATGACCCATCTACAACTAATCTTTGCCTTCTGTGGGCAAGCCAATTCTGGACCCACAAAGCAATGTCCCTTTGGATCCCATGCCTCCTTACTTTCTCAATAAGCTTTGCATGGGTTACCTTCTCAAATGCCTTGCTGAAATCCATATACACTACATCTACTGCTCTACCTTCATCAATGTGTTTAGTCACATCCTCAAAAAATTTAATCAGGCTCGTAAGGCACGACCTGCCCTTGACTATGCCTCTCCAAATGTTCATAAATCCTGCCTCAAGTTACCAGTCACTGAAGTAAGACTCACTGGTCTATAATTTCCTGGGCTATCTCTACTCCCTTTCTTGAAAAAAAGAACAACATCCGCAACCCTCCAATCCTCCAGAACTTCTCCTGTCCCCATTGATGATGCAAAGATCATTGCCAGAGGCTCAGAAATCTCCTGCCTCACCTCCCACAGTATCCTGGGGTACCTCTCATCCGGTCCCAGTGACTTATCCAACCTGATGCTTTCCAAAAGCTCCAGCACATCCTCTTTCTTAATATCTACATGCTCAAGCTTTTCAGTCCACTGCAAGTCATCAATACAATCATCAAGATCATTTTCCAGAGTGAATAATGAAATAAAGTATTCATTAAATACCTCTGCTATTTTCTCTGGTTCCAGACACACTTTCACACTGTCACACTTGATAGGTCCTATTCTTTCACGTCTTATCCTCTTGCCCTTCACACACTTGTAGAATGCCTTGGGATTTTCCTTAATCCTGTCCACCAAAGCCTTCTCATAGCCCCTTCTGGCTCTCCTAATTTCCTTCTTAAGCTCCTTCCTGATAGCCTTATAATCTTATAGATCTCTAACATTACCTAGCTCTCTGAACCTTTTGTAATCTTTGATTTTCTTCTTGACTAGATGTACTACAGCAGTTGTACACCATGGTTCCTGTACCCTACAATAACTTCCCTGTCTAATTGGAATGTACCTATGCAGAACTCCACACAAATATCTCCTGAACATTTGCCACATTTCTTCCATTTCTTCCCTGAGAACATCTGTTCCCAATTAAGTGTCCAAGTTCCTGTCTGATGGTCTCATAATTCCCCTTACTCCAATTAAACGTTTTTCTAACTTGTCTATTCCTATATCTTTCCAATGCTATTGTAAAGGAGATAGAATGATGCTCACTATCTCCAAAATGATCTCCCACTGAGAGATCTGGCCTGACTAGGTTCATTTCCCAATACCAAATTAAGTACAGTCTCTCCTTTTGTAGGCTGATCTACATATTGTGTCAAGAAACCTTCCTGAACACACCTAACAAACTCCACTCTATCTAAACCCCTTGCTCTAGGGAGATGCCAATTTAATTTAATTTGAGAAATTAAAATCTCCCACCATGACAACTCTGTTATTGTTACACCTTTCCAGGATGCGTTTCCCTATCTGCTCCTCGATATCCCTGTTACTATTGGACGGCCTATAAAAAAAACACCCAGTAAAGTTATTGACCCCTTCCTGTTCCTAACCTTCACCCACAGAGACTCCGTATACAATCCTTCCATGACGTCCACCTTTTCTGCAGCCGTGACACTATCTCTGATCAACAGTGCCATGCCCCCACCTCTTTTGTCTCCCTCCCTTTCCTTTCTGAAACATCTAAATTCTGACCCTGAGCCATCCAAGTCTCTGTAATGGCCACCACATCATAGCCCCAAGTACTGTTCCACGCTCAAAGCTCATCCGCTTATTTTTGAAGAAATCCTGGAGGAACTCTGCGGGTCAGGCAGAATCAGTGGAGAAGAATAAAACAGTCGAAGGTTTGGGTCAAGACCCTTCCTTCACCATGTTGCTGACTGGTGAAAGGGTTCGGATTGAGCTTCGGCTGCCTATTCATCGGCATCGATGCTGCACGACCTGCTGAGTTCCTCCTGAATTTGTGCGTGTCGCTCTATATCTCGAGAATCTGAGGAATCTCGTGTTTTATATCTGCATTTGTAAGTACATTGACAGTTGACACGCGGAATACCTGTTGATATTGAGTATATTGTTTGTGGGATCTTGCTGCGTTAAAGTAGCTGCTGAGTTTTCTTCATAAAAACATTGACGGTTTTTGAGGCATGGGGCGTGGAACCGGTGCTTGCGGGCACTATTAATGGCATCTTGGTTACCCAAGAACCCCCGCGTTTGAGAATTCGCCTTCGACCTAATGCGCAAGCGTCGGGGTCGCTCATGCTCCCGAATGTCGCGCATGCGCTCAGTGGCCTACAGGCTCAGGCGATCCACCGCAGGTAAGAGCGAGGCTCCGAGTGATGGTTCATTTGGCTCCGGGCGACTGTCGGTCAATTGTTGCGAGCTCCGAACGCACCGTGGCCCTGCAAAGCCGGGACAGTCCTGGTCCTTTTCCTCTCTCAGCCTCAAGATCCGTACCCGGGCCCCGGGGAGCTTTCTGCTGATGAGCGAAGCTGCTGGCGCCATTTCTGTAGCGCATGCGTATTGCTGGGACTGACTTGTTTCTCGTTCAAAGTACACTTAATATCAAAGTATGCATGCAGTGTACACAACTTCGAGATTCTTCCCCAGAGACATGCACGATATAAAGAAAATCATCGAACCCATTCAAAGAACAAAATTCAAGCCCACTCCACCCACGCACAACAACCAACATAACGAGCTGGAAAACAGAATCAAAAGCCATATTTCAGTACAGCTCAGTGTTCGTTATCTGCAGTCCACCCAGTTTCGAAATTGCCCAAGCTAGCAACAGAAAGGAGCAACCAGAAAAGCTGGAAACACATACATGAATTAGAGACGATAGACAGGTGCAGGAGTAGGCCATTCGGCCCTTCTAGCCAGCACCACCATTCACTGTGATCTTGGCTGATCATACACAATCAGTACCCCGTTCCTGCCCTCTCCCCACATCCCTTGACCCTGCCATCTATAAGAGCTCTATCTAACTCTCTCTTCAATGCATCCAGAGACCCAGCCTCCACTGCCCTCTGGGGCAGAGTATTCCACACATCCACCACTCTGGGTGAAAAAGTTTTTCTGCATCTCTGTTCTAAATGGTCTACCCCTTATTCTTAAACTGTGGCCTCTAGTTCTGGACTCACCCGTCAGCGGGAACATGCTTCCTGCCCCCAGTGTGTCCAATCCCTTAATAATCTTATATGTTTCAATCAGATCCCCTCTCATCCTTCTAAGTTCCAGTGTATACAAGCCCAGTCGCTCCAATCTTTCAACATATGACAGTCCCGCCATTCCGGGAATTAACCTTATGAACCTACGCTGCACTCACTCAATAGCAAGAATGTCCTTCCTCAAATTTGGAGACCAGAACTGCACACAATACTCCAGGTGGGAGTATTTCTGTACTTAATTCCTCTTGTTATAAAAGCCAGCATGCCATTAGCTTTCTTCACTGCCTGCTGTACCTGCATGCTTGCTTTCATTGACTGATGTACAAGCACACCTAGATCTCGTACTTCCCCTTTTCCTAACCTGACTCCATTTAGATAGTAATCTGCCTTACATTTATCCACATTAAACTGCATCTGCCATACATTTGCCCACTCACCCAACCGGTCCAGTCACCCTGTGTTCTCATAACATCCTCCTGACATTTCACACTGCCACCCAGTTTTGTGTTATTGGCAAATTTGCTAATGTTACTTTTAATCCCTTCATCTAAATCATTAATGTACATTGTAAACAGCTGCGGTCCCAGCACCGAACCTTGCGGTACCCCACTGGTCACAGCCTGCCATTCCGAAAGGGACCTGTTAATCACTGCTCTTTGTTTCCTGTCAGCCAGCCAATTTTCAATCCATGTCAGTACTCTGCCCCCAATACCATGTGCCCTAATTTTGCCCACTAATCTCCTATGTGGGACTTTATCAAAAGCTTTCTGGAAGACCAGAATCCACAAACCACATTGATTCAACCCTGCTCCAGCACCATCCTCTGGCAGCATCAAGGGAGAGAGAGAGGTCATACAAATGCCAGGATCTTCCCTCTGGAGCATAGAAAGAGAGAGCATCAAATGCAGACACCTTCCTCCAGCAGTAGCAAGTGAGAGGCTGACAGATGGTGCTGAATACTCACTAGTCCTCTAATCGGCCTGGATGATTACAGTCTTCATCAGTACTTTAATCAGTGGGAGATGGAGTCAGTCATGGGCTTGTGGCCTGACTCCAGGCTGTATACTTTGCTCGAGACCTCAGCCAACGCCCTATGAGGCAGCAAAGTGCTAGATCTCCCAGATCACTTGGTGGACAGTGCTTAGTCATGATGGCGCTAAACGGTGACTCCTTTGCTTGCATCTTCGTAAGCAGCTCTATTTCCACCTTTAATATCTCTATTTCCCCCTTTCAGGGTTCTTTTGAAGACCCTGACCTGGAGTTTCATGCTAACTTCAGGTCTTTGCGAGAATGGGACACGCTGTCAGGGTTTCACGACTGGCCGTTATTTGACACGCCAAGTGCGCAGCCTGAGAGCTTTGCTTGCCTTCTCGGGTCAGAAATCTCGTGGCTCTGGAGACAGGAGGATCGAAGGTTGGTGTCCCGGCAGGAGATCATGGGAGTCGGAAGATGTGTGGTTGTGTGTCCAGAGACCTGAGATCTTTGGGCACGAAGCTCAGAAAAAGCGAAGCAACAGGCTTTAAACATCATGAACCAGCGAGTTGTTTGTTATGTCTCCCCTCTCACTGTGAAATGGAGATATTTCTTTCTTCCTTATTAGGTGGTGTGTTTTGTGGTATGTCGAATGCCGGGTGAACAAGTAGTCTTTGGGGTACTGCAAGTCTGTGTCTTTGCTGCTTGCTTGAATGCTTGGTGGTGGGTGCAGATGGTTTTTTTTTGCTGATGGGAAAGGGGGCGTTTGCTGCTACTTACACGAAGGAGGGAGGGGAGCTGGGGGGGACTTTGGAGTTCTTTTTTGTAATTTATTTTTTATATTGAAGTTCATCATCAAACAAACATTTCCATAAGATGTATTTCAGACATTGTACATATATATCATATAATCAGAAATGTCACAAATCTCCACATAGTATTTATCTGAGGTATACACTTATAGAAAAGAGTGGAAGGAAAAAACAAGCAAAAGGAAAAAAAACTATGTGCAAGTAGGGAGTGATTTTTTTTTACAACATATTCATTGATCTGTGAGAGTAAAATCAGGCCTAAGAGGCATTATATAGTTAATCCATTTTTCCCAGTATGAATCAAATTGTTCCAGCTTATGATTAATAGATACTGTTACCTTCTCCATTTTGTAAATGTCCATTGTAATTTCCATCCATACATTTATAGTTGGGCTCTCCTGTGATAGGACTTTGGAGTTCTAATATTTAACTGTCATTCATTCTTTGGGGGCACCCCTCTGTTTTCATGGATGGTTGCAAAGAAAAATCATTTCAAGGTATATATTGTATGCATTTCTCTGACATTAAATGTACCTTTGAAACCTTTGAAGGACACACCACCAGAATGTAAGTAATAGGCTCCAACGATGGCAGAACCACATCTGATAGGAAAAGAAATGAAGGGAGTTGTTTTGTGACCCATCGTGAGGACTTCACTTTTGATAATGTTATTCATAGGCAGTTCTGGTACAGAATTGTTTGTTGACACGACCACGGCATTCACTGCCAGTCCATAGGGTGCGTTTGGAAGTGCAGGCAGAGGGAATAGGAGTGGATGGATCTCAGGCACTGCCAAGCTCCCATTATTTAATTCAAGGATTAGCAACTCTGAACAGAAATATACCTCCAAGTTAATCTCAAGTGAAGAGTTTACCGTCCAGTCAATGAAAATGGCAATTAATGCTGCATGGAAAACAAGCACAAAATCCTTCCATCAGATTTAGTTCTTGAGAAAATCACATGTGTTCTACCTCCTCTTGGTCTGGATCTTTGTATCTGGTGAGGATATGTACCATTCTCTTATAGGTACATAATGATATCAAACACCTTTGTCCTGAGTAACAAGTGACCTGTAGCTTTCACATCACAATAGTGCTACAGTCCAATGAGAAAGACTATCTCCCTCCCCTTCATATTCATTGGCATTGTTATCATGAGTTCACCATCAACCACCTGAGGGGGCAAGGGAGAGCAATGAGTAAGTCTCCAGGATCAGCCATGAGCTCTTTGTAGCGTTGTGAGACATGACTAGAACTTGAAATAATACTAATGGAGAGAGTCAAACTGAGTGACATCACAAATTGAGGGTGGGTAGAGAAGTCCCATTGTGATACAGACAGGAAAATAGTGAATTTGATGGTCAGGCTGGATGCCTGCTCAGGGTCCAGTTAGAAGCTGGAAATGTTCCTCTAGTGTGGGTTGAACCTTGTTACAGTGTGATGTCAGAGCTCACCGTCGAGACTAAAATGAGCTCATCCAAAATGCTGTCCTTCACCCATTGATGCCTTTTGTAAATCTTTTTACAGGTTAGAAGCTGCAAAGAATTTGTGCATGGGACTTTCAAGCACAACAACAAGGGCTCACTCAGCTGAGCCACAGGTCCAGCAGTGAATTCATTGTGGGGAGAGAGACCATTCACTTATTCCGTGTCTGGGAAGAGAGTCACTCACTCAACCAAACTACAGACACACCGATGAATTCACCATGGGCAGAGGCCAGTTACCTGTTAAGTGTCTGGGAAGGGTTTCACTCACTCATCTATCTACAGTCACACCAGGGAGTTTAGTGTGCAGATGCCATTTGCCTACTCTGTGTGTGAGAGAGGATTTACTTACGCATCCCGCCTGAAGATACCTCAAAAGTTCACAGTTGAGAGGGTTCACCTGTTCTGATGGGGGAAAGCGAATCATTCGGCCACTCAAGTGGAAAATTCACTCCATTGAGAGACTGTTCACCTTTTCCGTATGTGGGACAAGATTCGCTCAGTCAACCCTCCTGCAGACATTAGTGAGCTTACAAGGGAGAGAGACACTTCAGCTGTTGCGTGTGGGAAGCAATTTACTCGGTCATTTGCTCTCCTGACACACAAGCGATTTCACACTGGGGAAAGGTTGTTCATCTGCTCAGATTGTGGGAGGGATTTACGCAGTCATCCCACTGACAGACACACTAATCAGTTCACACTGGGGAGATGCCATTTACCTGCTCAGACTGTGGAAAGGGATTTCCTCACTCATCTCAACTGAAGGTACATCGGCGAGTTCACACTGGGGAGAGACCGTTCACCTGCCCAGACTGTGGGAAGAGATTTACTCAATCATCCCACCTACAGAGACACCAGCAAGTTCACACTGGGGAGAGGCCATTCACCTGTTCTGTGTGTGGGAAGGGATTCACTCAGTTATGCAACCTACATGCACATCAGTCAGTTCACACTGGAGAGAGGCCGTTCACCTGCTCAGATTGTGAGAAGGGATTCTCTCGGTCATCTCACCTACTGGCACACCAGTCAGTTCACACTGAGGAGAAGCCATTCATCTGCTCAGACTGTGGAAAAGGATTCACTCGGTCATCTCATCTGAAGGTACATCAGCAAGTTCACACTGGGGAGAGGCCATTCACCTGCTCGGAGTGTGAGAAGGGATTCTCTCGGTCATCTGACCTACTGGCACACCAGTCAGTTCACACTGGAGAGATGCCTTTCATCTGCTCAGACTGTGGGAAGGGATTTCCTCGGTCATTTCAATTGAAGCTACATCAGCGAATTCACACAGGGGAGCGGCCATTCACCTGCTCTGAATGTGGGAAGGGGTTCACTCAGTCATCCACCCTTGTGGTCCACTACCGAGTTCACACTGGAGAGAGGCCATTCACCTGCTCTAAATGTGGGAAGGGATTCACTCACTCATCCAACCTCGTAGCTCACTACCGAGTTCACACTGGAGAAAAGGTTTAAATAAGCTGCATGCTGAATCCAGAGGCAAGTTCAAAATTGACTGTTGGTGTCAAACTCTATATTTATTGCTGCTGCTCAACACACCCAGTTCTGCACCCCAGTTACTGGACATGGGAGGAGTTTCTTCCGCTGCTGTTCACCTTTAATGGGTCTGGAGTTTAATATTCTGGATCTCTGACAAATAAATCAGTTCTATTTCAAACCCTGCCTCAGGTGCCAAGTGAATCTACAACACACTTAATGTAGAGTAGGGTCAACTCAGCTCAACTGTTCCATGACAGTCCTTTTAAGTCCATCCCTGCAGTTCAACTCCCACTTTTCCTGTGGTGATAGGTTCCAAGCAGTAACTCTGTGGGTGAAGAGGTTTCCCTTGAATTTCCTGCAAGACTTTCTTCAGACTGAAGAAGATGATGAGCTGACTGCAGTTATGTCTGACGTGTTCTTTGCCCTCAAATCTCTGAGCTGAGGAAGAATGACTTTAGTAGTTATCTCTTTATTCCACTCATTTCAACCACCCGGGACCACTCGGAACCACTCTTGCGGACGCCACTGCGCCACCGGCCGGATTTGCACTCGGGACCACCCGGGACCACTCGGAACTTGGTTCCAAGCAGTCATTCTGTGGGTGAAGAGGTTTCCCTTGAATTTCCTGCAAGACTTTCTTCAGACTGAAGAAGATGATGAGCTGACTGCAGTTATGTCTGACGTGTTCTTTGCCCTCAAATCTCTGAGCTAAGGAAGAATAACTTTAGTAGTTATCTCTTTATTCCACTCATTTCAGTATTATGGGTCATTTTTACTGCTTCTAAAGAACTGTGCCTCACACAGCTGGTTTGTTTGAATATACCACTGTCATGTAAAATCTGAAAACAGAATGGAGAATGACAGCTGGATGTTCAACGAACCAGGGTCAGAAAACAGAGATGGGTCAGTGTAGGGCAGGGGACATGGCAACGAATGACTGAGTAGCAACATTTGGAAGCTGATTGATAGAGAAAAAAAATTAGACTGACTTTGTTGACATACAATACCTGTTTGCAAGGCCCTCCACTGGCTGAAGAACTGTGGTTTAATTGGCTATATCTGTTAAGTAAGTTGTTCTTGCTTCTTTATTCTGTAATATTATATCCAGATGATTGTCATATCTATAACAGAAGATTGATGGTAATATAATTTGTAAGGCACTGTCTCTAAAACTGAATCAGATTGATTCTGTCAATACCATAAAGTCATAAACTTTATACTTTATGGTATAAAGCTATGCCATAATTTTATAGTAAGTTATGGTGTCTTTTATGAATTTGTATTTTAAAGCAAGGTTTCAGTGAATGATGTTTGCAACTTGATTGTGCCTGTGTCAGTAATCAGATTGAGTTAAACTGCTGCAAGATCCTGTAATGTGTTAGATGGTGTCTTGGCATTTTCTGCATTTACCGTCTTGAATTTGTTGGTCTTTTATGATGTATAGTTGATAATTCTTTGTGTTAACCACCTGGTTCTGTATTGCCACAAGGAACCCTTCTGTTTCTGGGAAGAGATCTCCAGCACTGAGCCAGGGATTCTTGTCGACATCTAATCTGTTCATTCTTGGGATGTCTTCCATGGAGGGTCATGCTCTTCAATTGGTTAAAATTTTCTTCTATAGTGATAATTTCTTCATTTTTCTGGGTTCTCCTTTCACTTAAGTTCAGTGGTGTATACTTCGTATCAGAATTGCATGCATGTGTGGAGCACTGGTTCCTGTTTGCATTGATGAAAATATATCTTTATAATTTTTTTCTGACTGTTGTCTAAATTTTTTATATCTGTTATTCCTCTTCCTCCTTCTGTCCTAGGTTGTGTTAATCTAAGTGCATTCGAGTACAATGTTATTTAAAATTTGTCATTTCAGTTCTTATTTTTCTTTGTAAATTTTCCAGTTGGGTTTCATACCAAGTCATTAGGCCAAACGACTACGTTAATATAGGTATAACAAACGTGCCTATTGCCTTTGGTATGTTTTTACAATTGAGCTCTGTTTGGCAGCTTTTCTTAAGCCTTGAAGTAAATTCTGTCATAAGTTTTCCCTTTATCACACTAAAATCAATTGTACAATCATCCATCGATTGTATTGTATCATGCCACTCTGTTTTGTATTCTAATAGCTCTCTTATATCCATCTTTATGTTTACAGTTCTGTTACATCCAGTATCCAGTTGCAGAGGGAGTTGTTGAGACCCAGCGAGGATAGTTTCCCTATCAGTTTCTGGGGTATGATAGTGTTGAATGCTGAAATGAAGTCTGTAGACAGCAGTCTGGCACATGAGACCCCATTTTCCGGGTGGAACAGGACAGAGTGGAGGGCAGAGGCTATTGCATCATCAGTGGATCAATTCGAGCGATAAGCGAACTGGAAAGGTTCCAGTGCAGCTGGGAGAAAGGCTTTAATGTGCTCCATGATAATTCGCTCAAAGCATTTCATAATAGTTGATGTCAATGCCACCAGACGATAGCCATTTAGACAGGTTACTGTCACCTTCTTTGGCACAGGAATGATGGTTGCCACCTTGAAAACTGAGGGGACGATGGACTGTTCCAGAGAGGTATTGACTATATCTGTCAGCACATCAGTCAGCTGAGCTGTGCAGTATTCCAGAACCTGATTTAATATATTATTAGACACCGCGACTTAGCGTGGGTTGACTGTGACCTTCACCTTAGCTTCAGCCAGACAGAGTGTCTGCTTCCTTGGCGTGGGGTGGGGGGGGGGGGGGTGGGAGAGGCCTTGCTCGCCAGCACTTTGTTCTGTGCATCAAACCAGGCATAAAAAACATTCAGCCTGTCGTGGAGTTGGGCATCCTGGTCACTGATGTGCAGGGTAGACTGTAGACTGTCATCCTTTGAATTCCCTGCCGCAGGCGCAGTGTGTCTCTGGTATTGCAGAAGTGGCTGTATATTCTCTGAGAATGCTCCCGTTTTGCCACCTTGATAGAGTGAGAAAGCACAGTTCTTGCTTCCCTGAGAGCTGTAAACGCAGCATTACAATGTGTTTTGTGATGTTATTTATGTAAATACAGATTTATGTAAATACAGATACCGCCACCGCGGGTCTTGCCTGAGATCGCTGGATTCCTGTCAACCTGAAACCTTCACACTGGATGGCCACATCCAGAATGGTGCCCTGAAGCCATGTTTCCTTGAGAATGAGTACACCGTTGTTCCTCATCTCTTGCTGATTCACAGTCTTAAGCCCAAGCTGTGGAGCTAATACAAAGTTCATATCTTCAGAAAACAGTTGTACTGTTTGAATCAATGGCTTTAGCTTTACTAATGAAGGAGCATGCAGTTTCAACTTGTCTGTGTATAGAAGGTGTGTCAAGATATTATATTTTTATTTTTTCTCATCTCAAACTGGTAAAACCTGAGGTATATGCATAGCCAAACATGACTTATTTCTCAATAGCTATGAACTTCTCGACTATTTTAGAGGTGTTTAGTATTGTAGCTTTTTACATAAATGTTGTGTGGCCTAATTGTTTAATGCTGTTGTGTAGTGACCATGGGACCCTATATATTACTATTCAGACAATGTATACCTTGTTCACGTTCCATAGTCTCTCAATTTCCTGTTTTAATTCAGTATATTTCAGGTGGTTTTTCACTATTGACTTATTTATGTTATGTGTGTTTGGATCAGCTATATCTATTAAGTAAGTTGTCTTTGCTTGTTTTTCCTGTAGTATTATATTTAGATGGGTATTATGGATTACCCTATCTGTAACAATAGCCAGGTTGTAATATAATTTGTAGGACTCTGACTCTAAACCTGGATTAGGCTTGTATTGACAGTAAGGTATGGTGTCTTCTATGAGTTTGTATTTTAAAGCAAGATTTTGGTGAATGATGTTTGCCACTTGATTGTACCTGGGTAAGTAATCAGATTGAGTTAAACTGCTTCAGGATCCTTTTATGTGTTAGATTGTTCCTGGCTTCTCTTGGCACTTTCTGCATTTATCACCTTGAATTTGTTGGTTTTCTGTTATGTATATTTTATAATTTTTTGTGTTATCTAACTAGTCCTGTATTGCCACAGGGAATTATGGTTATGCTTTTTATTATCTTTTGTGCATTGGTTATTGTCTGTTTCGTTGGGTCAGCTCTTACATTGATTCTATTGTGTTTCTTGGATTTACTGTATATGCCCGCAAGATAACCGATCTCAGGGTTTTATATGGTAATATAAATGTATGCTCATAATAAATTTACTTTGATTTTTGAACTTTGCAGACACACCCGAGATTTCACACATTGGAGACTCTGTTCACCTGCTCCATCTGTGGGATGGGTTCATTCAGTTATCTGGGCTACTGACACATCAGAGAGTTCACACTGGGGAGAGGCCATTCACCTGCAGTTTGTGTAAGAGGGAATTTCCTGGTCATCCCATCTGCAGGCATACCAGTGATTTCACACCAGCTCAGACTGTGGGAAAGGATTCAC
Organism: Hypanus sabinus; assembly: GCF_030144855.1. Taxonomy (NCBI): domain Eukaryota; kingdom Metazoa; phylum Chordata; class Chondrichthyes; order Myliobatiformes; family Dasyatidae; genus Hypanus; species Hypanus sabinus. The sequence continues at coordinate 30,900,336 of NC_082734.1, forward strand.
TCAGTGATCCCACCTTGTGAGGCAACAGTGAGTTCACACCAAGAGGCTGCACACTTGTGCTGTGTGATTAAAGAGGTTTACTCAATCATCTCATCTGCTCAGATGCCAGCAAGTTCACACAGGCAATTTGTTGAATTTTTAACCTTCACATTTGATGAATCCAGTTTCAAGTTGAAGATTGACTGTTGGGGTCAGATTCTGCAGTTATTGCTGCTGTTCATCACACCTGGAACTGAACCCTGGTCACTAGGCATGGGACTTGTTTGTTCTGATGACATTAACTTTTAATTGGACTGGAGTTAAATATTGTAGATCTGTCAAAAATGAATTTAGTTCAAGTTTAAACATTATTTAATCATACCTGAATGCGGCCAAATAAAACAGCATTTCTCCAAGGCCACATTACCGACAGTCATACACAGCACAAGGTATGTATAGTATTTAACCAATAGGAAGTAAAGATACAGTCACACAAAAACATATCTGTAGCCAAAGATCCTAAGAAAATTCTCCTGTAAACTAATGTGCATGAGTGTTACCGACAAGAGTAAGCAGTCATTTGCAGACAAATGTACACATGCTGACAAGCTTGTCCTTCCACCAGCGAACATTGGATATGATGATTGGTGCCATTGTGGATAGTGCAGAGGCTGGCAAAGAATACAGCACGATATATATCAGTTGCAGATATGAACAGAGAAATGGCAAATGGGGTTTAACCCAGCCAAATGTAAAGTGTTGCACCTTAGTGGGTCAAATGTAAAGAGGCAGTGTACTATTAATGGCAGGATGCACAGCAGTATGAAGAGGAGAGAGATTTTGGTGTCCAAGTTCATAAGTCCCTGGAAGTGGCTGCATTGGTTGACGGTGGATTGGAAGGCACATGGCATGCTTGCTTTTATGAAGCATTGGGTTCAAACTTCAGGAAGTTGTGTTGCAGCTTTCTAAAACTCTAGTTAGGCCACATCTGGAATGTTGGATACAGTCCTGGTGGCCCCCGTTTTAGGAAAGACGTTGAGGCTTTGGAGAAGGTGCAGAAAAGGTTTACCAGGATGCTGCCTGGGTTAGAGGGCATGTGCTAAAACAAGAAGTTGGACAAACTTGGGTTTTCTCTAGAACAGTGGAGGCTGAGGGGAGATCTGGCAGAGGTTTATAAGATTATGAGAGACATAGAGAGAGTAGACAGGCTTATTTTTCCCAGGGTTGAAATGTCTGATATCAGAGGGCATTCATTTGAAGTGCGAGGTGGTAATCTCAAAGGAGGTAAGAGGAGCAAGTTTTATATACAGAGAGTAATGGGTGGCTGGAATGCACTGCCTGGGGTGATGGTAGTGGCACTTTCAGTGGGACTTTTAAGAGATATTTATATAGACACGTGGATGTGAGGATATGGATGTGTCGGCAAAAGGGATTAATGTAGTTGATCATTTGGTCACTAATTTAATTGGTTTGGCACAACATTGCAGGCTGAAATGTCTATTGCTGTGCTGTGCTGTTGAATATTCTATCATTTCTTAGCTAAGGGGTATAAAAATGCTCTCAGTATTCTAAGTACAATCTGATCAATGCCTCATAAAGCCTCAGCATTACAATCTTGATATAATGTCGAGTCCTTCAGAATGTCCAGTCCTGATGAAAAGTCTCATTTCGAAACATTGACTGGTTATCCCTTTCCATAGATGCCACCCGACCTGCTGAGATCCTCCAGTAATTTGTATGTGTAATTCTGGATTTCCAGAATCTTTTGTGTATGGCATACTTACTCTATACTCTAGCCCAGGTTTCTTAACTGGGGTTCCTGCGAGAGATTGTGATGAAAATACAATAAACATTGTGTTTTTGAACTTAGCGTAACTGGTGATGTTAGCGCTCACAATGGTGGGCAGTCACCAAGCAGCCCCGTGAGAGGTCTCTCAGCCCAGTAAGGCAGTGTGCAGTAAGACCGTGTTTATTTGGTTGAGTCCATTCTCAGTTTTTGACATGAGATAGGGGGGCTTTTGATAATTGGTGAGCGCTGTATTGCACGAAGGGGAGTATAGTAGGCTGATAATTGGTGAGGGCTGTATTGCACACAGGAGAGAATGGTAGGCTGATGAGGAACATGAAGTGCATTTTTCCGAGTATTGAATGGACTCACCCATTTTTATATTTTATTAACCCCGTGCCTGACATTCCAAAGTGGCTGTTTTTGAATTACAGTCTTCTGAGTCATTTCACTGCAGTCGGGCAACAACGGATACAAAAAGTCTGTCTTTAAAATTAAAGCTACTTATCAATGGGTTTTACATGGACTGGGGATCCAAGTTATCCTATTCCATTGTGCCCAGTCTATGGGAAACAACTTACAAATGTGGCAATGGCGCCGGCACTTAACTACAAATCACAGCCGTATGACTCATAAATGTGCTGATTACTTTAAATGGCTATTTAAATCTTAAAGCAAACAGAGCAAAACTTTTGTTAATAAAGTCACTGTCAGCAAAAGCATAAAGGAAGCAAGTTATTTGGTAGCAATGCTTATTACCCAGAAAAGGAAAAGTGAGAACCTAATAATACCAGCATGTAAAATTATAGTGGGTGAAATGCAGTTTAGAGAAATAGAAAAGGTTTCATGCTCAATGATGATGAGTCCTGGCCAGCAGAGCTGCCTGAGAAGCAAAGTGGCTTCAATGCTTGGAAGATGAACCTTCTGCAGGACCTGCCATCTGATACCAATGATGGAGTGGAGGCAGCGCTGATGGAAGTGCAACCATATTGCGGTACAAGACCTAGGGTTCAGAGCCGTTCAGCAGTGTCGTGGCAATGGCAGTTCTGTACTACTGGATTTTTGTGGACAGACACAGCAGTTGGTTCTTCACTCACGTTTCTGAAGGCACTACTAGCTCTGGTGAGTCAATTTTCAGCATCCCTTACAACTGTAGTGTTGTTGGAGACTACACTGCCCAGGTAGGTGAACTGCTCAACCATGGTGAGAGGGTTGTCATCAATGGTGATCCGAGGCAGATTGTAAACGCCATGAGGGAGGATCTTTGTTTTCTTCAGACTGATAGCTATCTCGAAGCTCTTGCAGCCTTGGTGAACTGTGGCGCATCTTCTGCATGAGAAGAGCAAAGTCATCCACATATAGTAGCTCAAGAGTGGGCTTTTGCATGGTTTTTGTTCAGGTGAGAGGGCGACCACTCTTAAACAATACAATAAGTCAACGTATAGATGACATGTCACATGATGCTGAAAAGGTTTTGTGTGATAAACTGGATAAAGATCAACAGCTTCTCTATCCAGGTTGATGAGTCAACAGATTTCACCAATAAATGTCATGGTAACATTTATAAGATTTGTAAATGATAAGTGAAATTCAAAAAAAAACATTTTCTGTTGCAAAGAGCTGCCCAAACCCAACAAAGGCCGAGATACATTTAATCTATTGTCTTCATATCTGGAAACGAGGACTGTCTTGAAGGAACTATGTTGGCATCTGTACTGATGGTGCCCCATCAATGGTTAGCTCCATGAGAAGTTTTGTTTCTCTTGTAAAGAAAGAAAATCCTGAGGGTGTCACTACACACTGCTTTCTTCTTAGAATGGTTGACTTTATTAACAAAGACCAGTTCACTCAAGAATGTTTTTTAAAAAACAAAAACCTGAACAAAGAGCACACCAATCTTCTGCCACCTGCAGAAATCCATTGGCTTAATAGAAGAAGAGCTCTCAACAGGGTGTTTGAGCTGAAAGGTGAATTGCAAGAGTACTTTCAAGAAAATAGGCCAGATTTTGCTGAGTGTTTTGAAGATGAAGAATGGCTGTAGAAACTAGCCTACTTTGCAGATGTTTTTCATCCTATGAACCACTTGAACAAGTCTCTGCAAGGTCATGGAGAAAATATTTTGACTTTGTGACAAAACTCTTGGAAATAAAAGGAAACTGAATCCTTGGAAAAATGTTGCAAAAAGGAAATCTTGAATTGCTTCCGCTGCTGCTTGGACTTGAGAGGGAGGGAGAATCAGAAAGTCTTGAGTCTTATCGAAAACCACCTGGAGGAACTGCAGAACAAAATTGAACAGTGTTTTTTCTACCTTGGAGAGAAGAGGAAGAACTTTGTGAGATGCAGTCTGATCGTTCATTCAAGATGAGATTTACTGACTTGTGCTTGGACAAGTTTTGGATGTCTATGAAAAAAGTGTATCCTGTCATTCCTATTCATAGGAAAACAATGAAGATTTTTCTGCAGTTTTCAACTTCTTTTCTTTTTTCTTTTTAAATCTTTTTATTAATTTTAAACAAACATAAATGAAACATGAATACAGAGAGTTTGAAAGTACATAATTAATAGGTTAAGTATACATTCTATAGATGATAATCCATATATAATAACCTCCCAAACTCATAGTAATTACGAAAAAAGGAGTTAAAAAAAAGAAAAAAATCCCCAAAAAAGAAGAAAAGAAAAAAAAAACTAACCAACATGGGCCGTTGATTGCATTATGTCAAATATACACAGTAGTGTCAATAACTCCGCACATCTCCCTGCATCCACCCGATCAAGCCCTTTCACAATCTTATATGTTTCAGTAAGATCGCCTCTCATTCTTCGGAACTCCAATGAGAAGAGTCCCAATCTACTCAATCTCTCATCATACATCAACCCACCCATCCCCAGAATTAACCTAGTGAACCTCCTCTGCACTGCCTCGAGAGCCAGTATGTCCTTTCTTAAATATGGACACCAGAACTGCATGCAGTATTCCAGGTGTAGTCTCACCAATACCCGGTACAACTGCAGTAAGACCTCCCTGTTCTTATACTCCATTCCCCTAGCAATAAAAGCCAGCATTCCATTGGCCTTCTTGACCACCTGCTGCACTTGCATACTAACTTTTTGTGTTTCCTGCACCAGGACCCCCAGATCCCTTTGCACAGAAGCACTTTCCAGTTTCTCTCCATTTAGATAATAACTTGCTCTATTATTTTTCCTGCCAAAGTGCAAGACCTCACACTTGTCAGTATTATATTTCATCTGCCAAATGTCTGCCCAATCACTCAGCCTATCTCTGTCCCACTGCAGGGTTTCAATGTCCTCCGCACTCATTACACTCCCTCCCATCTTTGTGTCATCAGCAATTATTATTATTAATTATAATAAATATAATTCAACTTCTTACGTGTGTGAGCAACCTTTTTCTTGATTAACAAGCATCAAGAGCAAGGCTAGGGATTCTCTCATTTCAGTTCAAGGAGAAATCTGTGTTTTCTTATCTCAAGTTCGACCCAGAATTGAGTATTTGTGCAGCAAAACAACAAACAGGTTTCACATACCAGGCCTATATTTGAGACTGATAATGTCACTTAGTAAGAAAATGTTATTTCAAAGCCTTGTATAAGATTGTGTCTTAGGCTATATTTTCATTCATATTGCTTTGGCTTATAGATTTTAGTTACTATTCAACATTGTCAATATGTTTTCATGTAGTAAATAGCATTAATTAAAATCAATTAACAACCTTTATTTAAATTAAATCTACCAAGCCTACTTTTAGAAAAATTAAATCCTATTTTGGCTTAAGCCAGTTATTTAACAGAAACTTATTATGTTTGCCTTCTGAGTTTTTAAAATGCATGAAAGGGAAAGAAAGAAATTAATTTCAAGGCAGGCCATTGCAGACTGAAATAGATACTTGCCAAACCTACCGCTTCCCCCCACCAGCGTCTGCTTTCAGTAAATCATTTCACCGTTATCTACCCTCAAAGCTGTAGGCTGTTACTCACACTAAGTTCCGAAAACATTGCTGTCAACTGGTTCCCTTGTACACATTCTCACATCCCACGCTAACACCATTTTGTCTTACAAGCTTCCAGTTTGTGGTGCACATTTTGGATATAACAAAGAGAAATCAAATTTAACTCTTTCCTTACAAGGACTGAAAACATATAAGTTACAATAAATAAATGTTATAGTGAAGTCATGTTTATGGGTTTGTGGTCCCTTCAGAATCTCATGGCAGATGGAAAAAAAACTGTTCTGCTATCATTGAGTGTGGATCCTCGGTCTCCTGTATGTCCATCCTGATGGTATAAAGGGAGAAGGGCATTTCCCAGATCACAAGGGTTATTAATGACAGAGGCAGCCTTCTTGCCACACTGTCTTTTGAAGATGTCCTTGATGGTGGAGAGTCTAGTGCCCGTAATGGAGGTAAGGATCTTGATCAGTTAGGGAACTGGTCCAAAAAGTGGCAAACGGATTTCAATACAGGTAAGTGTAAGGTAAAGCATTCTGGAATGTCAAATCAGCATAGGACATAAGAATGGTAGGGCATGAGGGAGTGTAATGGAACCGAGGACTGAGGAGCACAGGTGTTGAGTTCATTGAAAGTGGCTTCTCAGCTAGACAGGTGGTGAGAAAAGCATTTAGCATGCAGCTGTTCGTCAGTCAGGACACTGAGTAAAGAAGTTGCAGTTGTATAAGTTGGTGAGGACATACTTGGAGTACTGTGTACAGTTTTAGTCACTCTGTGTTAGAAGAAAGAAGTGGTTAATCTGGAAAGAGTGCAGAAATGTTTTAAGAAGATACTGCAAGACCGAGAGGGCCTGAGCAAAAGGGCAAGTTTGGCAAGGCTAGGGTGTTAATTTATGGAATGTAGGAAATGGGGCAAGAAATTATAAAATTGTTTAAACATAGAGGCAGAGATAAAGTGGACAGTAACAGTGTTTTTCCCATGGTAGGTGAGGGTTTTAACTGGGACACAGGTTTAAAGTGAAGGGAAAGATTTAAAAGTAACCTGAGAGACTACATTTTCACACATTTGGAACGAGTTGCCAGAGGATGTGGTTCAAGCAGGCATAACAGTATTATTTAAGAAGCATTTGGATAAGTGCATGAAGGGGAGTGTATTGGGCAACTGAGACTAGTGGGAAGGATGGAGCAGTCACTGTGGATTTGCTCTTCTGGGCCCCGGACTCACTTTGAACTTGCATACCAAGAAATTAGGTCTCAGAATTCATGCTGTGTCAGTCCTCAAAATATATCCACCGTCCCACTGTCTCCCCACGGCCATATGTCAGTCCTCAACATAATCCCACTCTTCTGCTCTCTCCGCACATTGTGTTTTAGCCCTCGAAGAAATCCCACTGACCTACTCTCTCCCCACATTTTGGTGTCAGTCCTCAATCAATGCCACTACACAGCCCTTATTCAGTCCCTAAATAATGACAACGCCCTACTCTATTTCAAAAGCTATCTGTCTCCAATCTGCTTCTACTGCCCCCCACTTCTCCGCACATTCCTGTGTCAGCAGACTAATCCCCCTGATCTGCATTTTCCCCAGAAACCTGCCAATCCCACAGTCCAAAGACATACTGGTTAGTAGGTTAATTGGTCATTGTACATTTTCCAGTAATTAGGCCAGGGTTACATCAGGAGATTGCTGGACAGTGCACCTCAAAGGGCCGGAAGGGACTGTGCATGCTGTATCTCAATAAATAAATAAATATTGAAATCCACTACTTGGGCTGGCAGCTTGTTCCACACTCTTGAAGAAGTTCCCTTTAAACATTTCAGCTTTCAGCCTTAATCCATGACCTCTAGTTGTAGTTTCATCCAACCTCAGTGGAAAATGTTTTCTTGCATATTTTATACCCCTCATAATTTTGTATACCTCTATCAAATCTTCCCACAATCTTCTATGTTCTGGAGAAAAATGTCCTGACATATTCAACCTTTCCCTATAACTCAGGCCCTCAAGTCTTAGCATCACCCTTGTAAATTTTCTCTGCTCTCTTTTAATCTTATTTACATCTTTCCTGTAGATAGATGAGCAAAACTTAACATACTATTAAAAATTCGACCTTACCAACATCTTACACAACTTCGACATAGCATCCCAACTCTGGTAATCATTATATTGATTTATGAAGACCAACGTGCCAAAAGCTTTCTTTATGACCCTATCTACCTGTGACACCACTTTTAAGCAATTTATTTGTTCGTTATGTGCCATGTCATATGATGTGAGTGGTCATGGCGGTTCCATAACCATACTCATTCTTGGCAAATTTTTCTACAGAAGTGGCTTGCCATTGCCTTCTTCTGGCCAGTGTCCTTAAAAGATGGGTGACCCAGCTATTATCAATACTCTTCAGAGATTGTCTGCCTGGCATCAATGGTCACGTAACCAGGACTTGTGATATGCACCGACTGCTCATCTGGCTTCATGTGACCCTGATTACGGAGCTAGATACACCTTTCCCAAGTGTGACCTGCAGGCTAGCAGTGGGAAGGAGTGCCTTACACCTGTCTGGTAGAGACTTAACTCCACCTTGCCACCCATTCAAGGAATTATCGATCTGTATTCCCAGATCCTTCTGTTCTACAGTGCTCCTCAGTGGTCATCGTATCAGACATGCCCTGGTTGGTCTGACCAAAGTGTAACACCCCCACACTTGTATGCAATTAAATTCCATCTGCCATTTTCAGCCCATTTTTCCAGATTATCCAGGTTCCTCCACAAACTTTGATAGCCTTCCTCACTGTTCACTACACATCCAACCTTGCAGTCATCCACAAATATGACTATCTACTTTACCACATTATCATCCAGTTCGTTGATATAGATGACAAATAACAACGGACCCAGCACCGATCCCTATGGCACACCACTAATCATAGGCGTCCAGTCAGAGAGGCGACCATCTACAAGCACTCTCTGGCTTCTTCCACGAAGCCAAGGTCTAATCCAATTTAGTACATACCTCATCTTGAATAGTAAGTGACTGAATCTTCCTGACCAACCTCTCATATGGGACCTTGTCAATGGCTTTGCTAAAGTTCATGTAAACAATATGCACTACTTTGCCTTTCTCAACCTTGCAGTGGAAATGGTTTAAAACTAGTGTATGATGGGATACTTGACCGTTCTAGAGCAGCTGGGCTTAAGACTGCTAATGCGTGTCAAGAATAACTTTGGATGATAAGCACAGTACCAGGAACTGCAATAAACAGGAACTTTTGCCCTGGAGCCAGGAGGGAGTATGCGTCTGGGGGTAGATTATGATTCCTGATAACAGGAACCAAAGATGACTATTAGACCCTCGCTGAGAGATAATTAACATGTCTTTTAAACGACTGATTATATACTGGCTGTGGGGATGCTAAACAAATTAAGTGAAGTTGTTTGTCTTGCTCTATAAATTTGTGTTTTGTGTAACCTAAAAATCAGAACTCTGGTGGCGGTGGAGACTGACGCAGACTCTCCATGATATCACGATAATAAACTCTTAAAACGAAACTCGAAGTCACTCTAGTTGTCGTAGCCTTTCCACGACAAACCTTCCTGGGAGTCAGCTGAAATGACAGACTCAGGGACAGCTTCTATCTATCTTGCTTCATAAGCTTTCCTTTGGACTGCATTGGTGAGGTCAAGAGGGGGATCTTGCCGACTGGGCATCTTGGAGTCTCCAGACCTTCTGCCCAGGCTTGTCATCATGATGATGATCATCATCATCCGTTGTCCTTTGAGACAGACGGATGCCAACCAGTCATGGGACAATTTATAATGACCAATTAACTTAGTAACCAGTACAGCATTGGACTGTGGGAGGAATCTGGAAGCTCTGGAGGAAACCCACAAATTTCATGGAGAGGACGTACAAGCTCCTCGCACAGGATCACACACAAAATTCTAGAGGAACTGAACAAGTCAGACAGCATCTATAGAAATTAATAAACAGTCAACATTTCAGGCTGAGACACTTCTTCAGGACTGAAAAGGGAGGCGGAAGATGACAGATTAAAAAGGTGGGGAGGGGGCTAAGCTGGAAGGTGATAGGTAAAGCTCGATGGGTTGGAAAGAAAAAGGGCTGGAGAAGAAGGAATCTGATAGGAAAAGAGAGTGGATCATAAGGGAAAGGGAAGGAGGAGGGAACTCAGGGGAGGCGAGTGGAGTAAGAGACCAGAGTGAAGAATAGAAGGAGAGAGGAGGGGAAGAAAGATTCTTTTACCGGAAGGAGAAATTGATTTACGTGCCATCAGGTTGGAGGCTACCTAGACGGAATATAAGGTGTTGCTCTTCCACTCTGATAGTTGCCTCGTCTTTGGCACAAAAGGAGGCCACGGACCCACATGTCGGAACAGGCATGGGAATGGGAATTGCATTGTTTGGTCACCACAAATGTCCACTTTTGGCTGATGGAGCGGAGGTGCTCGACGAAACAGTCCTCCAGTTTGTGATGGGTGTCACTTGTGTAAAGAAAGCTCGATCGGGAGCACTGAACACAACAGAGGATCAACAGGTGAAGTGTTGCCTCGCCTGAAAGTAGTGTTTTGGGTTCTGAAGGGAAGTGAGGGAGGAGGTGAATGGGCAGGTGTAGTGCAGGGTAATATAAATGGTGGCACCATACAGAATTCACAGCCACCTACATTGGGTTGGGGTTGCCTTTAGGAGGCAGGTCTGACGTATTGAGGTAATTACGTAAATGATTTTTACTGCGCTTCGTGTTCAGTTTTTGTTGTTCGATAAATAAGTTGCTATGATTTTTCTTATACATAAAAATACCAATGCAGTTTTATTTGTGAAAATTTATATTGAAAATGTCGGCCAACGCAGTCGCTTAGAAACTGCTGGGTTTTTGGGAGCAAAATGCCATTGCTTGGTTTGTACAAGCCAAGGCTCAAATTGCGCTGCAAGGAATGACCGCTGGCAAGACCATTTCTATGTGGCAGCATCGCTCAGTAACTGCACAGTTGCCAGAGTGGTGCGTCTACTGGGTCACGCGCCTGAACTTGATACATACCGATCGCTAAAAACTCGCCTTTTGCAGACTCTGGACTATCAGAGTCTGAGCACACCGACCTGTTGCTCTCCTTACCTGGTCTCCGCGATGCTGAGCCTTCAGAGCTAATGGACCACATGCTGTTCATCCTGGGAAATTCCCTTCTTTGTTCTATTTTTAAACAAAAGGTTTCAAAGGTACATTTAATGTCAGGGAAATGTATACAATGCTTTTTCTTCGCAACCATCCATGAAAACAGAGGAGTGCCCCAAAGAATGAACGACAGTTAAATGTTTTCACGCAGCAAATTCCTGATCCAGTTTGAGTAGTCCTCGCTAATGCATCCAAGAAGTTTGCTAAAATTGGCTGATAGTCTGCACTCAGCTGGACGGCGGAGCATCATTCCTGCTCCCTTCTCTCCTTCAATAAGCCCAGTCAGCAAGGGCCCTATTATAAGGACGCCCATGGCTGCGAAACAGACAACACTTGTGTGTTTACACGCACGCTTTGGTACAAACGCTAGGAAGTGTCAACCGTCTTGCAGCTTCGACAGTGCCAGTGCATCGGGGAACATCATGGATTCCAGCTGCCAGGTGTCACGGAGCACGGTTTCAGGGCAAGACTTCAAGTGAGTGTGGTGCCAGCATCGCCTATTGAAGAGAAGGCAAACGGCGACAAAACCTCTCTGGGGGCCGCCAGATGCAGCAGGATGCAGACCTACGGGACACAACAGGTGGTGGTCTGCTTCAGTGGGCGACATTATACGTGGGACTTCGCCTTGGCTGAAGTGGCTAGACCTGCTTGGTGCAGATTTCCTGTGCGTCAAAGGACTATCAGTCGAATTTAAGAACTGCCAGCTTGTGGATATCAAGGACCTGCTCCTCGAGTAAGTTCCTCACAACGAATCTGGCAAACATATGCACCACGGCATGTGAGTTCACTGGACTGTTGGGCGAATTCCCAAACCTCACCAAGCCCACATTCTCCACTACAGTCACAAAACATGAGATCGAGCACCATAACCAGCCCACCAGTCCATGCCCGCGCACATAGACTGGACTCAGAAAAGCTGACGATCGCGGTGGCTAAGTTTGCCGACACGGAAAGTCTTGGCAGTATAGCCCGGTTGAATAGCCCCTTGGGTTTGACACCCCTCCCCCCCCCCGTGTGGCGATTACCGACGCCTTAATGAGGCCACCAACCCAATTGTTACCCGATCCCACACTTCCAGAAATTTTCGGCACATTTAGCGTGAAAGTTAATTTTTTTCTAAAGGCGATCTCGTTAGGGGCAACCATCAGGTGCCTGTGTGCTCGGAGGGCATTCCCAAAACGGCTGTGATAACTCCTGCCTCTGAGTTTCTGTGCATGTTGTTTGGGCTGATGGACTCTGTATTAAAATACTTAGATTTTCTTTTTGTTTATCTGGATGAAATACTCGTCACCAATGCATCCACATCCGAACACGTGTCTCATCTACGCACACTTTCCGAGCTAACACAGTTTGATTATTAACCCTGCTAAATGCCAGTCTGGGTTGTCAACCATTGACTTTCTCGCCCATCCCATCTCTGCGGAAGGCGCGAAACTCCTCCCATCAAAAGTAGCCGCTGTTAATGATTTCCCACTGTCCCGACTCATGTACTTCACTGGTCAGCTGACATGATCAGGGCAGTTATAATACCAAACAAGCTCTTTGCAACGCGACCCTACTGGCACACCCGCTCTCCACCGCACCTATAGTCATTACTGCTGAAGCTTCAGACTATGCTGTTGGCCGGAGGCGTGTGGCAGCCGCTCGCCTTCTTCAGCCGGCAGTTCCGTCGACCTGAAAGGAGTGCAGCACGTTTGACCCTGATGTGGTAGTAAGTTGGCGGCGCGACTGGTCGCAGCCGCTTCTACAGGGTTAACAAAAGCTATTACCATTATACTTAAACGTACGTGTAATCGTCGCAAGATCCTGCTATACGTAAAGTACCTCAGGTCTACACCGTCAGCGAGTTGCTCGCTGGCGGAGATAATGAAGGAGCTTCGCAATGTGCTGCTGCCCGAATCGATGGAGGCTCACGGACCATTAGCGAGTGGCCGTCATGCTCAGGGGTGATTGCAAGACCCTTTTGGACATTGTTAATCTGTTACACTGCAAGTTCAATTCGTTGATTGATTGGAATGGGGCGAATGGAGAGGGTCTAGTCAGTCTTAGCCAGGGCCAGGTGTGAAGTCACCGTCTCGCCCGTTTGCAACCTCTCGGAGTGAGGGGACGAAGCCGTTGCGCTTCACCGGGGGAGGGGGGGGGGTGCTGTGGCGCTATGTTCAGAACAGAGTCAGAGCTGCCCTCCCCGTGTTTTTCTCACCAGAAGACAAGCTCTGTTGTGGTCAACTGCCAAATTTTTTTAGCGGCACTCAATGGACTCGGGCCTCAAGCTGCGGGGTCGCTTGCTTTTCAGCTGACGGGTTGGCCTCCGAGCTATCACGCTCTAAACAAGCGTAGCATAGTTGTGGAGACTGAAGATTTGAAATGGGCTGAGGGGTCTGGAATATATATGCGTATCTATTTGGCTGTGTTTTTATTAATATTCTATATGTGCTTGTATATGTGTGTACTGGGAGATATGGACTGGATACCTATGCATATTCTGGGAGTGGGGGCGTGTAGATGAGGAGGAGAAGGGGTGAAGACGGGAGAAGGGGTTCATCCATTCGCGATGTGGAATTCTTGCCAAAGAAATGGGCAATGGAAGAATAGCTCAGCGTCGTGACGGGCAGGGAACACGTTGAGATGCGGGCAAAGGGGGGAAAAGATAACGCCCTTACTGAGGACAGAGCGTTCTGCATCTGAGTCTCCAGGGCCGGTAGATCCGCCACGGCCTTCTGGCTGAGTGCCTGTGAATTGGATCAATGTTCTGAAAACTAGTGAACTGGTGAGGGTAGGAACCTATTTTATCCATGCAGGCTACAAAGGAATGAGAAGGGTTTCGGACCGAAACATCGTCACTACCTCCTCCCATAGATGCTGTCTGACCTGCTGAGTTCTGCCAGCATTTTGTGTTTTTATTTATTTCCAGCATCTGCAGATTCACTTGTGTTGCCAGTATCTCAATACGGTCCGCTTTGTTTTATCGTATCTTTACAGTCTGAATCTGAAGCATTGCCCCCGCTAGTCGGCGAAGAATAGAAGTTAATGCAAGTGAGCTATCATTATTCCATACACAACAAAAGCGGCTGATGCTGGAAATCCAAGCAACACATACACAAAATCCTGGAGGAACTCAGCAGGCCAGAGAGCATCTATGGAAAAGAGTAAACAGTCGACCCTTCGGGCCAAGACCCTTCATCAGGACCGGAAAGGAAGAGGAAAAATCAGTGGAAGAATGTGTGGGGAGGGAAGGGCGAAGTACAAGGTGGTGGCTGAAGTTCAAGGTGAACGCGAGGGTTCCGTGGCTTAGCTGGTCAAAGCGCCTGTCTCGTAAACAGGAGATCCTGGGTTCGACTCCCAGCGGAGCCTTTAAGTTATGGGGTGCCATGTGATGAAGGCGGTTACTGCAAGTTAAAGTCCGCATTTCACAATGCGGAGCAAGAAACAAGACCACGGTTCCGTCTAGCTTGTTTACCTTGTTATAGCGTTTTTACAATTATAGGGTTGTTCTACGCTGACAATCGACAATCGTTTACAAAATGTGGTTGTTATCTGCTTGTTGAACTTGTCCTGGTCCTTGTTCTGACCAGGACAACTTACTCAGAAACGATTTCACAGTACGTTTCCGAAGTCTTTCCAATCAAACTCTGAGTAGTTGGCTGCATAGATCAAGAAACCGGATAAACGACGTTTCAGAAATGAAATAGAATACATATAGATGATAAATACTTTCACACCCGCTATTTTCGAAACATGGAGGCTACGACCCCACGCGCCACAACGCAATCTGAAGCGTTCTGCAGCCCACAGTAATATCCTAAACCCCGACACCAATATTGGATTGTAGTCAAGCAAGACACAAAATGCAGGTGGAACAAACGTCGACTGTACTTCCTATAGATGCTGCCTGGCCTGCTACTTTGCTTGAATTTCCAGCAAATTCCTCGTGCTTGGATTGTAATAATCTTTATCTGTGATTCTTATATTTTGTCTGGAAAACATTTCGGAATTCACTATAACAGTGCAACCACAGTCCTCGTGGAAAAGAGAGAATACGTGTACACACGATGGCAGTGGTGGGATTCGAACCCACGCCTCCTGGGAGACTGGAGCCTTAATCCAGCGCCTTAGACCGCTCGGCCACACTACCACGCTTTTTATTCATTACACAGGGCATGGATTGGTTTACCACGTTAATCTTGAAGTGGTGGCGAAAGCTTTGAAACATTCTGCAAAAAGTGTGCTTGAGACTTGACGTTTTTCCTATTTTCCAACCCATTCAATATTTCTGCAAAACGGACCAGAGAGAACAGTGGCACCGAGTTGCCTCTTCAAACTGCCGGGTGCCAGACAATGCTTTTCCAGATATCAGTGCAAGGACGCTTTTCACGATTTTCACGACTGTTCTCAGTATGCACATGGGACATTAGGGTTAAATGTTCACGTTTAAGGTGGATGCGAAGAGTAAAATCACCCCCCTATCGGCCTATTTGTCATGTTCAGCGACTGTTGCACGTGTTCTCCAAAGATTAAGAAAAACGGGATAACGTTATTTTATCCCTCGTGCTAATAGGTCGTGAGCACTGGTTGGAGGCTGCGTTGATCTTGGGAGTGGCACAAGGTTAACACGCGGGGGTTTTCAAGTTTCCTCGACGTTTCATCCATTACTCCACTACATCTCCGGAGGGCTCGACGTTGAGTTCTGGCGTCCCAAAACCAACCCCCCCCCCCCCCCCCGCCCCAGTTGTGTCTTTCCATTCTCTTGGTGCGTTCTTAGAGCCAAGGAAGTATTTTTCGCTTGATCCAAAGCCAGTGGCTGCTTCTTTCCGCCACCTGCGATGGTTTTGCCAGAGTCTGACTATAGATTCCTAGCTCCTTCAGCAGTTTGATGTGGGTGTGGCTATAGATACCCTACAACCCACTTCCACAGGGTTTTTCAGTCCCGTCGCTGAGCTTTGGCGTAGCTTCTTGCGCTCATATGCTTCAGCCACTGAATCCGCCCACGGGACTGTGAGTTCCACGATGTAGACGATCCGCAGTGAACTGGACCAGAGAACCAAGTCCGGGAGCAATCTCCGCTGGAAAGGTGAGTTGTTCATTGGCACCCACCAGCATTTTCCCCAGTCGCCGGTCATGTTCATCTGCCCTGTTTCCGGCTTAGGAGGGAGATTAGTTGGTTCTTTTCCCTCCCTCCCGGATGAATGCTGCTGGTGTCAGAGCATTAGTCGTTCCAGAGAGAAAGGAGCTGGTTGCTATCTTGGTCTCGATTGCCGCTGCCAGACTCTGCAAGACCTGGTTGTGTATCTGCTGTGTGAGACTGGTTTTGCAGCTTGCCAGGATGTGATTGAGGGTTGCCAGAATCGGGCACAGGGAACAAGCTGGGTCTTCACCGAAACACTAGTGGGTTTTTTTGTGTGAGGGAAGCGCATCATATGTAGCTCTGAGGAGAAAGCTAAGTCTGTTTGCTTCCATCTCCCAGATGTCCTCCTAGATGCCTTCTCAATACTTTCCCGCCGCCCTTCCTCGCCCTTCGCTCTGGAATTGTGACCTTGTGCCAAGTGGGTCCACTTGCTGCCAGTCCAGAGCCGGCCCTGCCCTGTTGGACTTGCTCCGCAGTGTCGCTATGACTAAGGCCTGCTGTTGCTTGCTGCCGCGCATCAGCTGGGCTCCATTTCCGCCCGGTTGATGCAGCGTTACTGATGGTCTTGTCGCCAGAGTGTTTGACGGTCATCTGCAGACGCACCTCAGAAAACTTGTATCCCTCTGTGAGGCCAGTGAAAGGTAGTTCACGGACTCCTTCACCAAAGAGACCCTTGGGACCGACACTTCTTTACGAACGAAGTGATGGTTCGCTCGAGCTTCTTCAGGGTTGTTAGTGGGACTTCATAGATAGTGAGTGGCCACATCACCCGAGGTAGGAGCCCAAACTGTAAGCGCTGGAGCTTCAGTTTTCCTTGTCGATGATACCCAGGCCGTCGGCGATTCGTTGCTTTAGCTGCTGCACCTGCTGTTTGTCCGTGAGGCTGATGTTGTACCATCTACCCAGGCCTTTGACAAGCTGTTCGGACGCTGTTGGAAATGGGTGATCGCCGATGTCTCCCAGCATTCCCTTGACTATGCAGACGCTTCGTGACTTGCTGGGTTTGATTTTCATTCTGGCCCGCTTGGTGTTTTTCCTGCAGCTTTCTAGGCCGTCGCTTGGTGCATGCTGCAGTAGTGTCCATGTATGCCCTAATAGGGGAAAGACAAAGTCCAGCGCCCGGCCTGCTCCTTCATCAGCTACCACCCATTCTGATGCCTGCTAACGAACTCCATGGCCATTGTGAAGGCCGGGGGTTATGTAGTGCACCCAACCATAATGCCAGCGTTGTGATGGGCTCTGGTATCTGGAAGAAGTCGAATGCTTCTCAGAGAGGTGCATGGGGAATTGAGCCAAATGCACTGGCGAAGTCCAGGAAGATCACATAGAGATTCCTTTTGCCATTCCTAGCTGCTTGGATCTGATGCCATATCGTGTTTACCTGTTCCAAACACCCGGAGAACGCTGGAATTCCTGCTTTCTGTACAGATGTATCAATGTACTTCTCTCTCTCCCGGAAGTTGGCCAGCCTCTGTGCTATGACAGTGAAGAAGATTTTCCCCTTGACGTTCAGAAGGCAGATTGGTCGAAACTGACTTACGCTTTCCTGCATCCTTTTCTTTTGGAATCAGGACACCGCCAGCCCTTCGCACGCTTTGGGTATTATTCGCCTCTGCCGACAATCCTCATGAGCCTTCAGAGAAACAGCAAGCCGTCCGGTGCGTTCTTAAGAAACCTATATGTTACTCCATTAGGCCCGGGAGCAGATACTGCTCCTGCCCGTCGGACTGCCTTCTCCACTTCGCCCCTTTTTGGAGGGTCAAAATCCAGGTAGTAGATGGGGGGGGGGGAGTGGTGTTGATTTGGCGGGAGGTCGGATAGAATGATCACATGTTCTTGTCTTTTCAAGTCAGTGCGAATCTTTTCCAGGTGCTCTTCTGGTTCCTGCTTAGATGTTTTCAAAGTTCCACTTTTTTTCCGGTTGTGAAGAGATCTTTAATAAAAGTTAAAGGGTCTTTGTAGAACTGTGCTCTTGTTTGATCTTTCTTTCTGTGCAGCTTCCTTAGATTCTAAGCCCTTCGCAACTTCGTCAGCCGGCTCTTGATGTCCGCTTTCCCTTTCACTGTCTGGGGCTTTCTTCCACGGTTTCCTCGGTTGTCCTTTCTCAAACAAGTCAAATTCCTGCTGTCTCAAGGATTTATTTGTGGTGACGTCGTTCCAAAAGAATTTCCAATCGAAGTCAAATTCGCTGCATTGATCAAGAAACCGGACAGACGACTTTACAGAAATGAGCTAGAATACATATAGATGTTAAATACTTTTACACCCAAGAGCCCTACGCGTCCACAGCAGCCCGCCCCGGAGCAATCTGAAGTGTTCTGCAGCCCACAGTAATACTGTATACTAAAACCTGACACCAATACTGGATCGCAGTCATGGTGATTTGTAATTCATATTTTTTTCTGCAAAGCATTTTGGAATTATCTATAACAGTGCAACTAAAGTCCTGGAGGAAAAGAAAGTGTAGACACGTTGGCAGTGGTGGGATTCGAACCCACGCCTCCTGGGAGACTGGAGCCTTAATCCAGCGCCTTAGACCGCTCGGCCACACTACCACGGATTTTAAAATTTACGACACAATGATGTGAATTAGTTGATCGCTTTAGTCTTGAAAGTGTGTTATCCTAGGTGTATGTTTTAAAATAATCTCCCACATACTGAGATTGAAGCTTGATGCATTTTCTATTTTTCCAACCCAATATTTCTGCAAAACAAACCAGAAAGAACCAGAGAGAACGGTGGCACCGAGTTGCCTCTTCAAACTGCCGGGTGCCAGGCAATGCTTTTCCAGATGTCGGTGCAAGGAAGCTAATTTTCATGACTCTTTTCAGTATGCACATGGGTTAAACGTTCACATTTCCAGTGGGTGCGAAAAGTAAGATCGCCCCCTATCGGTATGTGCTGTCATGTTCAGTGACCTTTGCATCTGTACTCCAAATGCACAGGTTTTCATTCAGATGAAACGATCCCAGCTTCCGCAGCCTAACAATGCAGATTAAAACAATTATATTGACAAGAGTTCTGGAATATCTGTACTCAGCCCTTTCTGGGATTTTTTAAAAGCCGTTCTAAAATACAAACGCAAACCTCCGATGTGAGCTGAAACTGTTTTTATTAAGTTATTTGATGATTAAATAGTATTGACTGGCACCAGAACCAGTCAGCACTCTTCCGCCGGTTGCCCTCCAATTCCGGGTCCATGAACAAACGAGCGCGCTGTTCCGTCGCATTTTCCCCGATCAGTTCCGAGACAACGACGCGCTGAGAGAAATGCATTCACCTGATTGGCGTGTTGAGTGAATGATTCGATTACTTCAAACCATGTCTTGGATGGTTCGATTTCCCACCAACCTCGGCCACTTCCACCCGACATGCAGCACTTCTACAACTTTCTTATGTACGAGACACCGTCCATAAGCAGATCTATGCTCCCATTCATAACTGCTACATTTTGGCCTAATGCCCTCTCCACTATAATTCTGTTCTGTATCACACTTGCCACACCGCTGTTACATAGTCAAACTTGTGGCACTATACATCTCAGAGCGGCCAGTACATGGACTCGAGCCATTTAACTTATATATGTTAACCCTTTCAGTCAACTGTTTCCCCATCAAATTCAATCAACACCGACAAACTACCTTTTCTTTCTCCACCACAAAATCCTTTTAAGCGTTTAGCGTCTACAACTCCCCCCTCCTTCCCCGACTAAGATGCACTCCTGTGATTTACTCCCCAAAGCTCCTCTCGTTCATCATAATCCCTTGCTGTTGTTTCCTTCCTCCCACAGCTTTAACCAAAAGGTTCCTTACATTACTTACTATATTTACAAAACACTAAGGGGCCCAACTTCTTAAATGTTTCTTTTTTGCCCACAATATCACCATAAAACCAGAAGACCGTAACATAGGAGCAGTATTAGGCCATTGGCCCATCGCGTCTACTTCACCATTTCATCGTGGTTGATCCAATTTTCCTCTCAGCCCCAATCTCCTGCCTCCTCCCCATAGCCCTTCATGCCCTGACCAACCAAGAACCTATCAAACTCTGACTTAAATATATATATAAAGACCTGGCCTCCACAACTGCCTGTGTGCAAAGAATCCCACAGATTCACCACTCTCCAGCTAAACAAATTCTTCCTCATCTCCATTTTAATGGGACGACCCTGTGTTCTGAAGCTGTGTCCTCTGGTCTTAGACTCTCCTACCATAGGAAACATCCTCTCCAACATCCATTCTATCAAGGCCTTTCACCATTCAATAGGTTTCAATTAGGTCACCCCTCATTCTTCTGAATTCTAGTGAATGCAGGCCCAGAGTCATCCAACGCTTTTCATGTGACAAGCCATTCAATCCTGGCATCATTTTTGTGAACCTCCTTTGAACCCTCTCCAGTTTCAAGCACATCCTTTCTAAAACAACGGGCCCAAACCTGCTCATAATACTCCAAGTGAGGCCTCACCAGTGCTTTATAAAATCCCACCATTACATCCATGTTTTTATATTTCCAGTCTTCCTGAAATGAAAGCTAACATTGCATTTGCCTTCCTCACCACAGACTCAATCTGTGAATTAACTTTTAGGGAATCCTGCACAAGGACAGCTGTCCCTTTGGGCCTCAGTTTTCTGTATTCTCTCACCATTTAGAAAATCGTCTACCTTTCATTTCTTCTACCAAGGTGTGTGCACTTCCAAACATTGTATTCCATCTGTCATTTCTTTGCCCATTCTCCTAATCTGTCTGTCCTTTTGTAGCCTCTCTACTTCCTCAAAACTACCTGCCCCTCCATCTATCTCCATATCATCTGCAAACGTTGCAACAAAGCAATCAATTCCATCATCCAAATGATTGACATATAACGTAAAAAGAATCTGTCCCAACACAAACCCCAATAGAACACCACTTGTCACCAGCAGCCAGCCAGAAAAGGCTCCCTTCATTCCCACTCTTTGACTCCTGCCAATCAACCACTGCTTTACCTGTGCTGTAATACATGGGCTTGTAGCTTGTCAAGCAGCCTCATGTGCAACACCTTGTCAAAGGCTTTCTGAAAGTCCAAGTACACAACAGCAACCCATTCTCCTTTGTCTATCCTGCTTGTTATTTTTTTTTAAGAATTCCAACAGATTTGTCAGGCCAGATTTTCCCTTGAGGAAACCATGCTGACTACACATGCATCCAAGTACCCTGAGACCTCATCCTTAATAAACAACTCCAACATCCTTCCAACCACTGAGGTCAGACTAACTGGCCTATAGTTTCCTTTCTTCTGCCTCTCTCCCTTCTTGAAATGGAGTGACGTTTGCAATTTTTAGTCTTCCAGAACCATTTGAGAATCTACTGATTCTTGAAAGATCATTGCTAATACCTCCACAATCTCTTCAGCCACCTTTTTCAGAACTCTAGGGTGGTGTACACCATCTGGAACCAGTGACTTATCTACCTTCAGACCTTGCAGTTTCCCAAGAACCTTCTATCTAGTTATGGTAATTTCATACCCCCTGACAGCTGGAACTTTCACCATACTGCTAGTATCTTCCACAGTGAAGACCGATACAAAATACTCATTCAGTTCTTCCACCATTTCTTTCTTCCCCATTACTACCTCTCCAGTGGTCCGATCTCCACTCTTGCCTCTCTTTTACTCTTTATGAATCTCAAGAAACTTTTTGGTATTCTATTTAATATTATTATCTTGATCACTTTCATATTCCATCTTTATCTCCTTAATGGTTTTTTCATTGCCTTCTTTTAGTTTTTAAAAGCTTCCCAATCCTTAAACCTCCCACTAATTTTGCTCCGATATATGCCCTCTCTTTGGCTTTTATGTTGGCTTTGACTTCACTTGTTAGTCATGGTTGTCATCTTATCACCCAATGTTTTTTTTTAATCATTAGTTAATGTAATCGGATTAATATCAGAAACAGGCTCACATTCAAAACTCAGCAATATCTTAAACTCTGCCTTCCTTCTTTAATTTAAACCCTGTCTACTTGCCTTCATCACTGGACGATAAACCACAATCCTCAAGTCTTCGTTCACTTTTCCGTTTCTCAGAAATCTGTCATTCGCCTTCCTCCATATAGCTCCTATAACCCAATATCACCTCCACTACCTCCATCTTCTTCATCGCTTCCTGACATCACTACCATCCTTCACACCTCATCTCTCAGCCTAGCCCGATTTTCCATTGCTTGCAGCAAGTAAGCAACAAATTTTAAAATAAGCGGGCAGGGCCATCAGGACTTTCTGTGGAACTCAGGATCATTTCTGCAATTAGGCCCTTGGCAAGAGTCAATACATAGAAGAGCACTGATGAGCGGAGTGGTCATGTTGTGAGTGGGGACCTGAGGTTCTGGTTCAAGAGACTTCAGAAGGAGAGAGAGACAGCCAAGGTAAGGTTCTGGTAAGTTTCTTTTATTGCAGAGCTAAGGCAGTGAGAATTAAAGTCAGGAGCACGGAGTACCCCTATTGTGGAAAGTGGGAAGAGAATGAGACTCCCATTGACCCTGACTATAGCTGTAGTTTCTTACAGATCCTGACCCTGGCACTTGGATGGCAACATGCCACAGGTGTCTCTATTGCGCCCAGTATTTCGGGACTGATGCTAGAATTGAATAAACTTCGGATCGTTCAGGAGGCTGATGTAGTTGATTGACAAGTGATAGAGGGAGGTAGTTACACCAAAGGTGCAGGACACCAGTAACAGGTTAACCTTCAGAAAAGGGAAAGGGAATAGTTAGCCAGGACAGTTTACCCCGAGGCCATTCCCCTTAATAGCAACATCAAGAGGAAATCCAGGGAAAGGATAAAGGGAGAAACATTTGCTTGGATGCAGAGAATGTCAGTGAGTGACTTAATGAGTACTTTGTTTCAATGTATTTACCAAGGGAAAGAATATGGAGGACCAGGAGATCAGTACTGAGTGCATAAAGACGTTAAGGCATTTACAGGTCAAGGAGGTGGAAGTGATGGGTCTCTTAATGGGTATTCAGCATCCGTTAGTCTCGAGAGACCATGGATCTGCACCTTGAAAAGTTTCCAGGGCTCAGGCCTGGGCAGGGTTGTATGGAGACTGGAAGTTGCCCATGCTGCAAGTCTCCCCTCTCCACACCACTGATGGTGTCCAAGGGAAGGGCAAGGGCCGATACAGCTTGGCTCTGGGGTCAACACAGCTCAAGGACAAACACAACACGCTGCCTTAGCTGAGGCTCAAACTAGCGACCTTCAGATCACGAGGCCAATGCCTTAACCACTTGGCCACGCGCCAACACTAATGGGTATTAAGGTGGATAGATCCCCAGGGCCTATGGGATTTACTAGAGTTGCCTGTATTATATGCTTTCTCATTAGCCTTTATCCTGGCTAGTGTGATGCCTGGCTAAGGCTTTCGAACCTATTTAGTCAAATAATCAGTTTCCAAGATCATTCACTCTCCATAACCCTAACTAAGTCGTAGATTTGCAGCAATATTCAGAACTACCAGCTCGCCAAAGTTGAGGTGTATCCCAGTTCCCCTTCTGACTGTCAGCAAATATCACCCTACCCACCAGTGCCCTGTGCTGACTGTCCAGGCCGTAGATTTCTCTCCGATATGCTCCTGTTTCTGCACCCAATTCATAAGCAGAGCGAGGAAAGAATATAGAAAATTCATGACAAGTGTACAAACCAAGCTGTAAAAGTGTAATGGAAACAGTTCGATGTTCTGCTGAGACACGACTGCCCAAGTAGCCACCCTCTCAGAGGGAATCTCAGCGACTCATCGCTCACAGAAAGAAAAGAATAAGAAAGACAAGACATGCTGCAGATGCTGGAAATCTAGAGCAAAGCACACGGTGCGTGGCAGCTCAGGCAGCATCCATGGATGGGAAACAAAATTCGATGTTTCGAGCTGAGATTCTTCATCGGGACTGGAAGAAAGAATACAAGGTGTGAACAGCCTCCAGCTGGATAAACTGGCAAGCAACACCAGTAATCTGCACAAGTATCTACCAATACCTGAGCAGATTCAGAAAGCGAGCGGGAGGCAGAGAGGGAGAGGGGGGTGCACAAGAGGCTGAGTGCCATGGATAACATGAAGTAGAAGAAGAGGGAGAGAAAGAGGGGGGAGAGAGAGTGAGAAGTGGGGTCGGGGAGTGGGAAAGAGGGGATAGTGCGAGGGAAGCGAATCAGATTTAAAATCGTTTAATATCAAAGTCAGATGTGCAATTTGTTAACTTTGCAGCAACAGTAAAATGCAATACATGATAGAGAGAAAAAGAAATCTGCAAATTACAGTAAGTACTATATATAGTTAAATAAGTAGTGGACAAATAGGAATTTTAAAACAAAATTAGTGAGGTAGTGTTCATGGGTTCAATGTGTATTCAGAAATCGGATGGCAGAGAGGAAGAAGCTGTTCCTAAATTGTTGAGTGTGTCCCTTTAGGCTTCTGTACCTCCTTCCTAATGGTAGTGCTGGCCAGAAGGAACTGCAGTCTTGAAATCAGTGGATTCGAGTAAATCAAGGTCAGGAGAAGCAGACAAACCAATTGTCTGTGTCCCTCCCGCCCCCACCACCCCACTTTGTGAACTTGGAACTGATAAACCAATCAGAACAATTGAATGTGGACACAAGGAGTTTCAACTAATGGCCGGCTATATCTGACACCATTCTCAGACGAGTTTCTATGTATTACGTCAGTGGCAGACTTCCCGAAGAAGTGATCTGTAATCTTGTTAGAATCCGTGTCTGGGTCACCTAGTTCGGAGCAGTCAGTTCAAAGGTACAAAGGCGAGGGGCTAGGGGACAGAACCATAGAATAACGTTGGCTGCAGCCCTGGCCTAGTCCAAGGCAAGTGACCTTGAGCCAATGGGGTGGAGATCCATCGGTTCAATGGATGAGGAACACTGTAAGAGTCAGGAGCTGCAGATAAGTAACGGCAATAACTCTTCAGTAACCAGTGCGCATGCGGAGAAGCCACGGAAACGTGGAGATCAGGCCTGACCAGCGGAGTCTCCATTCCCGGGTAATGCCTTTTCGACTGTTCGTGGGGGGTCGGGAAATTCTAGTGGGTATGTACATGCCCTCGTGCTTTTTAGTTGAGACGATGAAGGTTACATGGCGGTAAATACAGATTCTCTCTGTGCCTCTCTGATCATTAATACTAAGGGGGCAGATCTTTATAACAGTTGCAATGAGAAGAGGGCAGGTCCTGGGCGGTGCAGGCCCTTGATGACGGACACCGCCTTTCTGAGGCACCGCTCCTTGAAGACGTCCTGGTTACCACGGAGGCTAGTGCCCATGATGGAGCGAGCTAATTTAACAACTCTCTGTAACTCACTTCTATCCTGTACAGTAGCAACCCCCCCCCCCCCCCCACACCCCGCACCTACCAGACGGCGATGCAGCCAGTGCACGGTACATCTGTAGAAAATTTTGAGTGTTTTGGTGACATACCAAATCTTCTTGAAACTCCTAATGAAATAGTCAAGACAAGTCAACATCTATTTATTATCAAAGTAGGTATTCTTTATTCAACCTTGAGATTCGTCTTGCAGACAGCTACAAAACAAAGAGAACCAACAGAACCCAGTGAAAGTAAAAAGATCGTCAAACACCCAACACGCAGAGAAAAAATGTGCAAACAATAAAAGCTTTCAGAACTGAAGTTCACAGAAGTGATTTCACACCGTGATAGTTGCAGGCCGCAGCCACAGTTCCAGAGACGAGTAAATCTCGCGGTGTAACGTGTTGAAGTTCAGCGCGGAGACGAGTAAAACGCGTGGAGCCGCGATTTGAACTGGCCGGTGCCTGGCACCCGGCCCCGACACACTGACCTTTTCAATCTGGCCCTGCGCTTTAATCGGTCAGACCTTGCCCTCGGACCTGGACCCTGCCGCTTCGATACGCCCTCGGGCCGGTGCCCACCACCTTAATTCGGCTTGGCGTTTAAATCGATCTTCTCTCGCTCTCATGCCCACCCAGCGGCCTGGACTCTGCATCGCCTCGGTTCTGCAGAATCGGATTGCCTGCAAGTTCGTTCCAGGAGTGGCCAAACATTGGCTCACTTCCCGCTCTCCGACCCGGTTTCGGCCCGCACACACGACGCTGCGGCCGTCCTGCTCCTTCGAAACCTCAATTCCCGTTGCAAAAATGCCAGGGCGTACGGCCGGTTGAAAGGTCAGCTCTGACAGGGAGGTGTATTGTTTGCAGTGAACGTTTAGCAGCAAAAGTGTTATTAAAGAAGTGTTTAGTTGTTTTCTTCTTTTCCAATATTTTTATTAAGTTTCATATGCACAAACACAGAATTCATAAGGATACTTATAAATCAAAATACGATAGCTCAAAATGCACTACATATAAATTACACTGATACAATCACGGTATCCCATACTGATGAGCAATCAAATAAAATAAATTGAATGATGAAATACAATAGTATGGTTAATTATATTATCAAAAATCTTCACCCCCTACCAAGACAAAGCTGGTTGGTTAAAAAAAAAAGGAGAAAAAAGAAGTACTTTACCATATAGTGTTTTATAATAATAGCCCAGGGCTGTATTTTAATAACAAGTCAAAGGTTTTTAAAATAGTTCAGAAAGGGTCCCCATAACGTTTGAAAATCTTGGTTGGAATCAGAAATCGAGCAATGAATCTTCTCTAGATTTAAACATGACATAACATCACGTGACCATTGAACATGTGGGGGGGGGGGGGCAACCTCCTTCCATTTAAGCAAGATCGCCCTCCTGTCCGTAAGAGAAATAAAAGCCAGTACCCGCGAATGAGAAGGCTCCAAAATGATAACTCTTTCCTCAACAGTACCTTTATTTTATTTGTCACTGGTAAGCAGTCGCTGATCCTCACCAGCGCCATTATAAATGAGAGCTGCTGTCCTGCCTTGATTATGAGTGCATCGATACGTTGGGTCCAGATTCAGTCTTCAGAGAAATTAACACCCAGGAACTTGAGATTGCTCTCCCTGGTTCTGATCCCTCCAGAGGTTTCCTCGTCTAACCATTTCGGAAGTCCACAATCTGTTCTCTGTTCTTACTGGCGTTGAGTGCAAGGTTGTTGCTAAGACACCATTCAACTAGTTGGCATATCTCGCTCCGGTCGCCATCTGAGATTCTGCCAACAATGGCGGGATCGTCAGCAAATTGATACATGCCCTTTAAGCTGTGCCTGGCCACACAGTCATGGGCGTAGAGAGAGTAGAGCACGCATACCTGAGGTGCGCCAGGTTGTGCTCTTCCAGTTAGGAAGCCAAGGGTCCAGTTGCAGAGGGAGGTGCAGAGGCCCAGGTTCGAGAGGAGGAGAGAGAGGGGGGGGGGGGAGAGAAGGTGACGGAGAGAGGGGGTAGGAGGGGGAAGTGGGAGAGAGGGAGAGGGAAAACAGAGAGGGTTGTAGATGGGGAATGCGAGTTGGAGGCTGTTTGGGTGGGTGAGTGGGAAGGTGAAAGTCAGTGTTGAGTGAGAAGGTGTGGGAGAAGAGAAGGGAAAAGTAGTGGAAGAGGGAAAGGGTCACTGATGGGTGAGAAACTTTAGAAAAGGGTTGAGAGAAACTCTCTTTAACAGGGTCCCAGATGAGGGAGGGAATCTGTCCTGCCAGACGTCCCTGGTGATGCGAAGACTCCGACTTTAACAGAGGGATAGCGTCCCTAATAGAGAAAGGACCCTCTTTTACAGGAGTCTCTGATGGAGGAGGGAGTTCCTCTTTAACAACGGTGTCTGATGAGGGTGAGACTCCCTCTTTAACAACAGTCTGTACCTGTATTGGGGGAGACACTCCGTCTTTAACAGGAATCCCTGCTAGGGGAGAGACTGACTCGTTAGAAAGGGCCGCGATGGATCGTTGCTAAATTATTACACCGGGCTACAGTGAAAAACTTTGTTTCCATGCTATCCGCAGAGATTACTTCAACAGGCGTGTACCTTCCGGTAGTACACAGAAAACGAATGACAAAATGCAGAATGAAATGAGGCAGTTACGGCACACTGAGGGGATTTCACGTTGCGACGCTTCTTTCTGTGACGTCACAAAACCTCCCCATCCTGCCGTCGAAGTGATGTATGGAACGAACATTATGACGTCAATGATGTGACGTCTCCCTCCCTGTGACGTCACAGAGCTGTCCGACAGCCGTGCGGGCGACGAGCGGAACAGACTCTCACTGGCTGAGCACACAGAGCATCGCAGAGCTATCACTTGCCGCGAAATCCGATGTCCAGGCAGCTCCGAGTTTTGCTCGGCAGAGCGGGAAAAGTTTCGAGCTGAAACTGCTCCTCGCAATTGGAGAACGTAGGGAGACAGAGACTGAAGGGCCTGCGCCCAGTCAGTGGGCGAGAGTACGAGAAGAAGCAGCACAGAAGAAGCTAAAGATTTTAAAAAGCCCCGCTTCGCGGCAGTTTTCGGATTTGTACTGCGCCCAATCAATGAACGGGATTTATTAGAAAATAGGATTAAAAATAAGGTAGGGGCAGGCGGAGCGGCCATAATATGAATGGGCCAGTCTAGATGTAGATTTGGTTCATCGGACTTGGGCAAGGTCAGGCTCGGGCGAGGTAAGTATCCGGAAAATTCCTTTTTCTCATTCTTTATTCTTCATTCGTCGCCCGTTAGCGTACAAATAGTGCAGTGAGAATGTCTCCCCGGGCTGTGTTTTGTTCTGTCTGTGAGATGTGGGAATTCGGAGTGACCACATCCGCACCAGGTGCACCGAGCTGCATCTCTTCAGAGAAGGTGTCAAGGAACCGGAACTGCTGCTCGATGACCTTCGCCTACGGGAGAATGAGGAGGTGATAAAAACTATAGGGAGGTGGCCACTCGTAGGTTGCAGGAGACAGGTAGCTGGTTGACGGTCAGGAGAAGTGCAGAGGACGGTTGTGGCTGTTCCCATCAATTCTAAAATACAAACAGAAACCTCCAGTACAAGCTTAAATAGTTTTTATGAAGTTGTTTTATGATTTAAACATTAGTGACTTGCATTTGCACCGCTCCAGAAACTGTTCGTCAGCACGCTTCTGCAGGTTGCTCTACGAGTTCGGGTTTTTAATTTAAAAAGTCATGAAGATTGCCGTCTTCAAGGAGTGTTTATGCAGGGATTGGGTACCAGGTAAATTGGACACTTGGCTTTTTGGGAGGCGACAAATCCCGCGTTGTATCCCGAAGCACAGAAAACGCAAAACACCTGTACACATCAGCAGGAAGCAGACTACCCAGATTTGTCATTAAATTATGTCATCGCTGATCAGATTGTCTGAACATCTCGTCATTTCCACCATCATGCTCGATTTCAGGCCATGTTTATCATTGTAACGAGTGCAGAGAAAATATCGCCTCCGGTGGGACTCCAACTCAAAACGTTTTTACTTAGTACTTGGTCACTCATCAGTAGAAGCCCAACGCGCTAGCCATTGCGCCGCCCCCGGTGTGGGGGGCGGGGAGGGTAGACGTAGTGTGACTGGGTATCAGGCAATGAGTCTGTTGCTTGCCACAGAAGAGGAGAGAACTTAAGAGGAATAGGAGATTCCGTAGAGGATTAGAGAGTGTTGGGGACAACCAGGTGCCTCAATATGTTGCCTCCCAGGTGGCAGGCTCAGGGATGTGTCAGGTCGGGTCCCGGCATTCTAAAGGGGGAGGGAGAGCAGCCAGAAGTCTTCATACATTTTGGCACCGGTGACAAAGGTGAGGTAGTCCTAAAGAGAGATGTTGGGGAGCTAGGCAGAAAGCTGAAAAGCAGGACTGGTAGTAATATCTGCATTGCTACCTGAGCCACGCATCAGTGGGGGTGATTTGGCCGATGAATGCGTGGCTGAGGAACTAGTGCAGGGGACAGTTCAGATGTCTGGATCACTGGCATCTGTTCTGGTGGAGATGTGACCTGTACAAAGGGAGCGTTGTTTGTCATAAACTGTAATTTTCTCTTCAGTAAGTTTATCTTTCTGCACAGAAGAGTGTTCCCGCGTGCCCTGCGGCGCAATGGCTAGCGTGTTGGGCTTCTACTGATGAGTGACCAAGTACTAAGTAAAAACGTTTTGAGTTGGAGTCCCACCGGAGACATTTTCTCTGCACTTGTTACAATGATAAACATGGCCTGAAATCGAGTGGCTGATGACGTGGCATGATGGTGGAAATGACGAGATGTTCAGACAATCTGATCAGCGATGACATAATTTAATGACAAATCTGGGTAGTCTGCTTCCTGCTGATGTGTACAGATGTTTTGCGTTTTCTGTGCTTCGGGATACAACGCGGGATTTGTCGCCTCCCAAAAAGCCAAGTGTCCAATTTACCTGGTACCCAATCCCTGCATAAACACTCCTTGAAGACGGCAATCTTCATGACTTTTTAAATTAAAAACCCGAACTCGGAGAGCAACCTGCAGAAGCGTGCTGACGAACAGTTTCTGGAGCGGTGCAAATGCAAGTCACTAATGTTTAAATCATAAAACAACTTCATAAAAACTATTTCAGCTTGTACTGGAGGTTTCTGTTTGTATTTTAGAACGGCTTCAAATATCCCAGAATGGGTTGAGTACAGATATTCCAGAACTGTTGCCAGTGTGATTGTTTTAATTTGCAGTGTTAAGTTGCAGAAGCTGGGATCACTTCACCTGAATGAAAACCTCGTGCATCTTGGAGTACACCTGCAAAGGTCGCTGAACATCACAACATAGACCAACAGGGGATGATTTTACTCTTCGCGTCCACTGAAAATGTGAACATTTAACCCTAATGTCCCAGGTGTATAAGAACATTAGAAAGTTTTTGACAGAAAAGGGCATTCAGCTCAACAAAGCCTGCCAAATTCCTATTCATACAGTGTGTGGAAAAAAAATTTTCGAGTCTGTAAGGTCGTGCTCTCAACTACACAACTGGGTAGTTTGTTCCATGTGTCCACGACTCACTGTGTAAAGAAATGCTTCCTGATGTTAGTCTGAAATTTCCCTTTAACCAGTCTCCACCTATGGCCCCGTGACCTTGTTGATGGATTAATTCTGAGTTAGCAGCTGGCACCCACCTTACTTATACCCTTAATGATTCTGAACACTTCTATCATGTCTCCTCCCATTCTGCATCTACTTAGGCCGAAAAGATTTAATCCTTTCAATTTTTCTTCATAGTTCATAACCTTCAGACCTGGAATGAGTCTAGTTGTCATTCTCTGAACTGTGTCCAGTGTCTTCACATCCCTCACAATATGGAGACCAAAATTGTACACCGTATTCAAGTAGTTGCCTCACAAGCACATTACACAGCCTAAGGAGAACGTTTCTAGGCGTCAACTCTTTGGGCCCTTTTCCTCATTTGTCATTTTGAAACTGTAGAAGACAGAAATAAAAAAAAGTAATCTTCTTTAAAATATTAAAGAAATGTGTCCTCTTTAACTTTATGCCTTTTGGAAATCAGGTCATCTTTTACTTGCTTAGCTATTCACAGCAACAGAAACTTTGACCAGGGGGTGCTCAAAGTTTTGCATACCACTGTATCAACCACTCTATTGTTGTCACAAACTTTCGTTGCATCTTCATAGAAGTTCAGCGTATTTACAAAACATGATTTTCCCTTTCTGAACCCATGCTGGCTTTCTGCGAACATGCCTGTTCTCATCATCTGCTTTACCACCTCATTCTTTATTATTGTTTCCATTATCTTGCCTGTGATAGGCATTAAGCTCATTGGTCTATAGTTACCAGGGTCAGTGCAGTCAGCCTGGGACAACATTATCCAATTTCCAGTCATAAGGGATTTCACCAATTTTCACTAACTTTTGAAAAATCCATGTTAGGGGTTTAAATATATAACCACAGTCCCCTAAGTACCCTTGGATATATGTTGTCCCCCTCTGGAGATTTCAGCCTTTTCAGGACCTCACCCTCTAAGTCACAGAACAACCATATTTTTCTCTACACTTACTGGCATATTGCGAACTTCGCAGGTAAATAGTTGAGCAAAATATGAGTTAAGAGTTTCTGCTATGTCCTCTGTATAATTTAACTCCTCACTATTACTCCTGATACACATAACTTCCTCCTTGGCTTTTATTTTACTAATGGAATATTGGAAAAAAAAATCTTAGCGTCAATCTTAGCATTATCAGCAATATCCTTCTCAACCTGCCCTTTGGCAATCCGAATTTCCCTCGTGACTGTAGCGTTCACTTTTTCATATGCCCTTCAGTTAACGTCATTACTACTTTTTCTGTATTACTTATATAGCCAAGAACACTCGTGAAAATTAGCACCCTTGCATTGACATCCGGAAAACCATTGTCTGCCACCCGGCAGTTTGAAGAGACAGCACTGTGCCTCTGTTCTCTCCGGTCTGTTTTGCAGAAATACTGAATGGGTGAGAAAAATAGAGAATGCACTGTACGTGGGGGAATGTTTCAAAGCTTAGGCCAAAGGGTCTAACACTTTCGAGATTAGCTGGTCAACCAGTCCACGCCATTGTGCAAAGAATAAAAGACGTGGTGGCGTGGCCGACCGGTCCAAGGTGCTGGATTAAGGCTCCGAGGAGGCGTGGGTTCCACTGCCATCGGTGTGTACGTGTATTCTTTCTTTCCCACGAGGATTTTGGTTGCAGTATTAAAATAAATTCTGAAATGTTTTGCAGAACAAAATATAAGAATCACAGATCACCATGACTATGATCCAGTATTAGGGTCGGGATCAAGGATATTACTATGGGCGGCAGAACACGTCAGATTGGGCGAGGACGTTGTGGATGCGAGGGGTGTGTAACGTTCTTAATATCTGTATCTATTCTAGCTCATTTCTACAACGCCACCTGTACCGTTTCTTGGACTATGCAGTTCTTGGAGAGCAGTGTCAAATCGTTTCTCAGTAAGACCAGGTCAAGTTCGAGCAAACAAGCGAATCAGAAATGTCCTGTTTCTTGCTTCGCGCCCACCACCAGACTTGCAACGTTTTCGAGGAATTTTAAGTTTTCTGAAGCGTAATTTTGCTTTGCAGTGTATTTGGCGATATTTGCTGAACCCCCCCCCCCCCACACACACACACACACACACACACTTTCATCACATGGCAATTCAGCCCATAACTTACAATATATTACGCAAAATACACTGTCATTCCATCACATGGCAATGCACCCCGTAACTTAAAGGCTCCGCTGGGAGTTGAACCCAGAATCTCCTGTTTACGAGACAGGCGCTTTGACCAGCTAAGCCACGGAACCCTCGCTGAAATAATGATAGCTCACCAGCATTAACTTTTCTTCACTGACTAGCGGGGAGAGTGCTTCCGATTCGGACTGTAGAGATGAGATAAAACAAAGCTTTATTCTCCCCACCTCCCCGTAAATGATGGCAACTAATTCTGCAGTATATACTGATAAGACGTTTCTTTATTGTCACCTGTAATTCAGGCAGAGAAACAGCCTTATCGATATTCCCAGTTAAATAATCTTTTGATCCATCAGTAAAAATGGTTAACATATCACAATAATTTTCCTGAACATATTGATGAACCAACAGACTCCCAGTCATTTCAGGATCCTTGGACTTCATTAAATCAACTAAAGTCATTGGAAAATAACAAGGTGGGGTTACCGAGAAAGCTACAGTGGGATAAACCAGCAAACCCATATCCCGAGCGTGATAAGAATCCAGCCACTCAAAACTAAAAGCACTCTTCATGTGAGGTTCCCAGCAGTCCTCTGCACCCCTTTAACAGGGTAGTTATTCTTCTGCGCCTCAAGTTAATCCAGTATGCAAACTTCAATTTCACCCTCCGCAACTGTATGGGTAATTTTTTTTATTAAACAAAATATACTTTATTCCAAAATAAAATTATATACAATAACCATTCAAAGACTTTCGATTCTTTACAGTTGGTACCATTACCGTCTTTACATTTTCAAAGTTCTAATGTTTTGCCACCCACGTGGCATTTTGTTCTTTCATATTTACATTCAGGGGGTATACCTCCAACCCCCCTACCACTCAACTCCCACGGGAGAAGTAATTGTCCCATTTCAACCAGTAAAGCCGAAGCAGGAGATGACCTTCCTACACCACAACATAGTCTTAAAGCCTGTGCTTGTATCACATCCAAACACTTTAAAGTTGAAGATAAAGCTGATCCTTAAGCCAAACACAAAACTGAATCCAATGTCATTGTACTCTTTCGAATTCTGCTCTGATAAAATGCTTATCACCACTCTTTTCCAAAATACAAATGTTTCATAAGTTTACACAAATGGGACGTTAATGATATTGGTCTACTAGGAGGATCTGACTGGGGATTTCCGTTGTTTTAGAATAGGCCTTTATCCATGAGGAAAGAAGATCGACAAATATGATCCCAAAATTCTAATATCCTCAAGAGAGTTGTCAGTCATATGTTTAACATATAACATCCTGTCCTGGAGATGTCGGGCACACCTTCTTAAATTCTCACAAAGAAAACTCTACATCATTGCTACAGCGGAGTTCCAATACACCAGGGTATTCACTTAAAACCTCATCCCTAACCTCTTCACTTCAGTTCGGGTGGTCTTTAAAGATTGCAAGCCTGGTACCAAAACATGGCCGCCAATTAGCGGGGTGGGCCTGAATCTTTAAAGGGGCCACGCCAACTAGCCATATTCCGGAGAGTCGGAGCCTCTAAACCCCGGAAGCTGGCATGGTCGGGAGCGTTTTGTAACAGAAGCCACCAGATAACAAGTCTTCTTCCAGTCTCCCTCTATAAAGTTACTAAAGTGTCCTGAGCCTTCCCCTAGACTCTTGCCAGTTTCCCCTATGTAGAAGATGAGGCATAATTTACACTGAATTACATTTACTAAATTCTGCAGCTTGCAAGTTATCCTCTTCCCTGGGTCCACTTTCCCGTGGAGCTTGATATTTACGCTTTTAATATCTAATATTTGTTTGCCTGACATTGACTTCCCTCTTCCACTCTTCCACTTTGTCTGGGACCTCAGCAGTGTTTACCTCATTACCACAACAGTCAGCTCCTGCTTGTGCTATAGAAGCCATTGTGGCCATAGAAAAAAGGGCGAGCTCTACCTCACACCCTTCCACTTTATCTGACACCT
The DNA here is from genome assembly GCF_030144855.1 of Hypanus sabinus. NCBI lineage: Eukaryota > Metazoa > Chordata > Chondrichthyes > Myliobatiformes > Dasyatidae > Hypanus > Hypanus sabinus. The sequence continues at coordinate 30,935,422 of NC_082734.1, forward strand.
CCACAGTGGTGACGTAAGGACTCACGACCACACCAGCAAACTCCTGTGTGCAACAGAGCTTGTCCCATCTCTTGCTGTGGTTCCCAATGTCTTCTCAAGGTTCGAGGTCAGGGTTTGGTCTTTGGATTAGATGTAAGGAGCAAGATGATGACACGAGATAAGGTAAGGTTATGTCATGATCCAGTCCGTGAAATCTGCATTCCGGTTCACAGTCCAGTCCAAGTTACTTATTCCAGGTTTTCCAGGTTTCCCCAGTTTCTGTCGAGGCAGCTGATTCTCGTTTGGGATGGCATCATAAATAGCTTCAGGATTCAGCCTCTGGCTGTGGCTGGCTGGGTTGAGTGCCGGTTCTGGTGGGAGGCTGAGAGTTTGGAAGGTGGTGGTGGATGTGTGAATGTGGTTTGGAACTTGTGGAGGGAAAGATAATGGGGAAGGAGTGGGAATTGCTGGGAGGGGGTTGCCTGGGTCTGGTAATGGCAGACAAGGTGAGAGGAGGGGCTGAGGGAAAGAGAGTGGAGAAGGAGTGGGATAGGGATTTGGGATCAGAGGAAGGCAGCTGGGGAGAAATGGATTATTGTGAAGGGAGAAATAAAGGGAATAAGGAGATAGTGAGGGGATGGATGAATGAAAACTGAGACAAAGGGAATAAAAGAATAAGAAATGACAATGGAGAGAGTTCTGAAAGTGAGGAAGATGAACAAGTTCAGAGAGGAGGTGTTGTCATAATTAGGTTTAATGAGAAGGTGCAAGGACACATGAAGAAAATTAACCCGTTTGTGCTAACAACAACTCTAGCAAATAAGATAGGGGAAATAGTATTTGCAGAAGTCCTTAATGATGGCAACCTGTTGGTAAGATGTGTGAATGAGGAACAACTTGAGAAAGCACTCAAGCTAAAAGATAGAAAAATGCAAGGTGGAATATACAGGGAGGGTGGGAGCACGGAATGGTGGTTGTAAAGGAGTGATCACGGGTGTACCAATGAGTATAAACATGGAGGAGTTGAAGAGGAATATCAAAGGGGGGAAAGTAATTAATGTTCTAAGACTGAAAACAACAAAGGAGGGAATGAAAAAGGAAAGTGAATCAGTATTGATTGAATTTGAAGAAGAAAGAGTGCCAAGGAAAGTGTTCCTGGGTTTCATGAGTTACCCAGTAAGGGTATATGTGCCAAAGCCATTGAGGTGCTATAATTGTCAAAGGTTTGGACACATAGCTAAAAACTGTAAAAGGCAGAGGAGATGTGCTAGATGAGGGAGTGATCATAAACATGGAAAGTGCGGAACAGGAGTGCAATCAAAATGCTGTAATTGTGGAGGAGCTCATAATATGGCGTATAGTGGGTGTGAGGTTATGAGACGGGAGAAAAAAATTCAAGAAATAAGAGTGAAAAGGAAGATCACTTATGCAGAAGCTGTAAGAATGTCAAGAGAACAGAATAATGCTCCTAATGACCAGAGAGCAATTGGGATGCAAGAGATGCAGCGAAGAGTAAATGACAGGATTTATGTGGAGAAAAAAAAAAGCTCTAGTAACATTCATTGCAGGAGTCATTATTAGTACAGCAGAGATAAAGTCAAAAAGTGACAAAGTTCAGCTGGTGGTCAAAGCAGCAGTAAACCATTTAGGGTTAGTAGGACTGACATGGGAAGAAGTGAGGGAGAACCTCACTAATCAGTCCAGACAGGAAGTGTCATAGGTTGGTTAGTACTCATTATGGTGATTCTTTTGCAATGGAGTGCAAGGAGTTTACTGGCCAATGGCCAGGAATTTAAAGAATTTATTAAGGAAATGGTTGTAAAACCGGATGTAGTGTGTATTCAGGAAACTTGGTTGAAACCAGCTTTAGACTTTGTGGTACATGGGTATACAATGATAAGGAAAGATAGAAATCTAGGGGAAGGAGGAGGTTGTGCTATGTTAATCAAGCAAGGTATACCATATAGGGTACTGGAAAAAGGAGACGATCAGGAATACATAGTGGTGGAAATGTGAGAGAGAGGGGAGGGAGTGGTTATAATTAACTACTACAATCCATGTAAAAGTTTGGATTTGGACAGCCTACTAAGGATACAAAGACAAAACAGACATAAAGTAATGTGGTGTGCAGATCTCAATGCTCACAGCACAATATGGGGGGATCCAATTACAGATTCAAATGGAACTGTAATTGAAGATTTGATGGAAGAAAGGGGTTTGGTATGTATGAATGATGGTAAAGGAACAAGGATAAACATAACAACAGGAACTGAGTCGGTATTAGATATTACGTTAGTGTCTAATGTCTTGGCTGGCATCAGTAACTGGGGAGTTTGGACTGGTTCAACAGTAGGCAGTGATCACTACCCAGTTTTATGTTCAGTGGGTGAAAGAGTTGAAATAAGACCAGATGGGGGAGTCCCAAAGTGGGTGTTTGGAAAAGCAGATTGGTGTAAGTTCCAGAAGTTAAGTGAAGAAGCATTGACAAAGATTGACATTTCTGGAGATATAGATGAATTAAACAGTCAGGTGACTTCAGCAATTACTATGGCAGCAGAAGGATCTATACCCAGGAGTAAAAATAGGATGAATAGAAAAATAGTGCCATGGTGGACAGAGGGATGTTGTCAGGCTGTAAAAAAAAACAGAAATAGAGCATTCAGGCTAGTTAAAAGAACCCATAATATGCAGCATTTGATTCAATATAAGAAGGCACAGGCAGTGGTGAGAAGAACTATACGTCAAGCTAAAAGGGCAAGTTGGAGGAGTTTTTGCAACAAAATAGGAAGAACAACGCCTGTGGGAGAGGAATGGGGAATGATTAAGAGGATGGGGGGAGAGAGAAGGGATTGGGAATATCCAGTAATGATATCTGAGGAGGAAACAGCATTCTCCAGCAGGGGTAAGGCTGAGATCATGGCCAAGTCATTTGTAAAGATACACAGTTCAGAAAATTTGTCTGAAGAAGGGAGAAGGAGAAGGGAAAGAACAATGAGTCAATACCCAGGTGTGTTAAACAGGAGGGAAGAAACAGATGATATAATTGATGATCCATTTACTTTGGCAGAAATGGTGAGAGCAATAAAGAGATTGAGACCAACCTCCCCAGGGAAAGATCTAATATGCTATGTTATGCTAAAAAATCTAGAAGAAGGAGCACTCTTGAAGTTACTGCATTTTTACAACAGAGTGTGGGAGGAGGGAAGATTGCCAAGTACATGGAAAGAAGCAGTAGTAATTCCAATAAGGAAACCTGGCAAGGATCCGTCAAAACCCACTAGCTACAGGCCAATAGCACTAACATCAAATATATGTAAGGTAATGGAATCGATGATAACAGACATGATGATCTTGAGAAGAGTGGAATGCTGGCAAGTTATCAGAGTGGTTTTAGGAAGGGAAGGAATTCCATGGACTCAGTGATAAGGTTAGAGACTGAAATAAGAAAGGCCCAGGCAAATATAGAATCAGTAGTTGCAGTGTTTTTTGACATTTAAAAAGCCTATGATATGATGTGGAAGGAAGGGTTATTAATTAAACTGCACAAGATGGGGGTTGGGGGGAGAGTTTTTAATTGGATTAAAGATTTTTTGTTTGGTAGAAAAATTCAAATTCAGATTGGATCAGAATTATCAAAACAGTACATAGTGGGAAATGGCACACCTCAGGGTAGTGTGATTAGCCCGTTACTTTTCATCATTATGATCAATGATGTCTTCACAAAGGTACCAGTGGATATAGGTAGGTCACTGTTTGCGGATGATGGGGCCTTGTGGAAAAGAGGCAGGAACACGGAGCATATAATCAGGAAACTACAAGGAGCAATTGATGAAGTGGTAGAGTGGGGTTATGATTGGGGATGTAGATTTTCAGTGGAAAAAACTCAAACTGTATTTTTCACTAGGAAAAGAATTGAGGTAGGGAAGAAGTTAAGGATGTATGGGATTGAATTAGAAAGGGTTGGATCATTTAATTTTCTGGGAGTTATATTTGATTCACGATTAACATGGGCAGACCATATCAGGAAAGTTGAGGAGAAATGTAAAAAAGTAATAAGCGTGATGAGATGTTTGACTGGTGGGGAATGGGGAGCAAGTTGTTCAGCATTAAAGAGAATGTATGTGGCTTTAGTAAGATCTGTGTTGGATTATGGAAGTGTAGCATATGGATCAGCAGCTAGGTCTCTTATAAGGAAATTGGATGTGATTCAGGCTCAGGTTTTGAGAGTGTGCAGTGCAGCTTTTAAAACATCACCTGTATCAGCCCTGCAGATAGAAATGGGAACAATGCCTTTGGAATTAAGAAGGATGCAATTGATGGCAAACTACTGGGTTAATTTGCAGGGACACAATGATTCTCACCCAGCTAAAGGAGTGTTGCAGGAGTCCTGGGAAAATGGGAGGTTTCAGAGGGAAAACTTTAGTCGGGTGAGGAATGATATTGCTAGATCATGTGGAGTGTTTGATCTAAGGATAAGTCCTTCAGTAGTTTATCCGGTTGTAGCTCCATGGAAGCTGGTGTGGCCTGACGTAGACTGGCAATTGTTAGAGGTAAAAAGGAAAGGAAAGTATAAAACTGATTTGGTAAGTGCATTTAACTGTTATGTGATGGAAAAGTATAGTGATTATACTCAGGTCTATACAGATGGAGCTAAGGAACCTGAGACAGGGGTGACAGGGTTTGGGGTGGCTATACCAGCAAAAGCAATTGCAATCAGCAGAAGAACATCTGATAAGTTAGCGGTGTATACAGTGGAGATGATGGCAGTGTTGGTTGCGTTGCGTTGGGTGGAGAAAACTAAACCAGTCAAAGCGTTGATATGCTCAGATTCATCTTCAGTACTGGCAAGTTTAAGGTCTTCTCACTCAAACAGCCGGCAAGATGTACTTCATGAAGCCCCTCAGTCAGTCACAAGAGTTGCAAATCAGGGAGGTCAGGTTAAATTTCTATGGGTTCCAGCTCATGTAGGGGTGAAGGGCAATGAAAGGGTGGATGAGTTGGCAAAGAGGGCAATAAAGAAAGAAAATATAGAAATGCACATTAGTATCAGTAAAGCAGAGGTTAAGTGTGTGATCTGGGGAAAAAAACTAACCAAATGTGGCAAGAAAGATGGGACAGGGAGGGGAAAGGGAGGCATTTATATCAAATACAAAAAAGTGTTTCAGGTACTAGGGTAGGAAGTAGATACAGAAGAGAGGAAATTGTGTGGACTAGGTTAAGGCTGGGGCACTGTGCACTAAACCAAACATTGAAATTGATAGGGAAACACCAGACAGGATTGTGTGCGGAATGTCAGGAAGAGGAGTCCGTAGAACTTGTAGTTCTGAGTTGCAGGAAGTATGGGATACAGAGAGAGAGAGAGATGATGAGAATTAATCTAAGGGAATTGGGGGTGCAGAATTCACATGAAAAGGGTTGCTGGGCATGGGTGAGAGAACACAGGTCAGGGTATTTTTAGCTTTCTTAAGGGGTACATGGGTTTTTTATAGGATATGATGGATAAAGAGAAATTGGGTCCGAGGATAGGGAGGATAAAGTGTAGGTTAGGGTATGTGTATGTGTGCGATTGGGTGAAGGGATTTAGAACGTGAGTCCATCGCATGCTCCGGAGCAGAAGGTGGCCATAATGCACCATTAAGCCGGGTGCCAACTGCTGTAAAACAAGATGGAGAGAGAGATAGAGCCTCTGGCTGCTGGATTGTTCCTGTCCAAACCCACAGTCTGTATCCTTTCCCTTCACCCTCCTTTTCCTCCTGGAGCCTTGCCCCACCTGTAACCCTTGCCTTCACTGCAGTCAAGTTCAACCACAAGAGCAAGATAAGGAACTGTCTTTAATTGTTTGGAATTGTCTCTGTGTCCATGCCTTCACTGGGTAGGTCCAGCCATTTGCCACTACCTAGTATTGGGAACAGTCTGTGTCCACACCTTCGCTAGGTAGGTCCGGCCGTCTGCTGCTACCTTGTGTTCCTACTCTGCATTCTGTGTAATGAGTCCCAGCCCTACGTCCTGTTTCCAAGGAGGGGTCCTGGCTGTGTGTTCCATGTTCCTGTCTCTCCCTCGACCAAGGCTCTGCGTTCCTGTCTCTCCGTCAACCAACTCAAGGCTTCGGAGCCTCGTCCAGTCCTAGCCACATCCAAGAACCTTGTCCTGTCATGTGGATCACATGGATTTGTAGAGAATTTATTCAGGAATTCAAATAAGTAATCACGTTTTGTATATATTCTGTATTAACATCAGTACAGCAGAAAATGTAACCCCCCCCCCCAAAAAAAGGTTAAAAAACCTCATTTGGGGAGGTTTCTGGAGTTTTATTAATGTAATGATATTTTCCATATTGTTGTATCAAGTCAAAACAATCTTAAGCTTTTGTCATAGCATATAGAATTACAGAACAATAATTCAAATGTGGGGTTCCACCTAGGCCCCATATGGTTGTAAAATGAATATATTTAATCAAAGACTGCTTTCCATACTTTCATAACTTATTGATAATCAAAATAATTTTCCAAGTCTTCCATGCCACCCACATCTTCATCTGAACTTTCCACACTCTCTGAGGTGAATGCCTGGTTCTGACAGTCTGCCGGCCTACACATGTCAGTACCTGAGGCCATTTGCAACACACATACATCTTGGGAATGAACATTTTTTTGGACAGTTACAGGCCAGTAGATCCAAGACGACATCGGGTGTTGGCTGGCCTTCCATCCAGTGCACCACCAACTGTTCAGCTTCCTCTTCTCTCTCCATCTTCCATCCTCTGCCAACAGTGCTTGGCACTTGTGGGTCCTCCAAACATCTTCTCCGTATACCAGCCTGGTCATTGGCTCGCTGTGCATGTTTTGTTAAGCAGTCCTTGTATGGTAGGAGTTTATGACTTTCGATTTCACCTTTTTTGGCACATAAAAAGTGATACCTGAGCTCATTGATCTTGGTGGTCGATGCTTTTGGGGCATACAGGAGACATGTAAATGCCTCCAGTTTGTCCATCAGTTCTGGGGAGAGTCCCATTCCTGACCCAATGTGTCCTGAGTTTCCCTGTTGCTGGTCAGAAGTTTTAGGGCACTTCTCTTCCCTTTGCCTGAAAAAGCATTTACAGTGTCACATCCTGTATATGCGTGCAACCCGATGAGAGCCCTACAGACCTCTGTGCCAACAGTGGCAGCAACTTTCCTGATGTCTACAAGCCTTGTATGGGTTCTAGTGCCAAACCTTTGGAACAATGAGGCCTCAATCTTGTCACAAAATGCTAAAGACATGATAAAGACATCTGTCTTCTGAGCCGATCTCTACAGATTGATATCCTTCTCTTGTGACATGGCCAGCATGGAGAAGTAGATGGTCATCTGCTTCTTCTTGTTGACACTGAAGAGCTGACACCTCCTCACTGTCTTGAGATGTAATTCTGTAACATTTGTCATTCACAGTTGCACACAGAATCTTCTCCTGTAGCTCTGCTCTATACTCCACCTTCCTCCATTCATGAGACTATCTTTGTTACTGACTTTGGTCAGGAAGCTCCTCCACTACCTCACCATCTCCTCACAGCCTGTGATACCTTGCAACTCATGACTAGTCTCTTCACCCCGTAGAGATCTTTCACTATTCTTGATAGAGTTCTTGTATGTATCGAACACATCTATACTGCTACTCTGACTGCCTTCCCTCAGACCTATGTCCAGAATTGTTGTGGCATCATCTCTGAAAGTAACTTGATCACCTTCCACTCTTTGGACCAAGTTCATTGCATCAACTTCATCAGCAATGGCTTTCCTTTTCAGAGTCTCTCTCTTCATGGTGAAGAGGCTTTGGCATTTTTGGTGATAGTAGATTCTTGGGACTTCTTTTTCTCCAAGTTCTTTAGCAAAGTCTAAAACAGGGGCATAGTTTCTCTCTTTGGCTGCTTCAAGTAAAGTTTTCCAGGATTCATAGTCTTGAGGACTAACTAAATGGTCATCATCTTCCTTTGATGTTTTCTGGTATAGGATACACTGCTTCTTAATAGATTTTTTGTGCTTAGGGCTCTCCATTCTGAAGCAAAGTGATTCAGCTACTCCAGATATAAATCTACTTACACTTCTCTCTCCTCTATTGCGAGGACAATCCCACTGCCACAGTACCTGAAACAGAAAAAAAAATCACATTACCATTGCTGGTGAAAAAAGCACCTGCTGCCAAAATGATATAAATGTATGTATAAATGGAGACGTACAAGATATAAATGTGAAACAGAACATGAAAACAGAAGTACATCTTATATAATGTATAGTCACTGTTGTCACTGCCAGTAAAAGATGACATTTGTAAAGATGCTAATTTTAACAACTTATCTGGAAAACATACAGTCTGAGCCATATTCCCACCAATTTCAAAGACAAAGCATCAGTAATAAGAGAGTACCATCAGTTTGAAGTAGAATGCTTTATTCTGTGCTATGTATGGTTTTGAAAAGTGTGTTTTGGCATGGGGTAATAAATCGAGTGATAACACACAGGAAGCTCTCACCGCTGCGATGCTATCACAAATTTTCTCGCACTAGGGGTGTATACCTTGCCAAAAATCACTATAAGAATTCTTCCCCCCAGATGGTACTGGTGGCCCAAATTTGGGGACCTGGCTCACGGACTATTTGATTGTTGGCCATGAGCTGGTGTTGCTGTTTTGGGAAAGGCCCCCATCTCCTTTTCCATTGAGTCTTGATGAGGTCAGACCATTCAGTGTTTCATTGACTATCTACCATTGCCATTTGGTCCAATTGCCTCTGTGGTTATCTGATCTATCAGATGTGTTGTGGTCCCTGTTGTCTCCACTGGGAGGCCAGCAGTGAGCACTTTGTTTGCCCCAGTCTTCTCTGAATCTGTTCTCTTGCCTCTTCACTGCTGAGAGATGAAGGTATCAACGTCATTTATTGTGCCGTGAGAAATTCATTTCACCGATGCATTATACTTTCTTTTTAAGCTAGTGGAAAGCAAGCTTGGAAAGCCCAGATCTCCTGGGGATAAGATACGGGAAAGTCAGGATCAGCATGCGGTTGAGGTGAAGGCTGTGGCACTCAGGTTTGGGAAGATGGAGCTGGGGAAAGTACAAATCAGTGGGATTGGTATGGTGACTGACACATGGCTGTGGGGAATTGGATTACTCCTCTTGGGAGAGAGTGGGTTCTGAGTTCTAGGTAAGCAAGTACAAGTGAGTGAGTTGAGGATCCAGAACAGCAACCACCAGAGTGACTTAATAGAAGCAACCTCTGCCTCCTTCCTGCTAGTCTCACTTGCCCAATACCCTCCCCTTCATGCACCCATCCTAGTGCTTCCTAAATGATACCATTGTACCTGCCTCAACCACTTCCTCTGGCAGCTCGTTCCATACACTCATCGCCCTCTGTATGAAAATGCAGTTCCTCAGGCCACATTTAAATCTTTATCGCATTAAACCTATGCCCCAAATTTTAACCTCAACTACTGTGGGGTGTGTTACTGGCCACCTTATCTCTGCCTCTCCTAACTTTAAACTCTTCTCTAAGGTTGCACCTCATTTTCATGGATTAAAGACCTAGGCTTGCCAAATTTCCCCTCTCGATCTGGCAGCCTCTTCTTAAAACATCCTTGCATCCTTTCCATATTAAACACGTCTTTATTCTAATAGGGTAACTAAAACCGTACACAGTACTCCAAGCATGGCCTCACCAACAACTTATACAACTCTAGCAAAGCATCCCAATTTCTTTACTTAGTGCGCTGACTGATGAACAACAACATGACTAGCTGAGAAGCCACTTTCAATGAACTCAACACCTGTTCTCCTCAGACCCTCGGTTCCATTACACTCCCTCGTGCCCTACCATTCCTATGTCCTATGCTGATTTGACATTCCAGAATGCTTTACCTTACACTTACCTGTATTGAAGTCCGTTTGCCACATTTTGGCCCAGTTCCCTAACTGATCAAGATCCTTATCTCCATTACGGGCATTAGCCTCTCCACCGTCAAGGACATCTTCAAAAGACAGTGTGGCAAGGCTGCCTCTGTCATTAATAACTCTTTGTCACAATGTGGGGGCAAGGCTGCTGGGGGGAGGACCCAAACGCAGGACACAATACACTGTTTTGTGGGGTTAACTAAACAGAGTTTATTACCAGTTACAAGAAGAGCCGTGATGCAAGGATAGAACAGAGAGAAATCAAGGAGAGCAAAGTGGAAACGGGAATAGGCGTAATGGACAAGGACTCAGGCTCTGGCCTAGGACTTGGAGCTTGGGGATCGGAGCCAGGACTTGGAACATGGACATCGGAACCTGGACTCGGAACACAGACGTGACGGAGTCAGGAATCTTCTTGACCCAGGGTCAGAACCCTTCTAGGATACAGGGCTGGGACCCCTTTTAGACACAGGACAGGGATATGGAGACCACACAATGATAGATGGTACTATAACTGGGCACAAGTTTGCTCCAAGCAGCGGTGAGCTCCTGACTCACCCTGGCGGGTTACCCTTGCCGGACCCACTCCGGCGAGGGAAGGCAGCTTGCTGGCACTTGCTTCGGGAGGAGACTTGGCTTGCTCCGGCAAGAAACTCAGTTGGCTCCGGCTAGATGACTTGGGCTCGCACTGGCTTCGGTGACTTCATTAACGCTCTCGCCCTGAACGGCTGAAGCCAAAGACTTATGAACTGTCGGTTTGGTCGAGAGTAAATTGCCTTTCATCACCAAGCCCGAGGGACATGGGAAAACAGGGAATTAAAGGGAAACAAGGAGTCAATGGTCCAGATGGTAACACAAACAAGGTAAATTTAAAGGGAACCCAATCCGGACTGTGACAGTACTCGCCCCCCAAATTGGAGCCTCCAGGCGACCAACATATTTGCCCGTATTATCAATGACCCGGGTGGATGGAGGGGGTTTTGGTCAGCGGGCAAAACAGAAGAACAACACCTTGACCTTCTATAACCGATGTTGTATTTACCCCATTCCTCCTAAACTGATAACTGGGACTTGTTGAATTTCTAAGTTGCACTCTGTGCGGGGTTCTGGCTAACGAGAGTTTGAAAAAACAGTACTTGTGTCTGATGGGTCCACGTTTGGCAAGAGTATTCTGTCACAATGTGGGGTCAAGGGTGCTGGGGGAGGACCCAAACGCAGGACACAATACACGGTTTTGTGGGGTTAACAAAACAGAGTTTATTACCAGTTACAAGGACAGCCGTGATGCAAGGATAGAACAGAGAGAAATCAAGGAGAGCAAAGTGGAAACGGGAATAGGCATAAAGGACAAGGACTCAGGCTCTGGGCTAGGACTTGGAGTTCGGGGATTGAAGCCAGGATTCGGTGCTCGAGGATTGGAGCCAGGACTCAGAACACGGACCTTGGAGCCAGGACTCAGAACACGGACCTCGGAGCCAGGACTTGATACTGAAACCTCGGAGCCGGGACTTGATACTGAAACCTCGGAGCCAGGACTTGATGCTGAAACCTCAGAGCCGGGACTTGATACTGAAACCTCAGAGCCGGGACGTGATACTGGAACCTCGGAGCCGGGACCTGATACTGGAACCTCGGAGCCAGGACCTGATACTGGAACCTCAGAGCCAGGACCTGATACTGGAACCTCGGAGCCGGGACTTGATACTGAAACCCTGGAGCCGGGACTTGATACTGAAAACTCGGAGCCGGGACTTGATACTGAAACCCTGGAGCCGGGACTTGATACTGAAAACTCGGAGCCGGGACTTGATACTGAAAACTCGGAGCCGGGACTTGATACTGAAAACTCGGAGCCGGGACTTGATACTGAAAACTCGGAGCTGGGACCTGATACTGGAACCTCAGAGCCGGGACTTGATACTGGAACCCCGGAGCCGGGACCTGATACTGGAACCTCGGAGCCGGGACTTGATACTGGAACCCCGGAGCCGGGACCTGATACTGGAACCTCGGAGCCGGGACTTGATACTGGAACCCCAGAGCCGGGACTTGATACTGAAAACTCGGAGCCAGGACTTGATACTGGAACCTTGGAACCGGGACTTGATACTGGAACCTCAGAGCCAGGACCTGATACTGGAACCTCGGAGCCGGGACTTGATACTGGAACCTCGGAGCCGGGACTTGATACTGGAACCTCGGAGCCGGGACTTGATACTAGAACCCCGGAGCCGGGACTTGATACTGAAAACTCGGAGCCAGGACTTGATACTGGAACCTCGGAGCCGGGACTTGATACTGGAACCCCGGAGCCGGGACTTGATACTGAAAACTCGGAGCCAGGACTTGATACTGGAACCTCGGAGCCGGGACCTGATACTGAAACCTCGGAGCCGGGACCTGATACTGGAACCTCGGAGCCAGGACCTGATACTGGAACCTCGGAGCCAGGACTTGATACTGGAACCTCGGAGCCAGGACTTGATACTGAAAACTCGGAGCCGGGACGATACTGGAACCTCGGAGCCAGAACCTGATACTGGAACCCCGGAGCCGGGACTTGATACTGGAACCTCGGAGCCAGGACAATGCTGAAACCTCAGAGCCGGGACTTGATACTGGAACCCCGGAGCCAGGACCTGATACTGGAACCCCGGAGCCGGGACTTGATACTGGAACCTCGGAGCCGGGACTTGATACTGGAACCTCGGAGCCGGGACTTGATACTGAAACCCCGGAGCCGGGACGTGATACTGAAAACTCGGAGCCGGGACTTGATACTGGAACCTCGGAGCCGGGACTTGATACTGAAACCCCGGAGCCGGGACTTGATACTGGAACCTCGGAGCCGGGACTTGATACTGGAACCTCGGAGCCGGGACTTGATACTGGAACCTTGGAGCCGGGACTTGATACTGAAAACTCGGAGCCAGGACTTGATACTGGAACCTCGGAGCCGGGACCTGATACTGGAACCCCGGAGCCGGGACCTGATACTGGAACCCCGGAGCCGGGACCTGATACTGGAACCCCGGAGCCAGGACCTGATACTGGAACCTCGGAGCCAGGACCTGATACTGAAACCTCGGAGCCGGGACTTGATACTGGAACCTCAGAGCCGGGACTTGATACTGGAACCTCAGAGCCGGGACTTGATACTGGAACCCCGGAGCCAGGACTTGATACTGGAACCTCAGAGCCGGGACTTGATACTGGAACCTCGGAGCCGGGACTTGATACTGGAAACCCGGAGCCGGGACTTGATACTGGAACCCCGGAGCCAGGACTTGATACTGGAACCTCAGAGCCGGGACTTGATACTGGAACCTCGGAGCCGGGACTTGATACTGGAACCCCGGAGCCGGGACTTGATACTGGAACCTCAGAGCCGGGACTTGATACTGGAACCTCAGAGCCGGGACTTGATACTGGAACCCCGGAGCCGGGACTTGATACTGGAACCTCAGAGCCGGGACTTGATACTGGAACCCCGGAGCCGGGACTTGATACTGGAACCTCAGAGCCGGGACTTGATACTGGAACCTCAGAGCCGGGACTTGATACTGGAACCTATGAGCCGGGACTTGATACTGGAACCCCGGAGCCGGGACTTGATACTAGAACCTCGGAGCCGGGACTTGATACTAGAACCCCGGAGCCGGGACTTGATACTGAAAACTCGGAGCCAGGACTTGATACTGGAACCTCGGAGCCGGGACTTGATACTGGAACCCCGGAGCCGGGACTTGATACTGGAACCCCGGAGCCGGGACTTGATACTGGAACCCCGGAGCCGGGACTTGATACTGGAACCCCAGAGCCAGGACTTGATACTGAAAACTCGGAGCCAGGACTTGATACTGGAACCTCGGAGCTGGGACCTGATACTGGAACCTCGGAGCCGGGACTTGATACTGGAACCTTGGAGCTGGGACCTGATACTGGAACCTCGGAGCCGGGACTTGATACTGAAAACTCGGAGCCAGGACTTGATACTGGAACCTTGGAGCTGGGCCTGATACTGGAACCTTGGAGCCGGGACTTGATACTGAAAACTCGGAGCCGGGACTTGATACTGGAACCTTGGAGCTGGGACCTGATACTGGAACCTTGGAGCTGGGACTTGATACTGGAACCTTGGAGCCAGGACCTGATACTGGAACCTCAGAGCCGGGACTTGATACTGGAACCTCGGAGCCGGGACTTGATACTCAAACACAGGACATAGAACACTGAACTGAGACTCCTCCTTAGACACAGGGCATGGAGCCGGGACACTTCTTATTCACGGGACAGACTCAGACACAGGACATAAAACACTGAGCCGGGAATCCTCCTTGACACATGACAGAGTCGGGACTCTTCTTGACACAGGGTCAGGACCCTTCTAGGATACAGGGCCGCGACCCCTTTTAAACACAGGACGGGGATACGGAGACAACACAACGATAGACGGTGCTATAACCGGGCACAGGTTTGCTCCAAGAAGCAATGAGCTCCTGACCCACCCTGGCGGGTTAACCTTGCCGGACCCACTCTGGTGAGGGAAGGTGGCTTGCTGGCACTTGCTTCAGGAGGAAACTTATCTTCCAGATAAGTAGATAAGCAATTTTCTACCAATTGAAGTGGAACATTGAGATCAGGTCCAATGTCCAGAACCAGCTGATGCCCCTACCTCAGAACACAATGGGAATATTGACACTGCCTAAAAGAAAGAACTGGGTCCAACTTTCAGTGAATTATAATGCAATTAGAGCTAAGCACAACAACGAAACTCATTGCCTCACTTTTGGTTCTTTAGCAGATCACCTTTGTTGACCATCATCCTGCTATACCAAGAGAAACCATTGTTTCTTCTCACAAACAAGAGAAAATCTGCAGATGCTGGAAATCCGAGCCACGCCCACAAAATGCTGGAGCAACTCAGAGGGCCAGGCAACATCTATGGAAAAAAGTAAACAGTCATCATCTCGGGCCGAGACCCTTCATGAGAACTGTTTGCTCTTTTCCATAATGCTACCTGGCCTGCCGAGTTCCTCCAGCTTTTTGTGAGTTGTTCCTTCTATTCTGTCTGGGTGTATAATGATAATATAGACATCTGCCTTAGGTAACAATTGACCTGCAGCATTCATACCACAAAAATTCCACACATTAACAATCTCCAGTGAGAAAGTCCAGTCACCAACCCTTGACATTCATTGGTAAAGCCACTACTGAGTTCGCCACTGTCAATCACCTCAAGGTCACAGCGATCAGGAAGTCTCCAGGAGCAGCTGTGAAAATACTGTGTCCTAGTCAGGCAGTGGGACAGTTATCACAATGGACAGAGACACACTGAGCCAAATCCTAGACAGATGACAGGTAGGATTGATCCGTTATTATACAGACAGGGAACGTGGTGCTGATTGCAGATGCCTGAGCTATGTCCAGACAGAAGCTGAGGACTAGTTCTCTTAACTTGCACTGAGCTTCACTGTACGAGTGTGATGATAGTGATCACCACGGAGGCAAGCTATCTCATCTGAACCCCACTCACCGGCCTTCCCCCCGCAGCCTTGATGTCCTGATTAATCAAGACCCTCTGCCTTAAATGTATACCCAATCACTTGGCCTGCAGAGCCGTCTTTAGCAATGAATTCCAGATTCACCACCCTCTGGTGACAGAAATTCCTCATTTTAAATAGAAGCCCTCAATTCTGAAACTGTGCCCTCTGGTCTTAGACTCCCTTACCTTAAGAATCATCTTCTTAACATCCATTTTATTCCAGACCTTTCAATATCCCATAGGTTTCAATGAGATTTCCCCCCCCCCCCCCACCCCTCACTCTTCTAACCTTCTGCAAGTACAGGCACAGATTTATCATACGGTCCACATATGTTAACCCTTTCAATCCTGGGATCATTCTCATGAACCTCCTTTGGACTTTCTCCAATGCCAGAACATCTTTTATGTAAGAGGCCCAAAGCTGCTTAAAAACTCCTAAGTGTGGTCTGACCAATGCCTTATAATGCCTCAGCATTACATCCTTGCTTTTGTATTCTAGTCATCTTGAAATGAATTCAAACACTGCATTTGCCTTCCTTACAACTGTTGGAATCCTGCTTGAGGACTCCCAAGTCCCTCTGCACTTCTGATTTTTGAACTTTCTCCCCCATTTAGAAAATAGTCCACAAATTTATTCCTTCTGCTAAAGTGCATGAGCATGAATTTCTCTACATTATATTTCATTTGCCACTTCTTTGCCCATTCCCCAAATATGTCCTAAGACCTTCTACAGATACCCTGCTTCCTCAATACTACCTGTCCTTCCACTCATCTTCATATCATCTGCAAACTTGGCCACAAAACCATTAATTCCTTCATCCAAATCATTGACGTGAAAAGAAGCGGTCCCAACACTGAACACTGTAACACACCACTAGTCACCGGCAGCCAACCAGAAAAGACTCCCTTTATTCCACTCTTTGCCTCCTGCCAGTCAGCTTGATCTTCACAGTGGGAAAAGGCCATTCACCTGCTCTGAGATTCACTCAGTCATCCAGTCTGAAGATGCATCGGAAGTTTACGCCACAGAGCAACTGTTTACCTGACCTGACTGTGGGAGCGGATTCTTTCTGTTGTCCAACCTGAAGACACATCAGAAAATTCACGCCTGGGAGAGACCATTCACCTGCTCCATGTGTAGAATGGGGTTCCCACTTTGGGGGGGTTTGATGTTTTTCCTCAAACAGGTTACATGCTTTCCTTTGTTTTGTGGCTGTCTGGAAGGTGAATCTCAGGGTTATATACAGCATACCTACTTGAATAATAAATGTACTTTGACTCTTTTAAAACAGTGCTTCAGTAATATATTTCACAGTATTTTCAAACAATTGAAAGTTTATCAGAAAATATAATTCATGTAAGAGACATCTGAACAGAAACAGACCCATGTTCAAAAACACAAAATATTCTGCAGTTGAGTATAATTCTCAAGATCAAAGTCATTTTCTGACTTGGTATTTAAATATAAACAGCGTTTTAAATCACTGCTTCTGCAGGGTGATTTAATAGATATGATTTTATTTCAAACAATTGATAATTTATCAGAAAATCTAACTCACATTGACTGTGTCAAAGCAGTATGCATTCTTGAACAAATATCTGTGTAAGTGGCTGTTCTTTAGACAGCAGGATAAAGAATGAGGAAGACAGGCAGTAGAGCAGATTCCTATGATTGCCCTTCCCTTTATGCTACCTGAGACAGTACAGGCCAGACCAGCGACCACGTGGTCTCATACCCTCACAGAAGAGGAGGATGACCAGGAATGTGTGAGGAGTTGTACAGTGGGCCCCTCAGGGATGACAGAGACCAGGAAGTTCTCCATCAAGGAACTTGCTGTATTTAGGGTAAGGTACAGGCCAAAGCCAAGAAAACTGGCCATGTTGCTGTTGAGCATCTGGAACCTGGGAGGAGAGTGGAGTGGATGCCGGAGTGATTTTATATCATAGATAGATGAGTACCATTGGGGTGGGGCTGTCATCACATTGCACGATAAAGACTGTACTGCCTGCTTCCAAGAGGGTAATACATAATCGTGACATCAAGTGGCAACAACAGTCAATCCTTGAGTGGGATTAAAAGTACCAGGAGGAATGGAGCAAAGTGCCTAAAAATTTGGTAATAGTTTAAGAGCAAGTTATTTTCTGAAATGGGTTAAAGTATGAATTGCTTGTGTTTTAAATGTTATGTGAGGTGTGGCCACATGTGGCTGTATTTGAATTAGTAAGCATTAAGGTTCTCATGTTTGCTCAGTCAATATTGGAAGTTTGAATTAATCCCCTGCCTCAGCAGAAAATATTTCACTTGGTGAAGTGAATTTTCAGGAGCTTTTATCTTTTAAGAGGGCAGTGCCTTTAAGTGGCTGAGTGAATGTGTCGGGGCCGCCTCCTATAAGACTTTACTTTGTTCTTTGAAAAGTATGTTAAAGTTTTGCAATTAATTGTTTGTTCTAAGTTTTGCAGTTACTTGCGAAGGGTCTTATCTTTGGTAAGTACTTGCAATCCACAATTCTCCATAACAAAGCTATTTACCAGTCTTTGGCCCGCTTATGCAGCTGATCAAGATCCTCCTGTAACTTTCGATAACATTCTTCACTGCGTCCAAAACCACTTATTTTAGATTCATCCACAAACTTACTATGCATTTTACCTTCACACATGAACCATTTATATCAATAATGAACAAAAAGTCACAATTCCAGTGCCAGTAATGACTTTGAGCCATCACTCTACTTCCTACATTGATGCAGAGATTGAAAGTATATTTATTATCAAAGAATGTATAAATTATGCAACCTGGAGATTTGTCTACTTAGAGGCAGCTGCAAAGTACAAAACGTGAAAGAATGCAAAAAAAGACCAACCCCCCCACCCCCCCCCCATGCATGAAGAGTAAAATACACATTAGAAGCAAGCAACAACAACAGCATTCTGAACCAAACTGAGCTGATTATGAATCTAGTTAGCAATCTCTCCCTGGGTACATGGGATCTAACCTTCCACATTAGCCTGCCATGGGGGACCTTGCTGAAATCCAAATAGAATTATCCACGTTAATGATCTTCAAAAGACCCAACAACATCTCCTTCTTCATCTCAAAATTCCCAATTTCAGCATCTTCCATGTCCTTGGTGAACACGTGCAAAGAGCTCATTTAGTACTTCGTTGACATCCTTGCACTCCAAGGATAAATGCATAAAATGATAAAGTGTGCAAAGGGTTAACATGGTCGGGTAAACAAATCATCCTGTTTTTCTGCAAGAAATGCTGATGATCAGCAGATGCTATTCAATGCTGAGCCATATTTCTTCTTGCAGTTAGACAGTCAGTGCTTCATGGTCCTTGTCACTTTGTGCAGTCATGCACATAGATAAGACCGGCTCTAGCCTAGCCTGTGTAAGTGAGCAACTATATCTATCCTGCAAGAGGAACTGCCAGTTAGTTGGTGGACCAAGCAGGAACAGTCACTGAGTGCCCGGAGGCATTGAATAAAGGGTTTATACTTATACAGTCTCTGAGTGAGTTTATCCGGATTTGACTTCCACAAAAATGCCTTGGGATTCTTATTTCAAGCCTATTTTTGTCTTTCTAATTCCTTGCTTGTGTTCTCCATTTTCCTTATATTCTTCCAATGTCCATCCTAAACCTTATATGCTTCCTTCACTATTTTGACTAAATTTACGATTGCTCTCATGTTTCCTTTACCTTACTACCTTTGTCTGTCCTGAACCCATGTCAAATGTTTTATTTTTAAATAATTCCACATGTCAGATGTGGAGTTACCCAATAACAACTCTTCTTAATTCACTCTTCCAAGGGACTACCTAATAATTTGCAGGACTGTGATACAATACTCTTCCAATCACAATCCATTAACAACTTTTGCAAACTTTAAAAGATTGTGATCACTGTTTCCAATATACTCTCCCAGTGAAACCTGGCCAGGCTCATTTCCCAGTACAACAATCAATGTGGCCTCTCCTCCCGTTGGATGATTCACATACTATTTGGAGAAACCTTTTTGGATGTACCTAACAAATACTTCCCCATCTCTGCTGCTAACACTAAGGAAGACTCAGTCAATATGAGGATGTTAAAAATCACCTGCTTCAACAATCTTGTTCCATTTAGATTTTTTCATAATCTACCTATGTTATCAGTTCCCCTCTCTCCCAGTGGTTATCCACTCTTTAAGAAAGGGGGAAGGCAGCAGAAAGGAAATTATAGACCAGTCCGCCTGACCTCAGTGGTTGGTAAGATGTTGGAGTCAATTGTTAAGGATTAAGCTATGGAGTACTTGGTATCACAGGACAAGATGGGACAAAATCAGCATGGTTTCCATAAGGGAACATCTTGTCCGATGAAACTGTTGGAATTCAATTCTTTGAGGAGATTACTTTGAGGATAGGTAAAGTGAATGCAGTGGATGTTGTATGTTTAGACTTTCTGAAGGCCTTTGATAAGGTGCCACACATGAGGCTGCTTACCAAATTCAAAGCCTATGGTATTGCAGGAAAGTTACTGGCATGGTTAGTGCACTGGCTGATTTGTAGGAGGCAGTGAGTGGGAATAAAAGTGTCCTTTTCTGTTTGGCTGCCAGTGGTGTTCCACAGGGGGTCAGTGTTGGGGCCGCTTCTTTTTATGCTGTATATCAATGATATAGATGATAGAATAGATGGTTTTGTTGCCAAGTTTGCAGATGATACAAAGATTGGTGTAGTTTTGAGAAGACAGGTAGGCTGCAGAAGGACAGACAGAGTAGGAGAATGGGCATGAATTACAATGTTGGAAAATGCACGGACATGTACTTTGGTTGCAGATATGAAAGTGCAGACTATTTTCTAAATGGTGAGAAAATCCAAAACTCTGAGTTGCTCAGGGACTTTGGAGTCCCCTTGTGCAAAACACTCTAAAGGTTAACTTGCAGGTAGAGTCAGTGAGGAAGGCAAACGCAATCTAGCATTTATTTCAAGAGGTCTAGAATACAGGAGCAGGGATGTGATGCTGAGGGTTTATAAGGCAATGGTAAGGCCTCTCCTTGAATACTGTGAACAGTTTTGGGCTCCTTATCTAAGAAAAGATAAGCTGGCATTGGAGAGGGTTCAGAGGAGGTTCACAAGGATGATTCTGGGAATGAAAGGGTTATCATATGAGGGACATTTGATAGCTCTGGATCTGGACTCGCTGGAATTTAAAAAGGGATCTCATTGATATTTTTCAAATGTTGAAAGGCCTAGACAGAGTGGATATGGAAAGAATGTTTCCCATGGTGAAGGAGTCTAAGACAAGGGGGCACAGCCTCTGGATAGAGGGGCATCCATTTAAAAGAGATGCAGAGAAATTGCTTTAGCCAGAGGTTGGTGAATTTGTGGAATTTATTTCCACAGGCAGCTGTGGGGGCCATGCAGTTGGGTGTATTTAAGGTGGATTGTTAGGTTCTTGATTGGCCACACTATCAAAGGTTTTGGCCAGAAGGTGGAGGAGTGGGGTTGAGGAGGGAAAAAAAAGGATCGTCCATATTTGAATGGCAGAGCAGACCTGACGATGGCCTAATTTTGCTCCTATTTCATATGGCCTTATCACGAGGTTTATAGTATAATCCCATCAGAGTGACTACACATTTCCTATTTTGAGCTCCACCCATATTGTCTCAGTGGATGAGTGTGTCCTGTTTGAGTACAGCTGTGACATCTCCCTGGTGAGTAATGCGACTGTCCATCACATCTGAAACATCGGTATCTGGAACATTGAGCTGTCCCCCTCACAACGATGTCTCTGTAATGCCCACACCATCACAGTCCTGTTGACTGATACAGACACTAAGTTCATTTGCCTCACTTTGAATACTCCTCGAACTAAAATAAACTTCCTTCCACCCATCAGTCCCAACAAGTTCCTAAACCTGTTCCTGACCTAACTGTACATACTATCAATTCTTACATCTACTCATCTGCTGCTTATTTCCCAGCACTTCCCCAATTTCCTCACACTCCAGTGTAAACTCCCCCTACCAAGGAGCAGCTGTTGTGAGGATGTTGGTTCTCCTTCAATTTAGGTGCAACCTGTCCCTCTGGTATTGGTCCTACCTGACTGGGAAGGGAGCTAGCAATATATGTACCTGAAGCCTTCCCTCCTGCACCAGCTCCTTAATCGCATAATCAACTGTACTGTGCTTATTTACTGGTAAGGGTAATGTAGGAGGTCCCTCTACCCGCCCAAGGGATTGGTGGACAAACTGTGCGGAGGGGAGGTTAAGGCAGTCAGGATGTAAGGGGTAAGGCCAACCTTCATTTCATAGGGGAAAAGTTGCAAGCCCTCGCCCTCAAGCTCTCCCCCCCGCCGACCTCACAAAGGAAATTGTCTTGGGACATCTCATACTCTGTGACCTAACAGAGCTCCTGGCCCTGGCAACAATTAGTGAGGTATGGGGCAGAGTGAGCCCAGATAGTGAGAAGCTGTTGTGGAAAAGGTATTACTCGGACACGAAGGGAGATCGCTTTTGAAAGTCTTTATTATAACATGATACGTATCATGGAGAGCTCAACCTCTTAAAGCAGAGTTCTTGAGACTCTGCCTGAGTACACAGACTTTTCTCATTATATAGACATAGTGCATGTTATCAAAAGCTTCCAAGCATGTTTGTGAAATCCAGCAAGCAAGCAGATAATTCCTTTGCTCAATAATCATGTCTTAACACAGTACAGAAAAAAGGTGTAATTAGGTTACTATTTCTTTATCTATTCGAAGGCTACTTCTGCCTGCAGCCTTGAAGGGAGAACAATTACACAGTTCAACTAAAGAAGAAACAGAACATCACGTGATTATGCTTTGATTACTCCTTCTCAAGGTAGTTAGTCACTTACAGCAGAACTGCAGGAGAAGTTTAAGGCTGCTGTGAAAAAAACTTAGTATCTAGCTAGTAACAAAATTTCTTCCACAGAGCCTCTCTCTGTCCATTCCAGAAGTTCAGCCAACCTCAGACATCACTTCGTCCAACAGGGACACAACTCGTCTTCGGGTATTTAATTCCTGTCGGCCAGACGATAGACGGAAGGTGAGAGCCGGACAGACAAGAGGTTGGAAGTTAACGAGGGGAGCGTCAGAGGTCTGTGTGGTCATGGTTCAAGTTTGGAGAGAGAACTACCCTCGGGAGGCTAAAAGTGTGATGTTGTGGGCAACAGCTCTAGCAAAACTGTCCATAATAATGCAATTTAGTAAAAAGAACAATAGTGCAGACTTATCTAAATGGGGAAAAATTCAATCAGAGGTGCAAGGGGACTTAGGAGTCCTTGTGCAAGACTCCCAGAAGGTTAATTCACAGGTTGAATCTGTGGTAAAGAAGGCAATGTTGACATTTATTTCAAGGGGAAAATCAAGAGATAATGCTGAAGCTTTATAAGATACTAGTCAGATTGCACTTGGAGTACTGTCAACAGTTTTGAGCCCCTTATCTCAGAAAAGATGTACTGCCATTGGAAAGAGTCCAGAGGAGGTTCACAATGTTCCTTTCCAGAAATGAAGGGGTTAACATGTGGAGCATTTGGCAGCATTGGGCCTGTACTCACTGGAATTTTGAAGAATGCAAGGAGATCTCAATGAAACCTACCGAATGTTGAAAGGACAAGATGAAGTGGATGTGGAGAGGATGTTTCCTCTGTTGGGGGTATACAGAACTAGAGGGCACAACCTCAAAATTCAGAGATAACTTTTTAGAACAAAAGGAAAAATGATTTTTTTTTAACCAAAGTTGTGAATCTGTGGAATGTTCTGCCATGGACTGCAGTAGAGACCAAGCACATGGGTTTTTTTTGCATCTGCATTTACTCAAGAGATGGACAACGTATCTATAGAAGTGAGGCAAAGTGGTATCAACTTCATGGACCCGAGGTGTTTGCTGGGGCAAATTAGGATGGATAAATCCCCAAGGCAAATTAGGATGGATAAATCCCCAAGGCCTGACAAGGTGATCCTTCAGACCTTGCAAAAGGCAAGTGCAGAAATTGATAGCCTCAGCTGTTTAAAAAAAACTCTAAAAATAAACCAGGAAATTATAAGCCATTATAATTTCCAGATATAGGGAACCATATATACGAGTACGTGGATTTAAGAATAATCAGCATGGCTTCATGCATGGTTGGTCACGTCTAACCAATCATATAGTTTTTTGAGGAATTTACTGTTATATAGCAGCAGCAATAGACCATAGACACATATTTTTAATGTTAAACAACTATATTTTCAATTTAATAGCCAATTAAAAACAATTACTCCCCTAACCAAAAATTAACAGTGCAATGCATCTTAGCCCACAAACTGTGGAGGTCTGGAAACAGTTCTTCCCAAGTCTTACTCAGCCCAAGCTATAGACAATTTAAACAGAGTCCCAGGATGGCAATCCAGAAGGTTCGGAAATTCATGGGAACAGGGTTCATAAAATCCACATTACGATGACACAAGGTGACAGCCACAGAAGATTCCAGAACTTGAGTGGTCGTCACTTAAATACTAGAGCCCACGCAGGGATAACAAGGTGACAGTCACGGAATATTCCTTAACACAAGTGGTCGCCACGTAACACACCCGAATCCATGTACAGGTTTACAAAATATTCCAGAAATCCAAGTATGGATCATACAAAGTGACAGTCACGTATCTAATGGGCACTGTGTGCTGCAAATTATCAATCCCTTAATAATCTTATATGTTTCAATCAGATCCCCTCTCATCCTTCTAAATTCCAGTGCATACAAACCCAGTCGCTCCAATCTTTCAATATATGGCAGTCCTGCCATCCCAGGAATTAACCTTGTGAACCTACGCTGCATTCCCTCAATAGCAAGAATGTCCTTCCTCAAATTTGGAGGCCAAAACTGCACACAATACTCCAGGTGTGGTCTCACCAGGGCCCTGTAAAACTGCAGAAGGACATCTTTGCTTCTATACTCAACTCCCCTTGTTATGAAGGCCAACATGCCATTAGCTTTCTTCACTGCCTGCTGTACCTGCATGCTTATGCTTACTTTCAGTGACTGATGAACAAGGACACCTAAACTTGACACCATTTAGATAGTAACCTTCCTTCCTGTTCTTGCCACCAAAGTGGATAACCTCACATTTATCCACACTAAACTTCATCTGCTATGCCTCTGCCCACTCACCCAACCTGTCCAAGTCACCCTGCATTCTCACAACATCCTCCTCACATTTCACACTGCCATCCAGCTTTGCGTCATCTGCAAATTTGCTGATGTTACTTTTAATCCCTTCATTCAAATCATGAATGTATATTGTAAATAGCTGCTGTCCCAGCACCGAGTCTTGCGGTACCCCACTAGTCACTGCCTGCCATTCTGAAAGGGACCTGTTTAACCCCTACTCTGTTTCCTGACTGCCAACCAATTTTCTATCCATGTCAGTATCCTACCCCCAATACCATGTGCTCTAATTTTGCTCATTAATCTCCTATGTGGGACCTTATCAAAGGCTTTCTGAAAGTCCAGGTACACTACATCCACTGGCTCTCCCCTGTCCATTTTCATAGTTACATCCTGAAAAAAACTGGACAATTTAAACTAATTTGGCAGAGGGATGGGAACAGAGTGATAGGGCTGAGGATGAGGTAGTTAGTTTATAAACAATGGCAGTATGTGTGTGAGATTGCTAGCAAGGAGATGCTGAAGTTAGGGCAAAATTACAGTCAATAGAATGAGTTGTAATGTAAAAGACAGACAAAATCAAAAAGATGATAACAGGACTGGAAGTGTCATATTTGAATGCACAAAGTATACAGAATAAGGTAGATAAACTTGTTGCAAAGTTACAAATTGGCAAGTAGATATAAAACAGCTGAAAAATGAATGAGCAAAGAGGCAGATGGAATATAGTGTCAATTGAATAGTCAATGCACTTTGGTAGAAGAAAGAAAAGTAAAGACCATTTTCTAAATGTGGAGAAAATTCAAAAATCCTAGGCAGAGAGACTTAGGAGTCCTTATGCAGGATTCCCTGAAGGTTGAATTGCAGGTTGAGTTGGTAATGAGAAAGGCAAATGCAATGATAGCATCAATTTCGAGGGGCCTAGAATCTAAAAATATGGATGTAATGCTGTGTCTTTATAAAGCACTGGTAAAGCTTCACTTGGGAGTACTGCAATCAGTTTTGGGCCCTTTCTCTAAAAAAGGATGTGCTGACATTGGAGAGGATTCAAAGGAAGTTTGCAAACATGATTTCAGAATTGAAAGGCTTATCATATGATGAACGTTTGATGGTTCTGGGCTTGTACTCACTGGAATTTAAAAGAATGAGGGGGATTTTATTGAAAACTATCAAATATTGAAATGCCCAGATAGACAGATAGAATGTATGTGGAGGCAAAGCTTCCTATGGGGTAAGGGGGGGGGGGGGGTGGTGGGAAGGGAGGTGGAGTCCAGGACCAGAACGCACAACTTCAGAATACAGTGATGTCCATATAGAATGAAGATTAGGAGAAAAGGTGAATCTTTGGAATTCATTGCCACAGAGGACTGTGGAGGCCAGGTCATTGGGTGTATTTAAGTTGGAGGTTGATATGTTCTTGATTAGTCAGGGTGTGAAAAATTATGTGGAGAAGGCAGGAAAATGGAATTGAGAGGTAAGTGGATCAGCCATGATGAAATGGCAGAGTAGACTCAATCGGCCAAATGGCCTAATTCTGCTCCTATGTCTTATGATCCCCATTGGATAAACATTGATACAATTTAACTATAAAAGCACTCCCTCAATCTCTGCATGTTTATTTTACTGTATTTATTATTAGTATACACTATTTAAGTCTCAGCTCCACACAAGCAAGGAATTTCATTGCATGCTGGAGTAAGTCACAGTAACTAATCTGACTCCAAATTCTTCCAATCCCTCCCCTTCGCCTGAGTTCCCATCCCCAAGCTCCCCACAGCAACATTCTAATATATATTTTAAATATACAGTAGCTTCGCAGACTAACCATTGCAGAGCAGGAAATATTTACCAGGCCTCAAAGTGTGCAACACTTAAATGGTTTATTTTGCGATAGGCTTTTTTTGGTATAGGTTTATTTTGTTATTATGAATATTTAGAATGAAAATTTAAAAATCACACCCTGTTGATTTTGTCTATTAATTGAAAGATATAATGAAATACAGCACAAAGAAAATCTTTTGTTTTGTCTGTCTTTATTACAAATCTATTGTCTATAAACACTGTCCAGATGAAAGATGCATCTTAATCCTCGTTAGATCATAGAAATATTCTTGTTTCTGCTTTTACATTTAAATGAATGCATAAGATTGAATTAATGTTCTCAGTCAGCACTAGAAGCTTGAAATGTTTCAACTATGTCAACAAGAATTGACAGTTCTTCAAATTCTTCATTTCTAGGCACGTAGTTCATCATATCAGTGAATGTGTTAACTGAAACAATCTTAACAGAAATGACATTTGAAATCACAGTATTGCTGCAATATTTTTGAGGCAATACTTTTGTCACAGTTTGCAATAGTGGCTCAAGTACAGCATTCTCTTTTCCAAATTCAAAACTGTTTGCTTTTGCAATGGCAACAGAGTCAGAAAGCTTGCCATTCCCTTAACTCATCGTCAGGAAATCCCTTATCCAAGTGATTACACATATATTGAATGAATCGAATAATAGGCACAGTATCAACATAATTTACAGTATCTGAATTCTCTGGTTAAGATGTTGTTTCAAGTAACCTAACTTCCATTTTTTCCACTACTGGAGTTTCAATTAGGGAGACCAGACATTCCAGCTTTTGAACACTCTGTCCTCCGTCCGGTGCCACCTCGAGCTGGACATTAATTTGTTCTTTTTTGGGTCTGACTAAAAAAAACTTGCATAAATTACCTCAGATATACTTAAAACAGTGGGAACTGAAAGCTCTAACAACCGTTGACATATTTTTATTTTACATAGTTGCCGCCGTCAACACTGCTGATGAGCCACAGTGGAGTTGGTTGACTTTTTTGTTCTTGTTTCCAAGCCCCGAAAGAAATGTCAGAAAGAAAGACTATATGTAACCAGGAATAGGCCAAAGAATATGGATTTATTGCTAAAAGCAGAAAAGATTACTGTCATGTTTTTTTGTACACAATGCTGTTGTGATGTGGAGATTGGCAGTAAGGGAAAAAGTGCAGTTGAACAACACGCTACCACAGGTAAGGATGAACATAAAGTTAACACCTGTACAGCTGGTACATCATCATTGTTATCATTCTTCTCCTCAGCTCAATCAATTCAAGATGACAAAATCTTGGCTGCAGAACTGTGCAAAGTGTATCATGCTGTGAAGCATCATCAGTCATACAGAAGTGCTGACTGTGGAGTAAAAGTTGACAAAGAAATATACAGCGACTCCTTGATAGTGAAAGGTGTAACATCAAAAAACTAAAGGAAAAGCTCTGTGTGAAAATATTCTAGCACCGTGTTCTGTCGAAAAGTACGTGCCTTTTCCGTAGCAACTGATGCTTCAAACAAATGTTTCCCAATACTTCCGAGTTGCTTTCATTTTGAGAAGGCAGTGCAACATGTGTTACTTGACTGTTACAGCGATAACTAACAATGAATCATCAGAGGATTTAACAAATTAGCTACTGGTTAAACTAGAGGCGTCAGGTCTGGATCTGAATAAAGTGCCTGCATACACTGCTGACAATGCAAGTGTAAACTTTGGGAAACACAATTGTGCTTATCAAAAACTGAAAATGGCTCAAAAGAACATTATTGCTGCAAATTGTCTAGCCCGTATTTTGTACAATGCAACAAGATTTGCTACAGGAAAACTGGAAATTGATGTTGAAAATATTGTGCTCAAAGTGTACAACCTTTTCAGCATCTCAGCTAAAAGAACAGCACAGTTAAAGGAATTCTGTGAATTTGTGGATGTTGGTGATTGTAATCTGTTACGGCACGTTGTGACTAGATGGCTCTCTCTTTTGTCATCTATTGACAGAATACTTAAGTGCTGGGAAGTCCAAAACAGTTATTTTCAGAGTCTAGGTGAGGAAGAGTGCCCCAAGGTACTGTGGAAGTGCTTTGGAGATAATTTCAGTATTTAAGCTAATGGCTGAACTGAAAAGCAAACTGAGAAGAGTAAAGGACTGTTCATTTTGGCTTCGCAGTGAACATCAAGCTTAGCCAGCTTGCCCCTGATGTGTCTAAGAAATGTGAAGCAGACTTCATTGTTTTCTATGTAAGAGTCATAAAGGGCAGAAATACAAAAAATAGACATCCATACCTGGCAGTCCACAGTAGGCCTACATAGGCTACTTCCTTTAGTTTGTGAGGTAAGTTAATTTGGTTAGCATGTCTGCTTCAGCAGGAGTACAAATGAATATTCATTTCTTTCAGTTCTTTATTTATACTGTATGAATGCATGTATGTAATATGTAGAATGGTGAATCATTAAATAGGAAAAAGGGCTCTGGCAGGAAATCACTGATTAATGATGAAATAGCTAGGCTTTTGCTGGATTTATATAGGTTAAAAAAGTATCATGTTAGAATTTTTATTTAATAAAATAACTAAAGTGATCTTCTGTTTGCATTTGTTGTTTTTCCAATAGTTTAAATTTTATTAAAAAAATATTTTTTTTGAAATGCACTGTGTATGTACACACACACACACACACACACACACAGAGTAACCTATGACCACATTTGCAATGTCCTCCTTTTTGGAAATTTGGGAATGGCCACCCTAGTTTCAAATACTCAACTTTCACTTCTGCGGAAAAGGTGTACAGAACATTGCCAGCATCTTGATATGTAAAAATATCACCAATTTTAATTTTTTGTTGCGAAAATGGTCGTTCAGTATGAGCTGCAAAAAGTCATTTTACCTTAAAATTTTCTCTAAGTTTTGTTCTTCAAAGCATTTAATCCTTCCACTTTTCTTTTCAACATCCTTCGGATACTACAAACAATAATATATATTTTTTAATTTAACAAATCAAATAACTTGTAATTTTAATAAAATAACTACAATCATAAAAACAATTTCATAGAAATCAATTTTTACTTTGTTCTAACAAATTTAATTTTAAAATTCTTATTAGTTTTTTTTGGAAGATTACTTAGCTGTCATGGTCCGGATCGGTTCCCCTTTAAATTTAGTTAGGTTGCGATTCTGACCATTGACGCCTTGTTCCCTTCTAATTCCGTTTCACGCGTCCCTTGAGCTCAGCAATCACGGTAAGCTACCCTTGACCCGAACCGGCAGCTTATAAACCCATGGCTTTAGCCATTCTGGGCGAGAATGTTAAGAAGCCTTCACAAGTCAGCAATGCAGCTACAAGCCAAGAGTGATCCAGCCCGCATCGGAGTACCAGCAATTCGCCTTCCGTTGCCAGAGCGGGTCTGGTCAATGTCAATCTACCAGGGGTGAGTTGAAGGCGGAGTCCTGACTCAACGTTTATGCCCCTTGTCTGTGTCTACCCCTGAAGAAGAGCCCCGGCTCGGTGCCTGAGCTGAAGGCGGAATCCCGGCTCAATGTCATGCCCATTGTCCATGTCTACCCTTTGAAGAAGTCCTGGCTCAGTGCCTGAGTGGATGGCGGAGTCCTGACGCGATGTTCCTGCCCGTTGTCTGTGTTTACCCCTCGAAGAGTCCCTCCTCGATGCCTGATCTAAAAGAGTTTTGGTCCTTCTGAGTCCTGTGTTTTGGTGTCCACGTTTCTGGCTGCAGCGATCCATGGTATCCAAGTGTCTGTTGGCGGGGAATCAAGGACCCAGGGTCCAAGTCCAAGGTCCGCGGCTGTCCCAGTTCCCTGTTTCCAAGTCCCAGGTCCGTGGTGATCCAAGTCCCTGGTCCCCTAGTCTGAGGTTCGTGTTCTTCTTTGTCCTCGATTTCCCGATCTTCTGTGTAGCGAGTAATAAACACTATTTGATTGTACCTAAGAAAGACGTGTTTGTGTCCTGCGTGTGGGTCCTCTCCCAGCACCCTGGTCCCCACCTCGTGACATTAGCATAAAAGCCAGAATATAGAATTTTTCACATTGAGTAATCACAAACTTCAGCCCACAAGTAAACGATGCCAGGCAGTCAAAACAACTGACAGGGACAATGACAAAAGTAAAATGTTTTGACTAGACAGTATCAGCATTCAGAGGACCTGCAGTTTATTAACAATCAGCTACCAACTTACAAATTGTAACAATAAATACAAAATGTAACACTTCTAACTTGAAGCATGGGCACTGAAAATACGCTGGAACTCTAAAATGTTAAGGTTATGGTCTGTTATTTAGAAAATTTATTGATTATATACATTACTATGATTGCAGGGCATTTCATGATATATTACTATAGATTTCAAAATTATATTGGCATAATCTCTAAATTATATTAACATTCTAGCTGCGAGCTACAAAGGCTACGTGCACAGGAGCATTTCAGTTACTGCGCGGCCACTGATCCCTGCAATTTAGAGGGAACAGTGTCCTGTAATCCTGTCCCAAATTCACCCTTCCCTGCCCCCTTCTGTGCCCTGGCTTACATCCCATAACCTGTGTTCTGTGGTCCTTTCCTCTCCCCTCCCATCCCAATTGTGCACCTCTATACTCCCATGGCACAGTCAGAACCACACATACAGAAATTGACCCTTTTACCTTCCTCTCCTACCCGTTGCCTCCCTCTGAACCTTCTCATTCACTTTATCCCTGTCCTCTATCAGATTCCTTCTTCTTCAGCCCTTTACCTCTTCTAGATATCACCTCCCCTCCACAATCCCTGACACCCCCCCCCCCCCAGCCACCTTATTCTAGCTTCTTCTCCACCTCCTTTCCGGTTCTGGTGAAGGTCTTGGCCTGAAAGAATGACAGTTTATTACCCTCTATAGATGCTGCCTAATCTGGCTGGGGTGAGGGTGCAACCAGTAGAGCTCCAAATGGATCTGATAGAGAAGGTCCAAGTTAAATACAGTAATCATTAGCATTGCTCAACGTTACTGTTTGGGTTATTCTAGTGAGGCCATTCCCACTGGACACCAAGGTACACCATGTGAGGTCCTCAGAAGGTGTATAGGGTTGGGGAGGGACAGTGGATGATACCCCACGTTGGATCTGGTGATTTCTGATCCGCATTTTCTTTTAAGAGTCCAAGAGCAAGTTGAAAACTTGTAGCTTCTTGTTCATTCACTGAAAGTTTAAACAAAAGAAAGGCACAGAGCACAAGAAACTAAAGAACAAAGAACTAAGACAAAGGCAAAGACAAGATGGTGAATTTTGCAGGAGCAGACATTTTTATACCAGGGTGAAGCATATTCCCGAGATAAGCAAGGGCGTATAGAAAGATACACAGGTAGAGAATGTTTAACACCTAGCCAATTAAAATCTAAAAATGATTGACCATTATATAACTTCTATCAACTTGCCACCAGTAGCTGGAGTCTTGCACTACATATTGTGAAAAATACACATTAATACAAATTATATATGACTGAACCTACCATCTTATTAGAAACATAAAGAACAGATTCTAACAATCCTTAATTCTGAATCACACATTTTGAATCATGTCTGAAAAATTACTCTAACATATCAAAACTAGTTCAGTTGTGTAATATCAAAGAATATATATATGTTCCTCAAAGAATTTATAGCATTACACCATAATTGGATACATTAGGTACACTTATACAGTTTGTATTATTCTGGTGATGATTGCCTTCAAACAAGCACAAAGAATGTCAATTATAATAATACATATTAATATGAATATTTGACTGAAATTGAGTAACCCCACCTTACTGAAATTAATCCAATCAAAAAATCCCATCCAGTTTGATGTAGTTCAGCAACTGCTTTACAAATGGGGTCAGCCAAATTAGTTCTGTCTGCAGCTATGTTGTGGATAAGGTCCGATGTGTTATTTCTCAAACCACATTGATCATATTCACATAAATGACTCGGTTTGAGGCAATATGTTGGGGGTTTGACC
Organism: Hypanus sabinus; assembly: GCF_030144855.1. Lineage (NCBI taxonomy): Eukaryota > Metazoa > Chordata > Chondrichthyes > Myliobatiformes > Dasyatidae > Hypanus > Hypanus sabinus. The sequence goes on from NC_082734.1 coordinate 30,967,824, forward strand.
AGTGTACTCATGTCCCTTGTCAGAATGGTGAACCTCGATTAGCTAAATTATTTACGTGCTTAGTCAATTCACCATGTGTTTGCTTTAGTTCACACACTTGATCTTCTAACTTGGCACTTACACATTTAAATTAATTTATTTAACTTTCTAGCTCATGCTTTCTTAGCTCTGATAATATTGCCAGCATCCAGCCAGCCTTTTTATTTCCCAAAATTTTCTTATTCCATATCTTCTCAATTTTGGCCATTGTTTTCAGTTCAATCTCAACGAGTACTCTTCACTTAGATATCAATCACAATTATTAACAGACTTGCAACACAAAATGTACGAGTTAAGACTGAAAATATAACAATAGAGTTAAAACACAAACCTTCAATAGAGTCACAGACCATATAACCATATAACCATATAACAATCACAGCACGGAAACAGGCCATCTTGGCCCTCCTAGTCCGTGCCGAACCCTTAATCTCACCTAGTCCCACCTACCCGCATCCAGCCCATAACCCTCCACTCCTTTCCTGTCCATATACCTATCCAATCTTACCTTAAATGACACAACTGAACTGGCCTCTACTACTTCTACAGGAAGCTCATTCCACACAGCTATCACTCTTTGAGTAAAGAAATACCCCCTCGTGTTTCCCTTAAACTTCTGCCCCCTAACTCTCAAATCATGTCCTCTAGTTTGAATCTCCCCTACTCTCAATGGAAACAGCCTGTTCACGTCAACTCCATCTATCCCTCTCAAAATTTTAAATACCTCGATCAAATCCCCCCTCAACCTTCTACGCTCCAATGAATAGAGACCTAACTTGTTCAACCTTTCTCTGTAACTTAATTGCTGAAACCCAGGTAACATCCTAGTAAATCGTCTCTGCACTCTCTCTAATTTATTGATATCTTTCCTATAATTCGGTGACCAGAACTGCACACAATATTCCAAACTTGGCCTTACCAATGCCTTGTACAACTTTAGCATTACATCCCAACTTCTGTACTCAATGCTTTGATTTATAAAGGCCAGCGTTCCAAAAGCCCTCTTCACCACCCTATCTACATAAGACTCCACTTTCAGGGAACTATGCACAGTTATTCCTAGATCTCTCTGTTCCTCTGCATTCCTCAATGCCCTACCATTTACTCTGTATGTTCTATTTGGATTATTCCTGCCAAAATGTAGAACCTCACACTTCTCAGCATTAAACTCCATCTGCCAACGTTCAGCCCATTCTTCTAACTGGCATAAATCTCCCTGCAAGCTTTGAAAATCCACCTCATTATCCACAACACCTCCTACCTTAGTATCATCGGCATAGTTACTAATCCAATTTACCACCCCATCATCCAGATCATTTATGTATATTACAAACAACATTGGGCCCAAAACAGATCCCTGAGGCACCCCGCTAGTCACCGGCCTCCATCCCGATAAACAATTATCCACCACTACTCTCTGGCATCTCCCACCTAGCCACTGTTGAATCCATTTTATTACTCCAGCATTAATACCTAACGACTGAACCTTCTTAACTAACCTTCCATGTGGAACTTTGTCAAAGGCTTTGCTGAAGTCCATATAGACTACATCCACTGCCTTACCCTCGTCAACATTCCTCGTAACTTCTTCAAAAAATTCAATAAGGTTTGTCAAACATGACCTTCCACGCACAAATCCATGCTGGCTACTTCTAATCAGATCCCGTCTATCCAGATAATTATAAATACTATCTCTAAGAATACTTTCCATTAATTTACCCACCACTGATGTCAAACTGACAAGTCTATAATTGCTAGGCTTCCTTCTAGAACCCTTTTTAAACAATGGAACCACATGAGCAATACGCCAATCCTCCGGCACAATCCCCGTTTCTAATGACATATTAAAGATCTCCGTCAGAGCTCCTGCTATTTCTACACAAACTTCCCTCAAGGTCCTGGGGAATATCCTGTCAGGACCCGGAGATTTATCCACTTTTAAATTTCTTAAAAGCGCCAGTACCTCCACCTCTTTAATTGTCATAGGTTCCATAACTTCCTTACTTGTTTCCCACACCTTAGACAATTCAATATCCTTCTCCTTAGTGAATACTGAAGAGAAGAAATCATTCAAAATCTCTCCCATCTCCTTTGGTTCCACACATAGCTGACCATTCTGATTCTCTAAGGGGCCAATTTTATCCCTCACTATCCTCTTGCTTTTAAAATAACTGTAGAAACCTTTCGGATTTACTTTCACCTTATTTGCCAAACCAACCTCGTATCTTCTTTTAGCTTTTCTAATCTCTTTCTTAAGATTCCTTTTACATTCTTTATATTCCTCGAGCAATTCCTTTACTCCATGCTGCCTATATCTATTGTAGACATCCCTCTTTTCCTGAACCAAATTTCTAAAACCATGGTGCTCTCAAACCTTTTCCTTTCACCCTAACAGGAACATAAACATTCTGTACCCTCATAATTTCACCCTTAAATGACCTCCATTTCTCTATTACATCCTTCCCATAAAACAACTTGACCCAATCCACTCTCTCTAAATCCCTTCGCATCCCCTCAAAGTTAGCCTTTCTCCAATCAAAAATCTCAACTCTAGGTCCAGTCCTGTCCTTCTCCATAATTATATTGAAGCTAATGCTATTGTGATCACTGGACCCGAAGTGCTCCCCAATACATACATCTGTCAGCTGACCTATCGCATTCCCTAACAGGAGATCCAACACTGCCCAATCTCTAGTCGGTACTTCTATGTATTGTTGCAAAAAACTATCCAGCACACATTTCACAAACTCTAAACCATCCAGCCCTTTTACAGAATGAGCTTCCCAGTCTACGTGTGGAAAATTAATATCTCCCACAATCACCACCTTGTGTTTACTACAAATATCTGCTATCTCCTTACACATTTGCTCTTCCAACTCACGCGCCCCATTAGGTGGCCTATAATACACTCCTATCAGTGTTACTGCACCTTTCCCATTCTTCAATTCCACCCAAATGGCCTCCCTAGAGGAGCTCTCTAATCTATCCTTCCAAAGCACCGCCATAAGATTTTCTCGGACAAGCAATGCAACACCTCCTCCTCTGGCCCCTCCTACTCTATCACACCTGAAGCAACTAAATCCAGGAATATTTAGTTGCCAATCACACCCTTCCTGCAACCATGTTTCACTAATAGCTACAACATCATAATTCCAGGTATCAATCCACGCTTTAAGCTCATCCACCTTTCTTACAATGCTCCTAGCATTAAAATAGATACATTTAAGATACTCTCCATCTCCTCCTCTCTTTCCATCCCTAACAATGCATTCAAATTTATTATCCTTTTCTTTCTTCTCCCCTACATCTTCGGGCTGAGCGCATCCCTTCTCCATCACCTGCCTTTCCTCCCTCACACACTGTCTATTTACTTGCTCCACTGGTGAACTAACCTCCTCTCCCATAGTCTCCTCAAATAGTCTCCCGCCCCCCCATCTTACTAGTTTAAAGTCCGCCCTGTAGCCCTAGCAAACCTCCCCGCTAGGATATTGGTCCCCCCACGATTCAAGTGTAACCCGTCCTTCTTGAACAGGTCACTCCTGCCCCAGAAGAGGTCCCAATGATCCAGAAACTTGAATCCCTGCCCCCTGCTCCAATCCCACAGCCACACATTCATCCTCCACCTAATTCTATTCCTACTCTCACTGTCACGTGGCACAGGCAGTAATCCCGAGATTACTACCTTTGCTGTCCTTCTTCTTAACTGCCTTCCTAACTCCCTATACTCTCGTTTCAGGACCTCTTCCCCTTTCCTTCCTATGTCATTGGTACCTACATGTACCACGACCTCTGGCTCTTCACCCTCCCACTTCAGGATATCTTGGACGCGATCAGAAACGTCCCGAACCCTGGCACCAGGGAGGCAAATTACCATCCGGGACTCCCGGTCACCTCCACAGAAACGCCTGTCTGAGCCCCTGACTATTGAGTCCCCTATTACTATGGACCTCTTTCTTCTAACCCTACCCTTCTGAGCTACAGGGCCGTCCTCTGTGCCGGAGGCTCGGCCACTGTCACTCCCACCAGGTAGGCTGTCCCCCCCAACAGTACTCAAACATGAGTACTTATTGTCAAGGGGTACAGCCACTGGGGTACTCTCTAGTACATGCCTCTTCCCCTTCCTGACTGTAACCCACCTATCTGCCTCCCGTGGTCCCGGAGTGACCATCTGCCTGTAACTCCTCTCTATCACCTCCTCACTCTCCCTGACCAGGCGAAGGTCATCGAGCTGCAGCTCCAGTTCCCTAACTCGGTCCCTCAGGAGCTGCAGTTTGGCGCACCTGGCACAGATATGGACGTCCGGGAGGCTTGGAGATTCCAGGATCTCCCACATCCGACACCGAGAACAACAAACTGCCCTCACACTCATACCTCCCAAATAACTGAAAATACAAGAACTAAAAGATAAGCCCTCTGAGCCCAAGCCCTACACTCTGCGCCTGGCTCACTCCGCTGCCCGCAAACGAAGCTGCCCGCTTCTTAAGGCGGCGTTCTTTATATATCTTCCCTCCTTCCTGGGCCTCCTTCATGCGCCTGCGCAGTCCCGCCTCTCAGAACTCCGATCTGAGAAGCAATTGGACAATTTGAAAATGGCCGCCGCCGCACTTCCTCTCAAGCCTCGCTGTCCTCTTCCAAAAGAGAACTACATAAATATATAATCATAACTAAAAGTAAAATAGAATTTTCTCCTCAAACTTCCTTCTGGTGGTGTACTGAAGCAAAATCGGGCAACTTCTCCAACAATTCAGGAATGGAGGACGCTCCTACCTCCTGTTCGGTGTACTCTAAAATTTCCATCTTTGTCCAAGGAATGTTCAAACTGTTTTTCATAACCATCCTGTTTGTGACACCAGAATTGTTGTAGCTACTGATTTCTGATCCGCAGGTTCTTTTAGGAGTCCAAGAATGAGTTGAAAACTTGTTGCTTCACAATTGCTTATTGAAAGCTTAAACAAAAGACAGGAACAGAGCACTTGAAACTAAGACAAAGACAAAATAGCAATTTTTGCAGGAACAGACACTATTATACCAAGGCAAGGTCACATTCCTGAGATAAGCAAGGGCCTACAGAGAGATACACAAGTATAGCATGTTTAACACTTAGCCAATTAAAATGAAAGATAAGAAACAGTTATGTAATTATTATATCACTTTGCTAACGGTAGCTGGAGTCTAGTACCACATATTGTGAAAAATACATTTATGTTAGTGAAACTACAATTTCAGTCTTGTAAAAACTCATTAATTAAATTAATACCTTATTAAAGCATAAAGAACAACTGATTCTAACACCCATTTACCCAAACTTATGTCAGCTGCTCCTGTAAGCAGTTACCCTGGTTCAGTGAGAAAATAAATGCCATTCGCTTCTACCACTTCTGCATGCCCTCTCTCTCAATGCAGAACTTTCTGGGCTCCTTCTGGCAGGCCCTTACTCAAAGGAAGCATCTCTGGAAGTAAAACTGGCCTTTAACCAGACAGAGCAAGGGGGGAAAATAGTCTTGTTCACCTCTACTCACTCATTGCCTCAAGAAGAAAGGAGCTTATGAAAGGTTCAAAAACCCAGGTAATGATAGAGATCTAGAAGATTATAAGACCAGCAGGAAGGAGCTTAAGAAAGAAATTAGGAGATCCTGAAGGGGCCATGAGAAGGCCCTGGCAGACAGGATTACAGAAAACCCCAAGGAATTCTACATGTATGTGAGCAAGAGGATAAGACATGAGAGAACAGGACCAATGAAGTATAACAGTGGAGACTGAACAGCTTGAGCATGTAGATATCAAGAAAGAGGATGTCCTGGAGCTTTTGGAAAGCATCAAGTTGGATAAGTCACCAGGACCGGATGAGATGTACCCCAGGCTACTGTGGGAGGTGAGGGTGGAGATTGCTGAGCTTCTGGCGTTGATCTTTGCATCATCAACGGGGACAGGAGAGGTTCCCGAGGATTGGAGGGTTGCGGATGTTGTTCCATTATTCAAGAAAGGGAGTAGAGATAGCCCAGGAAATTATAGACCAGTGAGTCTTACTTCAGTGGTTGGTAAGTTGATAGAAAAGATCCTGAGAGGCGCAGGATTTATGAACATTTGGAGAGGCATAATATGATCAGGGATAATCAGCCTGGCTTTGTGAAAGGAAGGTCATGCCTTACAAGCCTGATTGAATTTTTTAAAGATGAAGCTAAACATATTGATGAAGGTAGAGCAGTAGATGTAGTGTATATGGATGTCAGCAAGGCATTTGATAAGGTACCCCATGCAAGGCTTATTGAGAAAGTAAGGAGGCATGGGATCCAAGGGGACATTGCTTTGTGGATCCAGAATTGCCTTGCCCACAGAAGGCAAAGATTGGTTATAGATAGGTCACATTCTGCATAGAAGTAGGTCACCAGTGTTGTGCCTCAGTGATCTGTTCTGGGACCCCTACTCTTCATGATTTTTATAAATGACCTGGATGAATAAGTGGATGGATGGGTTAGTAAATTTGCTTATGACACAAAAGTTGGAGGTTTTGTGGACAGTGTGGAGGGCTGTCAGAGGTTACAGCGGGACATCGATAGAATGCAAAACTGGGCTGAGGAGTTTAACCCAGATAAGTGTGAAGTGCTTCATTTTGGTAGATCAAATATGATGGCAAAATATAGTATTAATGGCAAGACTCTTGGCAGTGTGGAGGATCAGAGGGATCTTGGGGTCCAAGTCCATAGAACACTCAAAGCTGCTGTACAGGTTGACTCTGTGTTATAAAAGCATACAGTGAATTGGCCTTCATTAATCATGGAATTGAATTTAAGAGCTGAGAAGTAATGTTGCAGCTATATAGGACCCTGGTCTCGGAGTACTGTGCTCAGTTCTGGTCATCTCACTATAGGAAGGATGTGGAAACTATAGAAAGGGTGCAGAGAAGATTTACAAGGATGTTGCCTGGATTGGGGAGCATGCCTTGGTTGAGTAAACTCAGCCTTTTCTCCTTGGAGCAACAGAGGATGAGAGGTGACCTGATAGAGGTGTATAAGATAATGAGAGGCATTGATCGTGAGGATGGTCAGAGGCTTTTTCCCTGGGCTGTAATGGTTGCCACAAGAGTGCACAGGTTTAAGATGCTTGGAAGTAGGTACAAAGGAGATGTCAGGAGCAAGCTTTTCTCCCCCCCCCCCCCCCCCCGGTTCTGAGAGTGGTGAGTGCGTGGAATGGGCTGCCGGTGATGGTGGTGGAGGCAGATACGATAGGTTGTACTAAGAGATTCCTGAACAGGTACATGGAGCTCAGAAAAATAGAGGGCTATGGGTAACACTAGATAATTTCTAAGGTAAGGAGAAGTTCCGCACAGCTTTGTGGGCTGAAGGGCCTGCATTGTGCTGTAGGTTTTCTATGTTTCTATGTTTAGGGGAGATTCGAAAGAACTTTACAAGTTTGAGAAACAGACAAAAGTAGACAGCCGGTATTTCTCCCCAGAGTTGAAATGCCTAACACAAAGGGCATGCACTTAAGGTGAGAAATTGAAGGAAGATGTGCCTACAATAATTTTTTTAAGTAACAGGTGGGTGTCTGGCACACACCACCTGGCACTGTGGTGGAGGTAGATACAATAGAAGCATTCAAGAGGCTCTTCAATAAGAAGATGAAATAAAAGAATATGGACATAGTGTAGGGAGAAAGAATTGATTTAGTTGGGCATCTGATTGCCAAAGTTTGGGCCAAAGGGCCTGTTCTTGTGCTATATCTATCCTAAACATGTTATAATATCTCAAAAGTTGATACCCTGCCTACCTTTAATGTTAAGCCAAACCAAGATGAGCTGTGACGGGATTCAAACCGATTCTCCATGCTTCAGAACAGAGCGATGTACTGGCCTTGAGGTACTCATCGTCGGACAGGGCAGACACCACCTTCTCCATGGAGATGTGGTCATATAACAAGATATCCTTGCCTGGCATCTGTCACGCGTAGCTGTCGTCAACAAGCACCCTGTACCAGCTATCCCGAGTCACAGATCATGGACTCACATCAAAACTGCTGGATAGCCACTTGGCTACGTTCTTCTACTTGGAGCCGATGAAGCTGCTGCCCTGTAAAGGTGGGGGCAGCTTGAGGGGGCCGCTGCCTTGTCAGGGGGCCTTGCAGCGATGTGGATGTACTGCTGCTCCTCTGGGGCCGTTAGTGGCACTAGAAGCATCATACCCCATTCACGGTATATTACGCATGCATCATCTCCACTGGAAGGTGTGTGGAGAGCGGGGGGGGGGGTCAACAGAGGATGGAGAAGGAAGGGGCAAGGAAGATGTGATGGAGAGGAAGGGGAGGGAAGGGGTGAGGGAGATGTGGTGGAGTGGCAGGAGGAAGGGAGGGGTAGGAATGACCGGGAGTGGAGGGGGGGGGGATTGGGGGGGATAAAGAATGGACATGAGAGTAATGAATTAAACATTTCTCCCCCTCCCCTCCCCACTGTCCTCTAATGCCACAACCTTACATCAGTGCCCACTTCCCCCATTAGCTGCCAGTCACCACAGGACCAGAATTCTTGGAACTGGAGCATATTCTCCATGGGACCTGATCTTCATTTGTCCCCCCAGAATCCTGTGCCAGGTCAGGATGACAGCCCCTCCCACCCAGAGTACAACCACCCACTGCTGCAAGGTGGTGGGAAGAAAATGGGGTTGTGAGGGAAAATAAATCAGCCATGATGGAATGTGAGTGAGCTCAATGGTCCAATGCAGCCGTCTATATCTATATATATATTTATTAATATACATATTATATATTTTTCCTCACCTCTTTATCTCAATCTCAGGCCCTTGGCCAGAGACCTCGGAGCCTGAAATTTCGGCACAGCATCCTTGCTGTTCCTAGTAGTGCACTCTTTTGGATCAAGATCTCAGATATTGCTCAAGATTTGTTGATGCCTCTCTCCCAGTCTGTCTGCCTCTCTGTATGTATATATATATATACACATACACACAGTATTTATTTCTTAATGTAATTTACAGTTTTTATCTATTGCAATGTACTGCTGCTACATCACAACTTACTTTACAGCATATGCCAGTGATATTAAACCCGATTCTGATTAACAGTTTTGTAAATCACTGACCAGTGTATGTAATTTGTGATTAAATAAACTTTTTTACATTTTGTGAAAAAAGACAGACTGATGGGTTGCAACCTCTAAGTAGCTACGGACACTAGAACGCTGATCTCTTTTGTTGTAGACAGTAATAACTATTTTAATTTGAAACTATAAATTGTTTATGAAGCTCTGATTTATTCCATAGTATTTAGTTGGTAAATAAACTTTTGTAAAAGAATGATTGGCCCCAGCCTCAGGGTCTGGTGACAAGAAGCATAGTCTGTGTGATGGTTAAAGAGCAGAGCAACAGGTTCTGTGCAGAAATTGCCTGAGGAACTCGTGGTGAGACGCGGTGGGCCAAGAGGTCTGTTTCTGTGTTTTATGGCTCAGAACTGGAGAGATGCGCATACCTGAATAGCTCTCCTTTAAATGTCAAGAGATGATGGAATGAGTGGGGTGCTGTGAAAACAGGATTTATCCAGCAGTCCCACTAACCTGCCAACTGTGGAGAAGAAGGGGGTGGGGGATCACTCCCTCTTCCCTCAGCCCCAAGGAGTTGGGCTCCGTGGTGCGGGTCTAGTGTTCACAGGAGATTTAACATTCTCCACCGTGTGTGTTTAGGTGACCGACTGTGAACTACAAACCTCTATGGACTGATGGTAAAAACTTTTTAAAAAAAAGAACACCTTAAGAAGGTGGATTTAAGTCAAAGGCAGATCTAGACAAGAAACACTGTCACCCACAGCAATGTTATCCCTCCCACAAATGGCAGGTCTGCGAGCTGGACACCCAGTCCTTGGAGAACAATCTGACACTGGTCTGAGCTGGTGGGAGGCTTAAACAACAGTGCACTATAGCGGGGGTTACCAATCTTCTTTGCACCGCACACCGGTTTAATATTTACAATATTCTTGCGGACCGGCCGACGACGGGAGGGGGGTGGTGTTAATCTGCCAGAATATAGGTGATAAGTCAACTATGTCACTTATAAGTGGCTAATACACCCAATTTCATTTCTAAAAGGGTTTATCTAATGAATTTAATATTAAACACAACACATATTTTCCTCACATGAATATAGTAATGTCAATTATAACTCACTTATAAATAGCATCATAACATTTTAAGTAACATTTGGATCTTAAACACACAGCGCATATTTTCCTCGTATGAACATATAAAATCATTGCAACACACCAGTGAGAGGACAAGGGCCAGGACACAGCGGTCACAATCCAGAGAGAGCGACTGACCGAGTGAGATGTGTGACAGGGTGTGCACCCGCCCTCCCTTGTAGGTAGGTAGGATCTATCAGCCGACAAAAGTTTGGCTTGCGGGATGACTTTCAGTAGATCGCAGCAAGGTAGCTGCACTGCTACTTACAAAACCGAGCCCGAATTAGATCACCTATGAATATTTTAGCACCGGGTTCCCCATGAACATTCGGTGTGGTGAACAGGTTTAGAGACGGCGCCCATCTGTCCGCGCTCCAGGCCATTAGCAACGGCACTTCCCGCCAGTTGCAAGACGCAGCCGGTTACCCGAGGCCAACCATCCCTGGCTCAAGGGTATCACTGCATTTAGGCGACTGATGCCCCCGCGTGCGTAATAACCTCGTGTGCGTTCAAGTTCAACAGTGGGCGTGACAGGGAATGAGGAAAGGTGCAGATGACTCATAGTTTCCTATCACCAAATCATATTGTTTCCTCGCGGCCCAGTAGCACATGCTTTGTGGCCCGGTGGTTGGGGACCACTGCACTATAGGGTACATACTGGTAGGACAACCACTGGAGCACCACTCTGTGCAACTTCTGCTGAACATGCTCTGGGAGTGAGTAATGGGACTGTGTGATGGGATAGTGGAGAGAGAGATACTCAATATCTTACCCTTGGTTTGGCTCTTCCATTCTTGCCCCTTGGGGCACCCTAGCACTCCACAGGCTCCTGGCCTCTTTGCTACGGTTGTGTGCCAGTGAAACACTGCTGGTCAACCTGCTGGAGATAGACAGCAAGACGGAGGCTATTGAGGAGAAAGAACTGATTTGTACCAGGTCTCCAAGATCAGGGAGCCGGGGCCTAGGACAGTGAAACATTGTTCTTGTACTCCCAACTTTCCAGCACCAGCTCCTTGATATCCTGAAATACAAAAAAAAACTCACTGACATTGGGCACATTTATAAAATAAAGATTAGCTTTATTTGCATATAGATTAATGCAGATCTGATCTAGCACTTGCCAGCTTATACTCCTTTCCCCTCCCCCTCCTCCTCCATCTGGTTTCTACTGCCTTCCTGCCCAGTCCAAATGAATGGTCTCAACCTGAAATTTTCCTCTCCATAGATACTTGTTGAGCTCCTTGTGTGTGTGTTCCTCAGCCTTTCCAGCATCTTCAGAATCTCGTGTTTGTATCTGCTTCCACCAACAGCCTTGGAAGCCCACCTCAAGGACCCACTGTGTTAATTTTTTAAAAACCCGCCTTGTGATTTTTGGAAGCCCTCAAGCCAGGGGACTGTGTCACATCAAAAGATCACCCACGGAGGGCAGAGATGGGCAGAAACTTCTTTTGGAAGGCTGCAAAACTGAAAAATTCACACCCAGAGATCACCAATACTCCAAAATTAAGGTTTTGAAGCAGGAAGTAACACAGAGCTGTGGGACATGGAATCAGGGATCCAGTGGTTTAATTCCAGGGCACATGCTGCTACTTATTCTCACTGAAAGGTTTTCCACTCCCCACGTTCTTTATAGGGCCCCTGCCCCCTCCTTCTTTAGTCCTGATGAAGGGTCTCGACCCAAAACGTTGACTGCTCCTTTCAATGGATGCTGCCCGATCTGCTGAGTTCATCCAGCTTTTTTGTACGTCTTGATTTGACCACAGCATCTGCAGTGTACTTTGTGTTTACTATTCTCACTGATAGCTATGTATGCGAGGCACGGAGTTCCACATAAAGTGGTGTCAGGCAGTGGTCCACAACTTAAGTTGTGAAATTGAGTCTTTGCAAATGATTGGGGGGAGGGGGTTTCAACGTACAAGTCCACATCACCCAAAATCTAATGGCTTAGCAGAGTTTGGTCAAGGTAGTAAAGGAGGGACAAGATGAATGAAAGGACATCCACAAAAGTCTAATGATTTATAGAAGCATGCCACTGAAGAATGGCCTTTTACCAGCCGAAATGCTGAAGGGTCAATGCATACACACTAATCTTTCACTGCACAAATACCTGTTGTCACCCAAAGGCGAACATAAGGTCAAATTGACACAAGAGAAAGGGAAAGAAATACAGAAACAGTGTCACGACAAGACTGCAAAACACCTACCAGTCCTGAAGCCTGGAGATCAACTGCGTATCTGGGATCACGATTCTGGCACACGGTCCATGCAAGGATATATGCAAGAGGAAGTAGCTACACACTCCTACCAGATCCAGAAGAGCTAGGGACACCTCTAAGAAGGAAGCTGTGGATCTAGACCACAAGCTCTAACCCATAGCTGTGACATGTGTTATGAATGCACCACAGCTCTGAGGGGCCGAAGGGGCGGGGGAGCCCCCTCCTTTGTGAGAATCGCAAGAGCACTAGTTGAGGGGGGGGGTCAGTAGACCCAGGAAATGGGAGAGAGAGAGAGACGTGCCGAATACCTCGTTCCACCGCGATGCAAAATAATGCGACATTGACCATTGTCTCATGGAGACCACGTGCAAGCCCTCGGGCAAAGTGGGCTGGTTGAGAGAGAGATTGCATCATCCCAAACTGATTGACATCTGAGACCCCGTGAGGAAGTATAAAGGAGGGTCTGGGGGGTCTGGGGTCTGGGGTCAGACACACCAGAAGACACGCTAGCGATCCCATAGCAGCGGGAAGCCATTTGAAGGAAGCCACGTGCGTTAGATTCTGTGCCTGGAATCTGTGGCTGGAATCACAGAAAACTGCTTTTAGCTAACAATGGGGAAGCCTGCTCCCGATTCAACGGATTTGCTTCATAAAGACCCGGGCAAGTTTTCTTTTCTCACCAATCTCTCTCCCTCTCCAACAAGTGAAAACCCAGCGGTCCCCCCGCCCCAGAAAGCCAGAAGCCTGCAGGAATTTGAGTGACTTTTATATTTCCATTGGACAATATATTTTCCCCTAGACAAATGATCGAGCTGTTTCTTATTGATGGTTATTATTAAACCCACGCTTTTAGATTGAGTAGTGACTACGTATGTTATCTGAATGTTTGTATTAATATTATTTTTGTGCCCCTTTCATAAATAAAGACTTTTAAAAATAGTACCATCAGACTTCAACGGACCTCTCTATCTTTGCTGGTTACGGGATTTCGTAACACATGTCACTTGCTAGCACACCAGTGAGTCAGCAGATGTAAAAAAAATGAACATATTGATCAGTGTTCTCAGAAAGACATTAACATGCTAAACATAAGCAATACATCTGAGGGAACAAATTGCAGGCAAAAAAGGATCATTTAGCCACTTCAGAGACTGTATTTGCTCATTACAATTGAAGTTAATGTATATATCTTTGTTGGGAAGGATTATTGTTCCTTGAAGTTTTATGAGGACATTGTGTTGTGTCTGATTTTCTTTAAAGGGGGCAGATGTGTTGTTATATGTGTTCATAATAAAGAATTTCATTTCCCAGTGGCCAATGAGGGTGGTTCACCTGGCACTGGAAATTACATCAGTGAGCTGGTCGCACGAGTTCAGTGTGGAACTGAAACCGTTTCTGTAAATAAAAATGTTCTAGTGTTTCCCATGCTGTTTGTCTTTACTAAAAGCAAACATAACATGGTGTCAGAAGTCGGTGTGAGGTCTAAACACAGACAATAAATGAATGCTGTACATGGCTAAGGGAAAAGACACTAGTACTTCAGGATAAGAGTCAGCGGCCTGAGCAATGAATGAGTTACATTGATGGAGCATTCACACAGTGATGTAGTGGGTAAAGCCACTGAATCGCTGCCCCGGAGAATTGGGTCAAACCCAACTTCGGGCACTGTCTGTGTGGAATTTACAGGCTCCCTGTCACCATGTGGGTCTCCTGTGAGTGTTCCAGTTAATTCTCAGAATTGGCCACAGTAAAATGCCCCTCATGTAGTTAATATTCAAATTGGCCAGTTGATGCCAGGGCAAATCTCTGGGCAGAAGAGGGGAAATGGGGTAGAAGGGATTACTCCCACAAGATTTAGTATGGATGCAGTGAGCTGAATGGCCCTCGACTTCTGTCTGCTGTGTAGGATATAGTCAAAATCTAAAGCAACAAGCTGCCTACTGGAGGAACACAGCAGGTTGAGCAGCATAAACACAAGAAAAGCTACAGATGCTGGAAATCATGAGCAACAAAATGCTGGAAGAACTCAACAGGCCAGGCAGCATCTATTGAGGGCAATCGTCAATGTTTTGGACCAAGACTTTCAATAGATTGTGCCTGACTTGCTGAGTTCCAGCATCAGGATTTCCAGCGTCTGCAGAATCTCATGTTTTTAAGTTGTAAAATTGCAGCAGTTCAGTAAAATGGTTTTCCATGAGAAACAGCAACTCAATCACATAATCAATTCAGACTCACAGGACACCCTCAAGGGGAGAGGGTGGAGAGCCACCCACCATGCCTCTGAACCATTACCACTAAATACAACTCTGATAGATGTTTGATGACTTCTGCATTAACCATGAATCCTAATTTTTCTAACCATAATACCATAAAACACAAGAGCAGAATTAAGCCATTTGGACCATCAACTCTGCTCTGCCATTCCATTATGGCTGATTTTTTCCCTTCTCAACCCCATTCCTCTGCCTTCTCCCTGTAATCTTTGACGGCCTTACTCAGAAGACTTATCAACCTCCACTTTAAATGTAACAAGTGACTTGGCCTCCACAGCCATTTGTGGCAATGAATCCCACAGACTGACGACCTTTTTGCGAAAGACACAGGAGCAGAATTGGGCCATCAGGACATCAAGTCTGTCTGCTCCATGGTCCTATCATGGCTGATTTATTTTCCCTCTCAAGCCTGTACTGCTGCCTTATCCCCATAACCTTTGATGCCTTGACTAATCAAGAACGTATCAACCTCCCCTTTAAAAATACCAATGATTTGGCTTCCACAGCCATCTGTGGCAATGAACTTCACAGATTCCTTATCCTCTGGCTAAAGAAAGTTCTCATCTCTGATCTAAAGGAATGTCATTTTATTTTGCTCTAACAATAGTTGGATTTCTGAAGCAAAACCAGCTATGAAAAAGTTATCATTTCATATACTGGATTTGGATAACCTGATGATTGATGTTGGGAACTGGCCAGAAAGGAGGCACTTGTGTCAAAAGTTCAGTGTGCTGAAGAAACCACACAAATTTTCTACAACTTAACAGTAATTAGTCATTGAATAACTGATGCTTTTGGACACTGGTAGACTTCTACAAATGACCTAATAAATATTTAACATTGCCACAAAAGCATAGTTTAGTGTAATGAAATAGCAGCTAGCAACACAGGTTCAATTTCCACCTATCTGCAAGGAGTTTGTAAGTTTTCACTGGTTTCCACCTGATGCACCATCAATAACTCTCGGAGACATGAGTTAAGGTAGGTTTTTATTGGCTGGAAGAAAGCACAAGCAGCAAGCGACCACCACACAACATCCTGGAGACCGAGGAAGGAGCTGTGCCTCCAATCGCCTTTACACCGGGGTCTGTGGGAGGAGCCACAGGAGCAGTCAGCGGGGTGGGGGGGGGCGTGTCCAGACAGGTATATGTAGTTCCCAACACCACCCACATTCCAAAGACACGTGGGGTGAGCGGTGTGGACTTGTTGAGCCAGAATGGCTTGTTACAGTTGTTACGTATCCCGTAACTGGATAACTTACCAGCAAAGATAGAGAGGTCTGTTGAAGTCTGTTGTCACTATTTTCAAACGTTTTTATTTATAAAGGGACACAAAAGTAGGGTTAACACATACATTCAGATAGTGCACATCGTCAACATTCAATTTAAAGCGCGGGTATAGTAATCATCATCATTTAGAAGTGAGCTCTGCTGGTGTCTAGGGGTTAATAGATTGTCTGTTGGAAATATAAAAGTCACTCTGAAAGTCTGCGGGCCTCAGCCCTTTGAAAATCGCTGTGTTTTGCGTGGGGCGACCGAGAGAGAGAGATTGGGGGGAGAAGAGAAAGAACTTGCCGAGTCTTGATGAATCTTCCGTGAAATCGGGGGGAGCGTTGGTTTCCTCTCCCCGATGTTAGTTAAAAGCGGTTTTCTGTGATTCCAGCCACAAGTTCCAATCCCGGAATCTAACGCACGTGGCTTCCTTCAGAATGGCTTCCCGCTGCTGCGGGATCACTCTCTCGTGTCTTCTGGGTGCGTCTGAGGGGGCTGTCCCCCTGAGACTCTCCTTTATACTTCCTCACGGG
Organism: Hypanus sabinus; assembly: GCF_030144855.1. Classification (NCBI taxonomy): domain Eukaryota; kingdom Metazoa; phylum Chordata; class Chondrichthyes; order Myliobatiformes; family Dasyatidae; genus Hypanus; species Hypanus sabinus. The sequence goes on from NC_082734.1 coordinate 30,984,335, forward strand.
GTCGCAGGTGTCAATCAGGTTGGGATGATGCAATCTCTCTCTCAACCAGCCCACCTTGCCCAAGGGCTTTTCACATGGTCTCCATGAGACAATAGTCGCTGTTGTCTTTATTCTGTATCCCTGGTGGTACCTGCAATTTGGCATGTCTCTCTCTCTCTCTCTCTCTCCGACTGGGTCTACTGACCCCCCCCCCCCCTTTCGACAGGTGCTCTTGCGATTCTCACAAAGGAGGGGGCTGGGATCATAACACCATGCTGTATCCCCACATAAAATAAAACTAGGCAATTACTAGATGGCCACTACATAATCTAACACACCCTTATCTAGATGTGAATTCCAATTTCCTTTAAAAATATTTTGTTAGTGAAGGGATATTTTCCTGGTTTATGTAGAACCAACTGCTTTTCTGGAACTTTAGAGCAAACTGTTGTACTTAAAAGGACAGATATATTCCAAATAAGAAATGTTCAAATGGAAGGACAGTACCGTGGCTGAAAAGTGAAGTCAGAGCCAAAGTAAAAGCAAAAGAGAGTGTATACAATGAAGCCAAATCTAGTGGCAAGACAGAGGATTGAGAAGCTTTTAAAAACTTATTAAAGGAAACTAAGGTGGTCATTAGGAAGAAAAAGACAGATTATGAAAGGAAGCTGGCAACTAGTAACAAAGATACTAAAAGCTTTTGTAAGTATATAAAGGGTGAAAGAAAGGGTAGATATAGGACCAATAGAAAATGATGCTGGAGATACTGTAATGGGAGATGCAGAGATGGCAGAGGAAATGAATGCACATTTTGCATCAGTCTTCATAGTGGAAGACATCTGCAGTATACCAGACGTTCAAGAGTGTCAGGGAAGTGAAGTATGTGCAGTGAAAAATACGAATGAGAAGGTGCTCTGGAAGCTTAATGGTCTGAGAATGGATAAATCTCCTGGTCCTGATGGAATGCACCCTCGGGTTCTGAAGGAAGTAGCTGTCGAGATTGCAGAGGCATTGACAATGACCTTTCAAAAATCAATAGATTCTGGCATTGTATCAGATGACTGCAAATGTTACTCCACTGTTTAAGAAAGGTGGGAGGCAGCAGAAAGGGAACTATAGACCCATTAGCCTGGCATCAGTGGTTGGAAAGTTGTTGGAATCGTGTTAGAGATGAGATTATGGAGTATCTGAAGGCACATGACAAGGTAGGCCAAAGCCAGCATGGTTCCCTGAAAGGAAAATCCTGCCCGACTAACCTATTGCAATTGTTTTTGAGATTAGCAGGGTAGACAAAGGAGATGCAGTAGCCATTGTGTACTTGGATTTTCAGAAGGCCTTTGACCAGGTGCTTAACAAGTTAAAACAAGTATTACAGGAAAAATACTAGCGTGCTTAGAGCATTGGCTGATTGACATGAGACAGGGTGGAAATAAAGGGAGCCTTTCTGGTTGGCTGCCAATGACTAGCTCTTTTTACACAATATGTCAATTATTTGGATGAAGGAATTGACGGCTTTGTGGCCAAGTTTGTGGATGAATTGAAATATAGGTGGAGAGGAAGGTAGTGTTGAGGATACAGACGACTACTGAAGGACCTTAGACAGGATAATGGGCAAAATGGCAGATGGAATAGTGGTGGGAAGTGTATGATTATGCACTTTGGTTGAAGGAATAAAAGCAGAGGCTATTGTCTAAATGGAGAGAAAACTCAAAAACCTGAGGGGCAAAGGGACTTGTGAGTCCTCATGCAGAATTCCCTGAAGGATAACTTGTAGGTCGAGTCTATGGTGAGGAAGGGAAATGCAAATGTTAGCATTCATTTTGAAATGTTGAGACTTTATAAAGGACTGGTGAGACCTCACTTACAATATGTTGAGCAGCTCTGGGCCCCTTTTCTAAGAAAGGATGTGCACATTGGAGAGGGTTCAAAGGAGGTTCGCAACAATGATTCTAGGATTCTCATCATGAGGAGGTTTGATGGCTCTGGGCCTCTACTCACTGGAATTCTGTACCACAGGTAGCTGTGGAGACCAAGTCTTTATGCATATATAAGGCAGAGGCTGATAGATTCTTGATTGGTCAGGGCATGGATGGGGAGAAGGCAGGAGATTGGGACTGAGAGGGAAAATGGATCAACCATGATGAAATGGCGGAGAAGGCTCGATGGGGCAAACGGTCTAATTCTGCTCCTGTATCTTACAGCGTTAGGCAGAGTAGTCATTCCTGGACTGTGGGCCCATCCATTATTACATTACACTGTGCTGCATCAGGGAGGCTGCCGGCTGCCCTTACTTCACTTGGGTTTTGCCCTCACCTCAGCCACAATGCAGCGGGTGCGGCCAAGGCTCCGCCTGCCGACCTTCGCGGGTGTAGCGAGGGGCTCAGGGTCTCGACAGCGGCCTTATCCGGAGGAAGGCTTCTCTCCGGAGCTCCTCCTCGGAGTCTCACCCTCAGGAAGCTGCCACCGGCCCTTCTGAACCCCCTGCATACTGGAGAGTCGTAGCAGAGGCCTCCGTACCGACCGGCGGCTACCCCGGAGTCCCACTGCTCTGACGTGGCCTGCCATGGGTAACGGCGGCGAGAGAGGCGCTGCTCGCCCCCCGGGCCAAGACCGCCGGTCAACCCCGGCCGCCCGCTAACAGGCGCTTCCCGCCTCCTGCGACCCACGTGACGCTCCCACAGCGGGCACGCGTCTTCCCACGTGACACGCTCACCACCAATCACAGGCGGCCCACGTGCCACAGCTCCGCCGCTCGGCTATCCTCCGTGGCCGGCCGGGGTGGAGGACTGAGCGGATGTCGGGAGTCTCCTCTCGGGGAGGAATCGATGGAGGTAGCGAACGGGAGATGTTATTTAGCGATGGGAGGTTTCTGGGAAACGGAAATGATAAGTGGCCCGATTGAGGATTGTGGTGCTTTATCGTCCATTAGTGAATGCAAATAGACAGGATTCAAATACAAGAACGAAGGAAGGCTTTAACCAAATTATAAACACGATGAAGTCTGCAGCTACTGGAAGTCCGTAAAAAAAAAACCACACAAAATACTGAAGGAACTCAACAGGTCAAGCAGCATCAATGGGAATGAATAAGTAGTTGACGACTCTTCATTTCCATAGATGCTGCTTGACTTGCTGAATTCCTCCAGCACTTTGTCTTGTTTCAGGTTTTGTTGAGTTTTAAATGTGGATCAGTGTCTGATACCAATCTAATTAGACTAAGGATTTGGAAAAAAAAAGTATCCCAAGCATGAGAAAATCTTGTTGAGTGGCTCGCCGAGCTGGCTTGTTAGCTTGCAGACGTTTCGTTCGTTACCCAGCTGGGCAACTTTGAATGAAATGTTGGTGATCTACATACTGGGTTATATGGTTGGAGTCTACGTGCTGCGGCCTCTCAGATGTTTTCAACGCCAAGAAGTTTGACCGTGTAGAACGGTAAAATGCGGTTTAGTAGATGTGCTGGAGAAGGCGTTGGGCTAAATATCAACTGTGGATGAGAACGCAGCTCTGCTTATGCAGAGAGTCTGGAAGTGTGTCAGAAACACACTGAGTCTCAGCAATTTGCAGAACGGTAAACTTTATTTTTCGAGTCTGCAGAGTCGGACCCAACCAGCTCCTGCTAGATTGAGTCCCGAATTACACTTTGCACAGTTTTTTATACCCTACTTGTTTACGATTTTGTGAGTTGCACCCATGTGAGGTGCAGACATTCTTCCTTAATCTCATTACAAAATTACAAATGTGATTACCCTTTGGCCCACTTATCAGCCTCAGCGCATTAACACCGTTATTGTTCAACCGTTAAGCATGTCTTCCCGTTACCTGTATCGCTTCTTTAATCAGCAAGCTATTGTTTCATCCTGATTTTGCAAATTGGTTTATACGTTGCCCTGCAAGTTGCTTTGCACGTTCTTTCTGTGTCAGCACATTCTAAATGGACTCCTTAAGAATCATTTCTCTCAAAGTGTTTATGTTGTGGCGTGTTCAGTTGGAAATAGACATATATGCGGAGTTTCTGCAAAAAGTACAGGATGCAATGTCAATGGGATTTGTTAATATGCAGAATACAGATTAAAGACAGTGTGTAAAATGCATGATTTTGAAACAAAGGATTCATTAATTAACTAAAGCTTGTCACTTTCATGATAGATATACGGTACAAACTAAAGGTGGGACAGCAAACGTTAAAATTATATTAAAAGCTGGAGAAAAACATCGTAAGATGGTCATAGAGAAGTACAGTACAGAAACAGCTCCATCAGCACATCTAGTCTGCACCGATACGTTTAAACTGCCTAGTTCCATTGACCTGCTCAGGGACAATAGCTCTCCATACCCCTACAGTCTGCATACCTATCCAAATTTCTCTTTTAAGCTTTGACATTGAGCTTCAATATACCACTTCTGCTGGCAGCTCGTTCCATGCTCTCAAGACCCTCTGAGTGAAGAGGTTTCCCCTTATGTTCTCCTTTCACCTTTCCCCTTAACCCACGACCTCTAGTTATAGTTTCACCCAACCTCAGTGGGGAAAAGGCTGCTTGGGTTTAACTATCTGTACCTCTCATAATTTTGCATATCTCTATTAAATTTCCCCTCAAATCTTCTATGTTCTGAGGAATAAAGTTCTAACCTATTCAATCATTCCTTTTAACTCGGTCTTGCGATCCAAGTAACATCCTTGTAAATTTTCTCTCTAGTCTTTCAACCTAACTTACATCTTTTAATGAATTATGGACATGTATTCCCAGCTCCCTTTGTTCTGCTGCACTCAGTGCCCTACCATTCACTGTGTAAGACCTACCCTGGTTGGTCCTAGTGTAGTGCAACACCCTGCACTTGTCTGCATTAAATCCCATCTGCCATTTTTCCCGCTGGTCTAGAACCTGCTGCAGGCTCTGAGAGTCTTCCTCACTGTCCACTACATCCTTAATCTTGGTGTAATCCACAAATTTGCTGTTAACCACATTATCATCCAGATCCTTGTTATAGATGACAAACAAGAACAGACCCAGCATCCACCCCTGCAGCACCTCACTAGTCACAGAAGCAGACATCTACTACCTCGTTGGCTTCTCCTGCAAAGCCAGTGCCTAATCCAATTTACTACCTCATCTTGAATGCCAAGTGATCGAACCTTCTTGACTAACCTCCCATGTGCGACCTTGTCAAATGCCATGCTAAAGTCCATGTGGACAATATCCACTGCCTTGTCTTCATCAACTTTACTGGTAACTTCCTCAAAAAACACCATAAGATTAGTTAGACATGACCTACCATGCACAGAGCCATGCTGACTATCCCTAATCAGACCATGTCTATCCAAATACTTGTATATCCAGTCCCTTAGAATACCTTCCAATAATTTTCCCACTACTAATGTCAGGCTCACTGGCCTAAAATTTCTTGGTTTATTTTTTGAGCCTTCCTTAAACAGCAGAACAACATTAGCTATCTCCAATCCTCCAATAGCTCACCTGTAGGTAAACATTGATTTAAATATCTCTGCTAGGGCCCCTGCAATTTCAGCACATGCTTCCCACAGGGTCAGAGGAAACACCTTGTCAAGCCCTGAGGATTTATCCACCCTAATTTATCTCAAGACAGCAAACACCATCTCCTTTATAACCTGTATAGGGTCCATAATCTCACTGCTGCTTTGCCACACTTCTATAGACTTCATGTCTGTCTCTTAAGTAAATACAGATGCAAAATATTCTTTTAAGATTTCCCCCATCTCTTATGGCTCCACACATAGAGTACCTTTCTGATCTTACAGAGGACCAATTTTGTCCTTTGCAAGCCTTTTGCTCTTATTATATCTGTGGAATCCCTTCGTATTATCCTTCACCATGTATGCTAGAACAACTTCATGTCTTTTAGGCCTCCTGATTTCCTCCTCTAGTATTCTTTTGCATTTCTTGTTCTCCTCAAGTTCGTCATTTGTTCCTTCCTGCCTATATCTACTATGCAACGGTTTTTTTTTCTTAATCAGGGCCTCAACATCTCTCTAACTAAGGTTCCCTGAACCTGTCATCCTTGCCTTTTTATTCTGACTGGCACATACAAGCTTTGTACTCTCTCCAAATTTCATGTTTAAAGGCCAATCACTTACTACCGTTGCCAGAAAACATCCTGTCCCAATCCACACTTGCCAGATACTTTCTGATACCATCAAAATAGACCTTTCTCCAATTAAGAACCTCAACCCGAGGACAAGACCTGTCGTTTTCCATGATTAGTGTGAAACTAATGGCATTAGATACAAAGTGTTCCCCAACACAAACTTTTGTTACCTGCCCCTTTTCATTCCTCATTGGAGATCATCACACACTCGGAAGTTCTACGTACTGATTAAGGAAGCTTTTCTGAACACATTTGACAAGCTCTATCCCATCTAGTCCTTTTACAGTATGGGAGTCCCAGTCTATATGTGGAAAGTTGAAATCACCTATTATAACAACACTATATTTCTTACAGCAGTCTTCGATCTCTCTATATGAAATCTCTATGAGATTTGTTCCTCTATATCCTGCAGACTGTTGGGTGGTCTGTAATATAGCCCCATTAACATGGTCAGACCTTTCTAATTCCTCATTTCCACCCATAACACCTCATGAGATAAACTCTTCAGTCTGTCCTGACTGAGCACTGCTGTGACATTTTCCTTAGTAATGCCACCCCTCACCCTTTAATCCTTACCACTCTGTCATGTCTAAACAACAGAACCCCAGAATAGTGAGCTGCCAGTCCTGCTCTCTCCTGCAACCAAGTCTCACTAATGGCTGCAAGAGTTCATTGTAGAAGTTTTTAATGATAGTTTACAAGGAGGGTTAAATAATATTTAGAATCCATAAGAGGGTTATTAATAGTTTGTCTAATCTTACCATGAATGCTAGAAGCTTGTTAGCTAATGGTCAAGTTTTAAAAATTCGTCAAAAATTTACCAAATAAACATGACTTACACCAGTGTAACACAATGTTTTAACTCTTACTCAATTCCCTGTCTAGTGAAACTGATGTTGAGGCCACCAGGTTGGAGATAACCTTCAGCTTGTTAGAGAGGTCAAGTTATTGTCAGGTATCTCTCTGACACTTTATGACTAACAGAAGGAAAGAATAAACAAAACTTTACTGATCCCTGTAACAGAGCATTAGATTTGCACTGAGGAATCAAGAAGCCTCGTCCTAGATTGTCCTTATTCAGATCTGGCAGGCTTCTCTGTCTGAGTTACACAAGACATGGCTTTGGTTCCACAAATCATCAACAAGAGCCTTAGTTTGTGAAGCTGAAGTTTACAATAAATTTTAAAAAACATATGCACAAAGATATTGCCTAACATGTTTTTCACCATTATCTACTCTCAAGGCTGTGGACTAGTACAAGTTCTGTAAACATTCCTGTGGACCACTTAATGCCCATGGTTTGGATGTTTTAGAATGATAGAGAGGAAAAAGAAGAGGAGGGAGGAGAAAGTTACACTACTAATCAGGGACAATATTACAGCAGCACTCATAATGGAGGGCTCATCCAGAGTCTATATGGGTAGAGCTCAAAAATAGGAAGGGTGCAATCAATCACTGTGAAGGGATTGTATTACAGACACCCACCCCTCACCCCCAATAGCCACCAGGACATTAAGGAACAGTTATGCAGGCAGATAAAGGAAAAATGTAAAACAATAGGTTTCGCCATGGGGGATTTGAACTTTCTTAATTTTAATGGATACCTTCTTAGTATAAGTGGCTTAGGATAAGGCAGGGAAAGGGGAACATTTGCTTAGATGCAAAAGGGGTTTTGTGTGTGTGTGTGATCAGTATTTACCAAGGAGAAGAATATGGGAGATAGGGATTTCAGTGCTGAGAGTTTTAATATGCTCAGGCATTTTGAGGTAAAAGAGAAGGTAGTGTTGGGTCTCTTAAAGAGCATTAAGGTGGATAAACCCCAGGGCATAATGGAATTACTCCAGGTTATTGACAGAGGCAAGTGATGAGATTTTGTGACCTTGACCAATATCTTTGTGTCTTCTCTAGCCAGAGGTGAGATCCCGGATTTCTGGCAAGCCACTTACATTGTTGCAGTATTCAAGAAAGGAACCAAAGATAATCCTGAAAACTATAGACCAGTGAGTCTCATATCAATGGTAGGGAAATCACTGGAGAGAATTCTTAAGGATAAGATTAATGAGCATTTGGAAACCCTTGGCCTAATTAGGGAGAGCTAGCGTAGTTTTGTGTGGAGCAAATTGCATCTTGCTAACTTGATTGAGTTTTTTGATGAAGTGACATGGGCGGTTGATAAAGGTAGAGCTGTAGATTTTGTCCACATAGATTTAGTAAGGTGTTCGACAAAGTCCTTCATGGGAGGCTCATTCAGAAGATTGAGATGCATGGGATCCATATATATAAATGACCCGAATAAAAAAGTAGATGGGTAGTTAGGTAGTTTGCATACCATACACAGGTGTTGAAGATGGCGTAGAACACAGTCGAATACAGATCAGTTGCAACTATGGGTGGAGAAATGGCAGATGGAGTTTAACCTAGCCAAATGTGAAGTATTGTACCTGTTACGTTCCCCATAACTGGGTTTACAGACCAGCAAAGATAGAAGTATCCATTGGAGTCTGGTGGTACCAAAACTAAAGGTGTTTATTAGTAAACTACACAATACAGTATCAAAAATGCAAATATACATATAAAACAAGTTAGCAATAATAAACATAGAAGTGTAGGAATAATAATAAGCAATAATAAACAAGCTCTATCAATAAACAACAACACACTATCGATGTCTAGGGGTAAATGGATTGTCATAGAAGAGTATAAAGTTCAGTTCATGTGCTGAGGTAGTTATGGTTGTGTTGTAATCATTGGAGAGAGAGAAAGAGAGCGAGCGAGATGTAACAGCTGCAGCAGGCATACCTTGTGTTGCTTTCTTATTCCATCATATCGTTGTGGTCATTCAGTTATGACCCCTCTGCTCTCAGCCAGACTGTTCTTCTGTGGTGGACTCGTCACTCTGGCACGAGTGGACACACACACAAGTCCCCACCGGCCCTGCCGTCACACTGAGAGCTTTATTGTCTGATCTCCTGCTCCAATCCTCAAAGCCCCCACCTTCCTGTGGGTTCACAACACTCAGTCAGTGTCCACTGGTATGTCTGAGGGGTGTCTCCCCAGACCTGTCTTTTATCCCTTCTAACGGGGTCTCAGCCATCCATCAACTCTAAATGACTGTGTCTATCAAATCAGGCCATTCCTGCTGTCTCCTGAGGAATGTTAACGAGCAAAGTAAAGTCCTTGTAGTGAAAGGTAAATAATCCAGGAAGAGTCAAAATACAATAAATCAACGTCTCTCTCTCCCTCTTATCTGTAGCAGATGTTCCTGCCTCTGTGCTTTATCTCTCTCTCTCTCTCATTAACAGCATAGCAACACCAATAGTTCATAGTTCTCGGGTGGGGGGGGAATAGTTAACTCTTCGCCCCATTTCCATCAGGTCTGTTCATCACTCATAACACACCTTAACAGGTCAAATATAAAGGAACAGTATATGGTTAAGGGCAAGACCCTTAAGTATTGATGAGCAGAGGGCGTTTAGGGTCCAAGTTCATAGCTCTTCAAAAGTGGCTACACAGGTTTTATGGTGGTTAAGAAGGCATGTGGCATGCTTCTCTTTGAACCTTAACTCCTCTGAAGGCACTGCCCACCACTCTCCGCACCAATCCCAACCTCACTATCAAACCCACAGACAAGGGCTTGCTGATTTCCCTTATTCTGCACTGCTCGCTTCACAAGATCCACAAACCTGACTGTCCAGTTAGTTCCATTGTTTCTGCGTGCTCCTGCTGCTCCACTGAACTTGTCTCGGCATACTTTGACTCCATTTTAACCTCCTTAGTTCAGTCCCTTCCCCCCTATATCCACGGCGTGTCACGTGCCTTTGATCACCTCAACACTTCTCCCTGTGAAATTGTTAGCTAGCTTACTTTCATATTTAATCTCAAACCTCCTCCCCCCCCCCACACTGTTTTTCTCAGTTGCCTTCTGTTGGGTTTTAAAAGTTTCCCAATCCTCTAACTGCTCACTAAGTTTTGCTCTATTAGATGTTCTCTCTTTTGCTTTTGCTTCAATTTCCCTTGTCAACCACAGTTGCATCATCTGCCTTTAGGATACTTCTTTTGGGTTGTAGCTATCCTGTGCCTTCCTAATTGCTTCCAGAAACTCCAGCCATTGCTGTTCGTGTCCCCTTCTAAACAACTCTGACCAGCTCCTTTCTCATGCCTCTGTAGTTCCCTTCACTCCACTGTAATAGTGATACACCTGGCTTCTTCCTCTCAAATTGCAAGGTGAATTCTATCATATTGTGATCACTGCCTCTTAAGGGGTTATTTACCTTGGGCTCCCTTATCAAATCCAGTCCATTACACAAGACCCAATCCAGACACTAGCTGATCCCCTATTGGACTCAACAACATGCTCGGAAAAGCCATCATGTAGGCATCCTACAAATTTTCTCTTGGGATCCAACACCGACATGATTTTCCCAATCTCCCCACATATTGAAATCCCCCATGACTATTGCTCTTTTGAAAAGCCTTTTCAATCTCCTGTTAGAATTTGTAGTCCACATCCTGGCTACTGTTCAGAGGCTTCTATTTAACTCCCCTCAGGGTCTTTTTACCCTGTGTGTAATCCCTAAGCCTATTACACACGTAGATGTGACCCCAGTGTGTGATCACTGACCTCGTTGCACCCTGAATCTCAAGAACAGTGTGTATGATGTAGACCACATTGCATGGTGAATCCTGAAAACAGTCAGTGATCCCTGATGCCATTACACACTGAGACCTGACTACGGTGTGAATCCTAACCCCATTAAACCCTGAGACCTGACTACACTGATTAATGTCCCTATTACACCCTGAGACCTGAATACAGTGTGATTGCTGACCCTGTGACAACCTGAGACCTGACTAATCTGTGATCCCTGACACTGAGACAGGACTATTGTGTGTTTCCTGAATATGAAGCCTGACTATAGTGTGATTCCTGACCCGATTACACACTTAGACCTGACTACAATGTGATCCCTGACCATATTACACCACGACCTGACTATACTGTGATTCCTGACTCTATTCCACCCTAAGACCAGACAACATTGTGATTCCTGATCCTATTTCACCCTGCAAACTGACTACTGTCAGATTCCTGACCCTATCACACCATGTGACATCACCGTGTGATCCCTGAGCCTTTCACACCCTGAGACCTGACTATATAAGTCCATAAGGCATAGGAGGATTAGGCCATTCGGCCTATCAAGTCTGCTCCAATTCTTCCAGTCATTTCAACTCCGCTGCCAGAACCCCTCTATCTCTGCCTTAAATGCACCCAATGACTTACCTCCACAGACAATCGTGGCAACAAATTCCACAGATTTACCACCCTCTGACTAAAGAAGTTTCTCTGCATCTCTGGATGCTGCTCTATCCTGAGGCTGTGCCCTCTTGTCCTAGACTCCCCCACCATGGGAAACATACTTGCCACATCTACTCTGTCCACACCTTTCAACATTTGAAAGGTTTCAGTGAGATTACTCTCTCATCCTTCTAAATTCCATTGGGAATAGGCCCAGAGCCCACAATTGTTTCTCATATGTAACCCTTTCATTCCCAGAGACACCCTTGTGAACCACCTCTGAACTCTTTCCAATGCCAACACATTTTTTCTTGGAAGAGGAGCTCTAAACTGTTCACAATACAAGGTGAGGCCTCACCAGTGCCTTATAAAGCCTCATCATCACATCCCTGACCTTATATTCTAGACCTCTTGAACTGAATACTAACATTGCACTTGCCTTCCCCATCACCAACTCAGCCTGCAAGTTAACCTTCAGGGTAATCTACACAAGGACTCCCAAGTCCCTTTGCATCTCAGATTTTTGGATTTTCTCTCCACTTAGAAAAGAGGCTGCACTTTTTTCTTCTACCAAAGCGCAGGACTATGCATTTTCAAACTTTGTATTTCATTGGCCACTTTTCTTGCCCATTCTCCTAATCTGTCTAATTCTCCTAATCTCCTAATTCTGCAGCCTTCTTGATTCCTCAACATTACCTGTCCCTCCACCAATCTTCATATCATCTGCAAATTTGGCAACATAGCCATCTATTCCATCATCTAAATCATTGATATATAGCATAAATAGAAGTGGTCCCAACACTAATCCCTGTGGAACACCCCTGGTTACTGGCAGCCAATCAGAAAAGGATCCTTTTATTCCCACTCGCTGCCTCCTACCAATCAGCCAATGCTCTAACCATGCTAGTAACTTTCCTGTAATACCATGGGCTCTTAACTTGATTTAGCTGACTCCTGTGATACCTTATGAAAGGCCTGCTAAAAATCCAAATATACAACATCCACTACATGCCCTTTATCTATTCTAGTTGTAATCTCCTCAAAGAATTCCAAAAGGTTCATCAGGTAAGGTTATCCATTAAGGAAACCCTACTAACTTAGTCCTATCTTGTCCTGTGTCACCAAGTACTCCATAACCTCATCCTTAAAAATTGACTCCAACATCTTCCTAACCACTGAGGCCAAGCAAACTGGTCTATAATTTCCTTTAAATTCCTGTAATAGTGCAACAAGATCATCCACCTTATTTCTTGTACTCTGTTTTCTGTGATATAACACTTTGAGTACTGTATTTGTTACCCTTTTTGATTCTGCATCCCCAACATGTCTTCTGCCGAGCACTGACTCCAGCTTGGATGCCGTACCACGCTGTCTCCGGCACTCCAGTGGAACACACTGACTCCATCCCTCCCTCATGGGCGGCTGTAAGCAGGTGACTCCACAGTTTGGGGCCTGGTCCTCACTGAGACAGAGGCCAAACAGCTCCTATTTTTCAAGTATTTCCTTTTCCAAGGGTAAACGGGACAATCCATCAGCACTTCCATGATCAGTTGTCCTCTTGAATTCAATCTTGCAATCACATCCTCCAAGAAACAGAGCCCATCTCCACATTCATGCTGTTGCTGCTGTTAATGGAACACCTATCTGTGGATTGAAAATGAACACTAAAGGTTGATCAGTGACCATTAGTAACCTCTCTCCCATACAGGTATTGGTTGGAACAGTTTGCTCTCCAAACCAGACTCAAGTCCTCTCTGTCAGTAATTTTTCTCTGCAGCGGTAAGGGAATGTGATGCAAAGGCTGTAGGGTGTTCACTTCCATCACTCATGACATGCGATATGACTGCACCTGTACCATAAGACGAAACATCACAGGCAAGCTCCTCTGGACGATGTGGATCAAAATGTGTGTGTACAGTGTCTGACATCACTGTTTTGGGGAAAGCCACCTCACTCTGCTTTGTCCATTGCCATTTCTTCCCCATCTGTAGTAATGAGTTCAAGTGATGGAGCACAAAAGTAGGGTTTGGCAGGAACCTACTTTGACAAATTTAATAATCCAAAAAAAGACGCAACTGTGACACATCCTTTGGCCTTGAAGCATCCACCACAGCTTGAATTTTCTCAGCATACTTGTGTGTCAGTGGTGTGACCACCGTATGTGATACTTGCTTTAAAGAAGTCACAATTGTTGCATCATGCTCTGAGCCCATAATCCTCTGATCTTTTTAACACTGTCTTGAGATTCTGGTGAGGTTCCTTGCCTTCCTCACTGGTTATCCAGGTAACAGCGAGCAGCCTTGCACCACCTAGTCCATAGCTTTCTGTCAGAGTAGGTGCAGATGCTATTCCAAAAATAAGCCGATTATGGTAATAACGTCTTGTGTGAGTGTTTATGGTGATGAACACTTTTAGACCAGGTTCCTCAACCTTTTTATGCCATGGAGCCTCACCATTAACCAAGAGGTCCACGGACCCCAGGTTGGGAAGCCGTGCTTTCGACTCTTCTTCAAAGTTCAAAGTGCATTTATTATCAAAGTATGTATGCAGATAACAACCCTGAGGTTCATCTTCCCACAGACAGCCACGATACAAAGAAAACCATGGAACCTGTTCAAAGAAAAATATCAAATCCCCAATGCACAAAAAAATCATGCAAACAGCAAAAAAAAAAAATCATGGAAAAACACCAAACCACAAACCATTGTAATTCACAACCACTGACATTGAGTTGGGATTTTGTTTTAAAAGGCTGGTCTGACGTGATGACGTTATTATGTAAAAGGTTTTTAGCATGTATTTGTTATGTAAGGTTTGGAGTTCAATAAAATATGTTACAGGGTTCGTTAAGCATAATACACCTCAAGCCGTTTTATTTGTGAAAACCTACATTGGTGACCCCGATGCTCCAGGACGATTCCAGAGTTAGAGTATGTCATTGCTTTGAAACTGCTGGAGTTTTATTTGCAGAAACCTACACAGGCATATTCAGTTCAATCTAACGCTGTGTCATTCATTAACTTCGGGCTGCCAGGCCAGATGCCCTGATCAAAATAGCAGCAAAAACGGAGTGACCAGAAACACATTGTAACATGAACTACAGAGCCAATCCACAAAGTGCATTGATTCAACCGTGCCCAAGACCCAGGAGTCTGGCAGCATCGAGCGAGAGGAAGTGAGGCCATTCGAACACAGGGACCTTCCTCCGGGAGCAGCAGACAAGAGGGGGAGCCAGATCGGTCACCCGCAGGTAGATAGCACTGAGCACCAGCTCACCACCTGCTCTCATCCTCGATGCTTCTCTATCTTCCTCAACACTTTAATCAGCGAGAAACCCCCTCCAGGTTTCTTGGCCTCCAGGTCACTCAATCAGTCCGTAAACACCCCATTAAAATGTAGATCACAGGCTTCAAAAATAGCGGAACCACATTGAAAGAAAAACAAGTAGAAAGTGAAAGCTGAAGGGTTTCGGCCTGAAACATCGACTGTACTCTTTTCCATTGATGCTGCCTGGTCTGCTGAGTTCCTCCAGCATTTTGTGGGTGTTGCTCGGAGTTCCAGCATCTGTAGGTCTTTGTGTTTGTAGAAAGTGAAAGTCGTATTTTTGTCTGGAGGATATCACCCTTGGTTTGCTGGTGCCAACTAGGCTTCATTTCAAAGAAACATTTTCCTTACTTCTAGTTTTCTCTGATTTCTATTTTGTATCTGGGTATTTGGGGGTCCCCAGGTTTAAATTAACAGGGAACAATTCTATTGTATCTGTGTGATCTCCATCTGTAGGTAGGCTCCAGCTAAGTCCACTTTGCTGAAGTGTTTCTGTGCTGTCCTTATGACAGTTATTTAGTTTATAATATTTTCGCTTAGTAATTCATTCAATAGTATTTTCTAGTTAGAATTAGAAGTGTTTAAAGTATATTCATTGCATGTAAAATATATCGGCATGCGATGACGTCACATCCGGTTTCGCCGCGTCTTGTGGGAAAATACCGGTTTGAAATTAGCGCGAGGGTGGGGGCTTACCACGAGGCTCACCTGAGCAGAAGTTGTTTTGCAGGCATGAGAAATCACAGTGAGAGCAACGCTGTAAGTTAATAGATAATCGATATATTGATAAAAGATGTTAATGCCGATCCTGTTAGAAGTAACGACGGTCGATAATGTTTATGCTTTCGTTAGTTAAAGAGTTGCGGATAGTTTGCATGGAAGTGTATTTAAAGTAGTCAATGGAGCAGGTAAACTCTCCCTGTATACTGCACCTTAGTGTAATGTAGTTATAGTCACCTTTGCAAGTATTTACAATTGAAATGTGATATTAAGGAAGGAACAAATACTGTATCAATCTTGTATTGTTTTATCAACAGTTTTCACCATATGTTAATGTGAAGAGTGAACAGTAAATGGTCAATCTTACTGCGATCTGGTTCTTATTGACTGTGGTTTATCTCGACGTTTAATTCGGCGTTTCGTTACACGCGAAGGAGAACGTTACAGTTTCTCTTCAGTAAGGTTTGCAATGATATCCTCTGTCTTGGGCAGAGGGTATTGATCTACTTTCAGTATTGGGTTGATGGTGATCTTAAAATCACCATAGATTCGGACAGACCCATTCTTCTTGGCTACTGAGACCACTGGCGTTGACCATGGGCTCCACTCAACCTGGGAAAGAATTCCTTCAGCCACTGCGATCTAGCTCACTGGTTTCTTTATTACAAATGGGATAAGGAACCGGATGTGCTTTGTAAAACTTGAATGTGGCATTTCCACTTAGTGCTATTTTACCCTTGGTTTGTTTGAGTTTTCTGTGCCATCCTTGAACTCTGCTGTGGCGTCATTCAGTATCTTCCTTAATTCACTTTAAGAAAGGCCCTAGCAGAGATATTTAAAACATCCTTGGCCTCAGGTGGGGTCCCAAAGCACTGAAGGATTCCTAATGTTGTTCTGTTGTTTAAGGAAGATATTCTAAGAGTATTTGGATAAACAAGGACTGATTAGGGATAGTCAACAGTTCTTTGTGCTTGGCAATTCATGTCTAACCAATCTCAATTGTATTTTGAGGAAGTTACCAGGAAAGTTGATAAAGGGAAGCCAGTGGATGTTCCCTACAAGGCATTTGATAAAATCCTGCATGGGAGGGTAGTCAAGAAGGTTCAGTCACTTGGCATTCAAGGTGAAGTAGTAAATCAGATTAGACATTGGCTTTGTGGAAGAAGTCAGAAAGTGGTAGTAGATGATGGCCTTTCTGACTGGAGGCCTGTGTCTAGTGGGGTACTGCAGGAATTCATACTGGGTCCATTGTTGTTTGTCATCTATATGAATGATTTGGATTATATTGTGGTAATTGGATCGGCAAATTTGCAGAGGGAACGTGGACAGTAAGGATGACTATCAAAGCTTGCAGTAGAATCTGGATCAGCTGCAAAAAGGTGCTGAAAAGTGGCAGATAGTATTTAATGCAGACAAGTGTGAGGTGTTGCACTTTAGGAGGACCAAACAGGCTAGGTTTTATACAGTGACCAGTAAGGCACTGAGGGGGGAATCTGGGAATATGGGTCCATCATTCATTGAAAGTGGCATCAGAGCTAGATAGGGTCATAAAGGCAGCTTTTGGCACATTGGCCTTCATAAATCGAGTGCTGATGATGGGATGTTATGTTGAAATTGTATAAGATGTTGGTGAGGCCTCATTTGGAGTATTGTGTGCAGTTTTGGTCACTACCTACAGGAAAGATGTAAATAAAATTGAAAGACTGCAGAGAAAATTTACAAGAGTGTTGCTGGGACTAGAGGTCCTGAGTTACAGGGAAAGATTGAGTAGGTTAGGACTTTACTCCCCACAGTGCAGGGTGATTTGATAGGGATATACAAAATTGGGTTGGGTCGATAGGGTAAAAGCAAGCAGGCTTTTTACACTGATGTTGGGTGAGAATTGAACTAGAGGTCATGGGTTAAGAGTAAAAGATGAAATGTTTAAAAGGAACATGGGAGGGAACTTCTTCCCTCAGAGGGTTATGAGAGCATGGAATGAGCTGCCTGAGGGAGAGGTGGTTGAGGGGTCTAAGGCCTATGATCTGAGTGTAGGTCAATGGAACTAGGCAGATTAATAGTTCAACACAGACCAGATGGGCCAAAGGGCCAGTTTCTCTGGTGTAGTGACCTGTGGCTCTCTTTGATGGCAGCAGACTGGTGCCGATGTTGTGTAGGGTAGTTCTTACTGCCCATTGTAGAGCCTTCATCTCTGCCACAGTGCAGTTTCTGTATCATGTAGCGATCAGCTTGTTAGGATGCTCTCTATCTTCAGTGAATATAGGTGTGCACAGTCCAGCTCTCTTCCACCTTCTCAGAAAGTAGAGGCATTGGTGATCTTTCCTGCTTGTGTAGAATGTGTTCTGCGCTGTCAGGAGTTTGAACCTGTTTACAGTTTCCACTGACTGCTGCAAGAGGGACGTGAGTGATGAAAGTTTTGCTAAATTTCAGAACCACCTACTTTGTCTTGTTGACATTAAGGAAGAGGTTATTTGCCTGGTTCTAGGCCCCAAACTCTTCCACCTCCTCTCTGTAGATCATCCCATTGTTGAAGAACCCAGCACTATCATATCATCAGTGAACTTGACGTCAGTGTTTGGTCGTGCTATCCTGGGTGAGCAGTGGGCTCTGAACACAACCCAGGGGTGTACCATGTTGAGGGTGATGGGGAGGATCCCGACTGTCTGAGGTCTGAAGTCTATAACCCTGTTGCACAGTGTTCACCAAGGCAGCCCATTATCTAGCTCTGCTTACTGAGCAATTTCTTTCCTCTGCTAGTGTATTTGTGACTCACTCTCCACCCCCATCCAAATCTTGTGCACACTAGGAATTTACCTGCAGCGGCCATTCAACCTACCGACCTGCATGTCTTAGGGATGAGGGAGAAAGACGAGCTCAGAGGTATCTCCAACCAAGTTACAAAAGCAACGAGAAAAATAAATTGTTATAAGATCTTTTATTAATTCTTAGAGGAGAAACATCACAAGAACCAAAATAGAAGCAGTTTCCTTGAGCTCATATACACAAACAACAGCTAAAGATACAAAACTAGGTGTTTCTGTCATCTTTATATCATACATTATTTCAATATATATAATTATGTACATTATCACACCATAATGCCATAAATACACATTTTCATCCTCTGTCCCATCCCCATCATTCCCAGAGACACCAGTCTCTGAGCTATCTTTGGGACCCTGTAGAAAAATTTGGAAAGGACCAGTTACCCCACAGGGTCTCCATGGAAACCTGGAGGTACAAGCTGGATCCTTTAAGTATACAAAACAAAGATAGTTACCCCCAAAAATGGAGAGTTACTGCAAAGTTCACTGGTGAGAGGAGAACAGCTCTTAATCGTCCACAGAACAACCAACGTGCACGAGCCTCTTCTCATCTCATCTGTGCAAGACTGTACCCCGATGCACAGCGTGGAGTGGACCATCCATTTACATCCAAAGAATGGGGCAAGAGGGTGACTATTTTAAAAGAGTACCTCAACTTGTACAGGAACATTGTTACAGACAAGACTACTAAAGGCGCAGCATTTCTCTTCAAACCATTGCCTTACTCAAGCAGAACAGCCAAAAGAAAAATATAAATCAGGAATCTCTCCTGTTTAACATTGAGGGGCAACATTGCTTTCCACATTGGAACTTGAACCAGGAAGATGCTCCCTGTGAAGGCAGTCAGGAGAGAAAATATTCTTGTTTATAAAACAAAAAAAAACCTACAACTCAGTAAGGACTCATTGGGCTCATTAGCTTGCCATGGTGAATGTGGAGCCCACATACTTAACGATGGATAATTCTGCCATGGTCTCAATATGGGCAAGGAATACTTAACAACCTTGATTCAAATACTCCACTGAGGATTTATCTACCCTCTTACAAGCAATGAACAAAATAAAATCTAGGTTAGTGTAAAAAGAATTAATATGTTAAACCAGGGTAACACACACAAAATTCTGGAGGAACACAGGTCAGGCAACATTATGGAAAGGAATAGAGTCCATATTCCAGACTTTAGGGTTAGGGTTTACCCTTCATCAGAACTGGAAAGGAAGGGGGAAGAAACCAGAATAAAATGGGGGCTGGGAGGTGAAGGAATGTGATGGGTGAAGCTAGGTGAAGAAGGTAGGTGGGTGCGGGTGGGGGAGGGGGATGAAGTGAGAAGTTGGGAGGCGACAAAATTTAGACAAGATTGGATCCATTTTACCTCTGCAGCTTAGTGGAAAGTTACTTGCTCCTGATACCATCAACCTGGCAACATTTGCCTTTGAGAAGCATTTTTCAGCAGAGCCATGGGTTGAGCTACTCCAGGTAGAAAGATTGGTTTGATTGGGTCAGTAATTGACTGGCTACTGTAAAATACCCTGGAGTAGGCAGGTGGGATAATGATTCAAAGGGAGCTTTCTGGTTAAAGATGGTATGTTATACCAGGCCAGCGAAATATGGAAATTAATTTTATTTAGAGGGAGAGCATGGACAGACCCTATCAGCCCAAAGAGGTGTGCTGCCCAGCTAGCCTCTGCTTTAGCCCAAGCCTAATCACAGGATAATTTACAATGACTAATTAACCTACCAATGGTAGGTCTTTGGACTATCGGATGTAACCAGAGCACCCGGGGAATCCGATGGAGAGAAGGTGCAAACTTTCTTGGAGGATGTCAGAACTGACCTCCAAACCGAGCTCTAATAGTGTCACACTAACATGATGGGAAAATGGATCTGGTAGGTTGCTCTCCTGGGAATTGACATGGATGCAGTAGACTCGAATAACAGCCTTCTGTTTAAAAAGGAGAAAATTAAATGCTCTGGTTGACTACTGGAGATTAGGATGATACAGGACTTGAACACTACTCCCTCTGGGGAAGGGGAGGGGTCGGTTAAAAAAAATTACACGAGGGTTACCCAAACTGCTCACAAGGTAGAAGTCCAAAAAATAATAGACAAGGGTAAGAAAGCCATGAAGTGTTCAGTTCCACAAAAGAAGAAAAATTCCCTTCTTTCCAGCTTTCAATTAAGGCACATGATGCCAGGATCTAAATTAGTAAAGGAAAAGAAACTCCATCTCGGTGGAGAATGAGGTCAGGCCAACGTGTAGCACAGATGAGATATCTGGCTTTCACAGGGGGGTTGGAAGTAAGTTGGGATACTGCAGTGAGGCAGGAAGGAGCACTGAACTGACTTGGCAAGCCTGTGGACTCACCTTTGGGGTTTCTGCAGCTCAGGCTCATTATTTGTTCACTTTACTTGTCCCCTTTTGTGCATTGTATGTTATGTGTGGTTTTTCATGGATTCTGTCACATTTCTTTGTTTCTCTCTGTGGTTTCTGCAAGAAAATGAATTTCAAGGTTGTATAATAAATTTATTTTGAACTTTGAATTCCTGTGGCTTCTGAAAGGCATGATCAAGGGCAAATTTTTGGGGTGTGAAAACACATCCGGGCCAATGGGTAATAGGTGCTC
This sequence comes from Hypanus sabinus, assembly GCF_030144855.1. NCBI lineage: Eukaryota > Metazoa > Chordata > Chondrichthyes > Myliobatiformes > Dasyatidae > Hypanus > Hypanus sabinus. The sequence continues at coordinate 31,005,225 of NC_082734.1, forward strand.
TGTAAGCCTGGACCACCAAAACTGGCCCTGAGATAAAGATCTCCCCAGATCCCATCACCAATCCTCTGCCATCTCTTCCTGACAAGACAAACATAGAGCCCACTACGTTTGCATGTTGACTAACTACATTAAAAAACAGAACAATTCCAAAACGTTAAAAAAAGAAATGCTTAAAAATTAGCAGTAGAAATTCTGGCCGCATTTCACAAATGAGTCAGATTAAACAGAAAAGTAGGGGGCTTCTGGTACACAAATACACCAGTGTTACAATGTTCAGAACACCAGTAGTGGGTGATGCTGGATGAAAATTTACCTTGCTTGTTAATGATTTAGTAACTCAGATCCATACTGGGCAGCCAAGTACTGCAGGGCAAACAAGCAACTACCCAGACCTGCATTGCCATAGCCTCATTCACATCCTTCTTGGACCACCCCAAAACACTTCACAGTCAATCAGGTGCCTAGTGCAAATTAGGGTGGTGTAACTCTTCAACATGTCCAACTTATGGCACTCTCTCAACAAGCAACAGATCCATCTACAGGGCATTTTCTTTTTAATTTGCCTCATTTTTGGAAAGGGGAGAAAGCCCGCTGGGATCTGACTACTGCGAGCCTCTTGCCACAGAACAAGTGCACCTGGACTATTCCTTGTGTGTTGCCACTGCATCCCAACTCACTGCCTGCAGAAAGCAGGAGCAAAGCATTCCAGTTTAAACCCTTGAGGAGAAAGAATGGCTCAGAAGTGGTCAGAAAGCCAGATTGCAAGAGGAAGAGTAACCTCAGCGGACATCTAATAGCTGGGAAGGAAGCCAAATGAAAGGAACCAAACTGGATACCAGGGAGACATAGTAGTCTCAGCCATCTCCCAACAGATGCATGTTCCGCCATGTGGCTGGTTATGCCTAAACAGGAGGATGGTCCATATCCCAAGCAATGTGTGTGGGGAAAGAATCATGTGGTGTTGGGAGGGGGTTGCTGAGGCACAGAGTGGAGATGATTATCCGATACAGCTCCGCTCATGGAAAGCGGTTTTGAGGTCCCAGTAACAACAATGCCCTGTGTCCTACCTCACTCTGTGCAGAGGAAGGAATCTTTGGGAACTTCCAGTTAAATCCCTTGGAGAGAAAGTCACAATACAAGAAAGTGGTAAAATTCCCCTTGTGTCCTCCTGCCTGAGCTCCAGAAACCAACAGTATATTGAGCAACACACACAAAATCCTGGAGGAACTCAGCAAGTTCAGCTGCATCAATGGAGGGGAATAGACAATCAACGTTTCAGATGAAGGGTTCTGGCCCAAAATGTCGACTGTTTATTCCCCTCGATAGATACTGCCTGATCTGCTGAGTTCCTCCAGCATTTTGTGTGCACTGTTCAAGCTTTCTAGAATCTGCAGAATCTTGTGGCTATGGATACGAATGGATCTGTGTATTGGATATATGTCATCTCCTCTCACTATGGAATTGTGTTTTGGAATGGATAGCCAAGTAATGGCCACAGACCACCAAATCTGGCCCCGAGATAAAGATCCCCCCAAGATCCCATCATCAATGTGCCATCTGTCCCCCACAAGACAAACTCAGAGCCCACAGCATTTGGTTGTCGACTAACTACATTAAAAAACAGAACGATCCCAAAATGTTAAAAAAAAAGAATTGCTTAAACTCTAAAACAATGCCAAGTCAGCCAGGGAGAGTTCTTAACCTTCAATCAGAGACCCACGTCTTCATATCCAAATGCAACTCACATTTGACCACAGATCGATGGGTTAAAATAAATTTGGAAGCCAATTTCCATCAGATGTACAGACCAGTTGCTTTAGTTTGACTGAGCAGATTAACTAGTTCCCAGTTTTTTTGCTGGTAATCGGCGACAGCCCTTCACAGCCTGAGCTTAGGAACACAGTCGGGTGAGAGGCTGCTTACTGCTGGTACACACCATACCACCCCCACCCACACACCCCAACCCCGTCCACAACTCCTCCCACTGGAGGGCAGGCTCAGAATTCGTCATCAGAGCTCAGCAGGAGGGTCTTCTCTGTGTCACGGATACTGGCAGTACTGTGTGTGCGAGAGACAGTGTGCCCCTTGTGCCAGGGCGTGCCGTGCTCCAGGGTGGACTGCTGGGTGTACTGCTGATAGGCAGGCGAGAAGTTATGAATGGCGTCCTGCACGATGTCGTGGGGGTTCATGGTCTCTTTCAGGCTGCTGGAGATGCTCTTCATCGGGGCACAACGGCCTGGAGGAGAAACCAGGGGCAAGTCAGCATAGGATACAGGAACGACAGCACTCAAACTACTCCTCCTCACATTATTCATTCCCTCCCTCACACCTATTCAATACCTCCTCCCTCACATCATTCAATACCTTTCCCATCCCCTCCTTTGCCACCCCATCCCCTCCCCACACTTTAATACCTCCTCCCTCATCCCCTTCTTCACACTGTTCAATGCCTCCTACCTTGCCTCCCTCAAACTCTCCCTGGCTTCCCTCACATCCTCCAGAATGACCTTAAATGCATCATCTTTTGGTCCCCAATGGCCCAGGCCCATTCCTTATTTTGAGACCGATATCAATTCTAGACACCCCGGCCTGGGAAAACATCCACTCCATAGCCTCTCTGGGTAATCCTGGTCCTGATCACTTCCGATCTTCATTGTGCCTTGTTTTTGGTATCATTAGGGATACCTGCCCCCCTCCCCACCTCAGCCATTCCCTTTTCTCTCTTTTACCTTCTGAGAGAGGATATAGGAGCTTGAAAACGTAGAGGTCTTGACTCAAGAACAGCTTCCTCCCCACTGCTGCAGACTCCCAAGCCAATCATCTCTTCCACATCCCCCTCCCTGGTGGTGCTGCCTTGTTTAACTCCACCTCTGACAGTTATTCCACTGCCACTTTAGCAGTTCCTTTCAAACACCATTCTCTTATCTTACACTCATTTGTAGTTCTCATTAGCATGTATGCTGCTTACTCTGAGTAACACACACACAAAGACACTGGAGGAACTCTTTCAGTCAGGCAGGACCTATGGAGAGGAATAAACAGTCACCATTTCCGGCCAAGAAACCCTGGTAAAGGGTCACAGATGAAACGTTGATTGTTTATTTCTTTCCATAGGTGCTAGAGGAGCAGGCCACATTTTGTGTGTGTTACTGTTATTCCAGACCTCTCGTCTTTATGATTCACTCACCCTGAGAGGTTCACATAGGTAAGGAACTTCATTGAGCCCTGGTATGTAGGAGAAGTTAATCAGAATTGGGTTTATTGTCACTGACATGTATCATGAAATTTGTTGTTTTGCAGCAGCACAGAACTCAGGACAGTACAGCACAGGAACAGACCAAATAAATCAGTAACTAATCTCTTCTGGATACACAATGTCCTTATCCTTCCCCTAATATATCTGCCTCTACCATCAATCACTCAAGGAAGGGTGTTCCAGGCACCCACCATGTAAAGGTTTTGCCCCTCACCTCACAATTCCTTTGAAATTACCTCCTCTCGCCTTAAAACCATGCACTCCGGGTTTAGACATTTAAACCTTCGGAAAATGATACTGTCTACTCTATCTATGCCTCTCATAATCTTATAAACCTCTATTAGATCTCCCCTCAGCCTCCACCAGTCCAGAGAAAACAACCCATTGGTCCAAACTCTCTTTGGAGCACATGCCCTCTACTCCAGACAGAATCCTGGTAAACCTCTTCTGCACCCTCTGCAAAGCCTTCCTATAATGTAATACTCCAGATGTGGCCTAACTACAGTTTTTGGTGTCTTCCCCCTTCCTTTCCAGTCCTGAAGAAAGGCTTCAGTCCAGAACATCGTCTGTTCATTTTCACACACATTGCCTAACCTCCAACATTTTGTGCACATTGCTGCAATTTTATAAAGCTGCAACACAACTTCCTGACTTTAAAACTCAATGGCTTGACTAATAAATGGCAAGCATGCCACGTCTTCTTAACATTCCCATTAACCTGTGTAACCACTTTCAGGGAGCTAGGAGCTCCAACCCCAAGATCCCTCTGCTCATCAACACTGTTAACGGTCTTGCTTTACTGTCTCTTTACATTTGACCTACAAAGGTATAACATTTCACGTGGTCAGCTTAAACTCCATAGAAGGCAAACCAGTTCTGCAGAAATATTTGCCAAGAAGACCATGATCTCCTGTGTCACATAATAATAATGAACCACCAATTCTGCATCCATATCTACAAATGATCTATATCCTGTTGTATTCTTTGCTAGGCATCTATATACACTCTATGTTACAATAAGAAACGTGTGTGTTAAAAATGAAAATGAGTAGTGCAAAAAGAGCAAAATACTGTGGTAGTGTTTATAGGTTGGATCATTGCCTGTTCTGAAATTCGATGGCAGAAGGGAAGAGATGTTCCTAAAACGCTGAGTGTGGTCTTCAAGCTCCTGAACAATTCTACACAATGGTAGCAAAGAGCAAATATTCTTCAAAATTCAGGGTTCAAAGTTGTTCTGCTTCATCCCGCCATCCCCGGGATCAATCTGGCAAAACTTTCCTGCACTCCTTCTGCCACAGGTAGACAAGGAGCACAGACCTTCACAGAATATTCCAGGTCTGGTCTTGCCAGGGTCCACATCATTGCAGTGAGCTGATTTTGTTCTTAAGCAAATCCACATGCAATAAATATACCATATCACAGCATAAAATCAGGCCCTTGACCTCCATTAGGATCACAACCCGCCATAGCCCCTCCCATCCATGTACCTATCCAAACTTCTCTTAAACTTTGAAATCAAGCTTGCATACATCATTTGCACTGGCAGTTTGTTCTACACTCTCACAACCCTCTGAGTGAAGAGGTTTCCCCTCATGTTCCTCATAACTACCTATGATGCCACTTTCAATGAATTGTGGACCTATATTCCCAGATTTCCCCCTCAGTGCCCAGCTGCTCACTAAGACTTACCCCCCGGACAGTCCTACCAAAGTGCAACACCTCACTCTTGTCTGCATTAAATTTAATTTCAGCCCAATTTTCAAGCTGGTCGAGATCCTGCAAGCTCTGATAGCTTTCCTTGCTGTCCACACACAGATTTGCTGAACTAATTAACCACATTATCACCCAGAACATCGATATAGAAGACAAACTGCAATGGACCCAGCACCGACCCCCATGGCACTCCACTAGTCACAGGCCTCCCGTCAGAAACGCAACCATCCATTATGACCGGCTTCTCCCACAAAGCCAAAGTCTAGTCCAGTTTACTACCTCATCATGAATACCGAGTGACTGAACCATCTTGTCCAACTTCCCACACAGGATCCTGTCAAACGAGTTTCTAATCGCTGGTCCAGTGCTCTTGTCAGAACAACTGCAGGTTTCAAATGGGAAATTTAATTCACTTATTCACATGGTGTGAACATCACCAGCAAGTCCTGTCCATTCCTTTTAAATCTTTCCCCTCTCATCTTCAACCTACGACCCTCCAGTTTAGGTCTCTTTCCCTTGGAAAAGAAGTGTGTGCATTCACCCTTTAGTACACAAAGGAATAAACTGCCCAACTTCTCCCTATAACTGCCCTTCAAGTTCTGGCAACATTCTCAAAAATATTCTTCACTGTTCCCACTTAATGATGTTTTTCCTTTAACAAAGAGATCCACTCCCACCTGACCTGGGACTTAGCTCCACTTTCCTGTCCACTGATGTCATACTTAAGATATTCAACCTGCCAAGTCTATGCCAGCTCTCAGAACAATCCCATCAATTCAATTTTTCCTGTTTATTTCCCAGTGGTCAGTCTGCTCCCATCCCTACCCCCTTATTCTGCCACCAATTCAGCAACCAATGAACTCCCTTCTCCATTCATCTTCCCTACTAATTCTCTCCCGGCCCCTACCTCTACAACCTAACCGTTCACTTCCTCCCTCAACACCATTCATGGGCCCAGTCTTTCCAGGTGAAAGGAACCTCACCTGTGAGTCTATCACGTCAGGTATCCACTACATCGGCAGGACCTGATGCAGATTGGGTGATTGCTTTGTTGAGCACCGTCTGCCAGACAAAAAGCAGGATTTCTTGGTGGCTACCCATTTCAATTCAACTTCCCATTTCCTTTCCGACATGTCGGTTCATGTCCCTCTCTACTGCCATGATGGAGCAAAACTCAGGTGCAACACCTCACATTCCAACTAGGTAATCCTCATCAGCCAGGACATGCCCTCTTCTCATTACTACCACCAGGGAGGAGATACAGGAGCCTGAAGGCACACACTCAACATACTGGGAACAGCTTCTTTCCTTCTACCATCAGAGTTGTCATGAGACAATGAACCCACAAACGCTAGCTCACTATTTTGCTCTGTTTCGATTAATTTTTTTATATTTCTTCTAACTTATAGTAATTTATGTATCACACGGTACTTCTGCCACAAAACAATAAATTTCACAATGTACTGTACGGTGATAAACTCGATTCTGATTGTAAACCTGATGGCATGGACATAAGTTTCTCTAATTTCTGGTAATTTCTCCCCCCTCCCTCTTAACTCCTCCCTCCACCTCCTTATTCTGGTTTATGCCTTCTTCCTTTCTGGTCCTGATGAAGGGTCTCAGCCCAAAACATCAACTGTTTATTTCTCACTATAGATGCTACCTGACTTGCCGAGTTCCTCCAGCATTTTGTGTGTGTTCTTCCAGATTTAATTACTTGATGCAAATTCCCATGGTCCATGATGGAAATTGAATTTGTACCTCTCCAAAACTCTGGCTGTTCATTGCCTCTATACAAATTCAGTTTCCATCATGGTGTGGGTTTGCTCCAGGAAAGGAGAGGGAAGATGGTGGTGCCAACTGTGTCCAGTAGTCAAGCTTGGGTCAAATTCTGCTCCCCATGATCACAGACAATGGGGAATTCTGAATCACAAGAGATTCTGCAGATGCTGCAGGACATTGTCAATCGGTGGCAGTAAACTTGCAGTATCTTGAGAAGTTTTGGGAGCACGGGGCTGTCATTTAGAATGATGCAACAGGGCCTTTTGAAAGTCCAGGCTTTGCATCCAAGTCCCTGCCACCAGATAGCTGAAGAAAAAGGAAAGAATGCAGAGCAAGAGAAAAATGAGGGAAAAACAAATTGACTCGTACTCAAAGGAGCATATGTTTTTACCCAGAGGAGATTCTACAAGTGGCAACCTCCAGGTGAAACAACACCCTTTGCAAAATTAGACTCCAGGCTCAATACAGGTTCTTCCCCCATGCATTGGCTCCATCCCCAGGATTGTTTATAATTGCACCCTCAGTCTATAACACACCACACTGGAAGCACAGTTGATGCCACAAGAGACACAGCAAGATCCCACAAACAGCAAAGACCTAGCAAAAAGCAACACAAGGCAATTTAGTCCCTCAAGCCTGCACTGCCATTCAATACGGTCACAGCTGACTCTACCTCAACTCCACTCTCACAGCAATTGTTTGTATATTAAAAAAAAACACCAATGGATCCCTCTCTTGTAACTGAGTCCTCTGTTGGGTAGAGTACAAAGATTTAGCAACCACACCGCCCCATCCCCAGAGCTTCCCTCTAAGGTGTGCATGAACACACGTCATTTGCTACTAGCATACAAAGGAATTTAAACTGCACACAAAAGGTTGTCAGTTTACCTGGTTGGCATGTTCAGTATATTTCACAATTGTACACAATTACATTTCCTTTTCCGGTTTCTGATGTTGACAATGTGGAGTTTGTGTTGATTTGTCTACGGATTTTAGAATTAGCTTATTTATACCATTTTTATTGAAGAAATTATTGGTTCACTATTTCAAATTCCAAAAAAGCAAAGGGCGTGAAGTGCGAAAGAGTTGTTAGTTCATTTAAAGTGTTATGACTTTTTATAAGTGTCATTTCGCATGCAAATCACATATGGACAATGTACAAAAGCTCCAGTGAGAAAATCCTTCATGACCCGCTACAGGCCTGCTACATGTTTTGTGAAAGTGCAGAAGAAGTGCAAAAATGATCAAACCCAGAGGTGGTCAAAGTTTGTACTGGCAATGTTTTGCTAGCTGTCAAAATGAATACCTCCATAAATAAGATTCAGTGCACACGTTATCATTGGGTGAAAAATTGAACAGCACAAGATTTTTGTGCACACTGGCCATTACAAATTAGAGGGAACATTACTGCAGGGTGAAGTTGATCCCTCCTCACCCCAGTTCCCAATGCGTGTAGAGTCCTTAACAGAGTGACAGAAACAAGCATTTTGGCCCATCTAGTCTGCAGTGACCATTAAGCACCCACTAACACTTCTACCTGCTCCTGACTCTCCCGCAAGGTCCATACTTATCCTTGTCTATGACCATCTTACTGTTCCCCAGTTGCTCAGCCACCGAAAAGCTGTTCACCTGCTAGGCTCATTACCCAGTGCTAGATCCAGAACAAACCATCCTTTTGTTGACTTTCTTGGATGCACCCAAGAAATTCTGCCATCTAGCCCTCTTGCTTTAAATAGTTTATATTAGGGACTTTGAAGGCTCTCACGACAACAACCCTATTGTTTATACACCTTTCCTTATTCAGCCTGCATGTCTGTCCCTCAATGTTCCAGTGGCCTTTGGGAAGGTATTACAATCCCAGAGTGATGGCACCCCTCCTATTTTTTCTACCCACATAGACTCAGTGGGTGAGCCCTCCATTATGTCCCCTCTGAGTGTAGCAGAGATATTGTCCCCGATTAGTTGTGTATCCCCTTTATTTATTTATTGAGATGCAGCACAGAGTGGGCCCTTCTGGGCCTCCAAGCTACACTGCCCAGCAATCCCTTGGTTTGACCCTAGCTTCATCACAGAGAATTTACAATGACCAGTCAATCTATCAATTGGTAGGTCTTTGGACTGTGGGAGGATGTCGAAGCACACAGAGGAAACCCACTTAGTCACGAGGAGAACGTACAAATTCCTTACAGGCAGTGGTGAGAACTGAACCTGGATTGCCTGTACTGTAAAACAATGTGGAAAACCACTATGCTACCATGCCTCCCTCTCTATCTTTTCTAAAAGATCAAACACCCTGGGACAATAAGCACCCACTCCTGTCCCTCTCTCAACCAAGTCTCTTTAATGGCCACGACATCATAGTTCAATGTACTGATCCATGCTCCTTTACACATTACACTCCTAGCATTAAAATACACACACTTCAAACTAACTGTCCCATCGTATCTATTATTTTGACACCTAGTTTCCTCTCCATCCACTTTCTGATCTGGTGCTCCAATTCCCACACCCCTGCTTAAACTTCCCGAGTAGCATTAGTGAACCTCCTTACCAGAATAAGTTTAGGTGCAACCTGTTCCTCTTGTACAGGTCACTCCTGCCCCAGAAGAGGTTCCAATGATCCAAGAACCTGAAACCCTGCCCCCTGCACCATTCCTCAGCCACTCATTCATCTGTACTATCATTCTATTCCTGGCTTGATTAACATGTGATGCTGGAAGTAATGCAGAGATTACTTGGGAGGTCCTCTTCTTCAGCTTTCTTTCCTAACTCCCTTCACTCTCTGTGCAGGACCCCTTTCCCCCTTTCTACCCATGTTATTGGTGCCAATGTGCACTATGACCTCTGGCTGCTCACCTTCCCCCTTCAGAATATTCTTCAGCTACTCTGAGACCTTCTAGACCCCAGGACCAGGGAGGCAACACGCCATCCTGGCTTCTCTGAGAAACCCATAACAATGAAGTGTAACACTTATCGCTCTGCCTGACTCTACCTTTCTCTGCCGAGCCTCAGAACCGGACACAGCATCACTGGCCTGGTTGCTGCTGCTGTGCCTTAACCGGCCAGACCCTCAGCAGTATCCAAGGGGGTATACTTGTTGCTGAGGGAAATGGCCACATGGGAACTGCTTACTCTCCTTACTTCTGGCGGTCACCCAACTACTATCTGAAACCTGTGCTTTGGGTGTAACCACCTCAGGAAAAGTTACATCAAGGAGATTTCCAGCTTCCTGGGTGGTCCTCCAGTACTTTCAACTCCAGTTCCTTGTCAGTTAGGTGTACTTCCTGCAGATGCAGTCATCAGGGTAACTGTCAGGAACACTGAGATCTCACACCTTACAGGAGTATTCCACTGCCCTACCTACCATCCTGCCTACACTGAATGAAGGACTAAGGATTTACAGACAATAAAATAAAGCTTACCTGCACCTTCTCTCTGAAACCTCTGAGTTTCACCCTCACTTAGGTCACTCACTCGCCCTCTTCTCATTGAGCTTGTTATAGTTTTGGCTCTAACTTCTCAAGCCTAAGTTCCACAGTCAAAAATCAACTGCAGCAAATGACTCAGAGTGGGAGGCTGAGGCGCAACACGCAGAGGGTAAGGATGCCTCTAACACTGGCCCACTGGCCGCTCTGCCTACGCCACGCTCCTTTTTATTGTCTCAAATAAAACTAACTCCTGGTGCAATCTGTTCTTTTCAAATGGTGGGTGCTTCCTTTGGAGAAAGGTCTCTGAAGGGAGATTCAACTGTGCTTTACTTTAAAAAACAATTCCTGAACAGAAAATTCAAAAATTCCACATGCTGGAAACCCAAAAGGAAAATGGGAATTACCTGTGATGCCACTTTCCAGGACAAACTTTCTTATTGTAATTTATAGTAGAGTTTATGTATTGCGTTGTACTGCTGCCACAAAACCGCAAATTTCACAACGTATGATATTAAACTGATCCTGAACACTTCTCACTGATTAACCCTTTCATTCTCACAAAACTTGTTTGAACCCTCTCCAACGCCAGCACATCCCTTCTTAGGTAGGGGGCCCCAAACAGAACATGGGACATTCACAGAGCAGAGTTCAACAGCAGCACAGAGAATAAAAAGTTAAATTCTGCCTACCGTAGGGCCCGTACGCCAGGACTATCCAAGGTGAAAGATTGGCAGAAGGAGACAGAAAGATAGAGTGAGAGAGGGTGAGAGAAAGGTCCCCTGCCCCTGTAAAGAGCACTGGTTATGAAAGTACAAGAACGATTCCACAGTATACCTGCCTTTGATCAATCATAAATGTAGTATTGCACAAGGAGATGAGGTAATGGACCTCCCTGGTTGCCCTTTGTTATAACTGGGTAACTCTAGGGGGCAGTACTAGGACAGCCAGGGAGAGTCTAACACAGGCATGGGCAAACTACAGCCCGCGGGCCATATGCGGCCCGTTAAGCTTTTTAATCCGGCCCGCAGAACTTGATGAAATTATATTAATAAACCTTGTTAACGTTTTTTCCCCGCAATTCTGGCGTCTTCCCGATAGATGACGCACTCTATATACATTGACCTTTGTTGAGGTGCAGCGTATTACTCCACATTTGCGCTTTACTTTGTGACCTTGTGGCGACCCATTTCCTGGCACATCCGAACCGGCTCACAATTAGCCAGCATTCCGGCTAAGGGAGATAGCCTGCGGGGATTTGCGAGCACAGAGCTCCACATATTGGCGCGCTCTCACTGTTCTGTCATTGTGCGGGTCGTTGTTGAGTTTTGGCACAGGGGACAATTGAATAAGAAGGAGCAGGACAAGTAGACCTGCATCTCCTACCGTTTTTGAAATAAAGACAGTCAGGAGGAGAGTGATGATGATAATATCTTGATAACAGAATCTTCAGTGCTTTAAAATAATAACTGTTACTATTTAAAAAAGCTGTATTTTATTCATTTAATTTTCAGTGTTTTAAAAGACATTTCAATAAATAGCTAAATACCATGGGACTTCAAAGACAGATATTTTGTTGTAATGCATTTGTTCATTTTCAGTTGAAATTAAAGCACATGTTTTCTACATATCCCATGATATTTTATTTTCTCTTATGAGGTGTATTACCAAAACACTCCGTCCATCTGCTCCTGGTCCGGCCCCCCTGTCAAATTTTAGAACCCTTTGTGGCCCTCAAGTCAAAAAGTTTGCCCACCCCTGGTCTAACAGGTAGGATCAAGACAGACAAATCCAACAACTTGTGAGTTGTATTTACAGAGACTGCCTGTCCTCTGGAGGCACTGGTAAAACTCAGGGCTCCACATCTCCACACTTTCATAGGACAGTATAGCATATTACAGGCCCTTTGGCCCATGATGTTGTACTGACCTTTTAACCTCCAAGATCAATTTAACCCTTCCCTCCCACATAGCTCTCCAATTTTCTTTCATTCATGTAACTAAGAGTCTCTCAAATCTCCCTAATGTACCTGTCTCTACCACCACCCCTGGCAGGGTGTTCCATGCACCCACCACTCTATGTAAAGAATTCACCTCCAACAATCCCCATAATTTCCTTCAATCACCTTAAATGCCCTCTGTTGTCAGCCATTTCCACCCCGTGAGTAAGAAGCTGGCTGCGAACTCCACCTTTGCCCACTTTAATCTTGCACATCTCCCAGAAGCAAGTTTGAACCCACATCCTCTTTCCTTGTCTCCCTCCCTCTGAGCGACCAGTGGGCAATGGGTGGAGACAAGTTTCTCAGGAGCCACGTGGCCTTGCCTCAGAGTTGACTGACACCAAGTATCTGACCAAGCCACTGAGGGCTGGTTGAACCACCAGTGATGGACAGATGAGAAACCCAGCCACCTTAAGTATCCTTCTCTCAGTCGATGGGTTTTGCCTAAACGTTATTCACCAACGATATCCTCTTGGCCACCCAGAGTAGGGCAATCACTTGCTGAATTCCTTTGGTTACATTTACCTTGTGAGTCCACTCGCTTGTCTCTGTAGACCTTGGATGTAAAGGCGTACCGCAGAGCGATGGCAGCAAAGAACATCTCGATGCAGATGATGAAGTTCTGGTAGCCTGCAGCAACTGTTCCCTCACCCACGTAGACGTCGGCCGCTGCGATCTTGGGGATGGCTCCACACTTCTCCAGAATAGCCAACAACATTCCTGATGGGGGGAGGAAATGAAAGGTCAGCACACCTACTAATGCAAGGGACGGAGAGGGCAGAAACGCAAGAGGGAAATAGACTCAATCCAGTACATCACCAGCTTGACTCTCCCCACCATAAAAGTACCTGAAGGAGGCTCTGCCTGAAGAAAGCAACGTCCACTACAGATCTTCATTATCCAGGCTGTGCTATCTTCTTGCAACTCCCACTGGGCAGGAGATACAGAAGCCAGAAGTCTCACACCAGGTTTAGCAATAGCTACTTCCCTTCAACCAATCAGTTCTTGGACCAACCTGCATGACCCTATCACTATCTCAGTAGGGCAACAATGCACTTTATGTTTTCTTTTAAAATAGTATTTAAAATGTTTTTTTAAAATGTGAATGCTACTTATCCGATGCTATGCTTGTGATGTTTCTGCAAGCAAGTTTCTCCTTGCAACTGTAGAAGTCCATGTATGTACACAGACAATAAACTTAACTTTGGGTGGGATCGGACATGGGGAGCTGCAAATGACCAATAGAATTTCTCTTCAAATATCTCCATAGATGTAAGCAGGAACGAAATTGGTCAAAGGGTGAGTGAGAGGGGAAAGAGGAGATAGCACACAGTAACACAATAGTTAAATTACCAGACCATCATTTACAGCCCTAAATCGTCTGGGATCATGGGTTCAAATCTCACAAGGGCAGCTAGAGAATTAAATTGATACAAAAGATTCTGCAAATTCTGGAAATCTTGAGCAGCACACACAAAATGCTAGAGGAACTCAGCAGGTATCTGTAGAGAGGAACAAATAGTTGATGTTTCAGGCCGAGACCCTTCATCAGGACTAGAAAGGAAGGGGGCAAAAGCCAGAATAAGGTGGTGAGGAAACCAAGCTGGCAGGTGATATGTGAGCCCAGGTGAGAGGGAAGGTGTCTGGGAAGGGGGGTGGGGGTGAATCGAGCAGCTGTGAGGTGATGGGTGGAAAATATACAGGGCTGAAGAAAGAAAGAATCTAATAGGAGAGGAGAGTGGACCAAAGCAAACTGAAGAAGAGAAATGGAATCAGAGACAGGTGAGGGGCATATGAGAACAGTTGAGAGGGCAACCTGAATGAGGAATAGGAAAAAAAGGGAGAAATTGCCAGAATTTGGCAAAAATCGATGTTCACACCATTGGGTTTGAGGCTACCCAGACAGAATTGCGGCATTAGAGGTGGCCATAGCTCAACATGTCAGAGTGGGGATGGGAATTAAATAATTACGATGGAAAAAAAATTCTATGCAAGTGGGCCATGAAATTACTGAAATCCAATTAAAACCCAGCCAGTAATCCCAGGGCAGTGAATCATCTATTTACAGTTATATAGTGGTCTTGTGAGTGCCACTGGAATCTTTCTTTTGATTCTTAATGCACTCATTTGAATTTACGATCTGAGGAGGCCACTGGGAGATTCAGAATTCTTTTGTCCGTACCTCTGGATGCCAATGCAGTTAGCTTGCCTGCTAGGCTACCATCCCCAGAGAAGGAACCAATTCTAAACCAATTATTATGTGCCTGACCTAACCTTTAGGAAGCTATTCCCAGAATTAAATATTTATTAAGTGAGTCCCTAGTTGCAATTCACCTCCTCAACAGCAGAGGGCACTTGCAGCTACACTCTGCAGCCTGGCACCCATCAATCAGTGAATCCTTCAGGCTAATTAAATCACGAGGTTGCAGAGCCAAACAACATGAAAATAAGCACTTCGGCCCATCGAGTCTGTACACGAGAGGCAATTTACACTCACAATATAACCTAACCACCCACATACCTTTAGGATGTGGGAGGAAGCCGATGCAACCCCAGTTTGGGCATCAACCACCATATCCATAGCCTGAAAGGTTCAACTTTGACCTCTGGCACGGTCTGTGTGCATTTTTTTAAAAACATTCCTCACACAGAAAACAAACTCCACACAGACAGCGCCGGAGGTCAGAGTTGAAGCTGGGTCTGTAGGGTTTCCGCAAATAAAACAAAATAAGGGGTTTTTATGTTTAACTAAACCCATAACATGGTTTATTGAACTGGAAAAACTTATACAACAAAGCGCTAAAAACTATTTACATAATAACATCATCACGTCAGACTAGCCTCTTAAATCAAAACCCCAACTCAAGTTGGTGGTCATGAATATTGTACATTTCTCCTAATTACATTGCCCTCCAGGGCTCTGACACTTTGAAGCTGCAGATCTGCTATAAGGTGCCCAGTCCAAACTGGACAGAACATTAGACCTTAAGTTTGTTGTTAGACCACAAGACCTAGGAACAGATTTAGGCCTTTCAGCCCATCGAGTCTGCTCTGCCATTCCATCATGGCTGATTTATTATCCCTCTCAGTCCCATTACTGCATTCTTTTGCCTTCTCACTTTAACCTTTTACATGCTTATTAATCTAGAACCTGTTCCCCCATAGCTGGTGCATCTCCCACCCCAACCATCCTTAAGAACAGAATGAGTTGGCCATTTCGCCCAGTTTGTTTGCCACTGATTGGATCTCTTGTACAATACAATGGATTCTTGGTGTCACTATCTTGGTATGATCTTGTATTTGATCATTTACCTGCACTTTTTCAGAAGCCTTTACACTTTATTCCGCATTGTTAAGGCTGATTTATACTTGTGTGTACAGGCTACGCCGCAGCCTACACCATAACCCTCATCTTCACTTTTGCATCGCTCTACGCCATAGCGAGCATGTGTTGGTGTGCGCCAAAACGCGAGTTGGCAGTGGAGTTTCTATGCCACTATGTAGAGTTTCGTCGTGAGAGACATGGACGAGGAAATGCATTTCAAACATTTTTGCATGTCGGCAGGTAGATTTGACAATTTGGTTCATCTGTTTCACATCGGTGTACAGAAATGGCGGAGACGCGGCAACCAGAAATGCGTAGGAGGAAATCTGATGCTACCAAGCGGACCAATCACAGTTGTTGCAGTCTGCGTTGCCACAGGGCATGAGTAACTTTTCTGGAGAGGTCAACGTCACCCTACGGTGTAGGTATGGCGTAGGGTATGCGTTACCTACAGTGTCAATGTGACGCACAAGTATAAATCAGCCTTTTTTTTAACAACACACACAAAATGCTGGTGGAACACAGCAGGCCAAGCAGCATCTAAAGGGAGAAGCGCTGTCGACGTTTCGGGCTGAGACCCTTCGTCAGGACTAACCGAAAGGTAAGATAGTAAGAGATTTGAAAGCAGTGGGGGGAGGGGGAAATGCATAATGATAGGAGAAGACCGGAGACGGTGGGATGAAGCTAAGAGCTGGAAAGGTGATTGGCGAAAGTGATACAGAGCTGGAGAAGGAGGGAGATGGAGAACAGGCAGAGTGATTGGCAGAAAGAGAGAGAAAAAAGGAGGGGTGTAAAAAGCTAAATATATCAGGGACAGGGTAAGAAGGGGAGGAGGGGCATTAACGGAAGTTAGAGAAGTCAATGTTCATGCCATCAGGTTGGAGGCTACCCATCCAGTGTTGTTCCTCTAACCTGAGTTTGGATTCATCTTGACAGTAGAGGAGGCCATGGATAGACATATCAGAATGGGAATGGGACGTGAAATTAAAATGTGTGGCCACTGGGAGATCCTGCTTTCTCTGGCAGACCGAGCGTAGGTGTTCTGCGAAACGGTCTCCCAGTCTGCGTCGGGTCTCACCAATATATAAAAGGCCACACCGGGAGCACCGGACGCAGTATACCACACCAGCCGACTCACAGGTGAAGTGTCACCTCACCTGGAAGGACTGTCTGGGGCCCTGAATGGTGGTGAGGAAGGAAGTGCAAGGGCAGGTGTAGCACTTGTTCTGCTTACAAGGATAAGTGCCAGGAGGGAGATCGGAGGGAAGGGATGGGGGGGGGGGGGGGGGGGGGAGGAACGAGTGGACAAGGGAGTCGCGTAGGGAGCGATCCCTGCGGAAAGCAGAAAGGGGGGGGAAGGGAAAGATGTGCTGGGTAGTGGGATCCCGTTGGAGGTGGCAGAAGTTATGGAGAATTATACGTTGGACCTGGAGGCTGGTGGGGTGGTAGGTGAGGACAAGGGGAACCCTATCCCGAGTGGGGTGGCGGGCAGATGGGGTGAGGGCAGATGTGCGGGAAATGGCCTTGTTCTACCTCATTGCACTGTGATATGATCTGTACGAGTAAGTCAAGCCTTTCACTGTATCTTGGTACATGTGACAATAATAAACCATGCAAAACACTCATCTCAAGTTCAATGGTGGGAGAGCTCTTGGAACCCTTGGTCGGGGATGGGATTAATAGTCACGTGTGCAAAGTGGCTTAGTTATCTCAGCCCAGCACCCGTTCATTGGGCAAATTATGCTCAATCTGATAGAGATTTTCTGATGGGGTAACAGAGTTAGTGAGTGTAAAGGGGTTGATGGGCTTCCAGAAGACTTTTGATAAGATGCCACCTAATAGTTTTATCAGCAAAGTTGAAGCCACTTAAAGAACATTACAGCACAGTACAGGCCCTTCAGCCCATGATGTTTGTTAAGCTTTTAACCTACTCTTAAGATCAATCTAACCCTTCCTGCATAACCCTCCACATTTCTTTGTAGCCGTTACACTTTATTCTGTATTCTGTTATTGCTTTACCTTGCCCTACCTCGGTGCACTGTGTAATTATCTGATCTGCATGAACAGTATGCAAGACAAGTTTTCCCACTGTATCTCAGTACCTGTGACAATAAATGAGTAATTAACCACACCATTCAGGACCAAAGCTCATTTTCTACCTTTACACTCTAGAACATAGAATAGTACAGCACAAATAGTAATAGTACACAAATAGTACCATCTTCCTGCACTTTCTAGGCGTCATGATAGCGTACTGATTAGCACAAAGCTTTACGGCACCAGCGATCTCTATTAGGATTCAATGCCCACCGCTGTCTGTACCTTCTCCCCCTAACCATTTTCCTCCCATATTCCAAAGATTTATGGTTAGGGTTGGTAACACGCGGTATGCTACATCGGTACTAGAAATGTGGCAACAGTTACAGCTGCTCCCAGCACAGCAGTCAAACTAGTCACTGATGCAAACGATACATTTCACTGTACACTTCAATGTGCATGTAACAAATAACGTTCATCTTTAATTTCTTTTAATCCCCATATTGCTCGATTCTCTGAAATGCATACTAATCTGCTGATCCATTGTTTAATGAATATCAGGCAGCCTGCACAGGTCTCAGGGTAGATAAATGAAGAATCCGCCACGCCCTACGAGTGAAGAAATTTTCCTTTATTCAGCCCACAATGGCTTATCAGGAGCCAGTCCTCAGCACTGAACCACATCACTTCCCAACAATAAACTTGTCACATTGTGGTCAGTCTTTCCCAGAAGGCCCCTCAAGATTACAGACCAAGCCTTTCTCATCGCACAAAATAGGCCCTTCACCCCACCGTTGGTTCCTAAACACAATGATCAGGAACAGAGTCTCAAATACACTCTATGAACATCTTCCACTTCAGCAAGCTGTTTATCTGTCATTCAGGATTATGGCTGATCTTCAGCCTCCTCGACTTTGATTGGCTTATTATTGTCACATGCACTGAGATACACGGTGGCATGGTAATGTAGCAGTCAGCTTAATGCAATTGCAACTACAGTGAGAACGCTGTCTGCAAGGAGTTTGCATGTTCTCCCCGTGACTAAGGAGCTGGTGCTGGACCTGAGGAGGGCTAAGGCACAAGTGACCCGTTTCCATCCAAGGGGTCAGTGTGGACATGGTGGAGGATTACAAATACCTGGGGATACGAATTGACAATAAACTGGACTGGTCAAAGAACACTGAGGCTGTCTGCAAGAAGGGGTAGAGCCGTCTTTATTTTCTGAGGAGACTGAGGTCCTTTAACATCTGCCGGACGATGCTGAGGATGTTCTACGAGTCTGTGGTGGCCAGTGCTATCATGTTTGCTGTTGTGTGCTGGGGCAGCCGGCTGAGGGTAGCAGACACCAACAGAATCAACAAACTCATTCGTAAGGCCAGTGATGTTGTGGGGGTAGAACTGGACTCTCTGACGGTGGTGTCTGAAAAGAGGATGCTGTCCAAGTTGCATGCCATCTTGGACAATATCTCCCATCCACTCCATAATGTACTGGTTAGGCACAGGAGTACATTCAGCCAGAGACTCATTCCACCGAGATACAACACTGAGCGTCATAGGAAGTCATTCCTACCTGTGGCCATCAAACTTTACAACTCCTCCCTCGGAGTGTCAGACACCCTGAGACAATAGGCTGGTCCTGGACTTATTTCCACTTGGCATAATTTACTTATTATTATTTAATTATATTGCTATATTTCTACACTATTCTTGGCTGATGCGACTAAAACAAAACCCAATTTCCCTCGGGATCAATAAAGTATGTCTGTCTGATTGTATAGTTTTTGTCAAGATGCTCCTCCCACCTCCCAAAGATATTGTTTGTAGGTTAAGTGGTCACATGGGTGTACTTGGCTAATGTGGCTCCTTGGGCTAGAAGGGCCAGTTAATGTAATGTATTGCTGATAAAATAAATTTGCATGCCATCTTGATCGATCATTCTGGAATTTTACAGCCTACATGTAGATTATACTCTGCATAATACTGTATTAATCCTGTTGTATGATGGAGATCTCCACCTACGGGTAAAATAGCCCCACTGCCTCGAGGGAGAGACGAAGGGTACAGGAATAAACCCAAACAGCAAATCCAGAGAGGAGACCCGAAGGCGACTGGACGTCACTGAATGTCCTTCCGGCATTCCTGCAGCCAAACGTATCGCTTCATAAGCTTTCCTTTGGACTACACTGGGATCTTAACAATTGGGTATCTCAGGATCTCCATGCCTTTCGCCCAGGCTTGCAACGATGATGATCAGCACCCACTGTTCTTCAAGACAGACAGATGCCAACAAACTAACATGCACCTGTGATCTGTCAAATCCTGTTTCCTATAAATTATTCCTTCCAATGTTTTCTGTTGAGATGTCAATGGGAAACGCGGAAGGTATTGGGGGGGGGGAACGGACCCAGAAAGACAGCACAATGACCAGATGATCCATTTGAAACCAACATAACAGGACCCACTCCCCTCTATCGCCAAGTCCTGCAGTACCATGACCATGCTCACCGAAGACAGCAACGTGTGCACTCACCCTGCCAGAAGGAAAGGAAGATGACGGATTTCACCATGAAGAACTTGAGCACGGGGCTGTAGGGGCTCAGGAGCTCCCTCGTGGCAAAGTAGAAGAGGAACAGTGCGTAGAGCGAGAGGCTGACGGAGATGTTGTAGATGATCATAACGTAGAGGTAGCCACTGGCAACGCTGGGGGTGTAGAGGGAAACAGATTTAACCTAGTCCCAAAACAAGAAAAACTGCAATCTCATTACCCTAATTATCCACAGAATCATATCCTGGTTTCTGTATTCTAGCCTCCTACTCATCCCCAAATAATCATTCTAGACTCAGCAAGATATGTAGTAGTTAGGCAAACACTTTACAGGACTAAATTCCCACTGCTGTCCGTACAGGGTTTGTACATTATTTCCTGTGACAACATGGATTTCCTCCGGGTGTTCAGGTTTCCTCCCACATTCATAGGGGTACGGATTAGGAAGTTGTGGGAATACTACATTGGTGCCGGGAACATGGTGACACTTGCTGAATCCCCACAGCACAATCTTGGAATGCGTTGGCTGTTGATGCAAACTTCGCATTTCACTGTGTTTTGAGGCACACGTGACAAACAAAGACAATCTGGTATCATGCTTTCAGCCAGGACACAAGCCCTTTGGCCATGACATCTGTGGCAAGCATGATGTCAGATTAAATTAGCTCCTTCTGCCTGCACATGATCTATATCCTTCCATCCCTTGCATATTCAGGTTTTTATCTAAAAGCCTCCTGATCATCACTATCGAATCTGCAACACTCCTGGCAGCTCAATCCACACATCCCCTTTTAATACCCCTCTCTCTGGTATTCAACATTTCCACCCTGGGTAAAAGATCCTGACCATAAAATAGAGGAGCAGAATCAGGTCATTTAGCCTAACAAATCTGCTCTGTCATTTCATCCTAGCTGATCCATTTCTCTCTTAATCCATTCTCCTGCCTTCTCCCTGTAACCTTTGACACACTGACTAATCAAAAATCTATCGACCTCCACTTCAAATATATCCACTTCCACGTCCATCTGTGGCAACGAAGTCCACAAATTCACCACCATCTGGCTAAACTTCCCATCATCTCTGTTCTAAAAGGGTATCCTTCTGTTCTGAAGCTGTGCCCTCTGGTCCTAGACTCCCCACACACCACTGTACAAGCCATCTCTGTTTAACTCGGGGGTAAGCTGAACCTACACAAAGCTGAGATGAGGTTAACAGTAGGAGTGGTTTGTGGTGTTGTATGCAGCAGAGGGTGGCCAGTTTCCATTCGAAGGGTGAGCCAACCTTTCCAGCTGCTGTCTCCTCTTCTAACGCAAACAGTGCAGGCAGGTCCAACTGTCTACCCCATCATTGTCTCTCAATTTTATAAACTTTTATCAACCTTTAATGCCCAAGAAAAAAAAATTCATTGGTCCTGAACTCTGGATTTCCTTCCTCTTCACCTTTACTTTAAGAGACACCATAAGACACAGAGCAGAATTTGGCCATTTGGCCCATCGAATTCTGCTCCATCATTCCACCATGATCACTTCCTTCTCAGCCCCAATCTCCTTGTCTTCTCCCCGTATCCCTTCATGCCAATCAACAAACTATCACCATCAACATTTGCCTTAAATACACCCAATGACCTGGCCTACACAGGTCATTGGGTGTATTGTGAATTGTGGCAACGAATTCCACCCATAGGAAACATCCTCTCCACATCCACTCTTATCTAGGCCTTACACATTCAATAGGTTTCAAAGTGATCTCACCACATTATTCTAAATTCTAGCAAGTACAGGCCTACTGTTACCAAACACTCCTCATACAATAACCCTTTCATTCCTGGATCATCCTCATGAACCTCCTCTGGACACTCTCCAATATCAGCACATCCTTTCTCAGACCAGGTGCCCAAAGCTGCTACAATATTCCAAGTGAGGCCTCACCAGTGCCTTATAAAGCTTCAGCATTACATCCTTGTCTTTATATTCTAATCCTCTTGAAATGAATGCAAATATTGCAATTGCCTTCCTCACCATCAACTCAACCTGCAAGTTAACCTTTAGGGAATCTTGCACAAGGACTCCCAAGTCCCTTTGTATCTTGGATTTTTGTATTTTCACCCCATTTAGAATATAGTCTACGCTTTTGTTCCTTCTACTAAAGTGCATGACCATACACTTCTCGATACTGCATTCCATCCGCCACAGGTTTGCCCATTCTCCTAATCTGTCCAAGCCCTTCTGCAGTGCCCCTACTCCTTCCACTATCTTCATATCATCTACAAATCTGGCCACAAAGCCCTCAATTCCATCATCGAAATAACTGACATATAGTCACCGGCAACCAACCAGAAAATGCTCCCTTTTTCCCGCTCTTTGCCTTCTCCCAATGCTCCATCCACACTTGTATCTTTCCTGCTTTCTATGGGCTCTTACCTTGTTTATTTCTTCAAAGAATTCCAACAGATTTGGTAAGCAAGATTTTCCCTTAAAGAAACCATGCTGTTCAAGGGCTATTTTACCATGTGTCTCCAAGTACTGAGATCTCATCCTTAACAATCGACTCCAAAATCTTCTGAACCACTGAGGTCAGGCTAACTGGCCTATAATTTCTTTTCTTCTGCCTCCCTCCCTTCTTGAAGAGTGAAGTGACATTTGCAATCTTAGTCCTCCAGAACCATGCCAGAATCTAATGACTCTTGAAAGACCATTTCCAAATATCTCCATAATCAGTTTAGGCTCTTTCAAAACCTTGGGGTGTACTCTTCTTGGTCCAGAGGATTTATCTACCTTCAGACCTTTCAGCTTCCCAAACACCTTTTCCCTAGTAATAGCAACTGCACTCACTTCTGCCTCGACACTCTCGAACTTCCAGCACACTGCTCTCACCTCTCTTTTACTCTTTATATATCAGTAAAAACTTTTGGTATCCTCTTTGATATTATTGGCTATTATTTCATATTTCATCTTTTCCATCCTTACGACTTTTTCAGTTGCCTTTTGTTGGTTTTTGAAAGCTTCCCAATCCTCTAACTTCCCGCTAATGTTTGCCCTATTATATGCCCTCTCTTTGGCTTTAATGTTGGCTTTGACTTCCCTTGTTATCCACAGCTGAATCATCCAGCCTTTAGAATACTACTTCTTTGGGATGTATCTACCCTGCGTTCCAGATGGTTGCCACAGCTGGGGTGGTAGTGCGGATAAGCTCCCACTACCTATAAAGTGGTATGCTTCTCAAATTAGCCTCTGACAACCAAGTCCAGCTCCTGGCCTTCACATGGCAGAACTGTTTACACTGACAGGATAGGGGCGAAGGTGGGTCACTGGCACCTTAAAACCTGTTGCTTCAGGCAGGTGGGGCTCATTAACTTGGGAAGGCAGCACATCTAGGAAAAGGAAAACTGATCTAAAACCTCCGCTGTTTTGCGGCTATACCCACTCATAGGGAAGGCTTCAGGAGTAAACAAAGGAAGAAACCTGGATTGGAGCCCCTAAGACAGTCTGAAGTTGATTCAATGTCATTTTGGCAGCTCCTGCAGTTCAGCCGTCATCAAAATATTATGCCTGGCATCCCTTTTGACATCAGCATCTGAACCAAGAGGAGGATCGTGATGCTTGGGCAACTCACGGTATTTATACACCTCCTGTCCAGAATTTGGTTGCGCCAATCTCCACAACCTACTCAAGATTTTGGGGCGATGAGCAAGTGGCGATGGTGGCAGGCACAAGATGGTGCTGGGAGCCACTAGTCAGGTGGCCAAGGCAGGACGGTCGCTCTCTTCTCACGAGGCAAGGGCAGTGTTCAGCAGCCACCCTGACAATGGAGCAGCCCCACTCATGGGCAAGGGTCTGGAAAAGGTGACCTAAAGAAAGCTTGCCTCACCCTACCCTGTCAGCATACCGCAGCTGACTGGACATCTATTTTGTAGTGGAACTACTTCAAAAACCACAAAACAAGGAAGAACCACCAGAAAGCTGAGCAAACTCGGTGTTGGAGCCTGGAACGTCAGGACACTCATGGACAACAAGGACCAGTAACAGACCGGAGAGGTGAACTGCTCTTGTAGGACACGTGCTTCAGAAGTACAACATCGACACTGTACCGCTCAGTGAGACACGCCTGGCTGAGACCGGTGAAATCACAGAAGCAGGGGCTGGCTACTCGTTTTTCTGGAGTGGTGAGATAAAGGAGGTGGCTAGAGAAGCCGAAGTTGGCTTTGCCATTCCGGACCACAATCGTCAGGAACTGGAGTCGCTCCCCAGAGGGATCGATGATCGCCTCACAGTAATGAAGCTACCTCTGACTCTGATCAGTGTCTACACACCCACCATGACCTACACATCTGAACAGAACTCGGCCAGCTAATATGCTCTGTCCCCAAAGATGACAAGATCCTGCTTCTTGGCAACTTTACTGCCCGAGAAGACAGTGACTTGGCCGGAAGTCATTGGCATGGCCTTGGAAAAGGGAATTGCACAGGAAGTAGGATGACAATCACCAACATCCCCTCTCAGCTTCCAGACATCCACAAGGCAGCCTGAATGCACCCTGACTGATTATGTGAACACAAGGCACCGGGACATCAGGGACGTGACCAACACCAGAGCGATGAGGGCTGCAGACTGCTGGACTGAGAAGCAAGCTGTCATGTCAGATCACCAGGGCGTACAAGCACCAGCAGGCTGCCTCTAAGCGGAAGCTGAACAGACTTGAGCAACTGCTTGAGGAAGCAGAGCCAGAAGCAACACGGACTGTCTTCAGAGATACCCCATACAGCACTGGAAGTGACGTTCTCGGGCAGTCCAAGAGGAACGACAGGACTGGTTCGATGAGAACAACTCTGATATCGTCACCCTTCTCGAGCAGAAACAGGAAAGCTTTTGCAAGCTGGCTCAGTGATGAGCAGTCAACCTCCAAACATGACCGACTGAAGCACCTCAGTAGTAAGGTCCAGGCTGAGCTACGGAAGTTGAAAGATCAGTGGTGGGAGGCCAAAATCGGTAGAACTTCAGCACCACGCTGACCAGAACAACACAAAGTGGTATTTTGAAGGTCTAAAGGCAGTGTACGGACCGTCCTCCGACAGCAGAGCACCAGTCCGCTCCTTGGACGGAGAGCTCCTCACTGACAAAGGCGACATTGTCCAACACTGGGTAGACCACTTCAACCAGCTGCTGAACAGGCCATCCCAGATAGAGGACTGGGCCATAGAAGAGATGCCCCAGTGCCCAGTCTTGGAGACCCTTGAAGTTTTGACACCCCACCACACCGATAGAAGCTAGGAAGGCAGTTCACCAGCTGCAGCCAAGTAAGGCCCCTGGCCCGGATGGGATCCCACAGGAAGACTTCAAGGAGGGTGGCAAAACCACCCTTCAGAGGCTGACAGAGCTCATGCAGCAGTTCTGGGAGAAAGCCTGCGTACCACAGGGCTTTATGGATGCAAACATCATCCACCTGTACGACAACAAGGGTTCAGGGCATCCTGTGACAACCACAGAAGTATAATTCTCCCGAGCATAGCCGGGAAGATCATGGCCCGTATCATAGTGAACAGGATTACCTCTCACCTCCTTGATGACATTGCATCAGACAGCCAATGTGGTTTCAGATCTAACACAGGGCATGATCTTTGCAGTCCAGGAGTAGTGCCGGAACCCAGAACTCGGCAGGTCATTCCACGAAAGCAAGGTGGCCAGGGTCATCGAAAACTGCTTCACCTCTGACCCCTTTCTAGTAACTAACGGTGTCAAGCTGTGTCCTCACATCTACTCTTCAGTCTGCTGTTCTCTCTCAGAGTGATACGGGAATAACAGTTCACTACAGGTCTGACGGACACTTCTTTGATCTGCAACGCCTCAAGGCCAAGACCATAGTGCTGGAAGCAATAGTAAGAGACTTCCTCTTTGCACATGGCTGCACTCTTGCAGTGCTCAGTGAAAGGGAACTGCAGGGGCTCGCTGTGGCAGCAAGAAATCTTGGCCTAACTATCAACCTGCAGAAGACAGAAGTTCTACTTCAGCCCGCACCCCATATCGATCATGTGGAACCATGAATTGAGAGTGAAGGCTCACAGCTCAACACTTTTAACGCCTTCACCTACCCGGGAAGCTGCCTCACCTCCTCCCGCAGTCTAGATCCAGACTTGCAGAAGCTGGGGAATCCTTTGGCAGTCTAGGGACACGTGTGTGGGGAAATCATAGCATCTCGCTGAAGACCAAGATGGCAGTCTACAGAGCAGTCGCCTTGACTTCTCTGCTGTATGGCTGTGAAACATGGACCCAATACCACAGGCACGTCAAGGTGCTTGACCAGTTCCACCTGCAATGCCTTCACAAGATCACAGGCAACTCGTGGCAAGACAAGAGTCTGCACCACAGAAGTGCTATGAAGGGCCGAGAGCTCTGGCACAGACGCACTTATCATGAAGGCTTAACTTCAATGGGTTGGACATGTGATCTGGGTGAAAGACAACCGCCTTCCAAAGATGGGATTCTTTTCTGAGCTAGCACATAACACCAGATAGCAGGGAGGCCCCACAGAACACTATAAAGACTGCATGAAAGCATCCTTGAAGGCACGTAATATTTCTATGACTGGTTGGGAGGCCTTGGCCAAAGACTGCAATGCCTGGCACCTGGCAGGCTACAAAGGCACCAGTGAATTCGAAGAGAAGCAGCTGAAGGACTGCGATCCAAATCACCAGGACCGCAAAGAGAAATGACCCGATCCTTCAATGGCCATAACATGTCCAACCTGCGCCTCCCAATCCGGGCTTCGCTCTCAAGAGACATCACTGATGTCACAGTCATTCCCAACAGACTTCCAAGATAATCCTGCATCTTCCAAATTGCTCCCACAAACACCAGCCGTTGCTACTCTGTCATCATCCCTGCTAGTGTCCCCCTTCTAATCAACTTTGACCAGCTCCCCTCTCATGCCAATGTAATCCACTAAGTCAGTGCAAATCAGAAATCACATCTCCAGCTCACTGAGGATCAACACGGGGGCAACCTCAAGGATGTGTGCTTAACCCATTAACTCTCTGGCCAGGCACAGCTCAAATGTCATCCCTAAATTTGCTGACAACTATTGTTGGCAGAATCTCAGACAGTGACAAGAAGGCATATAGGAGCGAGATAGATCCACTGGTTGAGAGATGTCACAGCAACAACCTTGCACTCAACATCAGTACAACAAAAGTAGTGATTCTGGACTTCAGGAAAGGTAAAATGAGGGATCACACACCAGTCCTCAGAGGGATCAGAGGTAGAAATGGTGAGCACGTTCAAGTTCCTGGGTATCAACACTTCAGAGGATCTATCGTGGGCCCAACATTTCGATACAGTTATGAAGAAGGCATTACAGCAGCTATATTTTATTAGGAGTTGGAGGAGATTCGGTATGTCACAAATGACACTTGCAAATTTTTACAGAGGTAGCACAGAGACCATTCTGACTGTCTGTATGGGGTGGGGGTGGGGGACAGTTACTGCACAGGATCGAAATAAGCTACAGAAAGCCGTGAACTCAGTCAGTTCCATTATGGCCATTAGCCTTCGTAGTATCCAAGCCACCTTCAAGGAGTCATACCTCAAAAAGGCGGCATCCATTATTAAGGACCCCCATCAACCAGGTCATACCCTTTTCTCACTGCTACCATCAGGAAGGAGGTACAGAAGCCTGAAGGCACACCCTCAGCGATTCAGGAATATCATTATCTCCTCTGCCAGCAGATTTCTGAATGGACATTGAACCAATGAACACTACTTGACTACTTGTTTTTTTCTTCCTCTTTTTGATATATACATTTACTGTAAAATGACAGATTTCAACATTTGCCAGTGACATTAAACCTCTCTGAATTCCCTTTACACCACTGTAATACTGTAATATCTGAGGTTAGCTTCTCCCTCTCAAGTGGCAGGGTGTATTCTATCATATTATAATCCCTGTCTCCCAAGGTTCCTTTATCTTAAGCTTCCAAATCAAATGCAGAATAACTGATCCCCTTGGAGGCTTAACTACAAGCTGCTCCTAAACGCCATCACGTAGGCATTCCACAAGTACTCTCTTGGGATCCAGTACCAACTTGATTTTCCCAATCTATCTGCATATTGAAATCCCCCAAGATTATCGTTAACACTGCCCTTTTGACATGCTTCTTCTACTTTCCCACTGTAATTTGTAGCCCACATCTTGGCTACTGCTCCTGTATATAACATCTATCAGGGTCTTTTTACCCTTGCAGTTCTTTAACCCAACCCACAACGATTCCACATCTTCTGATCCTACGTCACCACTTTCTATGGATTTGATTTCATTTTTTAACCAGCAGAGCCACCCCACCCTCTCTTCCTCCCTGCCTGTCCTTACGATACATGTGCATGCTTGGACTTAAGCACCCAACTATGATCTTCTTTCATCCACGAGTCAGTGATGTCCACAAAAATCTACCTACCAATCTCTAATTATGCTACAAGATCATCAACTTTATTCTGTATACTGCATGCATTCAAATACAACACCCTCAGTCCTGTATCTGGCACCCTTTTCAATTTTGTCCATGTTTTACACTGCAACTCATCCCACTGATTGCAATTTTGCCCCATCATCTGCTCTCCTTCCTGACAGTCTCACTAAGTCTCCTTAAAATTGACTGTTTTAACCAGACCTTAGTTCGTGCAGTTTTTGTGTGTGATGTTTTATACATATTAAGTACTTCGCACCCGAGCCTTAACATGAAATCACACAGTGCAATGTGTTGTTTACGTTAACAGCCAGCACAACCCAAGTTTGCACTGGGGCAATCAGCGAGTGTCACCACACAGTCTGGTGTTGACATAGAATGCTTAGCAGAACAATACAAGCAACAATAACAGACAATAGCCACGCACACAAAATGCTGGAGGATCTCCGCAGGTCAGCATCTATGGAGAGGAATAAACAGTCGATGTTTCGGGCCGAGACCCTTCATCAGGATCAAAACTCCAACTGTTTATTCCTCTCCACAGATGCTGCCTGACCTGCTGAGTTCCTCCAACATTCTGTGTGTGTTGCTTTGGATTTCGAACATCTGCAGAATTCCAACAGCAGGAATGATGAGCAAGAGATTTTGGAAAGAGATGTGTACAGGTACAAAGCCCAGGCAGCCAAGGGCATAATTAAATTTGGGGATGGTCAAAAATTAGCAACAGTGTAGTTTCCTATAGAATAACTCTTCCTATGGTCTACAGGAGTATCCAAACAGTACATCAACACAAAAAGTGATGCAGGAACTCTGTGAAGGGAAGCAGTTGATGTTTCAGATCCAGACCCTTCATCTGGATAGAAATAACCAGTACAGAACCAGGGAGGGAAGGGTGAGGGGAGCGAAGCAAGGGCTTGGCAGAAGAAAGGTGGATGCAACAGAGTGGATGTGGTGATAGGAAGGCTGAAGATGACAGAACCTCAGCCAGGAATAAAGCGAAGGAGATGGGGAGGGGAATTAATGGGAGAAGGTAGGGAGGATGGGAAGGAGAGGAAAGAGGGACGCAAATAGGGCCTGTGGGATCAAGAGAGAAAATGGAGGGGAGGGGTGCAGAGGGGAGAAGGGAGAGAACAAAGAGATGGAACCTAGAACATTTCATCACAGTACAGCCCCCTTCAGCCTGCTATGACAACCTTTAAACATACTCCAAGATCAAGCCAGCCCTTCCCTCCCACAATTCCCTCCATTGTTCTTTCATCAATCAGAGTTTCTAAAATGTCCCTAACGTAGCTAACTCTGCCACCCCCGAGCAGAATGTTCCCACCACTCACACTCATACCGTGTTACTACTTCCCTGTTATGCCAGCCTTTCAAGCTACTCTGAGATCAATCTAACCCTTCCCTCCCACACAGCCCTCCATTTTTCTATCCTTTTTTTTCTTTCACCCACGTGCCTAACCAAGAGCCTCTACAATTCCCCTAATGCTTTTACTTCTACCACCATCCCTGGCAGAGCGTTCAACACACCCACCACTGTTTAAAAAAAACTTACCTTTGACAACTCCCTTACAATTTCCTTCAATCACTTTAAAATTATGTTAATCAGCCTCAGCACACCTGCTCAATTATTCAATGAGATTAGACCCAATGTCATACCTCATATTTCCTCAGTGTTCCTAATGTATCGGCCACTGCCACCCCTAGCAGCACGTTCCACATACCCACCACTCTGTGTAAATAAAAACTTGCAGAGCTATCTAACGAGAGTACTTGGGTGACAAGAGAGTTTGAGGAGCAGGGACAATGTGTAGATTGGGTTTGGAAAGGAAATTACAGCGCAAAGCCTGGGCAGCACAGGCACAATTAAATTTGGGGATGGTCAACGATTGGGAACAGCGTAGAAACATCAGGGGACCAACAGGGCTGTGGATAATCACGTGGAAAGAAAAGGGAGCAGGGTGTGGGTAGAGTAAATGCAAGCAAGCCTTTTTCTGCTGAGATTGGGAGAGACTAGAACTAGTTGCCTCCCCCTCCCTCAGTGGAAATTACCCTCAGTGGAATTACCCTCTGGGTAATTATTGAAGTGGAACACAAAGGGTAACATCTTCACTCAGGGGGGAGCAAGCTGCCAGGTGAAGTGGTGGATGGGTGTTCGACTCAACACTGGACAAGTCCGTGGATGAGAG
The DNA here is from genome assembly GCF_030144855.1 of Hypanus sabinus. Taxonomy (NCBI): domain Eukaryota; kingdom Metazoa; phylum Chordata; class Chondrichthyes; order Myliobatiformes; family Dasyatidae; genus Hypanus; species Hypanus sabinus. The sequence goes on from NC_082734.1 coordinate 31,035,945, forward strand.
AGGTATGGAGGGCTGCGGTCCACGTTTGGGTGATTGGGACTGGGCAGAATAACAGTGTGTTGCAGACCTGGCATCCAAGGGGACTGTTACTATGCTGTAAGTGTTCTGTGAAGAGGCCACATTCAGGCTGGAGGAGCAATATCTCTGGGTAGCCTCCAACCTGACAACATGAACATCACTCCCCACAATTAATGCTGGCTGAGTTAGTGAGTTCCTCCAGCAACTTGTGCATGTTGCTCAAGATCTCAGAGTGAATTTAGACTACTCCTTAGGATGTGAACAGCTTCAGTACAGGACTCAATCTTGGCCATTGAGGGCTAAGAGATAATCACACAGGACATAGAAGGTTAGGTCACTGGGCCACATGCAATTGCTCAAGTATTCAATGAAGTCCCAGCCGGCCCTTCATCTCAAAGCTATAATTTTGCACCAACCCGATTAACCCTAATATCCAAAACTCTGGCATGGACACCCTCAGCGAGCAAGTCTCCCTAAATACTTATGCAACCATGGCTTCAGTGACACAGTGATCTCTCGAGAGAAAGCCTTCAGGAGAATAAATGGACCAGGACGTTGGTGAGGGAGGGGGAAAAGAGGAAGGCTAGAGATTGCTCACTTGAAGTCACCGTCCTTGTATTTGCCGAAAGCTTGTAGAATCACGGTGATAATGGCCATCAGTGGTTTCACGACGCAGAACTGAAGGGTCGCCTGTGGAAAAACAATTACGATGTTTCAACGACTAAACTTCAAGCTCCACCATCACCCACCATCAGTAATATCCACAGGAGACGCTGCCTCAAGACATAGATACGCAAAGATCCATGACACCCATCCCCTAATCCATGATGTGCCATCTTCTCGCAGATACCATCAGGCAGGAGGTACAAAAGCCTGAAGTCCCACACCACCGGGTCCAGGAACAGCAACTTCCCTTCAACTACTTGGTTCTTGCAAAACCCTAATAACTACCCCACTTTGACCACTTTGCACCACAATGAACTTTTTGGTCCAATTGGTTCCCTCATCTATAATTTGTGTGTTTTTTTTCTTGAGTGATGTTTATCTGATACTGAATACCTGGGGTGATGCTGCTGCATGTAACATTTCCTTTGCACCTGTGGGATTCTTACACTAATACTGATTTAGTGTAACATCTGAAACTTTGACAAATTCCTACAGATGTGCGGAAGAGAGTATATTGACTGCGCCACAGGTGCAGCCACAGCCTAGTATGGAAACACCAATGCCCTCGAAAGGAAACTCCAAAAAAAGTAGTGGAAATGGCCCAGTCCACTATGGGTGGAGCCCTCCCCACCATAGAGCACATCTACACACTGTTACAGGAAAGCAGCATCTGCCACCAGGATCCCCACGACAAAGGCCAGGCGTTCTTCTTACTGCTGCCATCAAGATGGTACAGGAGCCTTAGCACTCACCACCAGGTTCAGGAACAGTTATTACCCCTCAACCATCAGGCTCTTGAACCAGTGAGAATAACTTCACTCAAATTTGTTTGCCCCATCACTGAACTGCTCCCAGAACCTACTGATTCACTTTCAATGTCTTTTCATCTCATATTCTTGATATTTATTGTTTATTCATTTATTAATTCTGTTCTTTTGTATTTGCACCTGTTAGGTGTTGCCTTTCATTAATTCTATTATAGTTATTGCATTTATTGAGTACGCCCACAAGAAAATGAATCTCAGGGTTGTATACACTGACAGACATGAAATTTGAAAGAAAAATTTACTTTGAACTTTGTTCTTCCTTGTAAAATTGTGTATAATTTACATTTTTCTTGTGAATGTTTTGTGTTTTTCATTGCCCTGCGCACATATGTATTTGTGCAAATGACAATAAACTCAGCTTTGATTTGGAATTAAGTCAGAGAACAATCACATCAGCCACCACGGCTGTTGTTCACCCAGATCCCCAAAGAGAGCAAGGAAACATGGCCAACAACCCATCAGGTCCTGCCTCACACAATCCTTTCTCCCAGTCAAAGAAAGAGACCTGCATTTTAATCAAGAAGATCGGGGGCGGGGGGGGGGGGGTGCAGTTGGCAGGTGAATGATAGATGAAGCTCTGCTGTTCACTCTGCTGACCCACGACTGTGCTGAAACACACAACTCGAACCACATCATCTAGTCATGACGTGACCATGGTGGGTCTCATCAGCAAGAACGACGAGTCAGCTTACAGAGAGGAGGTGCAGCAGCTAACAGACTGGTGCAGAGCCAACAACCTGTCTCTGAATGTGAACAAAAAAAGAGATGATTGTTGACTTCAGGAGGGCAAGGAGCGACCACTCCCTGCTAACCATCGACGGCTCCTCGGTGGAGATTGTTAAGAGCACCAAATCTCTTGGTGTTCACCTGACAGAGAATCTCAGCTGATCCCTCAACACCAGCTCCATAGCAAAGAAAGCCCAGCAGCGTCTCTACTTTATGTGAAGGCAAAGGAAAGTCCATCTCCCACCCCCCCCCCCCAATCCTCATCAAGTTCTACAGGGGTGGTATTGAGAGCATCCTGAGCAGCTGCATCACTGCCTGGTTCAGAAATTGCACCATCTTGGATCACAAGACCCTGCAGCGGATAGTGAGGTCAGCTGAGATCATCTTTCAGGGTCTCTCTTCCCGCCATTACAGACATTTACACTACATGCTGCATCCACAAAGCAAACAGCATTCTGAAGGACCCTATGCAGCCCTCATACAAATTCTTCTCCCTCCTGCCATCTGGGAAAAGGCACCAGAGCATTCGTGCTCTCACGACCAGACTATGTAACAGTTTCTTCCCCCAAGCCATCAGACTCCTCAATACACAAAGCCTGGACTGACAGCAACTTACTGCCCTCTACTGTGTCCAAATGTCTTGTAATTTATTTATTGTAATGCCTGCACTGTTTTGTGCACTTTATGCAGTCCTGGGTAAGTCTGTAATCTAGTGTAGTTTTTTTTCTTTGTTGTTTTTACATAGTTCAGTGTAGTTTTTGTACTGTTTCATGTAGCACCATGGTCCTGAAAAACGTTGTCTTGTTTTTACTGTGTACTGTACCAGCAGTTATTGTCAAACTGACAATAAAAAGTTACTTGACTTGATTTGAGATACAGACAAAATAAGGAAAAAGAGGTGTTGAGAGGTGGATGAAGAACTTCAGGCTTGTAAACATAGGGGACTCTGCAGATGATAGAACACACACACTCGCGCACATGCACACATAGAGTACTGGAGGAACTCAGCAGGTCAGAAACACAAGAGATCCTGCAGAGGCTGGAAATCCAGAGTAACACACACAAAATACTGGAGGGACTCAACAGGGCAGGCAGCATCTAAGGTGAGAAATAAATAGTCGGCATTTTGGTCCAAGACTTTTCATCAGAAAGGATCTCAGTCTGAAACAATGTTTTTATTATTAATTTCTATTGATACTGCCTGACTTGCTGAGTTCCTCCAGCGTTTTGTGTGTACACCTCAGGGTTCTGTACCCTTGCTACCTCCCCCACACAGACACTGCTCGACCTTCTGAGTTCCACCAACCGATGGTTTGTTGTTCCAGATCCCAGCTTCTGCAATCTCATGCTTTGCACTAAGTGGCCGATTTCTAGTCAGAGCACTGCAGCACTGAAACAGGACCTTCAGCCCTTCTAGTCTATGCCAGCCTGGTCTTCTGCCTCATCCTATCTATCTGCACCCACACCATAGCCCTCCATACCTCTCTCATCCACACACCAATGAAAACCCCTCTTAATTGTTACAATTAAACCCGCAGCCACCACTTCTGCTGGCAGCTCGTTCCATACTCACCATTCTGAATGATTCAAATTCAGATTTATTTATCACACGTGCATTGAGACCTGGGAAATGAACCTGGTCAGATGTCAGATGTCTCAGTGGGAGAGCATTTTCGAGATAGTAATCACAATTCTACCTCCTTTACCATAGCACTGGAGAGCGACAGGTGCAGACAAGTTAGGAAAACGTTTAATTGGAGTAAGGGGAAATATGAAGCTATCAGGCAGGAACTTGGAAGTATAAATTGGGAGCAGATATTCTCAGGGAAATGTACAGCAGAAATGTTGCAAATGTTCAGAGGATACTTGTATGGGGTCTGCATAGGTACGTTCCAATGAGACAGGGAAAGGATGGTAGGGTACAGTAACTGTGGTGTACAAAGGCTGTTGAAAATCTAGTCAAGAAGAAAAGCTTACGAAAGGTTCAAAAAACTAGGTAATGATAGAGGTCCAGAAAATTACAAGGCTCGCAGGAAAGAGCTCAAGAATGAAATTAGGAGAGCCAGAAGGGGCCATGAGAAGACCTTGGTAAGGAAAACCCCAAGGCACTCTACAAGTATGTGAAGAGCACGCAGATAAGACTTCAGAGAATCAAGTGGGACAGTGGCAATGTGTGTATGGAACCGAAGGAGTTAACAGAGGTACTTAATGAATACTTTGCTTCAGTATTCACTATGGAAAAGGACCTTGGTAATTGTAGGGATGACTTACAGTGGACTGAAAAGCTTGAGCATGTATATATTAAGAAAGAGGATGTGCTGGAGCTTTTGGAAAGTACCAAGTTAGATAAGTCACTGGGACTGGATGGGATGTACCCCAGGCTACTGTGGGAGGAGAGTTCTGAGCCTCTGGAAATGATCTTTGCATCGTCAATGGGGATGGGAGACATTCCAGAGGATTGGAGGGTTGTGGATGTTGTTTCTTTATTCATGAAAGGGAGTAGAGATAGCCCTGGAAATTATAGCCCAGTGAGTCTTACTTCAGTGATTGGTAAGTTGATGGAAAAGATCCTGAGAGGCAGGATTTATGAACATTTGGAGAGGCATAATATTATTAGGAATAATCAGCATGGCTTTGTCAAAGGCAGGTTGTGCCTTACAGGCCTAATTGAATTTCAGCAAGGCATTTGATAAGGTACCCTATGCCAGGCATATTGAGAAAGTAAGGAGGCATGGGATCCAAGAGGACATTGCTTTGTGGATCCAGAATTGGCTTGCCCACGGGAGGCAATGAGTGGTTGTAGACGGGTCGTATTCTACATGGAGGTCGGTCACCAGTGGGGTGCCTCAGGGATCTGTTCTGGGACCCTTACTCTTTGTGATTTTTATAAATGACCTAGATAAGGAAGTGGAGGGATGGGTTAGTAAGTTTGCTGATAACACAAAGGTTGGGGGTGTTGTGGATAGTCTGGAGGGATGTCAGAGGTTAAAGTGGGACATTGATAGGATGCAAAACTGGGCTGAGAAGTGGCAGTTATTCAACCCAGGTAAGTGTGAGGTGTTTCATTTTGGTAGGTCAAATATGATGGCAGTATATACTATTAATCGTAAGACTCTTGGCAGTGTGGAGGATCAGAGGGATCTTGGGGTCTGAGTCCGTAAGCCACTCAAAGCTGCTGCGCAGGTTGACTGTGTGGTTAAGGCAGCATACAGTGCCTCAACCGTGAAGGCCAATACACTGTGGAATTGAGTTCAAGATCTGAGAGGTAATATTACAGCTATACAGGACCCTCATCAGACCCCACTTGGAGTACTGCACTCTGTTCTGGTCGCCTCACTACAGGAACGATGCGGAAACCATAGAAAGGGTGCAGAAGAGATTTACAAGGATGTTGCCTGGATTGGAGTGCATGCCTTATGAGAATAGGCTGAGTGAACTTGGCTTTTTCTCCTTGGAATGACAGAGGATGAGAGGTGACCTGATAGAGGTGTATCAGATGATGAGAGGCATTGATCATGTGGATAGTCACAGGCTTTTTCCCAGGGTTGAAATGGCTAATACGAGAGGGCACAGTTTTAAGGTGTTTGGAAGTAGGTACAGAGGAGATGTCAGGGGTAAGTTTTTTTTATATAAACGTGAGAGTGGTAGGTGCATGGAATGGGCTGCCAGTGAAGGAGGGGTGGCCAATACAAAAGGATCTTTTAAGGGACTCCTGGATAGATACTTGGAGCTTAGAAAAATAAAGGGCTATTTTCTAAAGTACATGTTTGGCACAGCATTGTGGGCCGAAGGGCCTGTACTGTGCCGTAGGTTTTCTATGTTTCTGTGAGACATTCAGTGAAATGCGTTGCTTAACAACCAGCACGCCCAAGGACAATTGGGGGAAGCCCACAAGTGTCGTCACACCTCCCGGTACTAGCATAGCATGTCCACTATGTTCCACAGAACACAAGCCACAAGAAAGGAAGACCACAACAGCGAGAATGTGCCCTTTCCCCATCCCTCCCACCCACCCACAGATTCCCCTGGAATAGTTTATCTTTCACCTTAAACCTACCGTTTCTAGTTCTAGTCTCACCCTACCCAAGGGGAAAAAAAGCCTTTGCACTTCGCGCCTGGCAAGAATAAAAGGCTTGTTTGCACGACCACTACGTGATGAGGTGTAACCACACCCTCCCACGTGCAGAGATTCACCGGCGCCTAACCAGCGCCTCTGGGCACAGATGAGGGAAGATGGCTCTTTGCAAGGCAGAAAGCAGGAGCAGGCCAAGTGGGAAGTGGGGTCTAATCCCACGATTCGTTGCCACCCCCAAAAGGCCTTTGGGAAGCAGATTCCTGAAGAGAAAAAGCCAGTTAGAAACCTGGGAACACTGGGGTGAAGCGGGAATGGTGTGTACCTGCTTGCAGAAGCGCAGGAACCCAATGGAGTAGGTCTTTCCCCAGAGGCAACAGGTCCCATACAAACAGCTCAACCTGTGGGGAGACAGACAGAGACACATTGGTCAGATATATTCCACTCAGAGATGGCAACGTCATGGCAGACCATCTCCCTTGAGGATCTGCCCACTGATCCCAGGAACCACTCGTGCACCAAACGGGGCCATCTCTAATCCAAAGCACGTGGAGAAAATACCTGAGGAACTCTCTCTCACCACAGAGACACTCACTCTGCTCAGGATCTGAGATGTAGGTCAGTTTTATTTTTAAATTCGTTTTCAGGGCCTGTTTACTGTCTTCATGAGCTTAGAAGAATGGTGGGGGGGGGGGGGCGGTAATGAATCTCACTGAAATCTATCAAATACTGCAAGGCCTAGATAGAGTGGATATGGGAAGATGCTTCAAATAGTGGGGCAGACTAGGACCAAGGCCATGGCCTCAGAATCGAGGGATATCTCTTTAGAAGAGATAAGGAGGATTTCTTTGGCCATACGATGGTGAATCTGTGGAATTCATTGCCACAGACAGCTGCAGATGTCATGTCACTGGGTATAAGGTTGACAGGTTCTTGACTAGTAAGGGCATCAAAGTTTATGGGGAGAAGGCAGAAGAATGGGGGCAACAGGGAAATAAATCAGCCACGATTGAATGGTAAACGATTGAACTTGATAAGTCAGATAGCCTAATTCTCCTCCTGTCTTAAGGGTCTTCATAATCCCCCAAGCACGGCTGCTCCCATAGCCCCATTGTGTCTTTGATATTAAAGGATATGGGTTAGTTTTAACAAGAGTTGCAGTGGTAAACGATCAGCTGTGACCTTATGGCAGAATAGGCAAGAAGGGCCAAATGGCCTTCTCTTGCTTCTATTAGAGTATTACAGCACAGAAACAGGCCCTTCAGCCCATACCTACGCAATCTTGTGCCTAGATCCATCGACCTGCATCTGGACCATAGCCCCCCATACCCCTCTCATCCACGTACCTATCCAGCACCCAACCATGGACTGAGTAAATGCAGGAAGGAGGCATAGATGGGAGATTCCTGAAACAAGATTTAGGAAAAACTGCAGATGCTGGAAACCCAAAATGAAAACCAAAGGCTCAGCAGGGACCTGACAAAGGGCCATTAACCTAGTGTGTTTTTTTTTTGGGGGGGGGGGGGGGGGTTGAGTACTTTAGAGATATGGCACAGTAACAGCCCCTTCCACCCATGTGAACAATTATCCTACTACCCCATATGTCTTCGTAATGTGAGAGGAAACCAGAACACCCGGAGGAAGCCCAGCGGTCACGCAGAAAACGTACAATCCCTTTCAGATAGCAGTGGAACTGTACCTGGGTCACTGGCGTTGTACTAACTGCTACAATACCGCATCATCTCATTAACAGTTTGTCTCTCAATATACACAAAAAGCTAGAGGAACTTAGCAAGTCAGGCTGCGTCTGTGGAGGAAAATGAATACAGCATCCGGATAAGAATCGCAGCCCAAAACATCAACTGTTTATTCCCCTCCACAGATGCTGCCTGACCCGCTGGGTTCCTCCAGCTCCAAGATTTCCAGTATCTGCAGAACCTCATGTCCGTTCCTCCCTCCACAGCTGCTGCCCGGCTTGCTGGATGTTCCCAGCATGCTCCAAAGGCAAGACACTGGCGGCAAAGTCGGAACAAGACTGCAGTTGGCAGGCGACTCACTCGATGGGCTTGCCGCGGATCTCCGACATGATGGCACTCTCGCCTCCGAGGTACTCGTAGCACAGACTCAGGAAGTTGTAAATGACAAAGGCTGCAAGAGAACGTCAGTGACAAACCAGTTACTATGCATCAATCCAAAAATCATCGCTATACATCAGTACAGGCAGCAAGCTAATCATTGCAATCTGACAGCTTAAATAGTTTAATAACAAATTTTAAAAGCTCACCGCAGAACCAGTGAATACAAACTTGAATCAGATTTATTATCACTGATATATGTCACGAGATACATTTTACACCCTCCGTACAGAATACATTAAAAATTACTATAAAAAGAAAAATAAGCATCTTAAAATAATGCTGCCGTGAATCAGAATTCAGATCAGGTCTATTATTTCTGGTTTCTGGTCTTCGGTTCTGATTTTGGGTGATTTTTGATTGGCCCAGCCCGCACATAACGAATTGAATACGCCAGGACTCGTTTTTCACTCTTTTTTGCAATTCGCACGTTTTTTTGTGCATTGGGAGATTCGATGTTTATTCTGTGACCAGGTTCTATAGATCTTTTTGTTTCGTGGCTGTCTGAGGGAAGACGAATCTCAATACTGCACACAATCTATAATAAATGTACTTTGAATCTTTATCAAAGTTTATTAAAGTTTTGTTTTGAGGCAGCAGCATAGTGCAAGAGGAAGTTAGTGCAAAGAGGTTAGATACGGCCCTTGTGGCTAAAGGGATCAGGGGATATGGAGAGAAAGCAGGTACAGGGTTTTGAGTTGGGATGATCAGCCATGATCATACTGAATGGCGGTGCAGGCTCAAAGGGCCGAATGGCCTACTCCTGCACCTATTTTCTATGTTTCTACATTTCTAAGACAAAATACACTATAAATTACCACATATATTAAGGGCCAAATGCACAGTAGTGTAGCGGTTAGCACGACGCTATTACAGCTCAGGGTATTCCGGAGTTTGGAGTTCAATTCCACCACCGTCTGTTATAGTTTGTATGCTCTCCCTGTGGAATATGTGGGTTTTCCCTGGACAATCCCATTTCCTCCCACTTTCCAAAGGTGTACCGTGATTGTAAATTGTCCCATTATTAGGTTAGGGTTAAATCAGGTTTGTCAGGAGTTACTGGGGCAGCATAGCTCAAAGGGCCGGAAGGGCCTACACCATTCTATAATCGCCAAATAAAGTGAACAAAAATAAATGAGTCTCGCAAAAATACTGAAGTTGTGTTCATGGGTTCATTATACATTCAGAAATCTCATGATGGAGGGGAATAAACTGTTCCTGAAACATTCGAGTGTCTCTCTTCAGGCTCCTGTAGCTCTTCTCATTATTACCAGCGAGGAGAGCTTGTCCTGGGTGATGAGGGTCCTTAATAATGGACACCACCGTTTTGAAGATGTCCTCGGTGCTGGGGAGGCGAGTGCCCTTGGTGGACCTGGCTGAGTTTACAACACACCGCAGCATTTTCCAATACACATTATAATGGATATATATTGTGAAAGATGTTGATTTAAGGCAGCAGTAAAGTGCAAGACAAAATCAATTACAAAGAATATGAAAGGCCAAATGCTCAGTAGCGTAGTGGTTATTGAAGCGTTATTACAGCTCGGAGCATCTGGTGTTCAATTCTGAACCATCTGCAAGGAATCTGTGCAGTAGGGCCTCCATACCGGATGGTGATGCAGCCTCTGTGTCCACTCTATCTAGACCTTTGAATAGTGGTAGGTTTCACCGAGATTCTTCCCCCCACCCCACCCGCCATTCTTCTAAACTTCGGAAAGTACAGGCCGAGAGCCATTTAATGCTCCTCACATGTTAACTCCTCCATTCCTGGAATCATTCTCGAGAACCTCCTCTGGGCCCTCTCCAATGCCAGCACAAAACCGCGCGCAATGCACCGAGCGGTCTGACCGGTGCTTTATAAAACCTCAGTATTACCTCCTTTCTCTTGTGTTCTAGCCCTGTCGAAATGAATGCTAACATTGCATTTGCCTTCCTCACCGACTCCACCTGCAAGTTGGATCAGATACCATTGTATCTGCCCAAACCACTTCCTCTGCACTCGGCCCCTGTAGGAAACATCCTCTCCACATCCACTTTACCCAGCCCTTTTGATATTCGGTAGGCATCGAGGCATTGTCGAGGACCCCTCCCATCTGTCCCACAATCTCTTTCACCTCCTTCCTTTAGAATAAGAACGCTGCCTGCTAGGCTGTTCCTCACCCAGCTGTAAGGCTTTCTACACCCTGCTACCACTCACTGCACATTATTCATGACAGCATGACAGTAATACCCAAGGAACAAACACAGACGCTCACAGCCTAGTTCTGTAGGCTCGTGAAAGGCTGTGGAAAAGTGAGTCATCTGTTGAATCAGCTTTTGTGAGGCTACCCTCCCTTGGAGAAAAAAAAAGAACAGGACGGTGGATCAATTGGGGGTTTCTGATGACGTCGTTCCCCAAGTTTACTGTAACCTGATGGCTCTCACAATGTCAGCCGCCCACCCAGTCAAACTCTCAACCCCTCAATTGCAACTTTAACAGCACTTAATAAACAAATTAACAATTCATCCAGAGTTTGAATATCTACCCCACTTTCCAAAACCCCATTATCTCTAGTCATAACCCAAACATTGCTGCCACAAACCATTACATTAGCAGTGAAACCTTTCCAGCATATTAGTTGTATTTTTAACTATACTTCGTATATTTCATTTCAACTTGTACGTCTACAGAACATGAATATTGTGTTAATACTGTTTTATGAGATGTATGCATTGTATTGTGCACTTTGCTTCCAGAGAAATATTGTTTCATTTAGCTGTATACATGTGTACAGTTGAATGACAATAAACTTGAACTTCCATGAGATTCCCACATCATCCTTCTAAACTCCATTTAAATACAAGCCCAGAGCCAAACACTCCTCGTAAGTTAAACTTTTCATCGCCAATATCACTCTTGTAAACCTGCTCATCCAAAGCAGCTCATTATCTATTCCCACAAAGATCTGCACCACTCCTCATGAAGCAAGAGATTCTCCATATTAACCTACTGTCGGAAGACAACGGTGTCCGATAAGCCCCTCTAACCCGCAAGCCCCTAACATTGCAGCTATCCCCTTTCCCACCAGTAGCTGGGCCATTAGCCTCTCGAGACTCCAGAATTCTCTGCTTCCCACCATTCGCTCTTCCCACTTTCTTTAAAATGCTGATCAAAATTTACCCTTTATTCACGGTCTTGTTCACCTGACTACCCCCCCCCCCCCCTTTAGTGGCTAACCTTCAGTACTCGTCAATCTGTGCCTCCATGAAGCATTACTGACTCATTGTACTCATTACAAGAGTTGTATAAATGCAGGCATATAAACACATGAAAATTTAATCACTTATAAATTAGTAAACCCACACGTGTTATACATTCATTGCTTTAATAAATTATTCAATCCTAAAAAACAAAGCACATAACTCATTTGAATTCTACCCACTCTGGGTGGTGTCTGTGTTGGATGCAATTCAGAACACCATTCCCAAACGATGTGCCAAAACAGTTCCCAGCTACTGTGACAATTTCAGAAGAGCTCACACCATTTTTTTTTCACTCAGAACACGCTTCAACACATTGACATCATAATGTTAAGAATGTAAAATATACAGTGCAGTACTGACCTTCCACTCCAAGATCAATCTCACCCTTCCCTCTCACACAGGCCTCCATTTTTCTTTCATCCACGTTCCTATCCAAGTCTCTTAAATGCCCCTAATATATTTGCCTCTACCACCACCCATGCACCCACCCCTGTAAAAAAAATTCTACCTCCTTGTACTTCCCTCCAGACAAAGTTGTGCTAATCACCTTTGCAAGACTGCTCAGAAATTCACTGAGATTAGAACTAGTGATGTATCTCACTTACTACCCAGAGCCTCAGCATCCTCAGGGTGGATGACCACCTTGACAGGAATGGGATCCATAATCCAAGACATTTTCCTCTTCTTTGAATGTGGTTGAAAGTTTGACCAGAGGCCACAACTCTTGGCATGGAAGCGTTGGTCAAAGGGCCGGGCCTCGTGCTGTGGAACTGTGACTCTATAACTATTTAACCAAGGAGACAGCCTCGATGCAGCCAGCTTGTCTGCCATGTTCAGAACGTCACCATTCAGGTCTGCTTGAGATCTCGCAGACGCTTCCTGGTCCCCACCCAACGCATGGCTCTCCCCACAAGTACAGGACTAACACATGAAGACAGAAGCCACAAAATTTTACCCAGTCAGAATGCCACCACACAAGCCAGGCTGTCTTCTCACTACCATCAGGTAGGAGCTGCAGAAGTCTTGGGTACAGTTATTACCCTTCAGCCATCAGGCTTCTGAACCAATGTGAATAACTTCAATCACTGCAACTCTAATCTGATTCTACGAACTTTCAACGGCTCTTTACAACTCATGTTCTCAATATTATTTTTACTTGCAGTTTGTCTTTTGCTCATTGGTAATTTGTTAGACTTTGTCTTGTGTATAGTTTTCCTAAGTTCTATTGTATTTTTTTTCTGTGAATACCTACAAAAAAAATGGATCTCAGGGCAGCAGTATATAGTAACATGTAAAGCAGTGCAATAATAATTTGCTTTGGACCTCATGGGGGGGGGGGGGAGGGGTTTAACCAGGAAAAACAAGCTTCCAAAGATCCCAAGCCTTATCCTGGTCACATCAGTGAATGCCATTACACTGAATGCAGAGGAGATCAAGTTTCAAGCAATTTCATTTGATTTAATCGTGTTGATTTAAATATATTTAATCAATCACTTTCTAGTTTTCAATTTTGAGATTCCCAAAACCTGCGGTGTAGTAGTAACTTTAAAAACTCAAGTTAGAGAAACAGGCTTTCAGTCCAACCTGTCCACACTGACCAAGAAACCCACCCAAGCTTGTCCCAATTGCCTGCATTTGGCCCATCTCCTTCAAACCTTTCTTATCAATGTTTATAAAAATCTTTTAAACATTGAAATTGTCTACCACTTCACCTAGCAGCTCACTGCATATATACACACAGCTATGTGTGAAAACACTTCTCCTTAGGTCCTGTTTAAATCTGTACCCTCGCCTTAAAACACTGTCATTTAGTTTACCCTCTGCAATGCTGGGGAAAAGACGAGGGCTTTTCATCTTATCTACAGACTTCATGATTTTATATATTTCCCTTGTAACTGCCTGATATATCTTGACTAACCCAAACTTGGACTAGCCACTTGTAATTGAATAGGTTCTTGAGTTGGAAACCAATCACCAGCAGAAGGTTTTGGCCAAGGAGCCGATTTGGTCATCCCAAACCAACTGTGGTCAAAAGGTAGCTAAAACACACACATGGAGATGGGCCAAAAGGATAGGAAAAGGACGTTCTAACCAGACCCTCTATCTGATTAACTCATGGCAGATCCATACCCTCCACTGCTCCTTCCCAATTTCGTTTCCAGTGCCCAGCCAGATGACATTGAGTAGGTCACATCGCCCAAATGTTGTCCCGAGGGACCCGAAACATCTTACAAGCCAGAGTGGAGAGACAGACTACAGTTGCTGGCATCCAGAGGAACTATCAGTCTCCTGGGGAAACTCAACAGGCATGCAGCACCTGTGGAAGAAATGGGGGGGGTGGGGCTAAAAGGAGCTATCAATGTTTCGGGTCAAAACACTACATCAGGCCTGAGTACACAGAGGCAAGATGGCCAGTATAAACATGGAGAGGGCTGGGATTGGTGGGGACAGGAATCTGAGAGTCGAGTGTTCCTCTGGCATCTAACCCTGATCCTTCAGCTAAAACACACTACCCGTTACTACCTGGGAAATCTAATGGGTCCACAAATGAACAGGTGGTCACTGAAGGACCTGCAACTACAGATCCACAATTCCTTGGAAGTGGCATCACACGTCGATGGGTGGTAGACGTGCTTTTGGCACATTGGGCTTCATGAATCGAAGTATTGAGTACAGGCATTGGGATGTTTCGTTGCAGTTGTACAAGATGTTGGTGAGATCTTCTTTGGAGTATTGTGTGCTCTCTTCTCACCACTGCCATTCAGAAGGAGGGACAGGAGCCTCCAGTCCCACATCACCAGGTTCAGGGATAATACAAGAACCATCAGGCTCTCGTACCAAAGGGGATAGTTTCACTCACCTCATTACTGAACTGATTCCACAACCTATGGACTCACTTTTAAGAACTCATGTACTTGATATTTATTACTTAGTTATTATAATTTATTTTGTATTTGCACAGACACACAGCACAAAGCAAGCAGACTTTTTCTACTGCAGTTGAGTGAAACCTGAACTAGAGGTCATGGGTTAAGAATGAAAAGTGAAATATTTAGGGGGAACATGAGGGGGAAACTTACACACTCAGAGGGTGAAGTCATTGAACATTACAGCACAGAAACAGGCCCTTCAGTCCATGCAGGACTATAAATCCGCCTAGTCCCATTGACCAGCACCTGGACACAGCCTTCCATATTTATCCAAATTTCTGTTAAATGTCAACACAACCTCTAGTTCAAGTCTCTCCCAACCTTAGTGGAACAAGTCTACTTGCATTTACCCTATCTACACCCCTCAATTTTCTATACCTCTATCAAATCTCCCCTCATTCTCCAATGCAAAATGTCCTAACCTATTCAATCTTTCCCTATAACTCAGCTCCTCCAGTCCCAGCAACATCCTTGTAAATTTCCTCTGCACTCTTTAAATCTTATTGGCATCTCTCCTGTGGGTAGTTGACCAAAACTGTACATACTATTCACAATTAGACCTCACCAACATCTTACACAATTTCAATATAACTCCTGTACTCAGTATATTGAGTTATGAAGGCCAATGTGCTTTCTTTCTGACCTCATCTGCCTGTGATGCTACTTTGAAGAAAATATGGACCTGTATTCCCAGATCCCTCACTGTTCAAGGCCTACTCTGAGAGATGGTCCTCCCAAAGTGCAACACCACACACGTGTCTGCATTAAACACCGTCGGCCATTTTCCCAGCTGGCCCAGATCCCACTGCAAGCTTTCATAGACATCCTCGCTATCCACTACACCAGCAAGCTTGGCATCACCCACAAATTTGCTGATTCTTTTTACCACATTATCATCCAGATCATTGATATAGATGACAAATAACAATGGGCCCAGCACTGATCCCTGCAGCACATCACTAGTCACAGGCCTCCAGTCAGAGGCAACCCTCTACTACCACTCTCTAGCTTCTTCCACAAGCCAATGTGTAATCCAGTTTATAACCGCATCTTGATTGCCAAAGTAACTGAACCTTCTTGACCAACCTCCCATGCGGGACCTTGACAAATGCCTTGCTGAAGTCCATGTAGGCAATATCTACTGACTTGACTCCATCAATTTTCCTGGTAACTTCCTCAAAAAACCAAAAGATTGGTTAGACATGACCTAATGTGCAAAAATCATTGTGCTGACTATCCCTAATCAGTCCATGTCGAGCCAAATACTTGTATATCTGGTCCCTTAGAATACCTTCCAATAACTTTCCCAATACTGATGTCAGGCTCACTGGCCTGTAATTTCCTGTCTTATTCTTAGAGCCTTTGTTAAACAGTGGAACAGCATTAGCTAACTTCCAGTCCACTGGCACCTCAACCGTGCCGAAGAACGTTTTAAATATTTCTGCTAAGCCCCTGCAATTTCTGCACTAGCCTCCCACAGGGTCCGAGGGAACACCTCAGCAGGCCCTGGGGATTTAACCACCCTCTTTTTCCTCAAGACAGCAAACACCTCCTCCCGTGTAATCTGTACAGGGTCCATGACCTCACTGCTGCTTTGCCTCACTTCTACAGACGCGAGTAAATACAGATGCAAAAAGTCCATCTAAAACCTCTCCCCTCTCTTACGACTCCACATATAGATTACCATTCTGATCTTCCAGAGGACCAATTTTGTCTTAATACTTCTGTAGAAGCCCTTATGATTCTCCTTCACCTTGTCTGCTAGGGCAACCTCATGCCTTCTTTTAGACCTTCTGATTTCCTTGTTAAGAGTCCTCTTACATTTCTTATACTCAAGTAACTCATTTGCTCCTTCCTGCCCATCCCCGCACCTGGAAGGCAACGTCCCATCCTGGAATCTCGTTGAACTAGCTGCCCATTGAAGTGGTGTAAGCAGGTTTGATTTCAATATTTAAGAAAGTCTGGATGAGTACATGGAAGGAAATAGTCCAGGTATGGTTCAGTGCAACTAGGCAGAATATCAGTTCAGCATGGTCTAGATGGGCTGAAGGGCTTATTTCTTTGCTATAGTGCTCTATGAGCTCCTGGATCTGGCTACAAAGTCAAGTCTCTCAGAAGTAATCTGGATCTTTTGACAGGAAATGAGGGTTTGTGAAAGCAGGGAGCACGGGATGAAGTGAACTTGAAGTGCAGTTTTAATTGTAATCAATCCAGAGATGGCAAATGCTCTCCTTGGAAACAACTAAAAACTCCAAGTATCTAATAAAGAGGCTTTCTCACAAACTACAGCAGTATTAATTGAAGATCAAGTCTCATTAGAGATTGCATGTTCTATAAAAAACATTGTTTGAAATCCCAAATGCTCTTGAGACTGAAAACAATTTTTTTTAAATTTAAATAGCTCCACAATTCATCCTAGAATCAGCAATAGGCCTGAGGAGTAACTCCCACCAGGCCTACACATCCCATACCATCACCTAGGCAACCAGAGCAGATGTTATATCACTCAAGTCCCTTAGAAAGATTCATCAAAACACATTGCTAAGCAACAGCCTTTGAGCAAACATCTAACCCTCCCAGTAGGCCCCAGGTTAAAACAAACATGGCTACTGGCACAGGAGATGTCATCTGCTGTCTCTAAACTGGTCTGTGTGGCTAACAAAAGGCACTGCTGGTCTTGTGACATCCATACAGATAGCCTCGTCAAGACCGTTGAAAACCAGAGTACAAATGCCTGCATAAATTAGATCCAGCTTTTAATTAAAGGTGTATGGTCGTAGGCTGAACTCCAGTTCAGACAAGAACAAATCCATCCTAAATCAACAGTGACAAGAGATTAAACAAAACCAAGGGGTTTACAACACACCATCACCTCTTCAATCCCTCCCTGGACAGCAGCAGTCAGATTTAATTACCCATTCAAAGCGAGTGGAGGAAAGTTTAGCAGAGATGTCAGAGGTTGAAAAACAGAATGTTAAGTGCCTGGAACACAGTGCTGAGGAAATGGTAGAGACTGATGAAGGCATGGGACAAAATGGCATCGATAAAGGCGCCTGTTCGCATGCATCTCTGATGGGAAACATCAAATATTCCCGTTCAGGATTACGACAGCTGAAATCCAGTCACAGACATGGGATTTGCAGTAAGGAACGTTATTTTAAGACTTCTTTTAAAAAATCTATTGATACTCAAAGTTGATGTACACCATGATGGCAGACTCAAGTCGCTAGTGCGGTTCTCCTTTAAGAAAGTAGAAGTGCAGAAGCCAAGATGGTCTACTGGTATGATTGTAGACTTCCACTCCTGACTATCCTGCTGGTGAATGTACAGTCTCTGGAAACCTCAGAGCAAGGCTGTTGTATCAGAGGGACATCAAAGACTGCTGTGTTCTTTGCTTCACGGAAACATGGCTCACACCTACCATTTTGTGCGCAGCCTTACCATTCTCCACAAAGACAGGACAGCTCAGTCTTTAAAGGCAGAAGAGATGGAGTCTGCTTTGATTAACTCATCGTGTGCACAAACATGGCAGCTCTGCCTCGGTCCTGCTCAGCTGACCTAGAACACCAAGTGGTGAAATATCGTCCATTTTTATTGGCCGAAGGAGTTTTCCACCATCATCCTGGTAGCAGTGTATGCTCCACTTCCACCCAAAGCCAATGTAGACCAGCACGAGAGGAGATGAGCACTGAAAAAGCAGGTGCAAAACTGCACACCCTAATGCCTTCCCTATCATTGCAGATTTCAACCAGGCCAGCTTGAAGTGTCCGAACAATTACCACTAATGTATCACCTTTGGAACCAGAGGAGCCGACACACTTGACCACCATTGTACCACCATCAAGAACAATTACTGTGCCATCCCAGGCCACACCTGGGAAAGTCCGATCACCCGGCTATACTCTCAGCTCACAGACAGAGACTAAAGACCAAGGCACCAGTGACAAGGGCAAAGATGACCAAGCTGGATCACTTACAGGACTGCTTTCAGTCGGTGGACTGGACAATACTCAAATATTCATTCCTAAAGTCTGAATGAGTGTGCCACAGTCGTCAAATTGTTCCAGCTTGTGATTAACAGATGCTGTTATCTTCTCCATTTTGTAAATGTCCATTGTAATTTCCATCCATGTATTTAAAGTTGGGCTCTCCTGTGATAACCATTTCCTAGTAAGAGTCTTTTTACCAGCCACCAACAGTATATTCATTAAATATTTATCTCTTTTCAACCATTCTTGAGGTATATATCCAAAATATATGATCTTACTCACCAAGGGTATTTCATATTTAAATATGTCTTGTAGGGCATTGTGTATCCTCCTCCAATAGTTTTTGATAACAGGGCAGTCCCAAAAAATATGATAATGATTTGCATTTTGATTTCCACAATTTCTCCAGCAAACAGGGAGGTTACTATCACAATGGGATTTCTGAGAGGGTGTAATAAAATATCTTTTCAAGTTTTTCCATCCAAACTCCCTCCATTTCTGTGAACTGGTACACTTCCATTGATACCTCCATATTGTTGTCCATTCTTCCTCAGATATAATTATCCCTCCTTCCTTCTCCCATTTTGTTGTAATGTATGAAGTCGAATGTGTTTTAAGATTTGCCAACCCCTTATACATGCTTGAAATGATTCTACCACCATTATCTGAATTATATGTTTTTCTAAAGAGCTCTATCAAGCATGTATTTGCCTTGGTTACATTTTTAAGCGTCTTATTAACATATTGTCGCATCTGTAAATACCAATAAAAATCCTGTTTTTCTAATAAGTGTTTCTCTTTAAGCATTTCAAAACTGAACAGTGTACCTTCTTTCATTATGTTGCAAAGAACTGACTGTTATTCCTTTAGCTGTCCAGTCCTTAAATCTGGCATCCAATTTATTTGGTGTAAAATCAGAGACATATGCACACTATTTAAGAATTGCAATATCTCCCTCTAGATTATATTCTTTTATAGTAGCTTTCCATATTTTAAGTCAATTTCACCCATGGGTTATCAATAATTCATGTACCTATGGAAATGTTTGATGATGAACTTCAATAAAAAAATAAATTACAAAAAAAGCCTGTGTGGATGAGCGTGCGCCTTCAAGAACATGCCAAATTAAATGCCGTGGATGAACTTGGAGACGGCTAGTTTGCCAAGGGCCGTATCGTGGCATTGAAAACCAGTGATCCTGAACTGCACAAGTAGTGTAGGTATGACACACAGAAGGCTATTTTAAGAATAAATGAGGTTAGAGACAAAATTTGATACACATCAGCTCTAGCAGATTTTGCAGGCCATTACTTCCTGCAAAGCAAAACCTAACATGAATGGTTGTGATGCTTCACTCCCAGGTGAATCTTTTACACACACTTTGAAAGGGGGAATAAAACAACACCTGTGCGAATCCCTGCAGAATCTGGAGACCTTATAATCTGCCAGAACAGCTTTAAAAAAAAATGGTGAACTCTCGCAAGGCCTCAGGCCCTGATGGTGCACCTGGCAGGGTTCCAAAAACCTATGCCAACCAACTGGCGGGAGTCTTCAAGGAAAATCTTCACCCTCACGGCTGCAGTTACGGGTTCCCACCTGCTTCAAAAGGGTAACAATCATACCAGTGCCCGATAAGGGTGAGCTGCCTCAACGACTATCACCCAGTGGCACTCACACCTACTGTGATGAAGTGTTTGAGGTTGGTTCTGGTTAGAATCAACTACCAAAGGATCTGTATCCACTGCAAGATGCCCATCACTACAACAGGTCTACAGCAGATACAATCTCACTGGCTCTTCACTCAGCCTTGGATCACCTGGACAACAGCAATACCTACGTCAGGCTGCTGTTTACTGACTATAGCTCAGCGTTCAGCACAATCATGCCCTCAGTTCTAATCAACAAGCTCCAAACCTGGGCCTCTGTTAACCCCCTCTGCAACTGGATCTTTGACTTGCTCACCAGCAGACCACATTCTATGCTGTTCAGAAATAACATTTCCTCCTCACTGGCGATCAACATAGGCAAACGTCAAGTCTGCATGCTTAGCCCACTGCAGAACTCCCTCCATGTAGCTAGTCGCAGCTGAAACACAATCTATAAATTTGCCGACGACACAGCTATCGTTGGCAGAATTTCAGGTGGTGACGAAGAGGCGTACAAGAGTGAGACAGATCAGAAGGTTGACTGGTGCTCAGAACAACCTCACACTCAAAGTCAGTAAAAGAGGAATTGACTGTGGGAGTTCAGTTAGGGGAAGTCAAGGAAATACACACCAGTCCTCATCAAGGGATTAGCAGTAGAAAGGGTGAGCAGTTTCAAGTTCCTAGGTGTAAATACCTCTGTAGATCTATCTATACAAAGGGGGGTATAGATAAAGTAATGCAGGAATAATTTTTCCACTGAGGCAGGGTGAGACTAGAACTAGAGGTTATAGGTCAAGGGTGAAAGGTGTTTAAGAGGAACATGAGGGAATGCTTCACTCAGAGGGTCATGAGAGTATGGGACGAGTTGCCAGTGGAAGTGATAGCTATAGGTTTGATTTCAATACTTCGGGTAAGTAAATGGGAGAGCAATGGCCTAGGTGCAGGGTGATTGGATTAGGCAGAATAGTAGTTCGGCACAGACTAGATGGGCCGAAGGACCTGTTTTTGTGCTGTTGTGCTCTGTGACTAATAAAAGCCCATTAGGGCACAATGTGGGTGACATGGTAGCTCATCGGTTAGCAGAGCACTTAAACAGCACGTTCGGTCAGCTCCACCGCTGTCCACAAGGCGTCTATACATTCTCCTCATGGGTTTCCCCCCACGTGCTCCAGTTTCCTCCCACATTCCAAACACACATGTGTTAGGCTTAGTAAGTTGTGGCAATGCTATGTTGGTGCCCCCAGCACATCCTTGGACTGTTGGTCATTGATACAAATGATGCATTTCACCATATCTTTCAACAGACACACAACATTAATCTTGAGCGGCGAATCTGTGGAATTCGTTACCACAGGTGGCTGCGGAGGCCAAGTCACTGGGTATATTTAAAGCAGCAGGTGAGAGATTCTTGATTGTCAGGGCATGAAGGGATATGGGGAGAAGGCAGGAGATTGGGGCTGAGGGGCAAAATGGATCAGTCGTGATGAAATGGCAGAGTAGACTCCATATGCCAAACAGCCTAATTCTGCTCCTATATCTGATGGTTGTTATCTTTAACATGGCCATACATACTGTTGCTACTATACTGACACAGTGCTGGGTGGTTGAAGGAATACCCGAAGAATGAGACAGAAACTACAAGAATCAAAGTACGATTTAGGACACTTTGCCTCTTAAGCGTGTTCCACCATTCATTAGATCATGGCTGACTTTCTCCAAGAAACATCTCCTCAAACTTTCAAAGAAATGGCTCTTCACCCATCCCATATTCTGGGAGCAAACACTCTGACAGACTCTCCTACCATCACCCCATGCAAAAATCTCCTCTGCCCTGGAAAATCCCAAGATAGGGGATAAAGTGCATTGCGAAGGTGACGCTCCATTCCTTGCCTACACCCACGCCCTTGCCCTTTAAGCTCCCTGCTATCTCTCAAACAAGACATGTCAATGGAGTGTCCACGTTCCCAGACAGAGGGCATCCTGGTCTACTGCCACTGGGATTAGCCAGTAGGGACCCGACTCCATGAGGTGAAGGCCTGAGCTCTTTTGTTTGATGTGAAAGAGCTGCAACACAGAAGATTCCACATGGACATCTTCAGAGCTAGGCCCTGATCCAATGGCAATGGAGACCAGGTTCTGTTCATGCCTCAGAGAGAGGGAGCGGGACACACACACGCACGCGCACGCACAAGAACTGTGTTGCTCTCCCTCTTCTCCTCCCCAACAGGGAGGAGATAAAAAGCCAGTTGCAAGGCAAGCTTTTTTCACTGCATCTCGGTACGTGACAAATAATAAACCAATTCCAATTTCTTCGCACTGTCTTTGTCTATACTCTTCACTGTCTCAAGTAAAACAGCCAGCGAAATCAAAGCCCCTACTCACGCCAGACATTCTCCCCTCCACTCTGCCGTCGGGCAGAAGATACAAAAGCCTGAAAGCACGTCCCACCAGGCTCAAAGGCACCTTCTACCCCACTGTTACCAGACCCTTAAATGGACCTCCTGTACAATAAGAGCTCAGTTAACCTCACAGTCTACCTTGCTAATGATCTCGCACTTTGTCTACCTGCAGTTGTTTCTGTAGTTTCTACACTTTATTCTGCGTTGTTATTGTTTTACCTTGTTCTTTCTCAATTCACTGTATATTTATCTGATTTGTATGAACAGTATGCAAGACAAGCTTTTCAATGTATCTCAATACATGTGCCAATAATTAACAGCTTCCAATGTCTGGACAAGGAGCTAGAGCTTTGTTCTCAGCCCGGGACAGCAACTGCTCCGGAACGACAGAACCTACAGGGCGCGGTAAACACTGCCCAGTCCATCCCAGGCTCAGCACTTCCTCACAGTGCGTTGCTTCAGGAAAGCCAACAGTATCGTCAAGGACGTCTGACAGCCCAGCCATACCCTCTTCTTTCTTCTCCTAAAAGATACAGAATGGCCAGACTCGAGTGCAGTTTCTTCCCCAGTGCTATCGGACGTCGCCCATGTACCAACACAATACAGGGTCCCGCAATGAACTGTGACCGGATAACCCTCCGAAACTTTCTAACGATGAATAAGAGTAGCCAGGACACAATTCAGTAGGGTAGCGAAGGCCACAGATGGCAATGCTTGCCTACATTAGTCGAGGCACTGAATTCAAGAGTCAGGAGGTTGCACTGAAGCTTTATAAAACACTGGTTATGCCACATCTGGAGTATCGCATTCAGTGCTGGTTGCCCCTTTATGAGGATATGGAAACTACTGAGAGGAGCAGGACAAGTTACCAGGATATTGCCTCTGAGAGAAGGACAGGTCAGACATTTTCTCTGGAGTAGCACAGGCTGAGGGGAAACCTGAAAGCTTGGAAATTTATGAGAGGCATAAAGGGGTGTCTACCTCCCACCATTGGGGGGGGGGGGGGGTCTAATATTTACTAGACAGCTCTGTTCAATTATCCCCTCAGATCTCACATTTAAGGTGGAAGGGGGATGAGTAGGGCAGTTTTTTTAAAAAAATACTATTTTAAATATGGGGTAGTGGGTGCCAAGAGTGAACTGCCAGGGGTATTTGTGGGGGCAAATATAACAGACAACCCCCTCACCCGCATGAGATCAGTTCAGTCCCTGACCAACACAGGGAAGTCCTGACCCACACACAGCAAGCATAGACAGAAGGGCTGTCCACTGACCCCAACTAGTCATATCTGACAAGCAGCACTTATACAAACATCTCCCTTACACCCAGAGTTGCTCAGAGATTCAAGATAATTTAATGTCAATTCTAAATGACGCCAGGCACAGGAGAGTCTGTACATAAGGTGACTGACAGGAAATGATGAAGTTGGGGTGGTTGGGGTGTGGAGGGGTGGGTTAGTGGGCAGAGGTGTTGATCAGCCTTGCTGCCTGGGGAAAATAACTGAGTCTGGTTGTTCGGGACTGCAGGCAAGTCAACTGTGTTGAAAGGCTTGTGAATAAAATTGTCAGTGACAGAACAGTCTTGATGAGCTGATCCTCGTCTCACTCTGAACGGAGAGAGCACGGTGAAGGACTGTTGAGGCAAGGGAAACATTAACATTGTGTGACAGGTTTTAGCATCCATTTGAACAGGCAGAGGACCTGGGTTCAATTCTCCAAACACTGCAGCATTGTTAGCACACCAGAGTACACGTCCTCATAGCCCAGTCCAGAATCCCAAGCACTGTGTTTCAAGCCGAACTGCTTGCAAAGGATTGGAACAAAATGGCCAGCTCATTTACCTGACTCACTTCAGGGTAGAAAACTCTCAAGACTTTTATTATTAATAAAAGTAAAATGCAGAATGATGGGTTAGGAGGTTTGCTGATGACACAAAGATTAAAAATCGGGTTTCAACTCTCATTGCCGATGTTCTGGTGTAAGTGACAAATAAAGCTAGCTTTTAATAATAAAGATTGGTGGCAAATAGGTAATGTAGTGTTTAGCACCGATCGTGGTTCAACTCCCTCTGAGGACTTTGTACATTCTCTCTGTGACTGTGTGGGTTTCCTCTGGGTGCTCTGGTTTCCTCCCACATTGCCAAAACGGGTTTGAGAGCTGTGGACATGCTATGTTGGCAACGGATGTACAGCCATACTTGTGGACTGCCCAGCACCACCCTTGCTAACTTGACGCAAACAACATTTCACTACGTTCCGATGTTGATGTGACAAATAAGGCCTCTCTTTAATCTTTTTTTAAGGTTGGTGGCAATTAGGGCAGCATGGTAGCATAACGGTCAGTGCAATCGCTGCACTAGGGTTCAAATTCAGCCGTTGCCTGGAAGGAGTTTGTACATTCTCCCTGCAATCGTGTGGGTTTCCTCTGGTGCTCCAGTTTCCTCCCACAGTCCAAAGACATACAAGTTAGAGTTAGTAAGCTCTGGACATCTTTCAGAAAAAAAATGATAAAGAATGCAAGAAATTGGGGCTAGGTGGGTAGTCACCGTGCTCAGCATGGACCAGAGGGCCAAAGAGCCTGTATCCATGCTGATTTCTCTGCTATAAAGTCTTGTCTGGAGCAGCCTACCGGATTTTGCAGCTGCCCTGTGAGATTTCAACTCAGGACCTGCAAGTCCAGGGGTACAGCTCACCCCAAGCACCAAGGTAGCAGGGGTGAATCTCGCAGTGACCTACCCTCGTAGCAGTCTCGGACAGTGTTGAAGTAGACATAGTACTGGTCATTGGTGAAGAACAGAAGGCTGAGCCAGGAGTCGAAGGCGTAGATCGGAACGATGAAGAGGATTCTCACGATGTGGCGCTGCTCATTCGGCACGCTGTAACACCGAAGGTGCATGTAAATCTGCAAGAGAAGACAGACCGTTTTCTCACCATCTAGAAAATAGTCTACCTTTCATTTCTTCTACCAAAGTGCATGGCCATACACTTCCCAGCACACTATTCCATCTGTCACTTCTTTGCCTAGTCTCCTAATCTGACTGTCCTTCTGTAGCATCTCTGCTTCCTCAACACTACCTGCCCCTCTGGCTATCTTCATATCATCTGCAAACTTGGCCACAAAGCCATCAACTCTGTAATCCAAATAATTGACACACAACACTGGAAGACCACTGGTCACCGACAGCCAACCAGAAAAGGCTCCCTATATTTGCACTCTTTGCCTCCTGTGTATTAGCCAGTGCTCTACCTTTCATGTAACACATGCTATCTTAACTTGTTCAGCTGCCTCATTTGTGGCACCCTGTCAAAAGCCTGCTGAAAATCCAAGTATACAATATTCACCACTTCTCCTTTGTCTATCTTGCTTGTTACTTCTTCAAAGAATTCAGGCAAGATTTGTCAGGCAAGATTTTCCTCAAGGAAACCATGCTGGCAACAGCATATTTATATCATGAGCCTCCAAGTACCCCGAAACCTCATCCTTAATAATCCACTCCAACATCTTCCCAACCACTGAGGTCAGACTAACTGGCCTATGATTTCCTTTCTTCTGCCTCTCTCCCTTCTTGTAGAGTGGAGTGACATTTGTAATCTTCCAGTCTTCCAGAACCATTCCATATTCCAGTGATTCCTAAAAGATCATTACTAACACCTCCCCAATCTCTTCAGCCACCCCTTTCAGAACTCTGTAGTGTGGACCACCTGGTCCAAATGACTTAACTACTGTCAGACCTTTCCGTTTCCCCACAAGAACCTTTCCCTAGAAATAGCAACTTCAATAACTTCTACCCCAAACACACTCAAGCTTCTAGCACTTTGCGATTTCCTTCCACAGTGAAGATTGATGCAAAATACTTATTCCACCAATTCCTTGTACCCCATTGCTACCTCTCCAGCATCATTTTCCAGTGGTTTGATATACACTCACCACTCTTACACTACATATCTGAAGAACATTTTGGTATCCTCTAATATTATTGACTTGTTTACCTTTGTATTCCATCTTAATATGACTTTTTAGTTGCCTTCTGTTGATTTTTAAAAGCTTCCCAATCCTCTAACTTCCCACTGATTTTTGCTTTATGATATGCCCCATTCTTTGGCTTTTATGCTGGTTTTGACTTCTCTCGTAAGCCATGATTGCATTATCTGCCTTTAGAATACTACTACTTCCCTGGCTGTAACTATATTACGGCTTCCAAATTGCTCCCAGAAACTCTGGCCATTGTTGCGCTGCCATCATCCCTGCTAGTGTTTCCTTCCAATCAAATTTGGGCCAGCACCCCCCTCATACCTCTTATTTCCTTTACTCCACTGTTTTACTGAAGCATCCAAATTTAGCTTCTCCCTCTCAAACTGCAGAGAGTGAATTCTATAATAGTATGTTCACTGGTCCCCTAATGGTTCCTTTACTTAAGCTCCCTATCCAAATTAGGTTCGTTGCATAACATACAATTATCGCACTATGAAAAATCCTTAATTTTGAAACTCTTTCTCAATGCCAGGGACCTCTTTCTCAAACTTCTGAGGGGCCAGTTGGGGGGGGTCCTGACAGAGGCCCAGGTACCAGGCAGGAGTCAGGGCCAAAGGGCTGAGCGAGCGAATGCGCTGGAGACTGAAGGCGAAGAAGGCCTGTTTTGGAGTGAGCGGTCTGTGTGCAGACTCATGTGTGTGGCATGGCAGATGGCAGGAAAGGGGCTTGTTTTGTCACATGCTGTGTTCTGCGAACATTGCAGGCACTGGAATTTGTGGCCACACTTGCGGGCTGCCCCACAAATATGTTGGCTGTCCACACGTTTCACTGTACATGTGATACAGCCGAATCTGAGTGGCCTATTCTTGCTTGATTTCTGTTTGCAGGGCACTCGTGAATCAGGTTTGTCCGTCCAATGGAAACAATGTCAAACAGAAGATTGGCAGATATGACTCTGTTACCCAGGGAGCCAGTTTTAGACAGGGTGACTACCACAACAGAGCCCATCCCCGACCACATCCACCCTCCTCAATAAGGAACAAGGCATCTACTTGGCTGCCCGGAACACTGGCTTGGCCAGGAGACAGCACTACAAAAACTGTGCACGTCTTGCTGGTGTGAATGCTGTTGCCTAGCAACCAGTTTCTAGGGGCAACTTCAGTGGCACTCCATCACTAGCTAGTCGGGTTGGGAGAGTGTGAATTACAAGAGATAGGAGCAGACAGGCCATTTGGCCCATCACCATGCTATCACAGCTGACTATCCCACTCAACCCCATTCTTCTGCCTTCCCCTTGTAATCTTTGACTCCCTTACAAATCAAGAATCAATTAATCTTCACTTTAAGTATATTTAATCGTCTTGGCTTCCACAGCCATATGTGGCAATGAATTCAACAGATTAGCTATACTCGGGTAAAAGAAATTCCTCCTCTGCTTTGAGTGGGACATTCCTCTATTTTGAGGCTGTGCTCTCTGGTCCTAGACTCCCCACACTATAAGAAACATTCCCCCCCCCTCCACATCCACTCTGTCTAGGCTTCGAATATTCGACAGGTTTCAATGAGATCGCCTTCCCCCATTCTACTAACCTCAATCAAGTACAAGCACAGAGCTATCAAGTGCTCCTCATATGTTAACCATTTCATTCACAGGATTATTCTCACAAACCCCTTCTGAACACTCTTCAAATTCAACACATCCTTTCTTAAAGACAGGGGGCTCAAACTCTGTTCACAAGACTGCAAATGTGGCCTCAGCACTACATCTTTGCTTTTATATTCTGTCCCTCTTGAAATGAATGTAAACGTTGTACCTGTGAGAAATACAACTAATTTTTAAACCCACTAGGTCAAGGGATGAACGTGCACACGCCTTACAGACAGCAGAGGAAATTGACCTCCAATCCTCCGATCACTGGCACGGAAGCATTATGCCAACTGCTACACTACAATGATGGGCACCTGGAACGTGCTGCCAGGGAAGAGGGTGGAAGGAGATCCGAAAATTGTGATGAGGAATGTTCAGTGAACTCTTAGCAGCAGCATAAAACATTTGGAGGAAGGAGGAACATCCTACCGGATGTTTGCACAGGTAGGGAATGGAGACGCACAGACCACGGGCAGCATACACAAAATGCTGGAGGAACTCAGCCAGTCAGGCAACATTTGGAACGGAATAATGAGTCAACGTTTCTGGCTGAGACCCTTCGTTGGGACTGGAGAGAGAGTGTGCAGAAGCCAGAATGAGAAGGTGGGGGGGTCGGGGATGAACTGAGATAGTGCTGAGGTTGTCGCACAGATCAAGTCTCTACACAGCAATTTGTGTTGTGGTCAGTGCAGGAATTGTGAGCTGAAGATTCTGTTCCTGTGCTCTACTGATCCACACTCAGTGGCCACTTCATTAGGTACATTGCTGCTCCTGCTCGTTAATGCAAGTATCGAATCAGCCCATCATACAGCAGCAACTCAATGCAGAAAAGCAAGCAGGCACGGTCAAGATGTTCAATTGTTGCTCAGACTGGGGAAGAAATGTGATCCAAGTGACTTTGACTGTGAATGATTGCTGGTGCCAGACCGGGTGGTTTGAGTATCTCAGGAACTGCTGATCTCCTGGGATTTTCATACACGGCAGTCTCTAGAGTTTACAGAGAATGGTGCAAAAAGCAAAACATCCAGCGGGCGGCAGTTCTGTGGGCAAAACGCCTTGTTCATGAGAGAGGTCAGAGGAGAATGGCCAGACTGGTTCAAACCGACAGGAAGGTGAGAGAAACACAAATAAACACACAACAGTGGTGTGCACAAGAGCATCTCTGAATGCACATGTTGAACCTTGAAGTGGATGGGCTACAGCAGCAGAAGATCAAACGGGACTGCATGCCTGTGCCTAATAAAGTGGCCAATGAGTGTACGTTCCATGTTCCAAGCACTCGTCTAATTGACAGAGGAATCTGTGAAAGGTGTTTGCTGTCAGTGATGAAGTCAGCAAGGAACAGATGGCTGAGGGGAGGGGGGGGCTTCTTCACCCAGACTTGAATGTCTGCTAAAGCCACTTCCTACGACTGAGAAATTAAGGCGTGAACAGAAACTCAGCAGGCAGATATCACACACAGGAGTTGCCCACCAGAGCCCTGGACTGCAGGTGTGGAACTTGTGCAGGGGCTGGGTTGTGGGGGGGGGGGAATATCACTGTCAGCACGGGACGCCATCACTTCAATTAATCAATTAAAATTTGGATGAGAAGGTGAAAACATTGATCACATCAGGTCTTACTGAAAAAGCAAAACCCAACAAAACCATTTAGACCCTTGAAAAGATTCTTGTATGATAAGATGGACTCTTGGCCTCACGATCAACCTCATTATGATCTTCTCTTTTCATTTTCCTGCACTTCTTTAGTAACTTTTACACCTTATTCTGCATTGTTACCATTTTACCTTGTTCTACCTCAATGCACTGTGTAATAATCTGATCTGTAGAAACAGTATGCAATACAAGTTTTCCCACTGTATCTCAGTACATGTGAAAATAATCATAAACTAATTCCAATTTCTTCCCTCTGTCTCTGTACTTCATGTTACCTCAGTAAAGCGGCCATCTCCCATCAAGGGCCTGCACCATCTCAGATATTCTCTTCTTCCTTCATCCACTGGGGAAATGACGAGATTGGGCCTGAAAGCACATCCCACTAGTTTCCATCCCACTGTTTGTTATAAGAGTCTTGAATGGATTTCTTGTACAGTAAGGCAGAGTAAGATACAGTACACAATCCACCTCATTATGATCTTGGACTTGTTTACTTGCACTTTTTCCATTAGCTTTTACACTCTATTCTGCATTGTTATTGTTTTACTGTTCAGTGCACTGTGTAATGATTCGACTGTAAAAACAGCATGCAGTTTATGGTTAGCATGCAGGTAAATGGGACTAGGCTAGCACAGACAAGATGGGCCAAACGGCTCACTTCAATGCTGTAACGTCCCGTGACTACGAACACTCGGACATCCTCACACTCTCACCTGCTGGCAGGTTATAAGCAGCGCTGTCCACACGAAGAACCCAGAGACGCCCTGGGCTGCCGTAGTCATCAGGAAAATCGGCTGCTCCAATGGTGTGGGGGTGTCAGGCATCCACGAGACGCTGGGGCTGGCCACGGTGGTGGCAGAGCTGAGCTTGGGAGCCACCATGGCCGCGGAGAAGGTCTCGTTGTTGTTGTCAAGCGGCCTGCTGTTCATCTGACAGAGAATCAGAGTTATTATCACTGAGAAGTGTCCAGCAATTTGTTGTTTTGTGGCAGCAGTACAGTGCAGTACAAAAAAACTATAAGTTACAATAATAAAAACAAAAAATAAATAGCAACAAGATTGTAAATTAGTGAGGTAGTGTTCATGGGCTATTCAGAAATCAGAGGTGAATAAACTGTTTCTAAAACATTTCAGTGTGCCCTTCCTGACAGTAATAATGAGAAGAGGGCATGTCCTGGGTGATGGGGCTCCTCAATGATGCATGCCATCTTCTTGAGGCATCACCTTTTGAAGATGGTGGAGAGGCTAGAGTCCGTGATGGAATTAGCTGAGTCTACAACCCACTGGAGCTTTCGTCAATCTGTGCATTGAAGCCTCCATACCAGACAGTGATGCAGCCAGTCAGAATGCTCTCCACCATACATCTGTAGAAATTTCCTGGGGTCTTTGGCGACATACCAAATCTCCTCAAACTCCTAATGAAATATAACTGCTGGGCTGCCTCTGTCACGATTGCATCAACACATTGGGCCCCAAGAAAAATATTCAGAGATGTTGGCGCCCAGGAACTTGAAGCTTCTTGCCCTTTCCACTAGTGAGCCCTCGATGAAGACTAGTGAGTTCTGCTGACTTCTTCCTTTCATGAGAAAGGGGCACAGCGTGCAGGTGCAGAGGGCAGGGCTGGTGCGAGCAAGACCAGAAAGGGAGACGGGGGGGGGGGGGGGGGGGGAGAGAGAAGAACCAAAATTAAAGGAGCTGAAGGAAGGTAATCAGCGAAGAACACACTGATGTAACACACGACTCAAAAAGATTCTGTAGATAAGCTGTTCCTTGAAACAACACAGCACTCAGGAGGTAGTCCCTCCCACTTTGGGATGTCCCCAAGTTCTTTCAGTGCTGTTTTGCAAGAAATGCAGCTCATGACAATCACATAAAATGCTGGAGGACCTCAGCAGGTCAGGCAGCATCTATAGAAAGGCATAAACAGTCAGCATTTCAAGCCAGGAACCTTTTCAGGACTGGAAAGAGGGAAAAGTCAGAAAGTGAAGGTGGTGGGAGTGAAGGGAGGGGAATGAGTACAAGCTGCCAGGTGAGAGGGAAGGTGGGTGGGTCAGGGAGGGAGGGAGGAATAAAGTGAGAGGCTGGGAGGTGACAGGTGCAACAGGTGAAGGCTGAAGGAGGAATTCAATAGGAGAGAAGAACAGGCCATGGGAGCAAGGAAAGGGGGTGAGGAACCAGAGGGAAGTGATGGGCAGATGAGGAGATGAGAATGGGTCAGGGGGAACCAGAATGGGGAATGGGAAAATTGAAGTGTGGGGAGGGGTACAAGGAGGAAGAAATTACAAGTTGGAGAAATCGATGTTCACACCATCAGGTTGGTGGTACCCCAGACGGAATACAAGGTGTTGCTCCTCCAACCAGACAGTGGCCTCATTATGACAGTACAGGAGACCATGGGCAGACAGATCGGAACAGGAATGGGAATGGGAAGTTGAGCTGAAATGGGTAGCCACTGGCAGATCCTGTCTTTTGCTGGAGACTAAGCAAAAGTACTCAACTGAGTAGTTCCTCCAATCTATGCCAGAATCTTCCTGCTCGCTGACAACACTCGCAGAGAGTCTAAGAGGACAAAGATCCAGACATCGAGGGGGGCAGTACGACCACCTGAAGGACCCCGTCACAAAATGTCACCTCTTTATTCCTCTCCAGAGTTGCTCAGTTCCTCCAGCATTTTGGTTTCCAGTGTTAGCAGAATCTCATGTTTATGATTTGCAGCTGACGACAACCCCTCGCGCACAACAGCAATGTGACAAAAACAGATGACTTGGCCGTTAAGAGGTGCCAGTCGAGAGGAAAACATTGGCAGTGTCACCAGGGAGAAGCTGCCTGCTCTCAAAAACAGAGCTGTCCACGCTCATACAGGCTGCTACGCTTCAGGAGGACTGCACTTTGTCAGTCAAACACTTCGGTACTCCAGTTGCGGTGCCCAAGGTTACAGCTTTTCTCCCTACAGAGGGGAGATTTGACAGATGTAATACAAACTTAAGAGGGGTATAAAAAGGGTAAATGCAAGCAGGCTTTTTCCCCACTGAGCTTAGGTGGAAGTACAACTAGAGGTCATGGGTGTGGGGGTGAAGGGTTTAAGGGGAGTGCGAGGGGAAACTTCTTCATTCAGGGTGGTGAGAGTGTGGAATAGGCTGCCAACCCAAATGGTGCATGGGAGTTTGATTTCACCGTTTAAGAGGAGATTGGCAGGTACATGGACGGCAGAGGTACGGACAGCCATTGTCTGGTGGGTGCAGGTCAATGGAACTAGACAGTTTAAATAGTTCTGCATGGACTAGATGGGCCAAAGGGCCTGTTTCTGTGCTGCACTCGTCTATGACTATTCCAACTTGGGATTTCACACCACTAGAGCCCGTCAGAGTTCTGATGCTCCCAACATGGAGGAAGAGTTGGAGGAGGAGAGCATGTGGACCCAGTGAGGCACAGTATAGTTAAGTAGCCCCAATTCAAGTTTAATTATCATTCAAACATACAAAGGTATATGGATAAATAAAACATTGTTCCTTTGGGGCCAAGATGCATAACACAGTACATATAGTCACACAACACAGTCACAAAATACTATTTGCCTAAGTCTCTGATTGGCGTGGCCTGAAGATTGATTGTACATGTGATGCTGTCCTGGAGCCATGTTTCCACAAGAACAAGTATGCAGCAGTTCCTCATCTCCCACAGTTGCCTATGAGGGCAATCCAGCTAGTCTTCACTGCCTCTCAGGAAGGAGAAATTGAAAAAGTTTCTGCAAACCTTCATATTCCAAGTTTGATCAGAAGCCCACAAACTTCTGGCTCCTTAACCTACCGAGACATATTCAGCAAGGCTAGCTGTTGGTGACTTCAAATCGACAATATGTGCAATTATAGAGTCACTAAACAGGTGACTCCTTTGCTTGCATCTTTCGAAACAGCTCTATTTCCATCTTTAATATCTCTATTTTCCCCTTTCGGGATTCTTTTGA
Source organism: Hypanus sabinus (assembly GCF_030144855.1). Taxonomy (NCBI): domain Eukaryota; kingdom Metazoa; phylum Chordata; class Chondrichthyes; order Myliobatiformes; family Dasyatidae; genus Hypanus; species Hypanus sabinus. The sequence continues at coordinate 31,069,833 of NC_082734.1, forward strand.
AGATCCTGACCTGGAGTTACACGCTGACTTCAGTTCTTTGTGGGAACCACTCTCGGGTGTCACGACTGGTCATTATCTGACGTGCCAAGGGCGCGGCCAGAGTTTGGCTTGCCTTCGGAGGCCTGGGGGATCTCAGAGCTCTGGAGACGGGCGGATCGAAGGTCACTCTCCCGGACCAGTATGTCGTGGGAGCTGGAAGATCTTTGGCTGTGTGCCCAGAGACCTGGGATCTTTGGGCACAGAGCTCAGAAAAAGCAACGTAACAGACTTATAACACTGTAAACCAGCAAGTTGTTTCTTATGTCTCCCCTCTCACTGTGAAGCGGAGTCATCTCTTTCTCCCTTATTAGGTATGTCGAATACCTGGTGAACGCATAGTCTCTGGGGTACTGCAAGTCTGTGTCTTTGCTGCATGCTCGGGTGCTTGGTGGTGGGTGCCGATGCTTTTTTTTGCCCCTGGGAGGAGGGAGGATTGTTGCTTGCTGCCACTTACGCGCAGAAGGGAGAGGAGCTGGGGGAGACTTTGGGGTTCTAACATGTAACTGTCATTCATTCTTTGAGGCACTCCTGTTTTCCTGGATGGTTGTGAAGAAAAAGCATTTCAGGATGTATATTGTATATATTTCTCTGACATGTACCTTTGAAACCTCTCCTGGTGATGATAACATGAGATCACCCTCAGGACTCAGAGTCAGAAGAGGCTGCGGCTTCAAATCTATTCCATGAATCTGCGCACAAACATCCAGAACCACACGCTCTAGTGAGGCAGTGAGGGAGGACTGCATTCAGGAGAGATAAAGTTTAGTCTGTACTCCTGGGAGGTCAGAAAACAAGTGACCAAGATATTGTCCTAATACTGTAGATATCCTTCATATCACATCCAAGAACTTCTTGACGTAAATAGTGTAATGCATGCACACTTCGCCCCTCTCTGGCAGGGTGAGACTACAACTAGAGGTCATTGGTTTAAGGTGGAAAATGATATACTGAAGGGGTATTTGAGAGGAAACTTCTCCACTCAGAGGGTGGGGACACCGTGAGGTGAGCTGCCAGCAGAAGTGGTAGACACAGGCTCTATTGTAACATCTGAGAGAAATGGGGACAGGTACACAGATGGAAGGAATATATAGGGCTCTGAACTAGATGCAGGTAGACGGGACTAAGCTCAAGACCAGGCTGGCATGGGCTAGATGGGCAGAAGGGCCAGCTTACATGCTTTAGAGCGGTATGACTGACGATCACATTCAGCTTACTGTCCAGCAGACCTCCTCTCTGTGAAATGGCAACCTCACTTCAGAAAGCACATCACTACTTGGCATCATATGAATTGCCAATGTCAAACTCGCCATTACCAATGGTTTCGAGATCCACAACGATGTAACAACAGCAAGAGACACAACGAGATAGTCAGTTGTTAATCCTGCACAAGAATGATTTCAAGGGAGTGTTTGGAGGACAAATATCTAAAGTGAGAGGGGGCATTTAACAGGGGTTTTTACAGGGCAAGTTTTTTTTTAAATGAAAGGCAAGGTGGTGGGTGTCTGAAATGTACTCTCAGGATGGTAATGGAGGCAACTACCAAAGAGGCGTTTAAAGGCAACACAGAAAAAGCTGGAAGAACTCAGCAAGTCAGGCAGCATCTATGAAGAGGAATAAACAGTCGATGCTTCAGGCCAAGACCCATTACCAGTCCAGATGGAATCAGTGAATAGCAGTTACCAGATGCCTGAATTATCTTGAGACCATACAATATAGGCCATTTGGCCTATGAAGTCTGTTCCACCATTCCAACATGGCTGATTTATTATCCCTGTCAACCCCATTCTCCTGTCTTCTCCCTGTAACCTTTGATGTCCTTACTAATCAGGAAGCTATCAACCCCTGTTTTAAATATACCCAAAGTCTTGGCATCCATGGCTGTCTTTAGCAATGAAGTCCACAGATTAAACACCTTCTGACAAAAGAAATTCCTTTTCATCTCTGTTCTAAAAGGACGGCCATCTATTCTGAGGCTGAGACTTCTGGTTCTCCACATCTACTCTACCTAGGCCTTTCAAAATTCTGTTCCCTTCAATAGTGCGGAAAGTGGAACCTAGGCCAAGTTCACAGAAACAGTGGCTCAACCCTACTCCCATTTCAAAGATCCAAAGAAAGTTATCAAAGAATGTACAAGTTATACAACCCTGAGATTTGTTTGCTCACAGGCAGCCACAAAGCAAGAATCCAGATTTAAAGACCCCAATGCACAGAGAAAGAAAAAAAAACACAAATCGTGCAAAGAACAGAAGCGAGTAATGGCAACAGCATTCCGAACCAAATTGAGTCCTTAGATCCGAATCCCCGGAGCAGATCGTTGGGCACGAGGTGGATCCACCAACCATGCTTAACCATAAAACGATTCCATCAAGATAAAAGTGGAGTAAGTAAATGTATGCTTTCCATTTGCTTGGAAGACCACGATGCAGAACAGTCTCACATCTCCCCCACAGAACAGTATAGGTACTGGCCTTTCAGCCCACAACACCCGTGCTGAACAACATGGAAAATTAAACGGAGCAATCGTCCCTGCACACTATCAACACGCCACTTCCCACATAATCAGGTGTCCTGGCCTCAAGGCACAATTCATTCTGAATGAACATCGCTTCCTATACAGAAGCTGTTTTGAAAAAAATGTATCGATCACAATGCACACAAAAAGCTGGAGGAATTCATGGTGGCATCCATGGAAATGAATAAACAGATGACGTTCAGCCAGGGACCCTTCTTCAGGAGAGGAAAGGAAGGAGGAAGTCACCAGAATAAAATGGGGAAAGGGGAAGGAGGATAATCTACAACATAGGTGTCAAACTCAAGGCCCGCGGGCCATATCCGGCCCGTGAGATCATTTTAGATAAATCTATTATTTTAATTGTTAATGGCCCGGCAATATGAAGCCTATGATTGTAAGTTAATACCAATTATAAAAATAATGCTTGCTCAGCAGTCTTCTTCATAAGAAACGGAATTTGTGAAGTGAAACACTTTGTAGTTATAGCAGAGACTGAGACACGTTGGAAAAACAGAGGCAATGAAAGCTGCGTTCGCACGCGCCCGACTGATCCGGCCCGTGACCTAAAATGAGTTTGACACCCCTGATCTACAAGGTGGCTGGGAAGAGTAAAGGGCTGGAGAAGGAGGATTCTGATAGGAGAGGAGGGTGTACCATAAGAGAAAGGGAAGGAGAAGGGAACCCAGGGGGAAGTAGTAGGCAGGTGAGAAAAGGTAGATGTCAGAGTAGGGAAGAGTAAGTGGGGAAGGGGAGGGAAAAGAAATAATTTTATCGGAAATCAATATTCATACCATCAGGTTGGAGGCTACCCACATGGAATACAAGGTGTTGCTCGTCCACCTTAAGGATGCCTCATCATGGCACAAGAGGTGGCCATGGACCAACATGTCAGGACTGGAATGGGAATGGGAATTAAAACGTTTGGGCACTGGGAAGTTCCACTTCTGGCGGATGGAGCGGAGATGCTCACTTTTTGAAAAATATAATTTCTTGAACAGCTAGTTTTTATCGTATTTGAAGTGGAAAGACATCCATCTCCATCCACTCTGTATTTGCCCTTTAAACAGCAATATCTGCACAGCTTCCATTTTTGGCAATATTAGTAAACATTTAGTAGATATATTTTGAAGGAAGTATGTTTTAAATCTATCCTTGTGCCATGAGTTTACACTATGTAGTTGTGGAGTGTTGTATACTCCAATAACTACACACTGGTTGCGAGAATAATTACCAATAAGAGTATTAGTATATTCATGCACACAACCATTCTGTATTGAATTATGGTGTTTTACTTAACTTCTCTGCAGTTCCACAGAAAAGAGATTTCATTAAAAACCTTGAAGAACGCTTCGCTCTCAGGTGATTTTGGAGAAGTTGTTTAGCTCACTGCATAGCTGTGTATGTACGCAATGAGGGCAGTGAAAACCCGTTCTTCAACACCACTCCGTCAGCAGCTCGTCACAGGGACCGATCACACACAAACAAAACTCTTTTGCCTCTCTTTCACCTATCCTTCAGCAATGCCACAGGATACAGTTGGCAGCGAAACACACGGCAGTCACGACAAGATGACTGCAGCATGGAAGAGGCTATCTGACCCTCCAAATCCATATTAGCTCTATTTTATGACAATCCAGTCAGACACATCCACCTCCTATCTCACTGCAGTTTGGTCCTCCAGAGTAGACTTTTGTCATCTAAACATTGAAACATCAAAATGATGCCTCGTTGCATCAATACACAACGCTGGGGGCAGCCCACAAATGTCGCCATGCTTCTGGTGCCAACATAACATGCTGACAAATTACGAACCTTAACCCACACAGCTTCCCGTGCACCCAGAGGAAACCCACGGGGTCACAAGGAAAATGCTCAGACCAGCTTCCAGCCTCTTATACCGCGGAGCCTTTCCATTAACTGAGAGGTCCATGGACCCCAGGTTGAGACATTGGAGGGGGGGGGGGAAATTGAATGCCTATTGTTGGTGCTGTATAGCATTATATTAACCACGATGTTACCATGCCACCCTTATCCAGTCCCCAGTTTCAGTCATCTCTCTCGGTGGAGTAAAGTGATGGTAAGCTGCGTCACACACATTGTTACCGAGCATCAAAACCTGTCAGACAGCGGGCAGCCTGTGCTTGGTTGAATTCACTCAGTGACAGTTACAAACACAGGACTGATAATTCTTCCGCCTCAGCAGGCCACATCAGCGAGGGGACTGAATTGCTGTTGTGAGAGGCTTAAGGAGAGCTGGACCAATGGGCAGAGAATGTGAAGCACGCAATCACAACTCGTGCTGAACTCGAATCCTCAATCCAACTTTTAAAACCAAGCTTGGAAAACAGGGCAGGAATTCTACATCAAAAAAAAACTCAGAGTCTTTTAGTTTAATCAAAAGACAAAACGATCATTAGATGCAAGAGCAGAATTAGGCCATTCAGCCCATCAAACCTGCTCCACTATTCAATTACAACTCCCCCCTCCCCCATTCTCACTGTAACCATCCTGAAGGAGCCTCACCATCCAGGACAAGCCCTCTTCTCATTATTACCATCAAGGAGGTGGCACAGGAGCCTAAAGACAGACAGACACACACACACACGCAAGCACGCTTTCGGAACAGCTTCTCCCTTCTGACAGATTATTGAAGAGTTCATGAACACTTCCTCACTATTCCTCTTTTATACATTTTATTTTAAAATATAATAAATATGTTATACCTGCAAAGTACAGCTGTCACAAAACAAGTAATCCCACGACCCATGATAAACCTGATTCTAACCCTGAACCCTCCAACTCTCTATCTAATCGGCATCCAATCAACCTTCACTTTAAATACACCCAATGATTTGGCCTCCACTGCCACCCGTGGCAACGAACTCTACAGTTTCAGCCTTCGGCTAAATAAATTCCTCCTCAGTTCTGTTCTAAATGGACGTCCCTCTATTCTGGGACTGTGCCCTCTGGGCCTAGACTCACCCACCAGAGGAAATGTCCTCTCCACATCCACTCTGTCCAGGCTCTTCAACATTTGGTGAGAATCTCCCCTCATTCTTCTAAACCAGTGAGTACAGGCCCAAACACATCAAATGTTGAACATGTTAACCCTTTCATTCCTGGGGTCATGAACTTCCTGTGGACCATGCCCAGGGTCAGCACGTCCTCCTTTGGACACAAAGCGAACCTTCCTTGGATATGCCGCTGCTCACATCCACCCGACAGTAGACTCCCGAACACCAAATGCCAGAGTAGCAAACAGACTGTAACAGTACAGCACAGGAACAGGCCCTTCAGCCCACAAAATGTGCCGACCCAACTAATGTAAAATCACCTAATCACACTAATCCCCTCTGCCCGCACGTGGTCCATATCCCTCCATTTTCTGTGTATCCATGTTCCTATCTGAGGCAAGAGGTTCTGCAGATGCTGGAAATCCAGAGCAACACACACAAAATGCTGAGGAACTCAGCATCTGCGGAAATGAATAAACAATCAACGTTTCAGGCCAAGAGCCTCTTATTCTTCTCCATAGATGCATTTTATGCCTATCCTTATAATCTCTAAATGCCTCCATCATGTCTGCTTCCACCATCATCTCTGGTAGCACATTCCAGGCATCCATAACAATATCTAAAAAAAAATGAACCCGTCACCCTGTTCACATCACAGAGACGACCGGACTTTGCCCGGCTATTCTGGGAGAAAATAGGCCACAATGTGAAGCCACTTGTTCCAATAACAGCAGCAGTTCAACAGCCCTCCAGCTGTGCAGAGACTGAATCCCTGATAGTAGCAGATGGAACAGTTTGTGGTTGAAGTGACTCGGGTCCCCAATAATCCTTCAGGCCCTTTTTACGCAGCCGTTTCTGTAAACGTCCTGAATAGTGGGAAGTTCACATCTACAGATGCGTTGGGCTGTCCACACCACTCTCTGAAGAAGTCCAAACTTCTTCAGCCATCTTTTTTCCACCACACAGCCAGTATGTACAGACCACATGAGATTTTCAGTGATGTTTATTCCAAGGAACAAAGCTATTTACCCTGTCAACCCCAGACCTATTAATGTCAATAGCAGTTAGCCTGTCTCCATTCCTCCTGTAGTCAACAACCAGCTTCTTTGGTTTATTATCACCCTCAACCCCATTCTCCTGCCTTCTCCCTGTAAGCTTTGACGCCCTGACTAATCAAGAACTATTCAACTTACACTTTAAATATACCCAATGACTTGGCCTCAATAGCCATCCCCATAGCAATTAATTCCACAGATTCACCACCCTCTGGTTAAAGAAATTCCTCTTCATCTCTATTCTAAATGGACATCCCTCCATTCTGAGGCTGTGCCCTCTGGTCCTAGACTCCCCAACTATAGGAAACATCCACTCCACATTGACTATCTAGGCCTTTCAATATTGATAGGTTTCAGCAAGCACAGGCCCAAAGCCATCAAACAATCCTCACATGAAAACCCTTTCCTTTCCAGAATCATTCTCGTGAATCTCCTCTGGACTCTTTAAAATGCCAGCACATCAGTTCTTAGATAAGGAGTCCAAAACTGCTCACAATATTCCAAATGCAAACTGACCAAGAGTCATATAAAGCTTCAGCAATACATACTTGGCATTATAGTCCTCTTAAAATGAATGCCAACATTGCATTTGCCTTCCTCACCACTGACTCAATCTGCAAATTAACCTTTAGAAGAGGTCTGTTGTATTACTGACATTTGGACTCAAGATGTGATATTGAGCTGAGACAGATGTGTTCTCGTCACTATTCTACTGAAGAATAACGGTTAGCACAATCACTTTATAGTGCCAGCGATCACCAATCGAGGTTCAATTTCCGGTGCTCCCTATAAAGGAGTTTATGTTTTCCCTGTGACTGTGTGGGTTTCCTCCCACATTCCCAGGCGTACGGGTTTTGGTTAGTGAGTTGTGGGCATACTACGCTGGTGCTAGAAGTGTGGCAACAGCTGCTAACTGCCCCCAGCGCATCCCAACTGATTTGATTCAATGCAAATTACACTTCTGCAGAAGTTGGATGTTTACGTGAGAATGCTGTTCTTGGACTGCAGTTCAAAATTCAACACCATAATTCCATCCAGGCTCAACCAGAAGCTCAGAGACCTCGGCCTTCACCCTGCCTTGTGCAGCTGGATCCTGGACTTCCTGTCAGATTGCTGACAGGTGGTCAGAGTGGACTCCCTCACCTCCACCCCTCTGACTCCGGATACAGGAGTCCCTCAGGGCTGTGTACTGAGTCCCCTCCTTTACTCCCTGTATACCCATGACTGAGTCCTCACCCACAGCTCCAATCTGGTAATTAAATTTGCCGACAACAGGACATTGATTGGCCTAATCTCAAACAATAACAAAATGGCCTACAGGGAAGAAGTCATCTCTCTGACACGGTGGTGTCAAGAAAACAAACTGTCCCGCAATGTCGCAATAACAAAGGAGCTGGTTGTGGATTACAGGAGGAGTTGAGACAGGTTAACCCCTAATGTTATCAATGGATCCAAGGTTGAGAGGGTAAACTACTTCAATTTCCTTGGAATCCACATCGCCAAGGACCTCGTGGTCTGTACACCAGCTGTGTGGTGCAAAAGGCACAACAGCACCTCTTTCACCTCAGACAGTTGAGGAAGTTTGGTATGGGCCCCCAAATCCTAAGAACTTTCTACAGGGGAACAACTGAGAGCATCCTGACTGGCTGCATCATTGCCCAGTACGGGAACTGTACTTCCCTCAATCACAAGATTCTGCAGAGAGTGGTGCGGACAGCCCAGCACATCTGTAGTTGTAAACTTCCCATGATTCAGGACATTTACAAAAACAGGTGTGAAAATAAAGGGCCTGAAGGATTATTGGGGACCTGAGTCATCCCAACTACAATATATTCCATCTGCTACCATCCGGAAAACAGTACCGCAGCATAAAAGCCAGGACCAACAGGCTCTAGGACAGCTTCTTCCACCAGGCCCTCAGACTGACTAACTCATGCTGATTTGAGTGTATTTCTATGTTACACTGACTGTAATATTTATTATAAATGACTATGATTGCACATTTAGACGGAGGCACAACGTAAAGAGTCTTACTCATGTATGTGAAGGATGCAAGAAATAAAGTCAATTCAATTCAAACGTTGCATTTCACTGTGATGTTTTGATGTACGTGACAAATAAAGCTAATCTCAAATCTTACTGCACAAATGGGTCACGTACCTGACACGGGATCTGAAATACTCATTAGGGATGTGGGATCCAAATTCTTACTGACAATTGTCCAGTGTGCAGGCCTGACTATTAGACTGAGACGGAGAAAAAGGGCGAAGAATAATCAATTCACAAATTAACAATTACAGAATTATTTGAACTCTCAATTATAGCTCAAATAGTCATTTGGTCCATCAGCTTCTTACTGCCCTTGGGGACAAAAAGCATACTTAGTGGCCACGACTGGGTGCTCTCTTCTACCCAATGAAGTGGCCACTGAATGTATGCAGGCATTTTCTCCTGGTTATCTTTCTCGTACTTTGCACCATTCTCTGTAAACTCCAGAGACTGTCGTGTGTGAAAATCAAAAGGAGATCAGCAGTTTCTGAACACAGGTCATCATTCCGATGTGCCGTCAACATCTCTCAACCATCAGCGCAGGCTTCAGTTCATTAGCGTGTGTGATAAAGGTTAAAAAAAAATCAGCTTTATTTGCCATGTGTCTCATGGTCCAATAGCTCAATGGACAAGAGCAAAATTAGGCCATTCAGCCCATCGAGCCGGTTCTACCATTCGCTCACAGCTGATTTATTACCCCCATCTTTTCCCTCGTAATCTTTGACACTTACTAATCAAGAAGCTGTCAGCCTCCACAGACAACTGCGGCAATGAATTCCACAGATTCACCACCCTCTGGTCCTAGATTCGAGACAGTGAGGTGCATCAGATCAGCAATGATTGTGCTGGGGGCAGCCCACAAGTGCCAACATAGCATACCCACAACTCAATAATCTGACCCGTACATCTCCGGAACGTGGGAGGAAACCAGAGCACCCGGAGGAAACGCACAATGAACGTACAAACTCTGGACAGCGGTAGGAATTGAGCCCCGATCTGGGGTGACGGTGGTGTAAAAGCGACTGAGCCAACAGGCAAGCTGCTGTGAGGGAGCAAATCACCACACAGCGTACAAAATCAATTTTTAAGTAAGTATTTGAACAAAACTCCTTCTGGGATAGCCCAATGTATTTAATCTCCATCAGCAGAAGCGAGGTAACGCTGGGCACTGGCCAACACTGATGAGCCCCGAGTGGCAGCGCTGTTCACCTGTGCCCACTGTGCCTGGCATCAGTGTCGAGAACCAACTCGTGATCTGCCAGCAGAGGCAAATCTGTTTGCAGACGATTGCTGCCCAACATCACCCGTACAGCAGTGCCAACCTGACCTGCTGAGCTCCTCCAGCAGTGGCCCTTCAGCCCACAATGTAGTGCTGACCTTTTAACCTGCTCCAAGATCAATGCAACCCTTCCTTCTAGCAGAGTCCTCCATTTTTCTATCATCCACGTGCCCGAGAGTTTCACAATCTACCTCGTTATGATTTTGCCCCCTTATTGTTTACCTGCACTGCACTTTCTCTGTAGCTGTTGTACTTTATTCTGCATTATTACTGCTTTACCTTGTAGGCTCAAAGCACTGTCATGAGGAGCATCTCTGTACATTGTCAATAAACCAATTCCAACTTGCAACAAAAAAAAACCTCACCATTACCTTCCCATCAAGCTGGCTCACCCACTACTCCTCCAGTATCCCATCATCCTTTTCAAATTGGCCACACACCCTGGGAATAACCAGCACTGCCCTCTCCTCCAAAGACCCTGTAGAAGATTTGGTCACATCTCTGGCATTAGCGTGCAGCAGTTAGCTACAAGATTGGAGCTCGATTTCCACTGCTGTCCGAAAGGATTTCGTACGGTCCTCCCGTGACTGCGTGGGTTTCCTCCGGGTGCTCCTATTTTCTCCCACATTCCAAAGATGGATGGGTTAAGGTCAACAAGCTGTGGGCTTGCTACATTGGCCAGAAGCATGAGATGTGTGGGCTGGCCCCAGCACATCCTTGGACAGTACTGTTCGTTGACACGAGCTATGCATTTCACTGTGCATTTTGATATACACCTGACAAATAAAGCTAGTCTTTCTTCCAGTGATGTCAAAGCTGGGCTTTGGGCTGCCTGTGAGTTAAAGGAGCCTCCATTTGCCCAGCAGCTGTGTTTTAGATCATCAGTGCCTGACACCCAGCGGAAAGGGAATGTTCAGAAATAAACCAGAGCTTCACCAATAACCTGACTGACAGAGGCAATTCAAGAAAACAAGGTCACATCTCTGTGGGAGATCTCATTAGATACAGGAACTGCTCCTCTCCCCACGTACGGTTTCAGCTGGTAGTTCAGTAACAAACATCTGCATTTCTATGGCACCTGCCACAACTAACAAGTTTATGTACAGTTTTCCAAATTCCATTTATTTTCCTGTAAATGAAAGAAAATGAGTTTCAAGGCTAACATATGGGTCACATCAGTCTGTGACCTCCTCTGCAGCAACAATGAGGCCACTCCCAGGTTGGAGGAACAACATCTCATTCCATCTGTGTAGCCTCCAGCCTGATGGATTTCTCCAACTTCTGGTAAATTCTCCCCCTCTCTTCAATTCCCCATTCTGGATCTCTTCTCTTCTCCTCACCTGCCCATCACTTCCCCCTGTGCCCCTCTTTCTCCATAGTCCACTCTCCCCCTCCTATCAGATTTCTCCTTCTCTAGTCCTTCAACTTTTCCACCCATCGCCTTCTAGTTTCTAACTTCGTCCCCCACCCCCCTGACCACCTCTCACCTTCGAGCTTGTACTCCTACCCCTCCCCCCGCCTCAGTCTGATTTCTTCCCCCTTCCTTTCCGGTCCTGATGAAGATCTTGGCCCAAAACATTGACTGGTTATTCCTCTCCATAGATGCTGCCTGACCTGCTAAGCTCTTCCCGGACTGTGTCTGTTGCTTTGGACCTCCCCACATCTGCAAAATCTGTTTATGATACGCTGACATATACGTACTTCGATAATGGAGTGGATAATTTCACTTGCCCCCATCGCTAAACTGTTCCCACAACCTATGGACTCACTTTCAAGGACTCTTCATCTCATGCTCTTAATATTTATTATTTGTCTATAACACTAGACAAAGATTTTGCTTCCTGAATACTTTTGGGTCTCTTAGATTTTGAGCTGCTGATCATGAGTTGTGAAATAAAATGTCAAATATAAGCTTTTTGTTTTAAAAAAAAAATGGTGTGTGATAGGGAAGTTTCACGATGATTTTCAAGTCAATTAAAATGTTGCCCACAATGTTTTCAATCTCGTAGACATGTCAGGGCAGGGCGGATGCTATACAGCAGGACAGGCTATAAATCTCCATGAAGGATTTTGATATTTGAGACTGATGTTCCCCAGAATAACTGAGGCCAAGATTTAGGGAGACATTTTTCCTTAAGGAACACAAACAGGTCAGTGACAGGCAATTCAAAGTAGGACATGGAAGGAACTCAAGGGTTGTTGAACTACAGACCACCAAACTACGTGCAGCTGGTTGACAAAGTGCTCCAAGCACACAAAACCATGAAGAGCAACACGTCATTGAAGATTCATTTTCTGAATTCCATTTCGACTTCGTCCCTGCAAACCTTGGTGCCGTCAGTGACGAACATGGTGAAAGGTTTCAACAGGAACTGCGGTCATGGAGAAACAGTATCAGGGAACTGGAATCCATCAATACTGGCTGATTATTGTTGGACACTTAAGTGAGAAGCCTCAGACATTCAGTACAAACGAAAATCATTTTAGTTTAGTTGAACTATTGCAAAGCATCTGCACCGTTCTGCAATTAAACACATTCTGTTCGATGAAAGTTATTCTTGTTTCTCCAAATTCCTACATGATAAAAGTAGTCTGAACATATATTTATGTTCAGCTTCAAAGTCTATCAAACAAAAAAAATCTGAGAAAGTAACACTTTGGAAAATTTTATCAATTATTCTTTTTTTCTGTTGCATGTGCGCAGATTGTGGTCTTTTGCACACCTATCTGTCCATCCTGTTGGGTGCAACCTTTTATTGATTTTATTGTTTCCTGGGTTTATGTGCATGCCCCCAAGAAAATGAATCTTTATGGCAAGATATATGTAGTTTGATAATAAATTTTACTTTGAATTTGGGTCAAGCAACATAAGTTCCCAATGCAAGGTCCTAAACTGAAACATGGGCCAGCACTTTGCCCACATAGATACTGATTTACCTGCTGAATTGATTGGTTTTGCTCCACTTGTCAACACTGCTCCCTTGCCCGACAGCCAAGAGAGTTAGCAAACAGAAACCCCTCGCCTCAACAGCCAGGAAAGCGGGCAAATGGTCCCCCCCCCCCTCGCCCCGACGGCGAAGAGAGTGGGCAAACACCCCCCCCCCCACCATCACCTCACCCTGACGAACCATCAGGAAGTATGTGTGCTACATAATACAACTTCATTCAGAAACCTTCAGAAATGCAAGAAGCTGCAGAGAGTAGTGGATTCTGCCCAATATATCACAGGCACATCCTTCCCCACTATCAACAGCATCGACAAGAGGTGCTGGCTCAAGCTGGCAAGACTCATTGTCAGAAGATCCCCACCATGCCAGCTTCTCACAGCTACCATCGATCAGCAAGTACAGAAACTTATGTCTCCCACCACCAGGTTCAATAACGGCTTCTTCCCTTCAACAATCAGTTACTGAACCAAACCAGCAAGACCAGTCAAACATACAAAGTCAGCTCTGACAGACTGGGACAATGAGAACAGTGAGACAATGGACAGGAAGGCTGTTTCGTAATACCCCATGGAGCGAGAAGGGTAGGACAAGGCACAGAAAAGGGTCAAGGTCGTCCACTGCAACCTAAGAAGACCCCAGTTGTGACAAACCTCCTTCTCACTGGATCCAGACTCCTCAGGACGAGAGTGGAATTACCCCAGTGGAAACTCCCTTCAGCTTTTCCATTTTACAGTCCTGTCTGCTTTTGCCAATCACTGAATATGCTGGACAGCCTATCATATCAAAAGTAAGACCATTGTACCGCAATAAACTTGTTTTAAATGCTCTCGTTTTTGTCTAATTGGTTTAATGGATGTTTTCCTGGTGAACAATTCCTGGTTGCTTGAGGCCTAATGTTCAGTGATCGGCATGTTCTGGGATTGATGCCAAGGATCGAGGCCTGAGGGTCAAATTGGACGCCTGGAAATCAAGACCCAAAGGCCACAGCCAAGACAGCGAATCTCTGCCAGTCCACTGGGAAGGTCTGCATGCCCGAGTCCATGCCCGCTGAAGTCCAGGGGGCTGTTCTGGCCAGAGACAAGGCATCAAGTCTCAAAGAGTCCACTGGGAAGGTCTGGAGGCTGGGGTTAAAGGACTGTGTGTGTACGAGCACGGAAGGGAGGGAGGGAGGGACTTGCTCAGTTGTTTGTACTGCCGAGCATCATGCCATGCCATGCCGGAATAGGTGTATTTCACCATGGACAAATAACAAATAAAACTGAACTTGGAATCTCTAATGCTACATGTCTACGATGCTGCTGCAGTCGCCTCCTCGTTGGACGGATGTCAATCCCTGCTTCCCCAGTCAGGTCAGGAAGCCGAGACTGGGACTTGGTGCTTATCCAGACAGGAGAAGCAAATCCAGGCCCTTATTTCAAGAAGGCAGGAAAGGACTGACTGAAAATCTAGCCCTTCTTTCAACAGGACAGGAAATGACTGACTGCAAAGTAAACATCGGGGCTTCCTTTGTTAAAAGGAGGGAGGATGGCGTTATCTGGCTTCACCACTGGGCCAAAGTCCCTCTTGGCCAAGATGAGTCACACAGTACTGAGTCAGTCCCTGACAACCTACGGGAAAAGCAGTGCAGGAAAAGACAGGCTGTTAAAAAGGGACAAATACTTCCAGCATATTGCTGCCTCTCAAAAAGCCAGCTCTTATTCAGTCTTTCACAGCCTCAAGGATACACCGAGATGTCCTTGCCGCCAGTGTCTGAAAGAAAAATCACTGTTATATTGGATATACAGTACGCCACAGAAACAGGCCTTTCATCCCAATCACTCCATGCTAGTTTTTGCGCGACACTCACACCTTTCATCTTCCTCAGCCAAATCCGCCAGCGTGCCCCCACTCATTCCCCACAAGTGCTTGTCCAGTAGAGGCCGATAGGTTCTTGATAAGTAAGGGCGTCAAAGTTTTACAGTGAGAAGGCAGGAGAACGGGGTTGAGTGAATGGTGGAACAGACTCGATGGGCCAAATGGCCTAATTCTGCCCCCGGGTCAGCCTCCCTTTCAATGCGTCAACAGCACCTGTCCAAACTGCTGCCAGTGAGAGTAAATCACACCACGGAGTCGTTAACCTTTCTGAACGGATTCCTCGGTGACTCTCTCCTGCCGACATCCTTTCCTACCCGGCGAGCACTCCCTCGACAGAACTCTAAAACCTTACTGGGACATTCTAGTCATTTTAGCCCACCATGTTGTACTCAAGGGCACAACAGTAGTACAGCGGTTAGTGCAATTTTAACACAGTTCAGGGAGTTCAGAGTTCAATTCCCACTCCGTCTGCAAGGGGTCTGTACGTTCTCCCTGTGAGTTTCCTCTGGGTACTCCGGTTTCCTCCCACAGTCCAAAGGGTAATTGATCATTGCAAATTGCCCTGTGATGAGGCTAGAGTTAAATCGGTGAGTGGCTGGGTGGTACAGCTCGTGGGGCCTGTTCTGCACTGCATCTCTAAAAATAAAATAAAATCAACCTAACACCTCCCTCCCGCACAACCCTCCATCTTTCTTTCATCCAAGTGCCTCTTAAATGTCCCTAATGTATCCATCTCTCCCACCACCCCGGCAGAGCGTTCCACATACTCCCCACTCTTTTAAAAGAAAATATTTCTGACATTGGGGGAAAGTATGGGGGGGCGCGCAATCAACTTAAGAATATACCCCTTTGTATTAACCATTTCTGCCCCGGGAAGAGGTCCCTGGCTGTCCATTCGATCTGTGCGCTTCAACTTTTTTTTTTGAGAGTCTTGGGTTGTTTTTCATTCCCAATAGACAAACCTCTCATTTTTGGAATCTTCCTCGCCACTCTGACTCGCACCTTCTCAAGGGCTTCAGTATCCCTCCCTCACAGTCACATCACTGCTGCCTCGTTGCCACAGCAACACAGGGTTAATCCTGAACGCAGGTACTGTCTACGTGGAATTTGCACGTCCTCCCTGTGACTGCACAAGTTTATGCTGGGCGTTCCTGAATCGGGGCCAGGATCTATCCCATCATTATCAGACTCTCAGCACTGGAAGGTACATTCCCGGTTTCCAAATATGCCTTGTTGTGACCCTGGCTCTTCAAAGTACATCTGTGTCACCATTACTACCCCGAGATTCATTTTTGCAGGCATTTACAAAGAAATACCACAGGATCAATGAAAAACTACAAAGACTGACAAACCACCAATGTGCAAAAGTAAAACTGTATAATAACCATAGCATTAGAAACATAGAAATCTACAGCACGTTACAGGCCCTTCGGCCCACAATGTTGTGCTGACCATGTAACCTACTCTAGAAACTGCCTAGAATTTCCCTACCGCATAGCCCTCTATTTTCCTAAGCTCCGTGTATCTATCCAAGACCCTATTGTATCCACATTGATCATTCATTTAGACAAATTCAAGTGCAGATTGCAGTGATCGTGGCTCTGAAGTACATTTGGTAGAATATGTTGTAGTCTTGTGAGCTGCCTGCTTAATCTACCTGCACTGCCCTTTCCTTACTGCTGTAACACTCCTTCATTGTGTTCTTCGAAGAATCTCGGTAAGGAATGATCTGTCCGCATGGCTCTCGAGAAAAGATTTTCCACTGAATATCAGTACATGTACCAATCACAAACCCATCATCCATTCCTCACACACTCCAAACATGTGCAGGTTACCGGAGTAATAGGCTGCTCCAAACGGATAAGCGAATGCACAGAATAGGGAGATCGGACGAGAATGTGGGAACTCCATGGACAGCAGAGATTCAGTGGGCCTAATGGGCTGGCTCCAAGCTGTACGACTGAATTGCGTGCTTTAATGGCAGGCATAGCATCATAGAAGTTTGCTGCATGCAGATTCATCCCTTCGTACACCAGTATCAGTGTGTTCCTGGCACTGGAAAGAGTGACACTGCCAGCAAAAATTTTACTAGTACAGTAGAATGTCTGGAAAGGCAAAGAATGAGGCTGAATGGCCCAGTTCACTCCTGTGTCTGGCTCAAATTACAAAGTAAATTTATTAAAGTTCACATACGTCACCCTATACAAACCCAAGATTCATTCTCTTGTGGGCATAATCAATAAGTACAAGAAACAATAGAATTGATTAAAGACCGCACCCAACAGGACAGGAACAACCAACGTGCAAAAGACAACAAACTGTGCAAATACAGAAGACATATTAATAACAAACTAAAAAACAATAAATATCGAGAACATGAGATGAAGAGTCCTTGAATGTGAGTCATGTGAGCCAATATCTTGTGGAAACAGTTTAGTGACGGGGCAAGTGATGATGAGTGAAGTTACCCCCAAATGGTTCAGGGGTCTGATGTTTGAGGGGTAATAACTGTTCCTGAACCTGGTGGTGTGGGTCCTGAGGCTCCTGTACCTTCTTCCTGATGGCAGCAGTGAGAAGAGAGCATGACCTGGGTGGTGAGGTCCCCGATTGTGAATGCTGCTTTCTGCAACAATGCTTCATGTAGGTGTGCTCAATGGTAGGGGAGGGGTTAACCCTTGATGGACTGTAGCATCCACTACTTTTTTTATACACAAGATTTCTAGTTCAAAGACACTGGTGTTTGCATACCAGGCCGTGATACAGCTAGCCAATACACACTCCACCACACATCTATAGAAGTTTGGCAAAGTTTTAGACATCATGCCAAATCTTCAATGGGAGTACAGGTGCTGCTGTGCTTGCTTTGTAATTGTATTTACATCCTGGACCCAGGAGAGGTCCTCTGAAATAATGACACATCTGTTGAAAGAGCACTAAAGTTGCCAACTCTATCTCACTTCCCACAGATGCAGACTGACCTGATGAGTTCTTCCAGCATTTCTCTTTTTTTTAAATTTCAGATATGCAACATCTAGAGGAGTTTTTTTTTAAACTAGGTCAGCTGACAGCAATGGGCTTCTCCCAATCAGTCGCTGAATACCAATTATTTGCTGTTTGCATCACGCAGATGTGTGGTGTCCTCTCGAGTATTTGGACCTGTTCTAACACGTTGATCAAATCAGGGGATGTTTCTGGGCAGCTCTATAACAGATTTCCAGTGACCTGTCCCCACTGGAGAGTGAGCGAGCGAAGTGTGAAGCTGAGCACAAGGCAGAAGCAAGAGTCGGCCAACTGGCCCGTCAAGCCTGTTCTGCCATTCACTAAGATCATAACTGATCTGCCTATGGACTCAGCTCTACCCACCTGCCTTTTCCCCAAAACCTTTAATTCCCCTGCTATGCAAAAATCTATCTGGGTCCAAGATATACGGACAGCAGTAACCTCCACTGGGCAGAGAACTCCACAGGTTCACTACTGTCTCGGAGAAACAGCTTCCTCCTCATCTCCATCCTGAATCTTGAGACTCTGTCCCCTAGTTCTAGTCTCACTTAACAAACTTTTCTGCCTCTATCTTACTTGGAATTCCTCCAGCATCTTGTGTGTAGGGATCTGGACCGCCAGAATCTGCAGTCTCTCGTGACTTTGACCCCAGTTTCACATCAACATCCCCAGGGTCAATATCACAGATTAACATGTTCACTGTACATTCAAGGGTCAATATCACAAGTTCACTCTACATTAATGCCAGCGGTCAATATCACAGATAGAGAACATGTTCACACTACATTAACAAGGGGGTCAATGTCATAAATAGATTAACACGTTCACTCAACATTTACACCACGGGGGTCAATGTCACAGATACAACACGTTCACTCAACATTTACACCATGGAGGTCAATGGCACTAACGGATAATATGATCACTGGTGTTTGCAAGAATTTGTTCAGACTGGATGCTTCTCCTACGTGAGGGACACGACTCTAGTCAGCCAGCGATCTCTTGGATGGCAAACCAGCATCTTTACCTCCTTGGGAAGTTAGAGATTTGGGCTGTCGCCAAACACAAGCAAATTTCTATAAATGTATGGTGGCGTAGCAGTTAACACAATGCTTTACAGCTACAGAAAACACCAATCGAGCTTCAATTCCCGCTGCCGTCTGTAAAGAGTTAGCTTTCCCTTTGACTGCGTAGCTTTCCTGCAGGTTCTCAGTTCTTCCCACATACCAAAGACGTACTGAGTAGGGTTTGCAAGTTGTGGGCATGCCATGGTGATGCTCAAAGCATGGCAATACTTGTGGGCTGTCCCCAGCACATCATCGCACTGCGTTTGTCATTGGCGCAGAAGATACATTTTTGATGCACGTGCAACAAATAAAGTTAGTCTTTAACCTTTTAAACTATGAATGTTGCAACTCCAATGCACAGGGACGCAAGAGTGTAGCACTTTGCCTAAACTGGGAGGTTACACTGCACCTCAGTAACATGACCACCATAGTTCTCTGGTCTTTGCTCAGAGAAGGAAGTGAGGAAGAGGAGGTTTACCAGAAGAGTTCTGTGGTGAACTACATATACCTGTCTGGACACGCCCCTCTGCTGACTGCTCCTGTGGCTCCTCCCACAGACCCCTGCCCCCTCAGTCTCCAGGATGTTGTGTGGTCATTTCTTGCAGCTAATAAAAGCCTATCGTTCGCCTCCTGTCTACGAGAGTTATTGATGGTGCATCAAGTTCCAAGGCTGCCCTTCATTTCACTTGGAGCAAGGGGTGGTTTGGTAGCTGGACAAGGTTAGCAGAAAAAACAGAGGCACAGGTTCGAGGCTGAGAGTGAAGGACACGAGTAAGGTGACATCAGGGAGACGTTTATTTGCACAAGCCGTTGGTATTAATCTGAAACTCACTGCTCCCGAGGATGGTGCAACTGATAATCGTTTCAAAAGAAAATTCGATGAACGCGGTAGGAAAGGAAACTTAACACTACAGGAATGAGACAATCTCTGCAGAGAGTCCCAGGAGTCAAGAGTTCAAAGAGCAAATGGTCTCCTACACTGCTGAGACTATGACAGCAGGTCCCTCTGACATTTATTGGGAGTTCCTCTTCAAAGTTTCTAATTATTCTTTGCCAAGTTCTGTATTCCAACCACTAACATTTCTCGTGCATTTGCTTTGAGCTCGTTTGTGGTTTCCTTGCATTCATGCCACTGGGTTCTGGTCCCTCCTGTAACAATTATTTATTTTCTAAAAGCTTGTTATCTTAAAGCTTTTTCTCAGGACAGTTCTGTCTTCGGTGAGTGACAACCTGCAAAGGATAGACATAAATGCAAATTTTTCTCTTTTGCAGAGAACAGCAGGCTCACCAGTTAACCCTTCCTGGTGGATATGTAGTGATTTACTACCCATTGACTGTACCAAGGTTCAGTTGAAAACTATTTCGCCTGCCATCCATACTGATCATTTCACCCCAATGAGGCAGTTCAAGGGAAAAGTAATGGCAAAGTCTGAAATATAGAAGGGGTAGTGCAGGTAGACAGCAAGGTGCAAGATCATAATGAGGGAGATTGAGAGGTCACGAATCCAACTTATCGCACAACCTTTCTGTTCAATAGTATCAGAACTGTGGGACATGAGCTGCCCTCCAGCCAGGTGTTACAAGCTTTGTACTTTCTGCCCGATGGGAGAGGGGCAAAGACAGAGCGTCCAGGGTGGGTGGGATCTTTGATTATGTTGGCTGCTTTACTCAGAGTCCAGAGGGGATGCTTGCTTCTGTGATGTGCTCTGTTGTGTCCACAACTCAGCAGTCTACTGCGTCCTTGGGCAGCCGCCTAACAAAGCCCTGAAGCATCCAGATGCGAAGCTTTCTATGGCGCCTTTACGTATCTAATGGATCTATGTAGCCCAAGAGATGCAATGCCTGGGTTCCTGCGTTCACCTTGAGGTGTACCATCTTGATGCCTGGATGGAGGCGACTGGGGCAAATACTGGGTTCAGAACTTAAGAGTTCATGCCTTTGTGCAGAAAAATGAAAGCCTGCCAGGTCCTGCTAATGTCACCAGAATGACTGAAGACAAAAACACACTACAATTGTTCTGAAACTGAGGATGCCCTTTATTAGACGAGAGTCAGGAGAGGTAACCCAAGACTTCTGAAGAGATCGAGGGTGGGGGGGGGGGGGGGGAGGAAGGAGGGAATGATAGGGAGGAGTGAAGATTCACCAAGATGTTGTTGGGGGTGGAGCAGCATTTCACTTTCGAGAAAGAGGCAAGCCCAAGTTTGTTCTCTCAGGAAGAGTGGACATGACTGAAATATATAACATTTATCAGGGGAATAGAGTAGGCAGACCACAAGAAACATTCCCCATCTCAGAAAGATAAAACTATACTCTGATTTCAGATGGGGGGGGGGGAGAGAGAGAGAGGACCTGTTCTACCCAGAGAGCAGGGTGTTCTTCCCAAGAAAATGATTCCCATCCTCCTCCTCCTCATTGTGATCCACTGTCCTCTCCTCTCACATTCGTTCTTCTCCTACCCCTTCGTCCTTCTACACATCACCCGCTGGCTTCTCACTTCATCCCCCACACTCTCGCACCTTCTACCCCTCACCCATCACCTGCCACCCATCCACCCACCTTCCCCTTCACCTGGTCTCACCCATCATCTCCCTGGCTGCTCACTTCATTCCCCCCCCACTCTCCCACCCACCTGGCCTCACCTATCACTTCCAGCTTGTACTCGTCCCCCTCCCCACCCTCTCACTCTGGCTTCTGTCCCTTTCCCTTCCAGTGCTGCTGAAGGGGCTCAATTCGAAACACCGCCAGGCCATTCCCACCCATAGATGGTGTGTGTGTGTGTGTGTGTGTGTGTGTGTTGACTGCAGATGGATTTAGAGATTGAAGTGCATAAAATGGTGAGGGAAATGGACAGCAGTACACAACATTTAAGAACTCTTTAGATGAGAACACGAATTGTTTAGGCACACAGGGGTACCATAAAATACAACAGCACAATTGGTCCAGTCAGCCCATACAGACTCCTGTATCATGACTTCAATCCCATTCTCCTGCCCTCTCCGTGTAACTTTGACACCCTTACTAATTAAGAACTTATCAACCTCCACTTTAAATATACCCAGTAACATACTCTCTACAGCTGTCTATAGCAATGAATTCCGGAGACTCATTGCCTTCTGGCTGATAAAAACCTTCATCTCTGTTCTATTCTGAGGCTGTGCCCATTGGTCCCAGACTCCTCCACTATTGGGAACATCCTCTCTACATCCACTCTGTCTGCACTTCCACATTCCATAGGTTTCAGTAAGATCTCCCTCCCCCCCCCCCCCCACCGCATTCTTCAAAACTTCAGCAAATACAGGCCCAGAGCCATCAAACAATCACATTAACCCTTCCATTAACAAGAACATTAGTGTGAACTTCCTCTGGACCAATTCCCAAGCAAAGCATTTCTCAGATAATGGGACACAGTAATTACTTGGGATGGGTGCCCAGTGGTGAGCACGGATGGGATGGGCTGATTGGCCCACTTCCATGCTATATTTCCCCGTGATTTAGTGTGATTTTTTTTGGGGGGGGGGGGAGAGGTTGGGGCTGTTGTAGGAGGAAACGCTGCACATGGGGTGACACACTGACACGAGGATCACAGTGCAATTACTTCTGAGATAAAGGTAGCACCCGGGATCAGTTGTCTGTGTCTTCTCCACCACTGAGCTTGTCTCGGCTGGGAGACTGCAAATGGTCCTGACCATCCGGTCACAGGAATATCTTTACTGTGAAATCCATTCTAGGCTGGGATTTCCCTGCTTTGGGACAGTGACGAAGTTGGAAGGCTGCACAGGAAGATCCTATCTGCACCAGGTCTCACCCCCAAAGCCCAAGACGCTGCGCATTCATATAGAGACTGCTTTGATGCTGTCAGCTCCCAAGCAAAGACAACCAAATAAGAAGGAGAGCACAGATTTACGGGGAGAGGAGAAAGAGTTAAAAGACACCCTGGTGAGAGAGCTCTTCCTGCAGAGGGTGGAGGGCACTGGGCACAAGGAATGAGCTGGCAGAGGGAGGTACAATAACGACGTTTAAAAAGGTACGTGCTCAGCCCATAGCTAGGAAAGGCTCAGAGCAAAGCAGAGAAATGAGACTAGCTTGGTCAGCACGGACACGTTGGAGTAGGTCAAAAGGTCAGCCCAATACCGTGGGCCTGAGGCGCAGTACCGTGTTGGTTTATGTTCAGCCCTTCCTCAGCCCACCAGGTCTAAGCCAATCCAGAGCTCTCAAGTTGCCCACTGCATTCCCCCTAACATTTCATGAACTGCCCCACACACCGGGGCCATTTGCAGCGGCTAGCTAAGCCACTGGTCTCTGGGATGTGGGAGGAAACCGGAACACCCAGAGGAACCCCACACGGTTACAGCATGCAAACTCCAGCAGAAGCCAGGTTCAAACCTGCCCGCTTCCTTTGGCTGAAAATAAAATTTTTCATAAGCATGGAACAGAGACAGTGGACACTCTTCTCAGCTACAGAAACAAATGAACCTCCACTGGAAAATCTGTCAAACTCTTAAGAGATTTCAAGGGGGCAAGTGCTGCAGAAGTTTAAATTCTACTTGATTACAACCAATCTTTCAATGACCAACTCTACCATCTTTACTAACCCGAGAAGAGTTTATTCATCATAAATACCAGAAAGGCACTAGGTCCATTTTTGCTTGCTTCTCCTGGCTGTGAGTCTAGAATTGAAAGTGAGTTGCTGGCTTGAGGACCAAAAAGGAGAAGTTTCTTTCCTCTGGGGATGGCGAAGTTGGAATAGTCCTCCCCCGAAGGCTGTGAAATTCAGTTATTGAGTTCGCTCACTGAGCACAGTAACAGATTTTTGGATATTTCAGAATTAAGGGATATGGGGATAGCATTTAAACCAGCTCTGATCTTGCAGTATGACAGCCCAAGGGCAGAATGGCCTACTGCAAGGAGGATGAGAGGAAGGCAAGTGGCTTGTTTCACTGTTTTGTTGCTGTTGATGCCTGTGCATTCTACAAACACGGTGGTCGCGCTACGTACGCTGGCATGGGGAAGTGCAGCAATGCTTGCGGGCTGCCCGCAGCACATCCTGAGGCTGCGTTGACTGTTAATGCAAATATGTGCGATAAATATCTGAACCATGATGCAAAAAGAGCAGCGACAGCTCCTTCAACGTGGGTGGGATGCTCTCCATTCGCAAGGCATCATAGACGAAGCAGCCCGCAGCCAGCTGCAGCCGGCCCATGTCCACATTCAGCCATGGCTTGGTAAAGCACCGAACAGTGACCATCACCCACAAGTCCAATCAGCCATTCACAAAACACCAAGCATTGACAGCAAGTCCAATCACCCATCCATGTCTTCCAGACCAAGCTCCTCACTATCAACAAGCTAGGGATTATTCAGAATCAGGTTAAATATCACTGAGAAATTTTGTTTTGCAGCATCAGTACAGAGCAAAACACAAGTCCTACAAACCACAATAAGAAATATGCTTTAAAAATTAAATTAGTGCAGTTACATTTTTCATCTGTTGGCTCATTGTTCATTCAGGAATCTGAAGGAGGGAAAGCAGCAGCTCTCAGGGTCTCTCTCCATGCTCCTGTACCTCCTCTCCAGTGGTAGTGACAAGGAGGAGCGCATCCTGGGTGATGCCACCTTTTCAAGGCGTCGCCTCTTGAAGATGTCCTCGACGGTGAGGAGACTAGTGTCCACAACAGAGCTGGCCGAGTTTGCAACCCTGCGCAGTGGCCCCTGCACACCAGACGGTGATGCTCTCCAAGGTACACCTGTACAAATGTGTACTGTCGACGACAACCTTAAACATGGACAGCAGGCTGAGAATCACAAGTGACAAGCGAATCACCTCCTGAGAGCTGAAGGCTTTCCCACCATTAATAGTACAACAGCCCACTCCTCTCTTGGATGAGTGAGGCTCATGCAACTCCTAGTCTCTCTGCCACCCAGGGCACGGTAAATTCAGTTGAGTGCCACCTCATCCACAACACTAAAAGGCAACCACTGCCCACTTATTTTAATTCAACTTCCCATTCTCATTCCAACATGACTGTCCATGGCCTCCTCTACTGCCATGATGAGGCCAAACTCAGGTTGGAAGAACAACTCTACTTGGGTATGAACATCAACCTTACCAACTTCTGGTTATTTCACCCCTCTCGCCCTTTTTCCATTCTGAATTCTGGCTCCCCTCTCCCTGCTTTTCTTCCCTCTCACCCATCACCTCCTTCTGGTTCCTCTTCTCCTTCCCATTCCACCATAGTCTATTCCTTTCCTATCAGACTCCTCCTTCTTCAGGTCTTTCTCTCTTCCACCTATCAGCTGTCAGCTTCTTACTTCATCGCCTCCCCGCATGCCCACCACCTACTCCCCTCACCTATCAACCTGTCAGCATGTACTCCTTCCCCCTCCCCTCTCCCACCTTATTCTGGCTTCTTCCCCCTCCCTTTCTGATCTCATTAAAGCAGAGTTTCTCAACCGGGGTTCCGCGGAAACCCTAGAGAGATCGTGATTAAAACCATAAACGTTTTTTTGAATTTCACGCAACGTGCGACACACAGTGGCGGGCAGTGACTGAGCTGCCCCATTAGCATCTCGTTAGAGGTCTCTCAGCCCGTATGGCAAGTGCGCGGCAGGGCCTACCTTTAGAAAACTAAAATCCCATGTTGCCTTAAGCCAGTTGTTTAACAGAAATTTATTACGTTTGAGTTTTTAGATTTTAAAAAAGGAAAAGAAAGATTAATTTCAAGGTAAGCCAAGCTTAACTATCTTTGGGGGGGGGGGGGGGAGAGAAAGGTTGGGGCTAAAAATTCATTCTCTGCTCAAAAGAGCATTGTTTTTGGATTAGTATATCAACTTCCTGATCACACTAATATAATTTTTTTTTAATGTAGGGGTTTGCTGAGACCTGAAAATTATTTCAAGGGATCCCTCCAGGCAAAAAGGTTGAGAAAGGCTGTGATAAAGGGTCTCAGCCTAAAATGTCGAATGTTTGTTCCCCTGCATAGATGCTGCCTGACCTGCTGAGTTCCTCCAGCATTTTGTAGGTGTTGCTCCAGATTTCCAGCTTCTCTGGAATTCTCTTGCGTTTACAAGCATAAATACTCCACCTCCCCCCCTCCCCCAAACTAGTATGTGCGCCACCTCCCAAACAGTGACCCACCCATGGTACCCCCACAAAACCAACAGCGTCCACCGCCGAGGACACCACCACCACCCACAGGATCCCAAATGGCACACCACCCAACCTGGAAATGCACTGTTGGGTCCAAAATCATCTCAAGATCCGATCCTGGGAACTGCCTCCCTCTTCACACAAATCGGAGTGTCTCGCCATCACCTGTCCCGGAGCCACTGAACATGGGGAACAAACTCCAGCAATATTTACACACCAAAAGAAGACTCAAGACAAATCTACGTCAGGTCAATTGGGCCTTGGATATCTCTGCTGGGCTACTGGCCAACGTCGCTTTCTGGACCACTTTGGTCTGAAACCTGTTGCAGCCATTTTGAAACTAGATGGGGGGGGGGGGAAACTTCGGTACAAAACAAAATAAAAACACCACGGTGTAGGGGAGAGAGAATTGTTTTGAAATGCAAAATGCGAACGAAACTGCACTTATAGAAGGAAACGCGTATTCGTGACTATAACATTCAGACATGGAACCAAAATCAAGGCGGAAACTTGTAACAGAATGTCTCCAACACCTCCACCATCTCACAGAAAGAGAGAAAAAGAACGGATTGTTACATCGACAACTGGGAGAGACGGCTTTACTGCCTCGTCCTGCAGTCTCGGTGCGTGTCACGGTCGATGAATTTTTGTTTATGGGCAGAAGCGTACAGCGCAGCTGGAGAGGGGGCTCGCTGCCCCCGAGCTCCGCCGGACTAACAGGCGACAGCCTCACAAGCCTCCGGCTGGTGCAGTGGAGAGAGAGAGAGAGAGCGCTGCACGGCGTACCGCTGGCAGATTATAACTCTCCCCTCAGAAACATTTTCTTCGAGGGGAAGAAGGATCGGCGAGTGCAAGTTTAAAGAAAAATAACACACGTCCACCAGAAAGCGTTCTAACGTTTGTTAATACGAAACCGTAACCAAAAGAGCAAAGGAATGCCAGCAGCGGTTATAAAAAGATGCTCTTTAAACTGTTTTCTAAAAAAAACAGGGCGTGACAGACCGAAACAAACACCACACGACCCCCACGCGAAAACGGTACAGACACCAGGAAGTTTTGCCGAACAGCGTGTCCCGGCTCCGCTGATTAAAATCTTCGACAGAAGATTTTTTTTTCTTTTTGCAACGTGTGACGTTAACATGCATTTGAACACAGATTTGATCTCAACGCACATCACAGATTTACAGCTTCGCCGAAACTACTGCAGACGAGAAAAAAACAGCAATTAAGCCAACCGTGGATTTTGCAGTGGGAGTTATGAAGAACGGCGTTGCTATTAATTAGATCACGGCGATTTAATCAGAATGAGATGCATTTGCTTCAGAGGAGTGTTTTATTTTCGCCTCCCTCCCAGCCTCCTCTTACCTTTGCATGGCTGTCACTGGGATGTAGTCACTCCGCTGATGAAATATTACAGCGAGGGGCAACTTCAAACGTTACAGATAAGAAAGGAGGGGGCTGCAACATTGGGTGAGGAAAGAGAGAGGAAGGGCAAAACTAAAAGCAATGAGGTATTGGTGATTGGGGGGGGGGGGGCGGTGAGCATTCACTCTCGCAGCAGCACAACAACCCCAGCGCTACCGCGATCCCGGATTAAAGAGCTGCAACCCCCGCGCCTGCGCACTCCCGCTGGTTTCCCCCGGACCGCGGAGGTGACGTCACCCTTACAGATTGTTAAAGGGGCCGCGTACCGGCCAGAGGTGATGGCGGAATGGGGAGGGGGGAAGAGGGAGCAACGAGCAAAGGAAGGAAGATAGATGGATGTAGTTGAATGGATGGATGTGGATTGATGAATGGATGTTGGTGGATGGATGGATGTGTATGAATGGATGGATGCAGATGGATATGGATGGATGTGGGTGGGTGGATGGATGTGGATTGATGAATGGATATGGATGGATGTGTATGAATGGATGGATGCAGATGGATATGGATGGATGTGGGTGGGTGGATGGATGTGGATTGATGAATGGAAATGGATGGATGTGTATGAATGGATGGATGCAGATGGATATGGATGGATGTGGATGGGTGGATGGATAGATGTAGTAAGATGCAGATAAATGGATGTGGGTGGATTTTGGATGGATGTGAATGGATGGATGCAGATGGATATGGATAGATGTGGGTGGATTTTGGATGGATGGATGTTCCATCACATTTCTCCATTTTTCTAGGGGTTGAAACCATTCAGACTAACTGGGATGCGTCAAGCAGAGAATCTCAAAGAGGATGGAAGCAGTGTTAATGGTGCAGATCTTGATGCTAGAGGAACTTAGCAAGTCCACAGCACCTAAGGAGGAAAATGAATAGTTAGTGTCTTGGTATTAGTATTTGTTTATTATTGTCACATGTAGCAAAAATCATTGTGTGCTACGTTTCCGTCACAGTTCTGCAACACTATTACAGCTCAGAGTATCGGACTCAGAGTTCAATTCCAGTGCCATTTGTATGGAGCTTGTATATTCTTCCGTGATTTGCTTCATGTCTTCCAGTTTCCTCCCAGTATCCAAAGACACACTGGTAAATTGTCCTGTGATTAGGTTAGGGTTAAACAGGTGGGTGGCTGGGCGGTATGGCTCCTGGGCTAGAAAGGCCAGTTCCGTGGTGTATCTTTAAAGAAAATAAAAAATAAACGTCCAGTGAAAAGGAGCCTTGCATACCGTTAGAGTGATCAAATCATTACACAGTGCCCAGAGCATATGCTAAGCGAGACACTTCATCCAGACTGGAAAGCAAGGGGGCAGAAGCCAGAATAGAAAGACAGAGGCAGAGGGAGGGGGAAGAGTACAATCTGGCTGGATATGGGTGAGTACAGAGGAGGAAGGTGGTTGGGTTGGGGGGGGGTAGGTGTAAGGGAACGATGTGACAAGCTGGGAGGTGATAGGCAAAGGGCAGAAGAAGAAATTTAACAGGAGAAGAGGATAGACTATGGAATAGAGGGAGGGAGGTGGGGTGCCAGAGAGAGATGCTGGGCAGGCCATGAGGGTGAGGTATTAGAAGACAAGGGGTGAGCAGGTCACTAGAATGAGGGAATCAAAGGGGGGTGTAGAAAGAGAGAGGTGTTAGAGAAATCAATGTTTCTGCCATTGGATTGGAGACGACCAAGGTGGAATCTGAACGGTGGCTCCTCTAACCCAACATTTTGTGAATCAATTAAGGGCAGAAGATAACCAGTGAAAGTGTAGAGACTGTTACGGAGAAGAGTGGCTTTCCATGGAGCCAGAACCAGCTGAGGTCCCAACAGTATAGTTTTCATTGTACTTCACAGAGGAAGTGGACTCTGTGAAGAAGGGGAAATTCTTGGAATTTATTTTTTTATTGAAGTTCATCAAACAAACATTTCCATAAGATGTATTTCAGACATTGATATCATATAATCATATATATCACAAATCTCCACGAAGTATTTATCTGAGGTATACACTTATAGAAAAGAGTGGAAAGGAAAAACAAGCAAAAGGAAAGAACTATGTACAAGTAGGGAGTGATCTTGTTTTTACAACAGATTCATTGATTTGTGAGAATAAAATCAGGCCTATGAGGCATTATGTAGTTAAACTATTTTTCCCCAGTATGAATCAAATTGTTTCAGCTTGTGATTAACAGATGCTGTTATCTTCTCCATTTTGTAGATGTCCATTGTAATTTCCATTCATGTATTTAAAGTTGGGCTCTCCTGTGATAACCATTTCCTAGTAAGAGTCTTTTTACCAGCCACCAACAGTATATTCATTAAATATTTCTCTCTTTTCAACCATTCTTGAGGTATATATCCAAAATATATGGTCTTACTCTTCAAGGGTATTTCACATTTAAATATGTCTTGTAGGGCATTGTGTATCCCTCTCCAATAGTTTTTGATAACAGGGCAGTCCCAAAAAATATGATAATGAGTTGCATTTTGATTTCCACAATTTCTCCAGCAAACAGGGAGGTTACTATCACAATGGGATTTCTGAGAGGGTGTAATAAAATATCTTTTCAAGTTTTTCCATCTAAACTCCCTCCATTTCTGTGAATTGGTACACTTCCATTGATATCTCTATATTATTGTCCATTCTTCCTCAGATATAATTATCCCTCCTTCCTTCTCCCATTTTGTTGTAATGTATGAAGTCGAATGTGTTTTAAGATTTGACTACCCTTATACATGCTTGAAATGATTCTACTACCATTATCTGAATTATATGCTTTTCTAAAGAGCTCTATCAAACATGTATTTGCCTTGGTTACATTTTTAAGCATCTTATTAGCATATTGTCGCATCTGTAAATACCGATAAAAATCTTGTTTTTCTAATAAGTGTTTCTCTTTAAGCATTTCAAAACTGAACAGTGTTCCTTCTATCATTATGTTGCAGAGAACTGTTATTCCTTTAGCTGTCCAGTCCTTAAATCTAGCATTCAATTTATTTGGTGTAAAATCAGAGTCATATGCACACTATTTAAGAATTGCAATATCTCCCTCTAGATTATATTCTTTTATAGTGGTTTTCCATATTTTAAGAGTCAATTTCACCCATGGATTATCAATAGTAATAATGTACCTTTGCAGGTTGTTATCAGCCAAAATAGCTTGGATGGGGATTGGAAGTACCCGCTCCTCAATGTTTTTCCATTGAGCGTCATATGATGGATTGCACCAACATGTCACAGCTCTCAACTGTGCTGCAAAATAATAATCTCTAAGAGAAGGCAAGACCCACTGTTCCTTTGCTAATTGCAAAGTTTTGAGACAAACTCTAGGCCCTTTACCCTGTCAAATATACCTTGATAACATCTTGTTCCATTCATTGAATTGATTTTGATTAATCTCAATTGGTAGGGTCTGAAAGAGATTTAACAGTCTGGGCAGTATATTCATTTTAATAGACTCAATCCTTGAACTGAGCCTGAAAAAAGGAATCAGGTTCCATCTTGCCACATCTTCCTTAATTTTTTTATATAGAGGCTGATAATTACATTCTGATAATTTTGCCAAATCTTTTGGCATAATGATGCCCAAATATTTGAAAGACTCTGTGTGCCATGCCCAGGGGTATTCACTTTCAATTGCTCTTGGTGGGCTATAGTAATATGAAAGTAATCAGGTTTTATCTATGTTGATCTTCTATCCTGATAATTGACCATATTAGACAATAGACAATAGACAATAGGTGCAGAAGTAGACCATTCGGCCCCTCGAGTCTGCACCGCCATTCTGAGATCATGGCTGATCATTCACTATCAATACCCAGTCCCTGCCTTGTCCCCATATCCCTTGATTCCCCTATCCATCAGATATCTATCCAGCTCCTTCTTGAAAGCATCCAGAGAATTGGCCTCCACCGTCTTCCGAGGCAGTGCATTCCACACCTCCACAACTCTCTGGGAGAAGAAGCTCTTCCTCAACTCTGTTTTAAATAACTGACCTCTTATTCTCAATCCATGCCCTCTGGTACTGGACTCTCCCAACATCTGGAACATACTTCCTGCCTCAATCCTATCAAATCCTTTATCTTAAACGTTTCAATCAGATCCCCTCTCAATCTCCTCAATTCCAGCGTGTACAAGCCCAATCTCTCCAATCTCTCTGCGTAAGATAGCCCTGCCATCCCAGGAATCAACCTAGTGAATCTACGCTGCACTTCCTCAATTGCCAGAATGTCCTTCCTTAAACCTGGAGACCAAAACTGTACACAATATTCCAGGTGTGGTCTCACCAGGGCCCTGTACAAATGCAAAAGGACATCCTTGCTCTTGTACTCAATTCCCCTTGTAACAAAGGCCAACATTCCATTTGCCCTCTTCACTGCCTGTTGCACTTGCTCATTCACCTTCATTGACTGGTGAACTAGGACTCCTAGGTCTCTTTGCATTTCTCCCTTACCTAACTCTACACCGTTCAGACAATACTCTGCCCTCTTGTTCCTGCTTCCAAAGTGGATAACTTCACATTTATTCACATTGAATGACATCTGCCAAGTATCTGCCCACTCACCCAGCCTATCCAAGTCTCCCTGTATTTTCCTAACATCCTCTTCGCATGTCACACTGCCACCCAGTTTAGTATCATCAGCAAACTTGTTGATGTAGTTTTCAATGCCCTCATCTAAATCGTTGACATAAATCGTAAAGAGCTGTGGTCCCAATACAGAGCCCTGTGGTACCCCACTAGTCACCTCCAGCCAGTCCGAGAAACACCCATTCACTGCTACCCTTTGCTTTCTATCTGCCAACCAGTTTTCTATCCATGTTGAAACCCTGCCCCCAATGCCATGAGCTCTAATTTTACTCACCAATCTCCTATGTGGCACCTTATCGAATGCCTTCTGAAAATCTAGGTACACAACATCCACTGGCTTACCCTCGTCTAACATCCTTGTTACACCCTCAAAAAACTCCAACAGATTAGTCAAGCATGATTTGCCCTTGGTAAATCCATGCTGGCTCGGCCTAATCCTATTTCTGCCATCAAGATGTGCCACTATTTCGTCCTTAATAATGGACTCAAGCATCTTCCCCACGACTGACGTTAGGCTAAAGGAAGTCAGACAGGGCGATAGTTCTCCGTTTTCTCCTTCCCTCCCTTCTTGAAAAGTGGGACAACATTAGCCACTCTCCAATCTTCAGGAACTGATCCTGAATCTAAGGAACATTGGAAAATGATTACCAATGCATCCGCAATTTCCTGAGCCACCTCTTTTAGAACCCTCGGATGCAGACCATCTGGACCCGGGGATTTATTAGCTTTCAGTCCTACCAGTCTACTCATCACAGTTTCTTTCCTAATGTCAATCTGTCTCAATTCCTCTGATATCTTATGACTCTGGCCCATCCATACATCTGGGAGATTGCTTGTGTCCTCCCTGGTGAAGACAGATCTAAAGTACGCATTAAATTCTGTTGCCATTTCCCTGTTTCCCATAACAATTTCTCCCAATTCATTCTTCAAGAGGCCAACATTGTTCTTAACTATCTTCTTTCTCTTCACATAGCTAAAAAAGCTTTTGCTATCCTCTTTTATATTCCTGGCTAGACTGAGCTCATACCTGATTTTTTCTCTCCGTATTGCTTTTTTAGTTAAGATCTGCTGTTCCTTAAAACTTTCCCAATCATCTGTATTCCCACTCATCTTAGCCCTGTCATACTTCTTTTTCTTTAATGCTATACAATCTCTGACTTCCTTTGTCAACCACTGTGGCCCCTTCCCCCTCTTTGAATCCTTCCTTCTCATTGGAATGAACTGCTTTTGCATCTTTTGTATTATGCCCAAGAATATCTGCCACTGCTGATCCACTGTCTTTCCTGCCAGGGCATCCACCCATTTAACTTTGGCCAGCTCTTCCCTCATGGCTCCGTAGTCTCCTTTATTTAATTGCAACACTGACACCTCTGATCTGCCCTTATCCCTCTCAAATTGTAGATAAAAACTTATCATGTTATGATCACTACTTCCTAATGGCTCCTTTACTTCAAGATCACTTATCAATTCCTGTTCATTACACATCACCAAGTCCAAAATAGCCTCGTTCCTGGTTGGCTCAAGCACAAGCTGTTCCAAAAATACATCCCTTAGACACTCCACAAACTCCTATCCTGGGGTCCAGCACTTACCTGATTCTCCCAGTTCACCTGCATGTTGAAATCTCCCATAACGACTGCATTACCTTTAGCTCATGCCAATGTTAACTCCCTAATCAACTTGTACCCAATATCCACGCTACTGTTTGGGGGCCTGTACACAACACCCATTAGGGTCTTTTTACCCTTACTGTTCCTCAGCTCAATCCACACAGACTCTACTTCCCCTGTTCCCAAGTCACCTCTTGCTAAGGACTGAATCTCATTCCTCACCAACAGGGCCACCCCACCCCCTCTTCCCATATTTCTGTCTCTACGATAGCACGTATACCCTGGTACACTCAATTCCCAGGCCTGATCCCCTTGCAGCCATGTCTCCGTTATCCCAACAATATCGTAGTTCCCCATTTTCATCTGAGCTTCAAGCTCATCTGTCTTATTGTTCAAAGGATTGCATCAAATTAGGTAAGGAGAATGTTGGTTGCCCTAGACAGATCAAAATGTCATCCGCATAACAAGCCAATTTATGCTCTGTCCCTTTAATAGTAATTCCCCTGATACCTTCATTTTTCTGATGTATTGAGTAATGGTTCCAGATATAGCGTGAAGAGTAGTGGTGACCATGCACAACCCTGTCTCGTGCCCCTTTCTAGGATAAGACTGTTTGATAAATATCCATTGATTTTAATCCTAGCAGTAATATTGTCATATAGTGTCTGTATCGTTTTAATAATTGTGCCTTGGAAACCAAATCTGTGTAAAGCTCTATAAAGAAAATTCCAATTAACCGAATCAAATGCTTTTTCAGCATCCATGCTTATCACTATTGCTTCGATTTTTTTTTTTTTGGTATATGATCCATAATGTGAAGTGTCCTTTGTATATTGTCTTGAGTCTGGTGTTGTCGTATAAAATCTGTCTGATCGTTATGTATCAGTATGGGTAGAAACTCCTCTAACCGTTTGGCCATGATGGAGGTAAATAACCTATAATCTACATTAAGAACGGATATGGGTCTAAATGACCCACATTCCATTTTATCCTTGCCTTCTTTTGGTATTGCTTCCTTCCAACTGGGTGGCATTTATGCTTTTTTTAGAGCCCAGTTCAGTGTGGGGAGTAAAACAGGAATTAACTCATTTTTAAATTCTTTGTACCACTCTGCCATATACCCATCTGATCCTGGTGACTTGCTTAATTTAAGCCTACTAATTGCAGCTTTTAATTCAACTTCAGTTATGTCAGCAGTCATCCTTCTATTTTGTTCTTCGCTTAAAGTGGGTAACTCTAGAGAATTCAAGAAGGTGTCAATTTGGATTATGCTTCCCCCCTGGAACTTTGGAATATAGCGTTTTGTAAAACACTTCAAAAGCTTCTTGAATTTCACTTAGCTTATTTATTATCATTTTCATTCTTGGGTCCCTAATTCTATGTATTGTATTTTCTGCTATCTTTTTTTTTCAGTTTTCACGCCAGTATTTTCATAGATTTCAATCCACTTTCATAATGTCTCTGTTTCAGAAACATTAAGTTTTTCCTGATTTCTTGCGTAGCCAAATTATTTATTTCATTCCTAATTCTTTTAATTTCCCCAATGTATCCTGTGCCAAATTCAATTTGTGTTTTTTCTCTAGCTCCTTCAGTTATTTTGTAATTCTTCTAATGTTTTATTCCTTATTTTTTTCTTATATGAAAATATTGCTATAATTTTCCCTCTTAAGACTGCCTTCAGAGTATCCAATAAAATGGGAGGTGAAACCTCTCCATTATCATTAAATCCTAAGTAGAGACCAATTTCTTTTTTAATTTGTTCCTTAAAGTATGGATCATTGAGTAGACTTGAATTTAGTTTCCAAATAGTATTCTTTGGTTGTAGGTCAAAATCAACAGATAAATATATAGGTGCATGGTCACTTACATCTATTGTCCCAAGTCCACAGGTGTTTATTTTGTCTTTGTCTTTTCCAAATGTTATGAAATAGTCTATTCTTATATATACAGAATGTGGAGCAGAATAATGAGTGTAATCCCTTCTGTAAGGGAAAAGGTTCCTCCATATAGCAATTAAACCAACATCCTCAAAAAGTGTATTAACTTTCTTATGAAAAGATTTTGTTTCATAGGTTTTCTACTGGAAGAGTCTAAGTTTGGTTGTAATTGTAAATTTAAGTCTCCCCCACATATCAGGAGACCTTCTGTTTCCATCACCATAATATCAGTAATTTTCTGAAAGAAACCAATATCACTTCCTGGGGGTGCGTATATATTCAATAGAGTCACTGAATTGCCATCTATATTCCCCCTTACCAGAATATATCTGCCTTCTTTGTCTCCCATTTCAAATATTTTTTCAAAATTTAGCTTACTTGAGATAAGAATAGCAACTCCTCTCCTATGTCCTGATTTAAATGAGGAGAAAAACAGATTAGTGAAGCTCATTCTCTTTAGTTTTTTATGCTCATTATCACTTAAATGAGTTTCCTGTAAATATACTACATGGGCTTGTTCTTTTTTCATTTTGGATAAAATTCTCTTATGTTTGATTGGATTTAATAGCCCATTTACATTAAAAGAAATGAATTTTACCTTCTGTATTTATCTGTCAATGTATGATTGAAATTAGGATAAAACTTAATTGATCTGCTCCCTGAACAAATAAGAACCAAGAAACACAAATAATAACAAAAATGGCAACAAATGTGTGATTCCAAGGCTGAGGTCTCTAGTAAATGACCCTGCATTGAGCTAATGTCTAGCTGTGGGGGATAACCCCTCCTACTTGTGAGTTGAATACCATTGCAGTATTCATAAAAGTCAGTGAACAAATCCATTACACAGAAAAGATTTCCCTGTGTACTCCTCCTATATATACATATAAATATATATGCACACCCACACAAATATATATATGCATACATACACATACATACAGACACACACACACACACACACACACACACACATATATATATATTCTCATTTTGGTGGGGAAAAAGGAGTAAGTGAGCAAATAAAGAATAACAACTAAGTAATTATTATAATGTGGATTTTATAAGTATTTCTCGAGTTAGGTATATCACCGTGTACTTTTAAAGTTAGCCAAACCTTATGGCTCTTCTGAAAGGGGTGAGGACTGTCTTTGGGAAACTCCCGGTCTCTTCCTGATATGTTTCTCTCGGCTTCCTCCCATCTCCTGCCTTCTCGATTCTCACACTATTTCTCAAGCCAAGCGAGACAATTCCTCAGCCAGGCTGTCTTTCGTTTTGGTCATGCTGATGGGCAACCCTCTTGGCCTTCATGTCTGTAGTTGCTTCTTCCACTGTCTGGTACAACTGCATCCTGATGTCATAAAACGCTCGAAGTTTAGCAGGGTACGGATTTTGAAATCTAATCTTATTTTGCTTTAGTACTCGCTTTACTTTGGAGTATTCTTTGCGTTTCTGGAGGAACGCGGGGGGTGGGGGGTAATCTTGGTCGAAATATATTAATTTATCCTCTAAAAACACTCTCTTCTTACCCCAGGCCCTTCATAGAATCTCCGCCTTTGTGCTGTACTGAAGGAATTTAATTATAATTGATCGTGGCTTTCTATCCTGGGTAGGTTTCGGGACTAACGCGCGGTGGGCTCTTTCGATTTCTAGCTTCATAGCCGAGGGAAGATCCAACACGTCTCGCAGTAACTTTCCAACAAACTCCCATAGACGAACCCTCTGCTCCTTCAGGAACAATGTATATTCTGATATTTTTCTGCCGTGATCTTCCCTCCAGTTCAAACAGTTTACCTTCTTGGTGATGCATTATTTTTATTGTCTTGCTCAGTATCCATTCCACGTTTTGAACGCGATCTTCCACCTTCTCAATGCGAGTCTCTGCCACCGCTATTTTTTGATTGACGCTGGTGAGCTCTGCCTGAATATCACGGAGCTGCTGCTTTATTTCTTTCTGGACCTCCATTATTTCTTTCAGGATTTTGAAGACATTCGCCGCTTCGCCTGAACGAGGCCTAGCAGCCGCCTTGCTCACACGCGGTCGGGTCGGAGAGCCGCTCACTGCACTCCTCTCGGACGCAGGCTCCGCAGAGTCGCTTTTTTAATTTCCATTCTTTTTCCCCATTCTTGCCCCTCTTTTCAGTTCAAATATTTTTTGAAAAATATTATGTTTGACGGGTTAATGGGGCTTAATACGCGTTTTTCAGGAGGAGCTCGTGACTTAAGCTGCCATTCTCGACAATGACATCACCGGACTTTTCCAAGAAGGGGAAATTCGAGTGCAAGTTTCTGTGAGTAAAGACTCAGTGCCTTGGTGGGCTTAAAGAAGTCAAAATCCCCAGGGCCGGGTGAGATTTATCCTGGACTGCAAGGGAAGACAAGGGAGGAGATTAATAGAGCTCAGGCTGAGATTTCTAAATGTATGCTGGCTACAAGTGGGGTACCAGATGTCTGGAGAATGGGAAATGTGGTCCCCTTAAAGAAATGCAGCACAGAAGAGTCTGCTAAATACAGATGGTAGTAAACTGGAAAAAATTAGTAAACTGGTTTATTATCGTTGCGTGTACTGAGTGTGGTACAGTGAAATCTTCATGTGTTCCATGCCAACCGTATAGATCATTCCATCAGTACATCGAGACAGGACAAGGGAAAACAATACCAGAATGCAGGATAGAGTGTTACAGTTAAGTGGTAAACTACATATACCTGTCTGGACACGCCCCTCTGCTGACTGCTCTTGTGGCTCCTCCCGCAGACCCCTGTGTAAAGGCAATTGGAGGCACTGCTCCCCCCTCAGTCTCCAGGATGTTGTGTGGTAGTCTCTTGCTGCTAATAAAAGCCTATCGTTCGCCTCCTGTCTCCGAGAGTTATTGATGGTGCATCAAGTTATAGAGTAAGTGCAGTGCAGGTGGACAGTATGGTACAAAGCCAAGGGTCTATCTACAGGGAACCATTCAATAGTCCTCATTCAGAGACCAGAGTCTGTGCAGATCAGAAATAACATCTCCTCCTCATTGACAATCAACACCAGTGCATCTCAAAGATGTGTGCTTAGCCTTCTGCTGTCTATGCCCATGGCTGGGTGGCTAGACACAGCTCACACACCATCTAAAAATATGCCGATGTTGTTGGCAGAAGCTCAGGTGGTGAGGAAAAGGCATACAGGAGCAAGTTAGACCAGCTGGTCGAGTGGTGTCTGAACAACAACATTGCACTCATGGTCAGTAAGATCAACAAATTGATCGTGGACTTCAGGAAGGGGAAATCGAGGGAAGACACACTGGTCCTCAACAGGAGATTGGCAGTGGGAAGGGTGAGTACTCTCAAGTTCCTGCGCATCAGCATCTCTGAGGATCTATCCTGGGCCCCTACTGAAAGCATATCATCAGCAGTTAGAGGAGATTTGGTATGTCACAAAAGGCATTCTCAAATTTCTACGGGTGTACCATGGGGAGTATTCTAACTGACTGTGTCACTGTCTGGTATGGTGGGGCCACTGCACAGAATCAGAAAAAGCTGCAAAGACTTGCAAAATCAGCCAGCTCCGTCACGGGCACCAGTCTCCCCGGCATCGAAGACGTCTTCAAAAGGCGATGCCTCAAGAAGCCGTCACCTATGATTAAAGACCCCCGTCACCCAGGCCATGCCCTCTTCTCATTGCTGCTATCAGTGAGGAGATCCAGGAGCCTGACGACACACACTCAACATGTTAGGAACAGCTTCTTCCCCTTCACCTTCAGATCTCTGAATGGACAATGAACACATCCGCTGTATTTTTGCTCTCTCTTCAGACCACTTATTTAATTTATATTATATATTTCAAGTTGCAATTTAGTTCTTTTCGTGTATTGCACTGCTGCTGCAAAACAACAAATTTCACAACATTCTGTATGTCCATGATATTAAACCTGAATCTGATTTGTACAATAGTGGAACTGAAGCTGTCCTTGAGCCCGGTGCTACAAGCTCTCAGAACTGTGTTTTCTTCTGCCCGATGGGTGGTGGCGTTTTGGGAATGTCCGGGTCTTTGATTATGCTGGCTGCTTTCCCGAGGCAGTGAAAAATATAGGCAGAGTCCGTGGAGGGACGGCTGAATGTGCCCACAACTCTCGGCACTTCCTTGTGGTTACACACAGAAC
Source organism: Hypanus sabinus (assembly GCF_030144855.1). Lineage (NCBI taxonomy): Eukaryota > Metazoa > Chordata > Chondrichthyes > Myliobatiformes > Dasyatidae > Hypanus > Hypanus sabinus. Next base: position 31,109,489 of record NC_082734.1, read on the forward strand.
AGATGCCCTATCCAGACAGAATGCTTTGATATGGTGCATTGATAAAAATTGGTAGGAGTTGATGGGGTCATTTTGCATTTCTTTAGCCTCCTTAGGAAGTAGAGGTTTTGGTGAACTTTCTTGGTTATGTCATCAACGTGGCTGGACCAGGACAGACAAATCTTGATGCTCACTCCTAGGAATTTGCAGCGCTTGACCTCAGCACCATTGACTTAGGCAGGGACATGTGCACAGAACCCCTTTCTGAAGTCAGTGACCAGCTCTTTTGTTGTCAGTGGGGAAGGGTTGTTCGCATGACACCAGAAGAGCAGAATTAGGCCATTCGGCCTGTCGAGTCTGCCTGAGATACCCAGAAAGTCAGATAGTGTCGGTGGAGAGAGAAAATCGGAGCTAATGTTTCAGGTTGAGGAATGTTCATCAGATTTCAGAGTTACAGCATCTTGGTTGCCCTAAAGCTGCTTTTTGTCTCGTCGTGATCCCATGGCAATTTGTGGGAGCTTGCTTTACCCAATCTACCTGCCGTGTTTCCTACGCAATGGCAGTTCTGCTGGCTGCAAAGCTTTGAGGTGCTCTGAACGTACAGGAGGTGCAGAGTATGGAAGGGAATCAAGGGCTAAGTGAGTAAAGGGCAAGAAAGTGGACGAGGGGAATGATGGATCAGCCATCATCTTATTGAATGCTGAGGCAGGTTCAATAGGCTAAATGGTCAACTCCCTCCTCCCACTTCTTGTGGCAATAAAAACTTGCTTTTAAAATAGAAACTAAATAAAAAGATCATTCAGCAGCTCTGGCAGAAACTGTGGAAAGAGAAACCAAAGTTTGTTTGGATTGGAATTGCAATTGGTTTATTATTGTCACAGATACTGAGATACAGTACAGAGCTGTTCTTGGTTCATTCACATCAAATCATCACACAGAACACTGAGGTAGAACAAGGTAAAACAATAACAGAATGCAGAATAAAGTGTAACAGCGACAGAGAAAGTGCAGGAAGTGCAAAATCTTAATGAGCTGGAGTCCATCTTTTTGTATCAGGGGATCGTTTAATAGACTTATAACAGGGGATGGAAGCTGTCACTGAATTTTCGGGCCGTTGTATCTTCTGCCCAATAGGAGAGGAGAAAAGAAAGAATGCCCGAGGGGAGTGGGGTCTTCGACTATGCTGGTTGCTTAACAGAGGCTGTGAGAAGTGTAGACAGGGAATTGCAGGCAGTCCCTAGGTTTCTGTTACTCAGAACTGTTCATAAGTCAGAAAGGAACACAAACGGTGTGAGAGGGGGCCACAGAAACTTTCGGGAGTGCGAGCGGGCGTGGGAAGAGTGGCCGCCAGCCAGACTCACCGACTGGGTGAGAGAGCCGGTGAGCTTGCTCAACGCTGTTTGGCTCCACTCGGCCCCCGATTGTTGTGGCCGAGGGTGGGTGAAGGGAGAAGCCACGGGGGAAGACCCATTCCATCCATCTCTCTGGTCTCCCATGTGCAAGAGGTTCAAAGTTCAAAACTCCAAGTAAACTTATTATCAAAGATTGTATATGTCGGCATATACAGTTCTGAGATTCATTTCGTTGCGCGTATTCATGGTAGAAGAAAGAAATACAACTAAACCAATGAAAACCTAAACACGAAGACTGATGGAGAGCCAATGTGTAAAAGAAGTGTGCAGATACAAAAAAAGACACAAATAAGAAATAAATAAAACTGCAAACATGAGCTGTAGAGCCTTGAAAGTGAGTCCACAGGTTGTGGAATCAGTTCAGAGATGAGATGAGTGAAGTTATCCACATTGGTTCAGGATCCTGATGGTTGTAGGGTAATAACTGTTCCTGAACCTGGTGGTGTGGGACCTGATGGGAGCATGGCCTGGATGGTGGGGGTTCTCGATAAAGGATGTTGCTCACTTGTGATGGCCCTCTGTGAATGTGCTCAATAGTGGGGTGTCCTTCAGTTGTGGGTATGTAACCTGGGCTGGAACTACAGCTTTTCAGGTTCATAACTCTTGGTCAGAATTGGAAAAGGAAGCGAACAGTTTATTTTTAAGTTGCAGGGATGATGAAGGAGAGATGTCCAGAAGAAAGAACAAGGCTGATGTTGCTGTGGTGATAAACTGCTGCCATAGCCGACTGGGTGACTGGTCAATGAAGAAATAAGAGGGAAGATGAGAATCTCGGAAAAACACACAAAATTCCTACAGAATTGGACAGATTAGATTGAGGCAGGATATTCCCAGTTGTTGAAGAATCCAGAACCAGGGATTTGTATGAGGATAAGTCCTTAATACCATAAGGCAAAGGTGAAAGGTTAGGCTCAAACACGAGGAAATCTGCAGATGCTGGAAATTCAAGCAACACACACAAAATGCTGGTGGAACACAGCAGGCCAGGCAGCATCTATAGGGAGAAGCACTGTCGACGTTTCGGGCTGGGACCCTTTGTCAGGACTAACTGAAAGGAGAGATATTAAAAGATTTGAAAGTAGTGGGGGGGAAGGGGAAATGCGAAATGATAGGAGAAGACCGGAGGGGGTGGGATGAAGCTACGAGCTGGAAAGGTGATTGGCGAAAGTAATACAGAGCTGGAGAAGGGAAAGGATCATGGGATGAGAGGCCTCAGGAGAAAGAAAGGGGGAGGGGGGAGCACCAGAGGGAGATGGAGAACAGGCAGAGTGATGGGCAGAGAGAAAAAACAAACAAACAACTAAATATGTCAGGGATGGGATAAGAAGGGGAGGAGGGGCATTAACGGAAGTTAGAGAAGTCAATGTTCATGCCATCAGGTTGGAGGCTACCCAGCCGGTATATAAGGGGTTGTTCCTCCAACCTGAGTTTGGATTCATTTTAACATTAGAGGAGGCCATGGATAGACATATCAGAATGGGAATGGGACGTGGAATTAAAATGTGTGACCACTGGGAGATCCTGCTTTCTCTGGCAGACCGAGCGTAGGTGTTCAGTGAAATGGTCTCCCAGTCTGTGTCGGGTCTCACCAATATATAAAAGGCCACACCAGGAGCACCAGACGCAGTATACCACACCAGCCGACTCACAGGTGAAGTGTCGCCTCACCTGGAAGGACTGTCTGGGACCCTGAAGGGTGGTGAGGGAGGATGTGTAAGGGCAGGTGTAGCACTTGTTCCGCTTACAAGGATAAGTGTCAGGAGGGAGATTGGTGGGAAGGGATGGGGGGGATGAGTGGACAAGGGAGTTGCTTAGGGAGTGATCCCTGCGGAAAGCAGAAAGGGAGGGAGGGAAAGATGTGCTTGGTAGTGGGATCCCGTTAGAAGCAGAAAGGGGGGGGGGCTATTTGGTCCATCAAATTTGGTCTGTGATACCATCATAGCTGATTTCTCAACCCCATTCTCCTGTCTTCTCCCCAAAACCTTTGACACCCTAACTCTCAACTTCCGCTTTGAATATACCCAATGATTGGCCTCCAAAGCCATCCGTAGCAATGAATTCCACAGATTCATCACCTACTGGCTAAAAAAAAAATTCCTCCTAGTTCCTGTGACGATAATAAACCAACACCAATTTAAAACCAAAATGAGGAGAAATTTCTTCCCGAACATGGGGAAGCTGCAGAATTCTCTACACAGGCAGCAGTTCAACAGCAATGATTATGGAGGATTTTGATATTATCCTTGGTGCTAAAAGGAGCGAGGGATATTGGGGCAATACAGGAATGAGGAGTCGAATGTGGACATGCAGCTGCCCCTATTGAAAGGCAGAACAGGCTTGAGGGGCCAATAGCCTGTTCTGTCAATCACATTAATGTCACGGCCAATAAATCTCACCAATGCCTTGACTTCCTCCGGAAGTAGTTGAAGCAGGGACAATAGTATCAGTTTAGAAATACTCAGAAATATATGGAGGGGTAGGGCTTAGAGGGATGTGGGCAAAATGCAGGAAATTGAGACTAGCTGGGTGGGCACTGTGGTCAGCAGGGATTTGTTGGGCCGAAGGGCCTGTATCTGTGCTGTATTGATCCATGAATCTATGAAGCAGGAGGTATGACAGAGTGAGTGAGGAATGAAAAACATTCATTCCGTCTCTCTGCCCACAGATGCTGCCTGTCCTGCTGAGAGTTTCCAGCATTGGGTGTATTTACCTCGGGTTTCCAGCATCTGCAGTGGAATGATTTTCAAAGAACTTGTCATCAGGTAACTGAGAAGGGAAGTAGTTCGGATCCATTCATCGACTGATTTGAATTTATTTCGAGATACAGCACAGTAACTTTGGTCTAATGGCCCCGTGCTGTCCAATTACACCCATGTGATCAATTAACCTGCTAACCTGTACATTGTTGGAATGTGGGAGGAAACCAGACCACCCGGAGGAAACCTACGTGGTCACGGGGAGAAGCTACAAACTCCTTACAGTCAACGGCAGGGAATTGAACCTATGTCACTGGCGCTTTAGTGGTGTTACGCTAACCACTACACCATCATGGTGACTCCAGCTGACTTGAAGCAGATGATCAAAATCAAACTCAAAGTAATTTATTATAAAGTACGTATACGTCACAACATGCTATCTTCAAATTCATTTTCTTGCAAGCATTTACGAGAAAATTAAGAAATACCATAGAATTTATAAAAGAACTATACATAAACAAAGACTGTCAGGTGGTCAATGTGAAAAAGAAGGCAAATTGTATAACTAATTAAAGAATTAGTAAATAATACAGAGAACATGATGTCAAGAAGTTGCCTGAGACAGGGATGTATGAACCAGGTTCCCATTCTGCGCTACAGAGAGTAGGAAGGATAACAACCGTCACCACGGCGTTGCCTTGGGAACAGCAAGACCACCTGATCGTTCTGTTGGAGAAACAAAGAACTGAAGTGGAGCTAAGTTGGTAAAATGGGAATTGAAAGCAGGGGGCACAGGGGAATAGCATGTGGAGATTCAGGATGCAATCACGCACCCTGTCCGTCAGCTGTCATTCCAGCTTGCCGACAAACGACATAGAGCTGTTGAGGTTAACATCACAGGAGTCATCAATCTAAACCACTGGTTCCAGTTCTCTCTCCACAGGTGCTGCCTAACCTTCTGGGTATTTCCAATGTCACATTCCTCTATTGGAACAAATCTAGTACCAGCTCCCTGCGATATACAGCCTATCGTTTTGGAGGCACAAGGATCTGAGGATGTCGGGATCTGGAGCAACAAACAATATGCTGGAGGAACTCAGAGGGTCAAGCAGCATCTGTGGAGGAAGTGGGTGAAAACTGTTCCAGGACATTGACAATTCTTCCCCCTCCCCCCCACCTCAGATGCGGAGGTATCATAAGGCATTGGTCAGGTCTCTTTGGGGAGTACCGTGAGCAGTTTTGGGCCCCTTATCTAAGAAATTGGGTACTGGCATTGGATAGGGTCCAGAGGAGGCTCATGAGAATGATTCCAGGAATGAAGCATTTAAAGTTGGCTCTGGGCCTGTACTCGCTGGAATTTAGAAGAATGAGGGAGGATCTCATTGAAACCTTTTAGATATTGAGAGGCCTAGACAGAGTGGACATGGAGAGGATGTACCTTATAGTGGGGGAACCTAGGACCGGAGGGCACAGCCTCAGAATAGAAGGATGTTCCTTTTGAACGGAGATGAGGAGGAATTTCTTCAGCCAGAGGATGCTGAATCTGTGGAATTTATTGCCACAGGCAGCTGTGGAGGCCAGGTCGTCGGATGTAATTAAAGTGGAGTTTGCTAGATTCCTGGCTAGTCAAAGTGTCACAGGTTACAGGTTATGGGGACAAGGCAGGAGAATAGGGTCGAGATGGAAAATAAATCAACCGTGATAGTGGAGCAGGCTCGACGGGCCGAATGGCCTCGTTCTGTACCGCTGAAGGTGTTATGGTTTTATCACTATGTCCCCCTTACATATGAATCAGGGTTTACCCGGTGGGATGGGGAAGGGGTGTGGGAGGGAGGGCACACTTGCCTATTTTCACATCACAAACACGAGGGAGACACTTTGATGATGAATCCTACACTGCTCTTAACCTAATGCACACACCACTCCTCCACGGCCACTGACTAATCCTCTGGGCTGACCTCTGAGCATTTGTGTTTCAGTTATTTGTGCAGTTGAGCACTGGGAGTTAGAGGTCATCATCATCCGACACCCAGCAAACTCTTTCCTTCCCCAATATTTTATTCCATTTATCCCACGCTGCCTCTGGGGGCAATACATTCAAGATTATTGCCACTTAACCGTACACATGTATACAGCTAAATGATACAATCTTCCTCAGGGACCACATGCAGCACATAAAATAATATTAACAGATAAAAAAGTATTCTCTTCATGTACAAGTTGACATAAAGTGGAAAAATGACCAATAGTTAAATATACAACACTATTACTGCCACTGGTGTTGTCATAAGTAACGTGCACTGGGTGGTAACGGGGTTTTTAGAACTCTCACAGCCAAGAGGAAGAAGTTTAAAAGCATAAGCTTAACAGTCCACGTTCTTATACTGTGGTACCTTCAGCCTGGTGGGAGAAATAAGTTAGCATGTTCCCTCCCTGAAGATCTTAGCCTGTTTCCTCAACACCAGTTGCTTCTCTGGTCACCCATCCTGACAGCTTCCATGAGATGCCCAGTCAAAGGTCTCCCCAGCTATTCTTTTGGAGTCTCTTGGGACGTTTTTAGGTGGTTAAAAAATACGGGAAGGTTCACGTTCTCTGTCGAGTTCAAGTTCAATTGTCAACCAACCAGAAATAGAAAACATCCAAACGGAGCTGTGTTGCTCTGGGGCCAAGCCGCTAGACCAGTACCAACAGCGCACAGCACATATCATTACTATAGCAGGAAAACATACTATCACAAAATAACAAGAATAATTTTAGAGTCAGTGTCCTACAAATTATATTACAACTGATCCATCATTACAGATAGGGCAATATATATAATAACTGCCAGGATATAATATTACAGAATAAACAAGCAAGAACAACTTACTTAATAGATATAGCCATTCCAAACACACATAACATACAGAGATCAATAACCAGAAATATGCTGAACTAAAGAGAGGAAATTGAAAGACTATGGAACATGATCAAAGTATACATTGTCCCAATAGTAATATCTACAACTGGTAGCATCTCATAGCCACTACACAATGGCATTAAACAATTAGGCCTACATAGCAGTACTTATGTAAATCTCCAGAAAGCTACTAGAATAGTCTGAAAGTTCCTAGCAACTGAGAAATGAGTGTGCTTGGCTCTAACCATACCTTGGGTTTCACCAGCTTGAGCTGAGAAAAATTTAAAATGTAATAAACAGACCAAATTCCTGAGTGACATGGCCTGTAGAATGATGGTGCGTGGGATGTTGTCCTGGAGACTCGTTTCTGCAGGAACAAGTAGCAGTTGTGTAGCTTGTAGTGGAATGTTAACTCTTAGCCCAACAGCCAGATGTCAAAGAGCAAAGAAACAGGTCTTTCAACCCATCTGCTCTATTCCATTTACCATTATTTGATCTGTAGTCCTAAGCCATTAACCTGGAATCACAAGTTCAATTCCCACCATGGCATCTTAGGAACTTAAATTCCAATAACTCCCTATATCCAGATTGGAAGCTTTATACTATGTGGCCACTTTATTAGATACACCTGTACACCTGATCATTAATGCAAATATCTAATCAGCCAATCATGTGGCAGCAACTCAAAGCTTAAAAGCATGCTGATATGGTCAAGAGGTTCAGTTAGAGAAAAGCTGCAGATGCTGGAAATCCAAGCAACACACACAACATGCTGGAGGAACTCAGCGGGCATCTATGGAAAAGAGTAAACAGTCAACGCTTGGGGCTGAGACTGTTCACTAGGTTTGGTTGTTGTTCAGACCAAACATTGGAATAGGGAGGAAATGTGATCTAAATGACGTTGAGTGTGGAATGATTGTTGGTGCCAGATGGGGTGGATCGAGTATCTCTTGGGATTTTCACACACAACAGTTCCCAGAGTTTACAGAAAATGGTGGGGTAAAAGACAAATAAACATCCAGAGAGTCAGTTCTGTGGGACAAAAACACAATGTTAACGAGAGAGGACAGAGGAGAATGGCCAGACTGGTTCAAGCTGACAGAAAGGCAAAAGTAACTCAAATAACCTTGTGTGACAACAGTGGTGTGCAGAAGACCTTCTCTGAATGCACAACACACCAGACCTCGAAGTGGCTGGGCTCCAGCAGCAGGAAACCACGGATCTCCACTCAGTGATCACTCCAGTGGGTGCGGGAGACACCAAATGAAGTGCTACTAAGTGACTGTGAAACTGCTGCATTATTGTAGTGTTACGCCAGTGGCCCCCTCCTTTTTGAGAATCGCAGGATCGCTATTGATACGGGCCAGGAGACCCAGGAAATGAGAGAGAGACACGCAGATTCCTCAACGTTTGGAATGTGTCCTGGGCCTCCGAGAGACAAAGCCATGGTTAACGGCCATTATCTCTTGAAGACGGAATTGTGTACTGTACGATTCATCAAAGCCCCCAGGCAATGAACCGAGGGGGGTTTGGTGGAGGGATTGCATCATCCCAATCTGATTGACATCTGAGACCCCGTGAGTGGGGGTAAAAGAGGGTCTGGGGAACAGCCCCTTCAGACGCACCAGAAGAAACGCTAGAACTCCTGTAACAGCGTAATAGCGAAAGCCGGTGGAAAATCCCACGTGAGTCCTTTTCCATTTGCCTCGGAATTGGTGGGCCTTGCCATGGAAGAACGGCTTTAGCTAACAACAAAGGGGAATTCAGCCCCCAACGACTCTCGAAGGATCAACATCATAAAAGGAATGGGCAAGTTTTAATCCATCTCTCTCTCCAACCAAAAGCTGCAGCTTGAATGAACTTGAGTGACTTTTATATTTCCATCGGACAATACGTTATCCCCTAGACAACGATAGAGCTATTTCTTATTGATTATTAGTGTACCCGCGCTTTTAGATTTGGTATTGACGACATATATTATATGTATGTTTGCATTGATATTATTTTTGTGTATTTTTATCAATAAATACTGTTAAAAATAGTACCATCAGACTTCAACGGACCTCTCTATCTTTGCTGGTAAGTGACCCAGTTACGGGGTATGTAACATTAGAAGCCAATGAAGTTGACTAAAATGGGATAGAGGAAGAAATTAGTTGGCCAGATCCTATTACCCTGTAACCAACCCCGAACCCACCAAGTTACCTTGTAACCAACTCTGAACCAATAAGTTCCAATAACTCCCTAACTCCAGATTAGAAGTTTATACTAAGTGGCCGCTTAATTGGGTACACCTGATCATTAATACAAATATCTATCTAATCGGCCAATCATGTGGCTGAACCACCAGATTCAGACACGATCAATAATGCTGGAAACACTCAGCAGAGTAGGAGGGTGAATTGGAATTTCACATAGTGAAAATAAATATTGACAATGAAATAAACAGAATCTGCTAGAAACATTCTGCCCTTCAAGCCGTGGAAACAGCACGTTACAGGCCCTTCGGCCCACAATATTGTGCCGACCGTGTATCCTACATTGAGTTTAATAAGAGCTAACTTGCTTTGCACACAATGGTACCTGAAATGCTCATCGCTCCTCTCTCAACAAATGCTACCTGACCTGACGTGCCTCCTGCATCTTGGGTTTTTATTCATGGCTTAGGTCAATAAACTTGCATTAAAAGTTACAAACGATGAAGTGTTGGAGACCAGGAGTTTAATGGACACAGGAGGGAGTGTAATGGGGGGTTATGGTCTGGGAGCAGGTCGATGGGACTAAGTGGAATAATAGTGCAGCACCTACTAGATGAGCCACAGGGCCTGTTTCTATGCTGTAGTCTTCTCTCACTCAGTTTGTTTTACACAGAGAGCGCTGGGTGCGTCGAACCCATTGCTAGGGTGCTGGAGAGAAGCAGCTATATTCGGGATATTTAAGAAACTCCATTTTTCTATCATGTGCCCATGGAGGAGGGAAGGGTTAGACTGATCTTGGAGAAGGTTAAACAACATTGTGGGCACAAGGGCTTGTACTTTTCTATAAAACGTAGCAGTGGCATTGCTGAGAGAGGGGTTGAAAATCTTGGGAAGATATTAATAGTAGAGTAATACTTATTCACATCATTTACTCGCCCCTGGTCCCTACCCTACCACAGACCTTGCCCTTGGTTCTTTATATCTGCCTCTCCCCCCCACCCACCCCCCAACCTGACCTCCATCTCTGCATCCTGAAATGGTGTTCCATGTCTTCGGTTGTACCTTAGTTGTTTGTCAGTCTTTGTTTAGGGACAGTTCTTCATAAGTGCCATTGTACCTCTTTATTTTCCTGTAAATGCAGCAAGAAATTGAATCTCTGGGTAGTATCTGGTGACGTACACAAGATGTACTTTAATAATAAATGAAGGGTGAAGTGTCTCAGCCCCAAGTGTCGACTCGACTCTTTTCCGTAGATGCCGCCTGGCCTGCTGAGTTCCTCCAGCATTTTGTGTGTGCGGAATGCGTACCTCGACAATAAATGAATCCCAGGATTGTATATTGTGACAGATGTGGACTTCAATAATACATTTACTCTGAACCTTGTACTTCAGTTCATCAACTGAAAACATTAAACGTTTCAGACGCTGCGCAGACTGTGAAGTGCTGTCAGGATTTTTTTTAAATTTCAGTTTTCCGACATCGGCACAGATTTCCTTTCTGAAATCGAGGGAAAAGAGTAGTGGGGAGAGAGTGTAGCCCAGAATTGGCCAATCAGGTGATTTTTATTCACCTCAACACCCTGCCCACCCACCCCTGGATGGGCTCACTTACAATGATTGACATATCATCTGACCAATGGTAAGCGATTGGGAGAAGCAGCAGTAGAAGCTCACGTGAAATGTCCTGAAAAATATCTATATATGACTTCCTGTATCACGTTTTCCTCTGGGGATCGCTGTATATTATGACAGTACTCTGTAAATGATACTGACAGTAGATCTCCTCTGGACCCTCTCTAAAGCTTCCACATCTTTCCTGTGAGAAGGTGACCAGAACTGAACACAGTGCTCCAAGTGTGGTCTTCTACAGCGGTTTTTATTGACATATTCAACATTACCTCGTGTCACTTGAACTCACTCCCCCAAGAAACTCCCACAACACCATGCATCTTCTTAACCACCCTATCACTTTGTGTGACTACTTTGAGGAATTAATGGGCATGGACTCAAAGATCACTTGAGTTCCTCCTTGCTGCAAAGAACCCTACCATTAACCATGCCTCCGAAGATATGGTGTCTCATCCTTGCAGCATTCTGATAGATATCCTCTGCACCCTCTCTTAATCCTGTAGATCTTCCTATAATGAGGCAACCAGACCTGAACACATTATTCCAAGCATGGTCTAACCCGGGGGTCGGCAACCCGCGGCTCCGGAGCCGCATGTGGCTCTTTTACGTCTGTGCTGCGGCTCCCTGTTGCTTTGGGAAATAATTGGTTGTGGCGACCCTTTTCCTGGCACATCCGAACCGACTCACAATAAGATAGCCTACGGGGGTTTGCGAGCACAGAGCTTTGGAGCCTCTGCGCCATGGGGGGGGGCAGGTTGAGGGAGGCTTAAAAGTGAGGCTGAAGATTTCGAATAAAATTTTTTTCCTTCGACTGCAGTTACCGACTCTGTGTCGTAATTTTAGCGCTGCGTGTAGCACACCGCTACATGGTCAGTATTTAATTAATATGTATTTTATGTTAGTTTGTTAGTTTTTGAAATGTAAATCTAAATTTGAAGATTATGGTGATCTTGTACAATCTAAATAAGACGTTGTGGCGACCCATTTCCTGACACATCCGAACCGGCTCACAATTAGCCAGCGTTCAGGCTAAGGGAGATAGCCTACGGGGGTTTGTGAGTACGTGTCTTTTGCAGCATCCGCGCCCATGGGGGACGGGTTGAGGGAGGCTTAAAAGCAAGGCTGTTTAGTTCGAATAAAGCTATCTTTGACTGCAGTTTACTGACTGCGTGTAGCAACCGCTACAACGTGTTTTTATCGCTGGCTGTCCAGAGGGGAGGTGCTGAAACGCTTTGTCGCGCGTCTGGAAGAAGTGAAAACTTTCCTGGGCAGCAAAGGGCTCAACTTTCCTGAGCTGGAACAGCCAGAGTGGCTGGAAAAGCTACACTTCATGGTAGACATGACAGCGCACCTGAACACGCTGAACACAGCTCTTCAACGGGGTAAGGACGTACAGCCCTGCACATGTTGGAGGATGTTTTGCATTCGAGCGCAAGTTGACGTTGCTTGCCAGAGATTTACAGAAAGGCACATTGTCTCACTTCCCCAATTTGAGAGAGTTCAAACAATGTCACGACATGATAAATTCGGAGTATTTACATTCTGCAATCATCGCAATGCAAACATCGTTTGGGAAACGCTTCTGTGAGTTCAGAGAGGAAAAAAACACATTATCCTTCCCGGTCACTCCCCTAAGCATCGATCCATCCCTACTGAATACGACTGCATTGTCAGGTGTGAGTCAACCTGAAGAAGTATGATAAATATTTTAATTGCGTATTATTTTACGTATATTCATATGTTTTCATTGTTCAGTGAAATAGTCCTTTTATTTTTCAGGTTGACAGCTGGCTGACGTTATTTTTGGTTTGCTGCTGGCGGCAAATTTAAGTTTGGCGTTTTTCATAAATACAAGGAGGACTCAAATAGACGTTGAGTATTTTACTTAAAAGTAACCTTCAACCCAACGTCTTTTTTTCGGAGTTCAAAATGTTTTTGTTGCATGCAGAAATGTAATTTCGTTTTCTCTGCAGGAGTTCATCAATTTCATAAATGCAACACATTATAGTTTATTTATACATAGCATAAAGGCAAAACAAAACGTTGTATGCAGTGTTATTTCATTTTAAATGTCAAACGGGTTTTGCGGCTCCCAGTGTTTTCTTTTCTGTGGGAAACGGGTCCAAGTGGCTCTTTCAGTGGTAAAGGTTGCTGACCCCTGGTCTAACCAGTTTTACAGAGCTGCAGCATTACGTCACGGCTCTTGAACTCAATCCCCTGACTAACAAAGGCCAGCACACTATGTGCTTTCTTATTCATGCCATCAATTATGTGGGAGAGAAGGGTTACATTGCTCTTAGAGTAGGTTAAAGGGTTAGCACAACATTGTGGGCTGAAGGGCTGTTACAGTTCTATGTTCTGTGATCCCATCTAGGCACACAAAATGCTGGGAGAAATACAGCTAATCAGGCAGCATCTATGAAGGGAAATGAATAGTCAATATCTCAGGTCTAGATCCTGCATCAGGTCTGGAAGACGTAGGCGGAGGCGGAGTCACTATGGTGCTAAATTGCAACTCCTTCACGTTTATCTGTGAAAACAGTTTAATTTCTGCCTTTGATGTCTCTCCTTCTCCCTTTCAGGGTGGATGGGGTCTGCAGAAGACTCTGACCTGGAGGTACACTTGGACCTGGCTCTTCGCAGTGTGGGACCTGCCTCAGGGGCTCACGGCCAGCTGCTTTTCATTATCCCAAGGATGCGGCCTAGAAGACAGGCTTCTGAGGCTTCGCAGCCCTGCGGACGGGCTGATTCTAAGCCGGTGCCTCCGACTGAGGCGTTGCGGGAGAGAAGGGAACATTGGATCAGCTGTCGGAGTCTGTGTACTTGCCGAGTTGTGCTCTCTCTCTCTCTCTCTCTCTCGTTAGTGGCGAGAGATTGTTGCAGTTGCTGGGGTCACAGAGCTCGGAAAAAAAGAGGTCTGACAGACATTTAACACTGTAAATCAGTGAGTTGTTCTGTCCTGTCTCTCCTCTCACTGTGAAAGGGGAGACCTCTTTTCCCTTTATTAGGGAGAGGGAGGGCCTGTGGTATGTCGAATTGTTGGGTGAACGATGTTTTTTTGTTGCACTGCAGATCACGGTCTTCATTGGAGGCTTCGCTATTGTTTGCTTGGTGGGTGACAGACATACTTTATTGATTCCGAGGGAAACCCTCCCAAGGGTGGAGGGTGCTGGTGCTTTTTTGTGCATGGGTGGGGGGGTCATTGCTTTGCTGCTGCTTGTGTGTGGGAGTGGGGAGTGGGAGGCTTTTGGGTTATAAAGTTTTAACTGTCATTCATTGGGGTACTCTTCTGTTTTTGTGAATGACTGTGAAGAAAAAGAATTTTAGGATGTGTATAACATCTGATATTAAATGGAACTATTGAACTATTGAAAAGGGGCAGAAGCCAGCATAAAACATGGGGGGGAGAGGCAGGGGGAACTAGCATGTGATAGGTGAACCCAGGTGAGGGAGGAGGAAATAATGTGTGAAGTTGGGAGGCGATAGGTGGAAAAGGGGAAGGGCTGAAGGAGGAATCTGATGGGAGAGGACAGTAGACCATGGGATAGGGGAAGGAGGTGGGAGACAAGAGGAGGAAGGGGAAGGAGGGGGAGGGGAAAGAGGTGTAACAGGACCACGGGGGTATAGGAAAACAGAAAATGGTGGGGAATGGGAGTGGTCACCGTAAGTTAGAGGTAGCATTATTCATGTCATCAAAGTTCAAAGTAAACTTATTATCAAAGTACATATACGTCACCATATACTACCCTGAGATTCATTTTCTTACAGAAAGTGCAAAGAAATACAGAAAACTCAATGAAAAACTACATGGAAACAAAGTCTGACCAGCAACCAATGTGCAAAAGAAGTCAAATTATGCAAACACAAAAAGCAAACAAAAATGGCAATAAATAAATTAATAATAAATAAAACTGCATTTAGACCGTTCAGAAGTAGATTTTGTAAAGGAAATTACAGGGGGCAGATTGCAGAGATAGTAGTTCAGAGGAAGTACATCTAGAAGTTATGTGCACTGCCTGCAAAAGTTGCCGTGTCTCTCTCATGTCCATCAAATTCCCTTTTATTCATCTGTCAATTATTTACACTAAGGGGCCATTTACACTCAGTAGCTACTTTATTAGGTACAGGAGTGGAACCCAGTGTGGTCTTTTTCTGCAAGACACTAAAGGTCGTTGTGCATGAAAATCCCAGGAGATCATAAGTTTCTGAGATACTCAAACCACCTCTGCTGGCACACACAATCATTCCAGTGGTTAAAGTCACTTAAATCACATTTCTTCCCCATTCTGCTGTTTGGTCTGCACAACAACTCAACCCCTTCACCACGTCTGCCTACCTGTATGCCTCGAATATATATTTGGTTTGGAAGGTGTTGAATCGTTGTGGACAGAGCAAATGAACTGCAAGAGTAAAATGACTCTGATGGGAGTTGTTATACAGACCCTCAAACAGTAGTGAAGACGTGGTCTACAAGTTACAATGGGAGACAGAAAATGCATACCAAAAGGGCAATGTTATAATAGGCTTGGGGGACTTCAATATGTAGGTAGATTGGGAAAATCCGGTTGGTGCTAGAATGCCTACAAGCTGGCTTTTTAGAGCAGCCTTTGACTGAGCCCACTAGGGAATCAGTTATTCTGGTTTGGGTGTTGTCAATGAACCAGAATTGATTAGAGAGCTTAAGGTAAAAGAACTCTTAGGGACAAGTGATCTTAATATGATCAGGTTTGACAAGGAGAAGCTGAAGTCAGATGTATCAGTATTACAGTGGAGTAAAGGGAATTACAAAAGCGTGAGAGAGGAGTTGGCCAGAATTGATTGGAAAAGAACACTGGCAGGGATGATGGCAGAGCGACAACGGCTGGAATATCAGGAAGCAATGTGGAAGGCACACACTATATACATCCCAAAGAGGAAGAAGTATTCTAAAAGCAAGAATACCATGGATTCTTGTATACCATGGATAACAAGTGGAGTCAAAGCCATTATAAAATGCAAAGAGAGGGCATATAATAGAGAAAAATTAATGGAAATTATTGGGAAACTTTTAAATACCAACAGCAGGCAACTAAAAAAAGTCGTTAAGGTAAAGATGGAATACAAAAGTAAGCTAGCCAATAATATTAAAGGAGATACTTAAAGAGTAAAAGAGAGGCAAGAGTAGATATCAGAGCACTGGAAAATGATGCTGGAGAGGTAGTAGCGGGGGACAAGGAACTGGCAGATGAACTGAATAAGTATCTAGCACCAGTTTTCACCATGGAAGACACTAGCAGTTCAAAGGTTCATTTTATTATCAAATTATGTATGCAGAATACAACTCTGAGAATGGTTTTCTCCGGATAGTCGCAGAAAAACCATATAACTAGTTGAAAGAGGGACATCAATTCCACCCCTCTATACGAAAAGAAAAAGAAACAAAAACTTGCAAAACCCAAACACCCTGAACCCCTCTTTCGCACAAAAACTAACAGATCACCCAAACTCCAGCCCGCCAATCTACAGCAAAAACACACAAAAAAACATAAAGCTGAAAGACAGTCGAATCTGTTAATCTCAGAATTTCGATAACATCTCCAAGAGCACTGGGACCCAGCTCCGAGGGAAGCAATTCAAACCAACAGCTCCGTGGAAAGCAACATGAACCAGTGACCTCTCTAAGAACTGCTCACTCTCCTCTGCTTTTGCCTAGGTGTTTCACTTGACCACAATGCTTTAGTCAGCGAGAATGCAGCATGCATTACAGTGGAGCACAATAGTGGAAGTTCCAGGTGTCAGGGGTCATGAAGTTAACACTAACTGGAGAGAAGGTTCTTGGAAACAGAAAAGTCTGAAGGTAGGTAAGTCATTGGGACCAGATGGTCTACACCCCATGGTTCTGAAAGAGGTGGCTGAAGAGATTGTGGAGGCATTACTAATGATCTTTCAAGGATCACTAGATTCTGGAATGGTTCTGGAAAATTGCAAATGTCACTCCACTCTTCAAGAAGGGAGAGGCAGAAGGAAATGATAGGCCAGTTAATCTGACCTCAGTGGTTGGAAAGATGTTGGAGTCGATTGTTAAGGATGTGGTTTTGGGGTACATGGAGACACATGATAAAACAGGCTGTAGTTTCCTCATGGTTTCCTCAAGGGCAAATCTTGCCGACAAATCTGTTGGAATTCTTTGAAGAAATAACATGCAGGATAGACAAAGGAGAATCATTTCATGTTGTGTACTTGGATTTTCGGAAGGCTTTTGACAAGGTGCCACACAAGGCTGCTTAACAAGCTACAAGCCCATGATATAGCAGGAAAAATTCTAGCATGGATAAAGCAGTGGCAGATAGGCAGAAGGTATAGAGTGGGGAAAAAAGGGAGCCTTTTCTGGTTGGCTTCCTGGGACTAGTGGTGTTCCACAGGGGTCTGAGTTGGGACAGGTTCTTTTTACGTTATATGTCGATTTGGATGATGGAATTGATGGCTTTGTTGCAGTTTTCAGATGATACAAAGATAGGTGGAGGGGCAGGTAGTTTTGAGGAAATAGGGAGGCTATAGAGGACGAACAGAATAGGAGAAAGGGCAAAGTGGCAGATGGAATATAGTATCAAGAAGTGTCTGGTCTTGCAGTTTGGTAGAAGAAATGAAAGGGTTGACTATTTTCTAAATGGAGAGAAAACACAAAAATCTGAGGTGCAGAGGGATTTGGGAATCCACTTGCAGGATTTGCTAAAGGTTAATTTGCAGCTTGAGTTTATGGTGAGGACGGCAAATGCAATGTCAGCATTCATTTCAAGAGGACTAGAATATAAAAGCAAGGATGTAATGTTGAGGCTTTATAAGGCACTGGTGAGGCTTCACTTGGAGTATTCTGTGCAGTTTTGGGTTCCCTATCTTAAAGGGATATACGGACACTGGAGAGGGTTCACAAAAATGATTCCAGGATTAAACAGTTTGTCATATGAAGAACATTTGATGGCTCTGGGACTGTATGCACAAGACATCAGAAGAATGAGGGGTAACTTCATTGAAATCTATCAAATGGTGGAGGCCATGGTAGAATGGATGTGGAGAGAATGTTTCCAATGGTGGAAGTGTCTCCCACCAGAGGACACAAAATAGAGGGGCGTCCTTTTAGAACGGAAGTGGGAAGGAATTTCTTCAGTCAGAGTGGTAAATCTGTGGAATTTGTTGCCACCGACAGCTCTGGAGGCAAAGTCTTTTTGTACACAAGGCGGAGGTTCTTGATTGGTCAGGGTATGAAGGGATATTGAGAGAAGGCAAGAGTTTGGGGCTGAGAGGGAAAATGGATCAGCCATTATGAAATGACAGAGCAGACTCGATGGGCTGAAGAGCCTAATTCTGCTCCTATATCTTATGGTCAAATGTACGTGACCACTGAATGGCCAATTAACCTACCAACAGCATGACTATTGTTGAGGTCCCAGGTACCGCCCATATCGGTTTGCTTTTTGAATGGCAGACTCATTACAACCTTTAATAAAAAGATTACTTTGAGCGCCCTACTGTGGCTATTACAGAGATCAGTGCTGCATATCAAGTGTGTTTCCTTATTAAAATGAAATGGACACAGTAGGTTTAGCATTGATTATTCTGCTCTGTGTTGAAGAGCAGACAATCCATCAAATGCTCAGCTCTAGGGAGTGGAACTAGTCAAACAACAACACACACAAAATGCTGGTGGAACACAGCAGGCCAGGCAGCATCTATAGGGAGAAGCACTGTCGACGTTTCGGGCCGAGACCCTTCATCAGGAACTAGTCATGTTCAGTTGTTATTTCTCACACTGATTATGGGTACCACAACGGATGTTCCTCTAACATCGAGGACGGGTTGCATCACTGCCTGGTATGGAGGGGCCACTGCAGAGGATCGGGAAGAAGCTTCAGAAAATTGTAATCTCAGCCAGTTCCATCATGGGCACTATTCTTTCCAGCCTCTAGGGCACCTTCCAAAGGCAATTTCTCAAAAAGGCAGCATCCATCATGAAGGACCCCAATCACCCAGGATATGCCCTCTTCTCATTGCTGCCATTGAGGAGGTGGTACAGGAGTCTGAAGACACACATACACATTGTTTCAGGAACAGCTTCTTCCCCTGCATCATCGGATTTCTGAATGGACAATAAACCCATGTACACTACCACACCATTTTACCTTCTCATTTTGCTCTACTTAATTGTATTTATATATTAGTTTTTAAATTATATATTGCAATTTACCACTGCTACAAAACAACATAATTCATGACATATGCCAGTGATATTAAGCCTGATTCTGCCAACACAGAGTTCTGGGTAAGACCTAACTAGTTGGCTCCTTGAACTTGCTCTCCATCCAGTAAGATGTCACATTCAGATACATTTATTGATCACATCAAAACATCCGGTCATCGTCTGATCAAGGTGGTGCAAGCTGCTGTCTCCATTGAGAATCTGGCTCAGAGTTAGTTGTTTAGTCCACAGGGTGGGTTTGGGGTCAGAGAGGGGTTTAGGGATGGGGATGGGGAGGAGTTAGAGATCAGGCTGGAGTCTAGGCCTCTGAGTTCAAAGGCCAGCAATGTGGATGTATGACGAAGGACGTCCATGGGGGTCAGGCTAGCAAGCCTAGTGCGATGATGATAATTGAAGAGGAGGGAAGGCGACTGCTTAGTGGGTGCTAGGACTGGACATCAGAGTGAACAGGAGGCACAAGGCCTGGTAATAATCTTGGTACCTGAGTCAGTGCGTCTAGCATTCGGATTCACCTAGTCCTGAGGTCAAAATCAAAGCCTGAAGGTCCATCAGAAGTCAAAGCATAATGTGAGCTCCCTTCCACTGAAGGCATTTACCTTTCCCTACAGGAATATTATCAAATCAACTATTCCCCTGAAAATACATGACGTCTTACCAGCAAATAAGAGACACTATTTAAGTGGACAAATATTGCAGGTGCTCTACTGTGAATAGTCCAGACTCATCCTTATCATAGAGCAGACGAGGTCTTCCATAGAAGGTAAGAGTAGGATCAGAGAGCATTGCCTCAGAACAAAGGAATGTCCCTTTAAAACAGAGATGGGGAGGCTCAGATGCAGTAAGCGTTTAGAGTTCTACCGGACGCCAGGAGAGGAAATTTTAAAAAGGAGCAGCTTCAGGTAAGGCCGGTCTTTTTCGGCTGTGCAGGTGCAGTGTTGGTGTCAGAGGCCAAAACTCAACAGCAAATAAAGGAAGGAAGGTAGGGTCAAGTGGAGCAGCCATTGTCTGAGTGTACCAGTGATAGTGGGGAAGGCTTTGGCTGAACAGGCAGAAGCACAGAAGCACTTTTTAAAAGTGAGTACAGAATAGTCAGGATGGAATGCTCCTCCTGTCAGATGTGGAAATTCCATCTTGCCCTGGTGACTTATCCACCTTAATTCTCATTAGGAAGCTCAACACTTCCTCCTCCTTGACTTCTAAACACCCTAGGCATTTATACACTCAGCACTGATCTCCCGGTCCTCCAAATCATTTTCCTTGGTAAATACTGAAGCAAAGCACTCATTAAGTACCTCACTCATATGCTCTGCATCCAAGCAAATGTTCTCTTTATCCTTGAGTGGTCCCACCCTCTCCCTAGCTGTCCTCTTGCACTTGACGCCTTGGGTTTCACCTTAGACTTACTTGTCAAGGACATTTCATGGCCACTCCTCCTAATTCCCTTCCAGATTTTGTTTTTGGCTGCTTCATAATTTTCATTTTCTCTGTTTGACCCCAACTTCTGAAGCTTTGCATACTTGCCCTTTTTGACTAAATTAATCACTTCTCTGGACATCCAAGGTTCCCCTATCTTTCCATCCTTGTCCTTCCTTCTAACAGGAACATGTTTTTTTTATACTCTATGCAATTGATCTTTCAACACTCTCCACATATCTGATGTGGCCTTCCCAGAAAAAAAGTGTTCGCAATTAACTCTCCGCAGCATCTACACTCAGTGGCCATTTAATTAGCTATTTCCTGTACCTAATAAAATAACCACTTAGTGTATGCTCATGGTTCTCTGCTGCTGTAGCCCATCCACTTCAAGGTTTGAAGAGTCCATTTAGAGATGCTCTTTTGCACACTACTGTTGTAAAATGTGGCTATCTGAGTTACTGTCACCTTGAACCAGCCCAACCATTCCCCTCTAACCCCTCTCATGAACAAGGTGTTTCCACCCAACAAAACTGCTGCTCAATGGACGCCTTTTGTTTTTTGCACCATTCTTGGTGAACTCTAGACACTGTTGTGCGTGAAAATCCCAGGAGATCAACAGTTTCTGAGATACTCAAACCACCCTGTCTGGCAACAACAGACATTCCACAGTCAAAGTTACTTAGATCACGTCTCTTCCCCATTCTGATGTGTAGTCTGAACAACTGAACCCCTTGACCATCTCGGCATGCTTTAATGCATTGAGTTGCTGCCACATGACTGGCTGATTAGATATTTACATTAATAGGCAGGTTTACAAGTGTACCTAATACAGTAGCCACTGAGTATGTCCTGCATGGTCTATTCCCTGCTTTGGGGTTTAAATGTCTCAATCAGTGCTCTTGTATCTGCCTGATGGGGCATTCCAGGTACCCTCCATCTCACATCAGTTCTATAAAGGAATGTAGTAGGAGTAACTGTGTAAGGCACATTAGACAAGCACTTTCAAAATCTCAGCCTAGGTCTCATTATACAAACACACAAAAAATTCATGTTTCAGTTTGAAGCTCCTTCATCGCTAGATTGGCTACCTCCAACCAAAAACAATAGTTGTGTTTCTTTATCCACAGATACCTCCCACTGTGATTCACAGGGAAAAGGAAATCAATTCGGCTTATCACCTCAAGTGTTAATCTCTAACTGGGTCCTTTGATCATCTGAGAAAGCGATAGTGTAGTGGTTAGCACATGGTTTGCAACGCCAGTGACCCAGGTTCAATTCCCACCAATGTACAAACTCCTTACATACATCCTTCCCGTGACCGTGTGGGTGCTCCAGTTTCCACCCACATCCTGAAGTTGTTGGGTTACGGTCAGTGAGTTGGGATGTTACAGCAGAGCAACGCTACCTTGACGCCAGCAACCCAGGTTCAATTCTCGCTGCTGTCTGCAAGTTTCTATGTTCTCCGTTACATGGGTTTCCTCCAGATGCTCCGGATTCCTCCCACATCCCCCCCAAAAAAACACATGGAGCAGTAGGTTAATTGATCACATGGGTGTAATTGGCCAGCACAGGCTTGTTGGGCAACAAGAGGTTGTTACTGTTCTGTACGTCCAAATTAGCAAAAATAACAAATGTCAATCTTGTCAACAATGCCCACAAAGTGTATGGTCATTTACTTTGGCAGAAGGAACAAGGGCGTAGACCATTTTCTAAATAGGAAGCAAACTCAGAAATCCAAGGTGCAAAGGGACTTGGGAGTCCTTGTTCAGGATTCCCTACAAGTTAGCTTGCAAGTTGAGTAGTTGGCGAGGAAGCAAAATGCAATGTTAGCATTCATTTCAAAAGAACCGTAATATAAAAGTAAGGATGTATTGCTGAGGATCTACAAGGAATTTGTCAGGTCACATGTGGAATACCACGAGCAGTCTTGGACCCCATATCTCTAAGAAAGGATGTGCTGGCATTGGAGTCGAGAAGATGTTCATGAAAATTATCAAGGGAATGAAAGGGTTAATATATGAGGGCACTTGATGTTTCTGGGGCTGGAGTTTAGAAGAATGGGGTCATGGGGGTGGTGATCTCATTGAAACCTATTGAAAATTGAAAGCCCTAGATACAGTCAATGTGGACAGAATTTTTTTGAATATAGTGGGTGGGGAGAGTCTAATACCAGGGAGCACAGCCTCAGAACAGAGGGACATCCATTTAGAACAGAAGTGAGGAGAAATTTCTTTAGCCAGATGGTGGTGAATCTATGAAATTCATTGCCATAGACCACTGTGCAGGCCAAGTCATTGGGTATATTTAAAGCAGAGGTTGAAGGTTCTTGATTAATCAAGGTGTCAAAGGTTATGGGGTTAAAACAAGAGGGATAGCAAATCCATCAGGGAATGGTGGAGCACACTCGATGGGCTGAATGGCCTAATTGTGCTCCCATGTCTTAATGGTGATTAAAGAAACAAAGTCACTGTGGTAGAGGATTTGAATGCTTTTCTGTTCAAACAGAATAAACACAGACCAAGAGCTTAACTCCTCTCCCTTTTATTTATAAGGTTTAAAATGTACACAAATGACAACCATATTAAATTGCATTGTAAATAATGTTAAATAGTAATCAGGAATAGAGAACTGTACATTAGACATCGAGACAGTAGGCCAGAGAGCACTTTTCTTTAAAAAAAAACATCGGGTGGTGCGAGGGTACGTCAAACCATTCTACATTTCAGCCAAGTTTACATTTTGGTGTTTCCCAAAGACTGGGTAGACTCAACCCCCATGGGGAAGCCAAGAAAATTACTGCCAGTAACACAAATTGTCAAACTAACAACGTTACAGGACGTTTACATGAGTTCCTTTATTGCAGATATTGTATTATACCCAGCGTTTAAAAACTGGTATGCTCCCCTCAAACAGTTAAGTCATTTTGTATTACTGATGAAGTGTATTGCTCCATTTCAAATTACAAACAGGATTTCTAGTCTTGCTTGGCACCTAACTAGTCAGGCTGTGTCAGATCAGGCAGGAACAATCACATGCTGCAAATGGGCTCAAGTTTGGGGAGTGATTGTAAATGAACCAAGCAAGAAGTCTTGAAGTCACTACTCATTAATTCTCTTAATGTCTTGCCAATAGCCAAAGTACAGACACGTACACACACACATTCAGAAGACAATTTGCAATAAATACATACACAACATGGACTTGTTTTGCCATTACTCTCCTCTTACTTGGACCAATACAGGCACCATGCCTGGTGTTAATCGTCAGTAACACAAACAGCAAGAAAGCTGCCTTGCAAAAACTGGATCCAGGTGTCAATGCCATTTTAATCTTCAAGATACCAGAGCACAAAACTGCTTTTCTGAGGGAAGCAGTTAATGTCTAGTGGTAGCAGATCTTGGCAAAGACAGATTGGAGTTGTTTGACCTTTGTCAGATCTGAATTTGGATACAAGATTCAGTAAGAAAGCTTTAAACAAAAAAAAACACTCATTAACCAGTCCACCAGAGAGAACATCCCCTGAAATCTGGTTGGATTTAACACTGCTCCTTCAGAGTGAAGGGACAAAAATTCAGAATGTACTGGAGACTGAATTTAGTTATAGTCCACCAATAAGTGAACGTATATAGGGAGAATTCCCAGCTAACCACCCGCACTCTGTGCACAAATTAAAACTATGTTACACTGTTCAACATCAGTACTAAGAAGCAACAGTTTTCACTTTACAATCAAAAATTTACTATTTACACAAATACAAAAAAAATCTCAAAAAAGTTATTCATGAAATACCAATGTTAAAAAAATACACAGGGAAATAACTTAATGTGTATTAAATACAAAACCATATCATTTAAGGGGGCTGTTAGCATCAATGAAGAGTTAACCTAACAGAGTTTACAGGACTGAAGAAAATGCCTTTTGATTATATATTTGAGAAGAGGAGGCAACGGGCTGCCAAACAGTAGGGGCAAGGATAGCAGTTGAGAATTTTGAGACTAATCTATATTTTTTTGCTTTCACATCGCAAGCATCGGACTTGCCCCCTCCAAACTAAACTTGTCTAATCTTTTCTTTTCCCTGAGCTCCTTTTGTGGATGTACCCCACCAGTCAAATTCGCACCTCAGACCCTGGGTTGGCAAAAGCCAAATAACTTTGGTGTTGGGCAACTTGGGTGAGGTTGCAGAACATGGGAGAAACAAAAATGAAAAAGCACACCAACCTGTAAACAAAGATGCAATCGTATTGATTTTTCTTTTTGCTTAGTGTAGATTGCTTTAAAAGGTGGCTGGGTATAAAAGAGGACCCTAAGTTTTGATGGACTTTACTGCAAAAATAGGTCAAAAGGAGGTCATTTTTTTTCCCATTATCTGCCCAACCCCAATAGACGCTTTTTGATTTCAAGCAAGCATGTTCAGATAGCACACAACGTTTGCCACTTTCAACTTTGCTTGCCTGCAGATAAACCCAGAGCTTTGACACAAGTTATTAAGGGAGGGGAACGTGGGCTAGCCAAAGGCTTCCACAAGAAAATGGTGGCAGTCCATATCTACAGACAGAGAGGTGCTGGTGGCCAGAATCAGACAGTATTAGAAAATGCCTTTTGGGCTTCTGGCTGCCAAACTCACAAGGATTTCACAGAACACTAAGAAAGCACGCACAAAGTGGTTATTGACACACTTATACCTGGACTGGAAAACTGGAGTAAATGACTGCATTTTTCCCTAAATTTCACCTTGCCAAACAGAAGCATGATGCATTCCTTTGAATAAGATCAGGTAAGTAAAGACCCTCAACTGCATCAAAGAGAACTTACTTTTGTGAATTTTGGCAGGTTTCCTTGTTTCCTTCTCCTCACTCATCACTGCACTCCACCTTCTGCTGAAACTGGTCTTTATATTTACTTATTAGTACCGTGCAGGCAACTGTTTAAAAACGATCATCAGCCACACTTTCAAACGGTTAGTGTCCATAGGAAATGGCTGTCAAAGCTGAAAAGCCATTTTAAAAAAGGAGGACTCATCCACTATCTTTTGGGGGGAGGGGGGCAAAAAAGGCACAAGTTCCAAGAGTGAGCCATTTATGTGACGTTGGCAACAAACATGGGAGTGGCAAGTGAGATTTAAGCAGTCAAGGCTACATTTACAGCTCCACCAATAGATTCCCAGATGACTTTTAGTGATGTGAAGCGACTTTGCCCTTGCAGGTTTTTTTTTTTGCTTAGTGGTGCCCTTGGGCAGTTGAGTGTCTAGCTCTACAGTTATGAACGACTGGCAGGATAAGAGAAAAGGCTCGCCAGTTTGTTTTGAATATGTATTTCAGATAATCTGTCATAGTCAGATTCACCCAACAGTAATGCAGACATGTGTGGGGCCAAAAAGACACTTGAAGAGAGAAGAAAAATCAACTCCCAGCTGGCTCTCTTTCTAAAACACTGCTACAGAAAGCTTTTGTAACCTCTAAAATCATGAATGAGGGGAATAAAAGAGGGGCTTAAGGGGGCATGGGGAAGAACAGGGCACTGATGCTTTATATCTGGATTAGTAGGTCTCATGTCCCTCACACCTCTGATCCTTTCTAGAAGGAAAGACAACAGAACACTTTAAAAAATGAATGAAAAAAATAAATCCATACTTTTTCAGAAATTAGCCCAATGCAGTCCCAAGTCACTGGTCTTGGCAACACACAAATACAAGATATAGTTGACATGAAAAGGACAAGCAGCTCTGATTTAACAAACCCATTTTAATGAGTGTTTGATGAGTAAGAGATTTTTCTTTCCCCTTTTGTGCACCAAGTGCTGCTTAAAAAAAAATCACAACTGATTTTATATATACTTTTAAAAATATTAAGTTTTATCACCCTGGATACAGATTAAAAAAAACGAAGTTTCAATACTTACAAGGAGTGACAGAGTGAATATTATTCAGAGGGAAGGTTCTTTCTGGAAAGGAGGTCCTAAAAGAAATGCATTATTTACAGGAACCTACAAATGTAACTTGTAAATGAAAGGGGTAGGGGTAAACCCAAATTTTACTGACATCATGCCACACAATGAAGTCTATTGCAGCCAACAATTGCATTGAGTGCTAGGTTCACCCATTTAAATTCAGCTGCTCTAGGAATGCCCATTTTCCTTTTAAGAACTATTATGAGCATTCTTGGCATTTCAGAAATCAGGACTACTGTAGGTTACAAAAGATTTTTTTTTTCAAATCTGTGTTTTCCTCTTCCTCTCACCTCTCATCTTTAATAAAGTCTTGGGAAGCCATCACACCGTCAGCAGAAAGATGGAGAAGGCAGGACGATGGTATCTGGCCACCATTATAAGAGGGGCAAGCTCGAAGCCCTTGACTACTTGTAGACTGGAGGCCAAGCTTCCTTTTGCAGGGGTGGAAGGGCCAGTCAAGGTGAAATCCGGGGTTTTCTTCTGGATAAAGAAAACTCCAAACAAATGGGGGGGGGGGAGAAAATAAAACTGTATATAGTAAATCTGAGGTGATTGACAAGATAATTGCAAGTATGTTCAAACTGAAATTGAAGTCCTGCATTCCCAATTCTCACACAAGTAAAATACTGGGTCAAGAGCCTTGTTCCAATATCCTCCCTGAAAATCTGTTTGCAGTGGTCAGTGTTGGAAAAGTTGTCCTATTATTGGCAAAGGTCAGCGAAGGAACCTGGGAGGAAAAAGGAGATCATCATTAGGGACAGAGCACCACTACACAGAAACACGGCTTTATGGCCCCACACGTGTCTGCTAACCAATCTGGTCCTCTGAGCCAGCGCCATTTGTCTATACTTGGCACGTACCCTCTACACCACCTCCGTCCACGTACCTGTTTAAAGCTGCAATTGTACCTGCCTCTACCACTTTCTCTGGCAACGTGCATGAAAACCTCAGGTCCCTTTTATTTTCATTTTAAAATCTTTTTATTAATTATTATTGAAGATCAACAAAAAAAAGATACATTAAGTCAATATGTCATTATGTACAATGAATTAAATTAGCAAATAACTGATTAACAAAGCTAAACAATATATCAATAATAAAAAGAAATAAAGTGCTATAGCGGGCAAATGAACCCCACCTTTCCTCAAAATCAAATCGAGGATCAAAAGTTCGACTTCTGATTTTCTCCAAACTAAGACATAGCATCACCTGAGAAAACCATTGTATCAAAGTAGGTCCCTTTTAAACTGCTCCCCTCTCGTGTCCTCTAGTGTTAAACTTCCCCTTTCTGGGGAGAAAGGATATTATCCCCCATGAGTTTAGACTCTGCAAGGTCATTCCTCAGCCTCTTGCACTCTAGAGGGGGGGGGGGGGGGAAAATCCCAAAGGTGCAACACAACAAAGCCATGTTTTAGTTCACAAACCGAGAACCCTTGAACTGCACTTGTTGGCCAAGTATCAGTATAGAAATGGCAACTGCATACAGTGAATGTACAACTCCAACATACACTCAGTGGCCACTATATTAGCCACCTCCTGTACCTAATAAACTGGCCACTGAGTGTATATATTCGTGGTCTTCTGCTGCTGTAGCCCGTCCACTTCAAGGTTCAACGTGTTACGTTCTGAGACGCTCTTCTGCACACCACTGATGCAACATGGTCATTTCGAGTTAGTCACCTTCCTGTCAGCTTGAATCAGTTTGGCCATTCTCCTCTGACCTCTCTCATTAACAAGGAAATTTTGCCCACAGAAAACTTACCAGACTTTTTTTTGTTTCTCTCACCATTCTCTGAGACTGCTGTGCATGAAAATCCCAGTTTGCAATACTCAAACCACCCTGTCTGACACCAACAATCATTCCATGGTCAAAGTCACTTAGATCACTCTTTCTTCCTCCCAACCCCTATTGAGATATTTGGTCTGAACAACAACTGAACCTCTTGACCATGTTTTTATGTGTTGAGTTGCTGCCACATGATTGGCTTATTAGATACTTGCATTAAGGTGTACATGTGTACCTAATAAAGTGGCCACCAAGATCTCCCGTCTTAGAACATAGAACAGTACAGCACATTACAGGCCCTTCGGCCCACAATATTGTGCCGACCCTCAAACCCTGCCTCCCATATAACCCCCCTCCTTAAATTCCTCCATATACCTGTCTAGTAGTCTCTTAAACTTCACTGGTGTATCTGCCTCCACCACTGACTCAGGCAGTGCATTCCACGCACCAACCACTCTCGGAGTGAAAAACCTTCCTCTAATATCCCCCTTGAACTTCCCTCCCCTTACCTTAAAGCCATGTCCTCTTGTACTGAGCAGTGGTGCCCTGGGGAAGAGGTGCTGGCTGTCTACTCTGTCTATTCCTCTTAATATCTTGTACACCTCTATCATGTCTCCTCTTATCCTCCTTCTCTCCAAAGAGTAAAGCCCTAGCTCCCATAATCTCTGATCATAATCCATACTCTCTAAACCAGGCAGCATCCTGGTAAATCTCCTTTGTACCCTTTCCAATGCTTCCACATCCTTCCTATAGTGAGGCGACCAGAACTGGACACAGTACTCCAAGTGTGGCCTAATTAGAGTTTTATAGAGCTGCATCATTACATTGCGTCTCTTAAACTCTATCCCTCAACTTATGAAAGCTAACACCCCATAAGCTTTCTTAACTACCCTATCTACCTGTGAGGCAACTTTCAGGGATCTGTGGACATGTACCCCCAGATCTCTCTGCTCCTCCACACTACCAAGTATCCTGCCATTTACTTTGTACTCTGCCTTGGAGTTTGTCCTTCCAAAGTGTACCACCTCACACTTCTCCAGATTGAACTCCATCTTGGTCTTGGTCTCTGCTGTTCCACTGACTAACCACAATAACTTCCATCTACACTAAATGGAGGGAAAATCCCACAAAAACTTGTGGGAAAAATTATGGAACCAAGCTCAGCTTGTAGCACTTAAGTACACTGTACAGATCTGAACAGTTACACACACACCAGTCCCACAGGACTTTTGGAAAATGTGGTGCTTATGCTGCACAAGTGCAGTTGCACCTCAGGAAGCAGCTGTGATTAATATCCGGTTTCTGTCCTAGATTGCAAATTGCATGCTGCAGCCAGAAGGATCAAGTTAAACACTTGACAGCGTGGGTAGCATTGCAGTGAATAATTTGCAAAGTGGAGTCATTGCTGCTTTATTATCAGAAGCCCTAGATTGCAAGGTTTAGGAGTGTTTGCTCCCCGACACAGTCTCTCCAGTGTGCAACATGCATTTCCCTCTGGGTGTCGGACCTTCTGTTATCACTGACGGATTAAATTATACCTTTGGCAAATTTTCAAAATTTGTTCTTTCTTCAAGGTGTTTGGATAAAAGGTCAGAGGTTCAATGCATCCTTTGGAGCGATTAGAGATTGAGAATTTAAAAAGCATACTCAGCTCCTCCCAGTGCTAACCAACCATCATCTGCTGAGCCAAAGAGCAAATGTACAAATGCAAGCAACAGTCACTAATTCTGTTCAATGGCAATGAGGAACATACACTCAACAGAGGCGAAAGCCAATAATCTTAAGGTCACCTCATCAAGTGGAGAGCTTGTACCTGAAGTCAGGGGTACATCAAGCTAATAGTTTACTGTTTGACAAATCGTTTACTCCACATTGGAAGAAATGTGTCAGTGCACTCCCCCCACAGAAAGAGAAGGACTCGTTAGCGTATGAAGGGCAATAAAGAGATACAGAACATGGTTACAGGCCAAAGGAGAGACATCTGCACAAAGACACCCCAAAATCCTGAAGTGTACAACTTGGCAATGGCAGTATGTAACACATAAACATCCCAGTATGTCTTAATTAGTAATGTACTGTGCAACTAGCATCTACAGCTCCACAAACCTACTAACCTGCGATTATGCCAAACGGAAACCTCTTCCACCCCAGTTCATCGAGCTGTGAACATACCACTAGTGCTTAGTTTAGATTAAAAAGACACTTGCTTAGAAATTCACTGGAATGCTAAAACAAGCACTACAAAGTTTGGAGGGGGTTAAGTTGGAATGATGAATGCATTCCAAGAGCCACTTACCTGCTCCTCTAAGGATATTAGTCACTTTGCCAGATGTTCAAAGGGCATGCTGGTCTACCAAAAAGATAATGGTCAGCATCACTATCGTTCCATCACAAACCAAGAAAGCTCATCCATTTAATTCAAAACAAGTGATATTAATTCTGCTAACATTATCACACTAGATCAGGGAGCCCAACCCTTCCTTTTGTTCTTAACACAACCAGCCCCAGCAAGGTAAAACAATAAACACTTGACAACACAATGATCAACTTCATTCACCATATACATGTATTCAGAATTTGCTATGGTGTGCTGGTGTGATACACAACAAAAAACAACATTCAACAATGATAAAGAATAAAGAATTATATGAAAATTAAAATTAGTAATTTAGGCATGGGTATGGAATAAAATTTGCATAAGTACATAAACACCAGCATGTATTTACACTGTAAGCAGCTTTATAAAAAGTATCTACAGTGCACTGCAGTGACTGGGGTAATAGAGAGGGGGGTATGTGGTTACCAGAATGACTGACCAGACTAATTGACCAGATTTTGTTTTAATAGTCCTACAGCAATTCCAGCAGGGAGCTTTAGGAAAAGGTAGTTTTGCAGTCTGGGTAATGTCCACAATAATTATTCCTGCCCTCTTCTTTGTCCTGGACACATACAAGTCTACTAGACTTCACGAACAGGCTAGTGTACATTCAAGGGCACTCTCTTGTGGGCTTGTATTAGAACTAGTCTGGGTTCTAGTTTGCTAAGTCATTGCAACTTTCACCAATGTATGTGAAACTTTGCCAACATTCAAAGAATTCTGTTCTCCACCCTAAAGCTTGTGATACTCAGCCTCCAGAGAGCTCAAGACTGAGCTCTGCTAGAAGTCAAACACTAAAAGACGATGTAGTGATCAATAAGCAGAGGAAAAGAGAGAACAAAAGCTGGGTAAATACCCCTAATTACTGCCTAATGAATTATGCTGTGGAGGACCTGTTCTTGACAATGGACAGGCAGTAGCTGAACACCCTTGACAGGATAGAAATACTAGACAGAGTCTGGGTGATGACTGAAGGGTTGGTGCCAAAGAAATAATGCATATTTTGGTGAGGAGGAAGCAGTAAAGAGGAACCAAAGGCCTTTCCTGCATGAACAACAATCTTTGTATTATGAAGCCTGTTCCCTCCTTTGCTGCAATATTACCCATCGCCACCAGAGGCTCTCGGAGAGTTGTGAGACTGGCAGGCTGGGTGTTTAATGTTTTGAGGAATTCGCGCTTGACATGTTATCTACTCTATCAAATGTTTACCTTTTCTCTGCTCTCCCTGACAAAGGGAATACTGCATTAACAAAAATCAGAGGATTAAAGAGAAAACCCTGTTCATGAACAAGTTTTACACACAAAATGTTGGGAGGAAACTCAGCAGATCAGGCAGCATCTATGGAGAGAACTCTTATTCCTTTGCCAGACCTGCTGAGTTCCTCCAACAACTTGTATGTGTTAGTGGCTTTCTAACATCTGCAGAACCTCGCATTTAGCTTTCTACTGGTGACTCAGATGGCCAAAAGCTCAGTAGTTATATTATTGGCTCTACAATGGATAGTGGGACAGTTCAAACACTCTGAAGATGTGCCCTTACATGGTTTAACACTAACACACACAGACCACTGTAAAAAAAAATTGTGAACCCTTTGCAATTACCTGATTTTCTGCATTAATCACTCATAAAATGTGGTCTGATCTTCATCTAAGTCACAATAGACAAACAATCTGCCTAAACTAGTAACACACAAACAATG
Organism: Hypanus sabinus; assembly: GCF_030144855.1. Lineage (NCBI taxonomy): Eukaryota > Metazoa > Chordata > Chondrichthyes > Myliobatiformes > Dasyatidae > Hypanus > Hypanus sabinus. Next base: position 31,141,761 of record NC_082734.1, read on the forward strand.
GTACTTTTCATGCCTTTATTGAACAAATTGTTGAATCATTCACAGAAGAGGTATGTGAACCCTTGCATTTAATAACTGGTAGAACCTCCTTTAGCAACAATAATCTCTACCAAATGTTTCCTGTAGCTACTGATAAGACTTGCACAATGGTGAGAAGGAATTTTAGACCATTCCCCCAAACAAAACTTTTAGTTCATCAATATTTCTGGGATACTATGCATGAACAGCATCTCAATTGGATTAAGGTTCTCTTAAAGTTTCAGATGACAGACCACTACCCTGTAAATTGCCTTGATAGAATTTTGAATTCATTGTTTCCTCAACAATTACAAACTGTCCAGGCCCTGAGGCAGCAAAGCAGCCCCAAACCATGATGCTCCTTCCACCATACTTCACAGTTGGGATGAGGTTTTGGTGTTGCTGTGCAGTGCTCCCCCACCCCACCCCCAAACATAACAGTCTGCATTTCTGCCAAAAAGTTCAATTTTTGTCTCATCTGTCCACAGAACATAGTCCCAGAAGCATTGTGGAACATCCAGGTGGTCTTTTGCAAACGTAAAACATGCAGCAATATTTTTTTGGAGAGTGGTGGATTCCTCCATGGTATCCTTCCATGAACACCATTCTTGTTCAATGTTTTTCTTATAGTGGACACATGAGCAGAGACTTCAGCAAATTCTAGAGATTTGTGCAGGTCTTTTGCTGTTACCCTTGGGTTCTTTTTCACTTCCTTCAGCATTGCACATTGTGCTCTTGCTGTGATCTTTGCAGGATGCCCACTCTTTGTGAGAGTAGCAACAGTACTGAATTTCCTCCATTTGTAGATAATTTCTCTTACTGTGCTCTGATGAACACTCAGGTCTCTGGAAATCCTTTTGCAGCCTTTTCCAGCTTCACGCATCTCTACAATTCTTCTTCTAAAGTTCTCTGAAAGCTGTTTTGAACGAGGCATGGCTCACTTAAACAGATCTTTCTTGAGAAGAGCAGGCTCTGTCAGTAACCTGACTTTGTGTGTCTTTATTTTTAAAATAGGGAGGGCACTTCAAAAACCCACGCCTCCAATTATCTCATTGATTGGAACACCTGATTCAAAACCACTTTTGCAGAAGGCATTACCCCAGAGGTTCACATGCTTTACTGAACCTAGAATAGGATCATTTAAATGGTGTACTCAGTATTAATAAGAAGTACAATTGTTTGTATGTTAGTTTAGATTGTACTTGTCTATTATTATGACTTAGATAGGATTAAACCACATTTTATAAGTAATTATTGCAGAAAATCAGGAAGTGCAAAGGGCTCACAAACTTTTTTTTGGTAAACCATCTTGAATCTTGAGTGCCTGGATCACTTTGTTGGGGCAGTGGAGGCAGATACATTAGGGCTTTTAAGATACTCTTAGGCACCTGAACGATCGGAAAGTGGAGAGGGAAGGGTTAGATTAATTTTAGAGTAGGTTAAAGGGTAGGTTTTGGCCTGAAGGACTGTAATGTTCTATGTTTAAATGCTAAAGGCAGAAGCTAATTCAAAGGGACACTGGCATGAATCCAGAGACAGACAGAATGCCAACTAGTTTCTCATAGAAAGGGGAGCACCTACGGCATTAGATCACTCAACCATTCATGGTCATTAAAGCAGCTGAATAAATTCACTTACAAACTGATCAAGGAGTCAGAATGCCACTGTGGTATTCTGACTAGTAACCCAACAAAATAAAACCACTTCACTGCAGTGTCAAGTTGCCAAGCTCCCATGTAATCTTCAATCTCACAATGAACCAGGTGGGTGGTAAAGTTCAGAGAATGAGAGAGGGAGCCAGTCTCCTCCACCTGGCTTCAGCACCTAGTCGGTGAAACCAGACGTACGCCGAAACTGTGAGCTCGTGTGGGAAGCGAAGTGCATACCTGTGATACCGAAATGCGTGACACATCCTGCCGTGCTGTAAGGTCTGAGGACGAAACGTTGGCTGGAGCACCTCTATGCAGCCTCATGCTAACCTTGCGCTCTCGTTCGGCTCGGGATATGGGCCTTGGTGAGGTATTTGCTGCAACGATAAGAGGGCTTTTTGTTAAGATGCATACTCCACATACCTTTACGCTGATAATAAGCAGATGGGGGGGTGGAGGTCTTGGCTGCGATTGCTGGTTCATGGGCACAAGTTATAATCTCTATAAAACCATTTCACAATTACGTATATGCCTTGGAAACCTTACAAACCTTAGAAATGCCAAAGGTTTAATTGATTTAATATTAATGGGATTATCGATTATCACACATGCCTTGGAAGGCTTACAGATCTTAGAAATACTAAAGGCGTGAACTCTCTAGAAGCACGGTCTGATCTATTTAACAAAGGTTTACTGTGCCCTCAGCTCCTCGAAGCTGCATTCTGCTGAGCTAGCACATCGCACGTACACAACGCCTCTAAAGTACATGTGAAATATGATGTGAAATTTGTTTTTGCAGCAGCAACATATAATAACTCTAAGTTACATTTATACATACACACCTAGCCAAACAAATTAGAAAAACCAGAAGTAGTGTTCATGGATTCATTGTCTATTCAGAAATCTGATGGTGAAGCAGCAGCAGCTCCTGAGTGTGTGTCTACAGGCACCTGTACTGATGGTAGTAGCAATGAGAAGAGGGCATGTTGTTTTGAAGGTGTCTCTGATGGTAGGGTGGCTCCTTCCCAGCTGACTGAGTTTGCAACTTTCTACAGTTTCCCCCCAATCCTGTGCGACGGACTTCACTGAGCTCCGAGGTATATTCGCTGCCTTTACCCTTGTACCCTTCCCCGGATGTGTTTCTCTATTATCATTTCCTTGACTACCTTGAATGCTCTTTTGTCTTCATTTTTGTTTGTTGAAAATGCTTTTGAAAACCATACTTTTGGACAAGAGTCAGAAAGACGCAGATAATTTATTCTTATGAATTTGTTGAAAATGTGATCCTTCAATTTTCTACGTCAATATATCTGGGTGAGTTGGTGAGGTGAAGTACAGTGTTGCATCTGAGGAAAGTCAGAGTAGTAATTACAAAGAGAGTGAATACTTCTTCAGCTTCACAATTTGTTTTTTTTAATTTTTTGTATACTGTTGACATGTTTTAGAGTTTTTCTTTTGAGTTAACACGATGCACTATGTTTTACTTGAGATCAAAACTCCTACTTCGATATATTTTAAATTTAGGAAATGAGACAGTAAAATGTGAAAATAGTTGTGGAGGCTCTATGTGCAACAAGCTGCTGAAGAAAACGGTTGAGCCAGGTACAGTAACAACTAAAAGAAATTTAGACAGGTAGATGGATAGGAAAGGTTTAGAGGGAGGGGTCAAAATCAGCCAAATGGGACTAGCTGAGACAGTCTCTCAGTTGAATCAAAGGCCCTGGTACCTTGCCATGTTGCTCTACAAGTGTAGCAGTAAGGCACTCACTAAAACTGAAATCAATGACATGAGGAGGAAAAAACAAACCTCCATTCACACTGACAAAGGCAAGATAGTGAGCCCCATGATATTATTGCAGGAGTTGCTCAGGTCAACGACCAATGCCCAACTGCTTCAGTGATAACCTTGCTTCTACCAGGAGGTCAGATCAGAGCAGGAGTATTTGCTGACAACTGTGCAATGTTATCAGCGAAGGAGCCAGACCTCGATAACAACCAGGCAAGGAGCAAGAAACAATTGAGGTACTGTAGTCAGGGGGATGAAAGCAACGGTTGATGTTTTGGGTCTAGACCACGCATCAGGACTGAGAATAGAGAGAAAATGGCTAATGTGAGGAGGAGCAGGGGGAAAGCGAGACAAGAGGGAGAGTCTAACCTCCTTCTATTGACTGAGTGACAATGCCATCAATTAGCTTTCCACCACAGGTAAAAATCCTCAGCATCACATCCTCTGACACCTTGGTTCTGGACCTTGTATCCAAGGAAGGACGTGCTGGCATTGCAGAGGATCCAGGGGATGTTAACAAGGATAATCCCAGGAGTGAAAGGGTTGATGTATGAGGAGCATTTGATGGCTCTGGCCCTGCACTCGCTGGAGTTTAGAAGAATGGGGGGGGGGGGGGGGGGGGGGAAATCGCATTGAAACATAGTGAGTATTGAAAAGCCTAGATAAAGTGCATGTGAACAGGATGTTTCCTTATGGTGGGGGAATTTAGGACCAGAGGGCACAGCCTCAGAATTGAGGGACGTCACTTTAGAACAGAGATGAGGGAGAAAGCAGGAGAATTGGGTTAAGAGGCAAAATAAACCTGCTTTAACTGAATGGTGGGGCAGACCGGATGGGCTTTATTTTCCTAACATTCCCAGTGCTTGAAGTAGGACACAATTGTCATCAAGAAAAAGGACGATGGGTGAAAGCTGGAACACAGAAGCATTTTGGGTAATTAGGTTATAGGAAAGGGAGAACAATCAGGGCAAATGGATTAGTGAAGGATAAAGCTTTCACCAAGTGACCTGATAGAGAATGGATGGAAGCTACAGCAGAGCTTTTTTTCTATTTGTCCAGCTTCTCTTCGCATTAGGGTTAGGGTTAGGTATTTCTTTGTTCTACTGTGCATACCTGCAAGAAAATGAATCTCAGGGTAGTATTTGGTTACATATACGCACTTTGATAATTAATTTACTTTGAACTTTGAAGAGTATTGCCACACAACACACATAAAATGCTGGAGGAACTCAGCAGGCCAGGCAGCATTTGTGGAGGGGGAATAAGCAGTGGACATTTCAGGTCAAGACCCCTGACCAGGACTGGAAAGGAAGGGGAAAGACCAGCGTAATGCTGATCAGATTCGTTCATGCAAGCTCAGAACAAAAGGAGGAACCAGAGATTGAGAGGAGAACCAAAATCCAAGCCAAGCCAAGCCTTCAGAGGTCAGAAGCTACATCTGCTTCTACTGAGGAGAGAGAAAAAAAATTAAATCAACCAAATGTACTCCAGAAGAAATCGTAAAAATTTGTACATGTTTACTGTTGGCAAGCTTCCAGTGATGGCGGGTACCCAAAGCACACAAGTATTTTATATACACTGCAGAACGAGGGCAAGATATTTTTGGTCATGTTTGTCAGCTAGAAGTTACGTTTCAGATTGTCTTGAGACACTAGAGCAGCCACAGAGTGTGGATGCAATGTTGTCACTAGTGGAGTACAGGCAAACTTCTCTGAGGATCATCACCTTGTTGTGGTATAGAGGCCTGTGAGTTCATGAGATCCCGAGACTAAAGCTGCCTGGAACTCCTGGCAGGGTCACCCTGGCAGTGAGGTCAAGGGTGAGGTTCCAGACAAAGAGCGATCCAACCACAACCAGAGCCGTGGAGCTGGCGAAAGATGACGACACAGTGAAGTGCGCACAGTCGCCTCGCATTCCTGACCCTGATCTGTCAAGGATCTGATGCCGGCTGTGCATCAGCCTCCCCTTGTTCAACAAAGTCACGCACAGCCGCTCTTCATTAAGGGATTAACCCCTTGGAGAACAACTCAACTTGAGTGATATACTATTACCTGCTGATGAAGCTAGGATTTAAATAGCAAAAGTTTGTTTTTGCAATTCACTTTTGGTAATAAGGATTGGTTTTAATATGGAAGAGTGGCACTGATTTTTGAATTGGATAAAGAGCCTGCTTCCTCTTGGTGGATCAGGAGGACCATTCAATACTGCACCAAAGAGTCAGCCTGCAGTACAATATAGTTCTGCTGTATTGCACACTTTGGCTACAATGCCATCGATGGATTACACAGCACACATGCATTATGTAGGTGACGTTCGTAACAGAGTGATTAGAAATTTCACCTCGAAAGCAATGCAGCCTGCTTTGCTTTAACACACCTTTATATAGCTTGAAGTTTCTTAGGAATGTAGCTATCAAGTTAAAGCAGTGTAACACATTACAAACTCTGGATTGACTCTGAATTTTGTGTGCACGTGACTCTGAATTTCCAGCATCTGCAGAACATCATGTTAAACAGGCAAGCAAAATCTAGCTAGCTCCTTCTTGCACTTTCCAGCCAGACCCACAAAGCTCTTACCTTTCACATTACAGCTAGCTCCCTTTAGATTTCTACAAGCAATCTGCTCATACACTGACCACAGTAGGACATTTCATAAAACCGAAAATCAGAGCCAAGACTTGAACCAGCAAGGTTAGGAGACATCTCCACCTGGTGGGAGAAGTTTGGAGCTTTTCCAGAAACAGCTACAGATACTGGATTAATGGCTAATGTCTTTATTAATGAATAAGAACATTAAAGGGATACATGAAAGAAATTATGTGCAGAGAATCAGATCAAGGACCATACAAATGGCAGAACTGGGTTGAAGGGCTAAGACTTGACCACGCACCCATGACTGGATATGGAGCTTGAGCGTGCTCAGAGACAAATGAAGCGATAGCCAAACCCAAGAATAAAGAGCTGCAACTTTACTCTACCACGTGGGGCAAGATACCTACCAGACTGCTGGGCACGAGTGGCCTGTGTAGGGAGGACTGTGTCTTGTCCATTTCGTAACCGGTTGCCAACTGCACCGGCTCCCGTTCCGGGTGGGAGAGCTCGTGTTGCCGAGCTGCGCGTCTGCACCACGCGCTCTTCCCGCTCGTGCTCTCTGCGCTCACGCTCACTTTCCTCTGGGGTACGACCTGCGCCCTGGAAAAAGAAAAAGGCCGTTGGTACTTCTTGCATGAAAATGCCATTTACCGAGTGGGTGAAAGAGAAAATGGGAGCAGGATGGTCAGTTCTCAATCTTCATCATGGCTGACCATCCATTTCCATTCTGCTCCCACCTCGTGAATATCCCGTCATCAGTTAACATTAATAAACATCCACTTCCTCCTTGAAATGATTCAGTTTCTCCCTCTTTGTGGTAGAGATACCCACAGCTTCACCGCTCTCTGGGTGAAGAGATTTCTCCTGGTTTTAGTTCTCAATATCATTTCCCATATCCATAGTTGTGACCTCTGGCTCTGGACTCTCCAGCCATTTGCAATGTCCTCCAAACATAATATTGCTGGAAGAACTGCATCAGCTTTGATGACAACTCCTATTATTCTTCAAAATTTCAGTGACAATGAGCCTGATCTCTCCACATCCATCAATTCTTCTACTCCTTCCACACAAGCACCAACCCCCCCCCCACCGCCGATAAAAGGAATTCTAAATTGCAGACAGAACTCCAGGTGGGTTCTCAGCAAGGCTCTGGACTCTAGCAGTGAGACATCTTTACCCTCAAACAGCTGAAGGGTCTCGGCTCGAAACTTCGACAGCGCTTCTCCCTATAGATGCGGCCTGGCCTGCTGTGTTCCACCAGCATTTTGTCTGTGTTGTTTCTTGAATGAAACACCATTTCTCTAAATGTGTGCTGCATCTGAACAGTTGGTTTAGGTGATGGGGCCACTTCATTTCCTCAGTCTGTTTAAGATACTCCTTTACTTTCAGAACTAAAAAGGGACAATCACTCATTTATCCATGTTAAGCTGTCCCATTGGAGCCACTTTCCCAGCACTCACGGCTCTCATTCCCCAGAATTTAGAGATATTACATTAATTAGCTGCGGACCAAGCTCTAATCCCCATGAGATCCACGAAGAACATAGCCACTTATTCCTGCTTCCCTTATCCCATCCTCAAATGGCTCTCAAATCTCCCTGCGTATTACACCTACTCCCATGTGCCGTGGAGATGGAGGAAAATGGAGAGTTGGCAAGCTGCGCTCAGACCCTTTATCTAAACTGAAAGAAAGGAGGGGAAAGGAAGGACTTGCTATTCTCCCTTATTTACTTGTTATATCTTCATAACACTAGTGGATTTGGCAATCCTGGCTTCCCGATCATAGTGGGAGGTGGACTTTGCAACAAGAACAAAATTACAATAAGGACAAAGATTCCATGACACTGACTGATCAGCAAATCTCCAAAAGTGGAGACTCAAGGATATGGAATATGGAATCTTTAGCAACAAACAATCTGCTGGAAGTACTCATCTGTGGGAGGGAAACTAATTAACATTACGGGGTGAAATGTCTACAATCTCTCCCCTCTGCTCAGTCCTTCCAACAGACTGCTGTTGCCCGAGTTTCCAACAATTAATTTTTACCTAAATCAAACAGCAAATTAAGATGATTAGAAAGGTTGCATTCAAAACAAATAATCTTCTTCTAGATACCACTTCAACTCTGCCATGGACAGTCCCAAGCCGGCTGCATGAGGAGGGCTGAGCATGGGTCTAGCAACCCCATTCTGTAAAAACCCAGAGCTACAGAAACATCAACCCTAGATCTTTCCCTAGGAGAGGAAGGATCTTTGAAGATGGGTTACACCTGGGGACAAGTTAAAGCCCAGGACAGGGGACTCTGACGAGCTGCTGTCGGCAGCCTCTGCCATAGTTAGTGGTGATGGGCTTAAGAAGAAGAAACCACTTTGGATGTTCATTCCTTTAGTTATCACAACTGATCTTAACAAATATGACAGAGGAAATCCAATTTCATTCTTCAGACTCAGCTCTTTTTGGATCTCAGCAGATGGCCTCAAGATATTTAATTATCAAGGCAGTCCTAACCACAATAAATATATATACACTTAAGTGAACTTCCATTATAGTGTAAAAAAGATTGTAAAACCTTCATTTTATTGATATGGTGCTTCTTCACGAGCTCAGGACGTGAAACACACTGCTGTACCACGAACTGACGCAGATCAGTTTCACTGTATAACCGTTCTCTACAATCAAATAAAAATAGCCCACATTGGCTAATGGATAAATATTGCTCAAAACACTGAGAAAACTAGCCTTGACTTCTGTCTAATGTTTCTTTCCCCTTGGTAAAATGATGATACAGACAGCACACCTGTAGTGGACCACCAGGATGAGTCCTACACTTCATAACTTGAGGTTACAAGTATACTGAGGCAACTTCATCATTATTGCAGCAAGCACCAGATATCTAAAAACCACTAGATCCTTTAAATGTGCAACCATTAAACTCAAACCAGGCACCACCACTTGATTTTAGTACGGCATCCAAAAATCTATCCATCTATCCATCTTTGCCTTCAGTATTCTTGGCAGCAGAGCATTCATGGGTCTGCAATGCCTGTAAGGAATAGGATTTCTCATATTTCCTTATTCTGGAGGCCATGCACCCTTGTTTAGGATTTCCTGTTCAGTCCCTCTCAGTACCATGGGTGGTTCACTGAGATTACCCTCTCACATTCCTCGGCTCCAGAGAACATTGGTCAATCATAAGCAAGTCTTTACTAGTACAGCACAGAGAAAAGCTCTTTGGCCCAACTGGAACATACTGACCACAGCATACTCCCTGCTAGTCCCAGTTGCCCACATTCATCCCATATCCCTCCAAGCCCCTCCCCTCCACATACCTAGCCAAATGCCTCTTAAATGTTGCAATTGTGCCCACTCACCCACTTCCTGTGGCAGCTCATTCCAGGTACTCACTACCCTCTGTGTCAAGGTTACCCCTCGGGTCTCTTAAATCTCTCCCCTCTTATCCTGTACCTGTGCACTCTAGCTCCTGACTCCCAAAGCCTGGGGAAAAAGACTGTCCACCTTATCCATGGTCCTCATGACTTTATAAACTTCTATGAGGTCACACCCTCATTCTCTTGTGCTCCAGGGAATAACAATACACAGTGACCTGCCTCTTCCTATAACACTAGCAAATCCACGTGCATGTAAAATATTTGGGGGGAAAAGTTGCAATATCATACAACTCTTAAAAGTGTATTAAACTGCTCTTTTACATCTAACATTCAGAGAACATTCCCAGCACTTACAAACTTCAGCATGTTCCAATCAAAGACGTAGTCGTATGAGAAGCCCTGTCGGTGGAAAAGATTCCTGAAAAGCTGGCGCAGGTACGAATAATCAGGCTTGTCATCAAAACGCAAGGAGCGACAGAAGTTCAGGTAGGTAGAAAACTCAGCTAAGAGGAAGACGGAAAAAAAAAAATTAGAATCATAGAAATAACGAAACAAGACTGATTAGCCAAGAAACACTGGGTTGACCAATGGTCAGTGGCAGATGTCACAAGCTGCATTACTTATGTCTGGAGAAAACCTGATGCCTGCAGACTTGAGTCAGAGCTTTGAAGTTCCTCACTACCTCACTCGCTGCCATACAATCATTTATTTCAACTGCAAATAAAAGCAAGTTGCTTTACAAGAGTGAAAACTAAATTCCCCTGGTTGAGATCCAGGGAAACTGAGCAGCAGGATGTGGTTCGATTACGCTGAATTTGGGTTAGTTGAGGTGGAAGCAAAAGGAAGCAGGTTTAAAGAGGAAATAAAATGCAAGAATGCAAAGAAAACAAAAGGAGAGCCTTTATAAAATCTGTAACAGATCGAATAATGCTGCTGATTTTCATCAACATATTCTCATCACAGGGGAAAAGGAAAAGTTGATGAAAATGTTTCCCAAAGTATTTCACCAGATGCAGATCCACAGGTCAACATGCACGAGGCAAGTTCATCTGCAGGAACTAGGGACACAGTTTACTGGGAAGTGAAGCCTGGCATCACCAAGGGAAACCAAGGCATGTTTAAACATAGCAAGGAAGGAACTCAATCTTTTTCAGATGCAGTGTGCACCAACTCAGTGATAGCTGATGGAGAAAACACTGATGGAAAAATTAAAACAGGACGAAATATCCGTGATCCAAAGGACATTTATGTTAAATTGAAAGCAGGCCAATGCATCAGGATGGGCAAAACCAGTGCAGATTTTACCAGAACTCTCAAAGTAATGGGATTGCATGCAGACATGCAAAAAAAAGGAATCATCTGTATAAAATATGGTACACATACAAAAGGATTTAGTTCAATGAACCACAGCTCAGCTCTACCGATTAATGATCTTAAGAAATTTGTAATAGAAAACAAGTTTTTGTCTGCCATATCAGAATACTTGGCCACCTTTGTGTTCACTGATGCTACATTAAATGTGTCACAAAATGCCTAGTTGAGCAAGCTGCTGGCCTGGCAAAATCTGCTAAAATTTATAGAGTGTTAAAGAGTGCAGCAGGATATACGAAAACTGGAACTGGGGTAATAGCAAGCCAATAATATGGCAGGTCACTCAAACTGTGACACAAGCCACTGACTTGGGAGTACAGGACAGAGTACTGATTCAAGACACTTGAATTCACCGTTTAATGTGCCTCTATAATTTCAAACAAGTATATGAATTTTACATGATATTGTGGCAATTTACAGAAAGTCAACGGAATCTAGTCCTAAACATGTATTGAGTGTAATAGCATGTGCGCATACACAACACTTTCTCTGTAATACTGTCTGCACTTGATTATTGGTTTCCCTTGTACTACATCATCGCACTGTAATAAAATAGATATGTATAGATGACATACAAGACATACCTCAGTACAAGTGACAATAATAAAAATAACCAAAATGAGAACAGAATGAAAAGGAGGGAGAAAGTGTCAGCATTTTAGCTTCCGTTTAGTCTATAAAACTTATGGTCTTATGGTTGTGAGAAGTGGCAACTGGGTTTAAGTTCAAAGGCACAGCAAACAAATGGACTCCACACGGTCCAGTGAGATTGACAAACAGTCCTCTACTCAGGAGAGGGGCCAAAACAATTTTAAAGCAGCATGAAATAAAATCCAGTCTAAAATACTAGGAAAAGGGGGGCACTCACACGGATAGCTCTTGCACAAAACTTCGATTGGAGTTGACATCTTTTTCTCACTGATGCGCTCGTACTTCTGCCGTTTTGTCGCTGCTTTCAGTCCCTGCCATGGCAACGAGCCCAAGTTAAAATACATCAGGACGTAACCCAGTGACTCCAGGTCATCACGGCGACTTTGTTCTGTGGAGATTTTTTTTTCATTTAAAAAGTCAGGAGCTAAGATTTACTTGAGAGAGTTACTAGCAATGGCATTAAGGGATTCTCTAAATTCACTAACCCAAATGCTTCTCCCAAGTATCTCTTAATTTTCTCAAACATTACTGCACAAAACTTTAGTGCAACAGTGAACTCAATGGCCACTTTATTAGGTACACCTATACACCTGCGTGTTGATGCAAATATCTGATCAGCCAATCATGTGGCTGCAACTCAGTGCACAAAAGCATGCAGACATGGTCAAGAGGTTCTGTTGTTGTTCAGACCAAACATCAGGATGAGAAACAGATGTGACCATGGAATGATTGTTGGTGTCAAACAGGGTGAGTTGATCATCTCAGAAACCACTCGGATTTTCATACACAAATCTCTAGAGTTTATGAAGAATGGTGAAAGAACAAAAAAGAACATCCAGTGAGCGGCAGTTCTGTGAGCAAAAATGCCTTGTTAACGAGAGGGCAGAGGAGAATGGCCAGACCGGCAAGCTGACAGGAAGGTGACAGTAACTTAAACAGCCACGTGTTACAACAGTGGTGTGCGGAAGAGCGTCTCTGAATGCACAACATGTTGAACCTTGAACTGGATGGACTTCTGGAGAAGACACTGGGTTGGAAGGTGTACCTAATAAAGTGGCCACTGAATGTGGGTCATGTTAAGGTGGCCCGCTCTTTGCCATAAGTGATCATGGATTCCTTCCCCTCTGTGCCCATCTTTCCTTCTCATACAAGCTCCCTCCCCCAATCATTGGAGATGCAATTCCCTACTACAACCTTTGCCCAATGCTGACACAAAAGAATGCTGTAAGACAGAGCAAAACAAACTGCTGGAGGAACGGTGTAGGGTTTCAATCCAACATGACGATTTCAGCCCCACTCCCTTTCTGGCCCAATGAACCTGAGCTGCCCAATTACATCCATGTGACCAATTAACCTACTAACTCTTGTGTCTTTGGAATGGGAGGAAACCAGAGCACCCTAAGGAAACTCATGCAGTCATGGGGAGAACGTACTAACTCCTTGTAAATAGTGGTGGGAATTGAACCCAGGTTGCTGGCGCTGTAAAGCATTACACTAACCACCACACTATTGTGCCACCTACTCGACCAAGTCCTGATGAAGCCCGAGATACTTGCTCTTTATTCAATTCCACAGATGCTGCCTGATCTGCTGAGTTCCTTCAGCATTTTGTGTATGTGTTACTCTGGGATTCCAGCATCTGCAGAATCTCATGTGTCTGGGATACTTAACCTACTGGTTTGGAAATCCTCCAGAGGTTTGATTTTTGCTCAAAGTTATTGCCAGAAACTGCAACCCCACTTTCCGTGCAGCTACTAGGATGCATAGAGTTGCCACTTACTCACCAATGCCCAGATGGGTGTTGATGGAGGCGTACCGAGCTGTGCCCGTCAGGTTTTTGTTTTCCCGATAAGGGATATGCTGGTGAGTCCGTGCATCGCGATATTTTTTGGCCAGGCCAAAGTCGATGATATAAACCAGGTTCCCCTTTTTGCCCAAGCCCATGAGGAAGTTGTCTGGCTTAACATCACGGTGGATGAAGTTCTTGGAATGAATGTACTCAATTCGACTGATCTGAGAGTGGAGAGTGAAGAACAGGGAATCATGAGACAGACAACAGATCTGGCTTGTAACACTTGACAGATGCTCTTTCAAAAAGGGAGTCATCACAGATGACTGCTGAATTTACTAACAGCCTATTTACCAATTTCCTTTTCCATTAACATTTTAGAGTTTTGAGTATTTTCAACATTCTCTTCCAGACTGCCATCTGTAATGACTTTGTTTTAAAATTTCTATTAAGCCATTCTGCATGTTTTCAGGACCTGAGTTACGGGGGAAGGTTGAATCCTTCCAGCATGATAGCAGCACGACTGGTTACGGAGGCTTCTATTGGGTCAACGAAAGGTGCTATCGTTATACTTAAATACAAGTCTAATGATTACAAGAGCCTGCAATGCGTTAAGCACTCACAAGTACCTCAGGTCTACACCATCAGTAAGCTGCTCACTGGCGGAGGTAATGAAGCAGCTGTGCAACATGCTGCTGGCCGAGTTGAAGGAGGCTCACAGTCAAATAGTGAGTAGCTTTACTTGTGTTCGCAAGAGCGCCGCGAACACTGTTAATCTGGCTCCATTTGCTGATTTACTGGATGTGAGTAGCAGCGGATGGAGAAGGCCTAGTCCTCGGATGTAGCGAGGACTAGGCCTGAGGCCACAGTGTCATCTCTGCTGGGTCAATGAGAGCTGGAAAGTGCCGAGTACACCAAGAGAAGAGAAAACCAAAGTCATCTTTAAATTCAACACTTTAGGTACAAGAACCTATCTTAAAGCAAAGTGATAATTGTGCTGATGTAGGATCAACGTGGTTAAACTGTTAAGAGTGCAAAGAAGAGTTAGAAGGGCACTGCTGGGATTACAAGGCCTGAGTATAAGGACTATTGGGAGAAGTTGACTGGGCTAACTCTTTATTCCTTGAAATGTAGAGAATCAGGGGCAATCTTATAGAAATATTTAAGATGTCACCACAGTAGTGTAGTAATTCACACAACGATCTTACAGCTTGGGACACTGGAGTTCAGAGTTCAATTGTGGTGCCCTCTTCAAGTATTGGTGTAGGATGCCACGTGACCAATAGCTCAATAATCTTACTCTTCTTCCAGATGCACGTCTTCTGAACGGCGATCAATCGCAGCCTGCAATTTCCCTTCTAAGGTAGCACTTTTGAGCCAAGTAAATGACATTGCGTTTTTGTGATCTTCTGGAGGATGTGACATACTACACTCTCAAGAATGTGGCCATCACTGGGGGTGCATGCTGCGCCAGTGCCCTACCGCAGAAGTCGAAACCCATGGTCAGCTCCATTACCCTACACTGATTAAAGTGTCGAGCAAGATTAAAATTGTTCGTTTTTCGCAACGTGTTCAGCGCCATCTGACAGTGGTTGACCGGTCTCCCTCTCTTATCACCACTACCATCACGCCTGGTTGCCAGATTCAGGAGCAGTTGTTGGCCCTGGAGCCATCGGGCTGCTGGACGGGAGCTTCACTGTCCTTAACACTGAACTGGCTCTGTGGCTGTGGACTCATGTTCTGTGTGTTATTTGCTTACTTTTTTATTGTTTGCACAAGTTGTCCTTTTCTCCCCCAACACATTGGGTGTTTCAGTCTTTGTTCTGTGGATTTTTAAAAAATGGGTTCTATTATGTCTCTTTGTTTTGCAGCTGCCTGCAAGATGACCAATGTCAAGGTTGCATACACTATACATACATTGATAATAAATGTACTTTGAACTTTAATGTTTGTACGTCCTTCCCATGAACACGTTTCCTCTGAGTGCTCCGATTTCATCCCACATTCCAAAGACGGACCAGTTAGTAGGTTAATTGATCCGTGTAAATGGTCCTGTGATTAGGCTAGGATTACGCAGGTGGGTGGTTGGGCGGTGCTGCTCATTGGATCAGAAGGGTCTGTTCATGCTGTATCTCTAAATAAAATTTGAGGTGCATAGTTAAGGTGGATAGTATTGGTCTTTTCAACAGGGCAGAGGAGCCAAAACTAGGGAGCATAGGTTTAGGATGACAGAGAAAAGATTTAAAAGGGTAACTTTATTCATGCAAATATATGGATCGCAGTGCCGGAGTAAGGGGTTGTAGCAGGTACACCTGTATCATTTAAGAAGCATTTGGATTATTACAAGTAGAGGCGGGGCTCTGAAGGATCTGGGCTAAGCTCAGGAAATTAAGGTTCAGGTCAAGTTCATTTGTCACATGTACGACAAAACATACAGTGAAACGACCAACAAAGTTTATTACTGTGTTGGGGACTGCCTGCAACTTACTAACCCTAACCCGGACATCTTTTGGAATGTGGGAGGAAACTGGAGCACCCAGTGGAAACCCACTTGGTCAGTCAATGACAGAATGCACAAATTCCTTGCGGACAGTGGCAGGAACTGAAACCTGACCTTCCAAATTGGGACTAGTGGGGTGGGCAGCAAAGCTGGCATGAACTCAATGGGCCGAAGGGACTGTATTCATGCTGCACTGTTCTATTAAACTTTCCTACTGATGAATTTAATTAGTAACTGCTTGCTTTGCTGCTCAAGAACGCTATTTATATTTGTTTACCCACAATCAATTACCGTAGCTTGAATGAGCCAGCTGGGTGAACAAGGCAGTTATATGTTTGACCATTTGATGCACCTCTTGCATCAGCAAATAATAACATTTTGCATTTGTTTAGCAATGTTCAATTACTCCTGTGGTGCTTCAGGAGAACAGTATCAGACTAAACCATCACAAACCAACAGAATTTAACACAAGCTGGAACAGCGTCCAGGAGAAAGACGTGCATGGAATCCTTAGGAGCCAAGTAACCAAAGGCGTTAGCTGATAATCGTGGAGATGAGGGAAAAGAAATCGAGGGTGAGATTAGGTCAGTGCATGGGTGAGAAAAGGATGCCGAAGAGGCAGATCAAGTTGGAGTGGGAGGGGGTGAAGCAAGGAGGGAAAGATCAGTGTAAAAGTGAGAAACTACAATATTAAAGTGTGGCACACTAGTGTAGAAAGAGGGTGTTTCTACACTCTAAAAGAAAGAGCAAGACATTAAACTGTGGCTAGGACACCTATCTGAGGGTGTTGTACTATCGGAGGGAACAAGACATTAAAGGGTTGCTACAGTGTCTATCTGAGGTTATGAGCAAATCCACAGCATTAAGCTGCTGATCAGGGGACGAGTTCCTCATCTACCTACAGGCTGTTTAAAAAAGGCTGAAAGCAGCATGAATCACAATTCAGTTTATTCAAATAAGCCTGTGCTTATTTGTCAAGGCAAGGCTGGGCATGACTGAAAGGATGAATGCTTGAGCTAAAATTGAAGCAGGTGGTACACTTAAATGAAGTTTATATTCCTGGTAAGTGTTTCACAATGACTTACATGTTAGACAGATCAAAAGAGAGGGAGAAAGAATAATATGACGCAAGATTTAGTGACTGAAGCTTTTCAACACTTGGCTTAGGTTTCTTGTGGAACCCATTAATGCGTACTTAAAGTCAGGTTCACAATCAAAGAGCTTGCTCATGATACCAAAGTGGGCAGAGTGTCTTGAAAAGTTATTCGTTCACTGGATATCGATGTCAGTGACAATGCCACCATTTATTATCCGGACTCAACTGAGGCAGTTAGGACTCAAACCACACTGGTGGGTTGGGTCTGGATTCACCTCCTGGCCAATTGGATAGTGAGAGAATTTTTAAGAAATGCAAGTTAATTCAAGAACCTAGGAATAAATAACACAATTACAAAACATTGGGCAGCTAGCTAATGATGGCTTTGTTTTCAAAAGAAGCTCCATGTAGAAGAGTTACGATGGAACTGTTTAAACAAAGACAGTGTTAATGTCAAATCTGCTCACTACACTACAGCAGTGATTGATAGCATTAGAGGTCCTGGAGATTGGAGAGACCAAAGGGGCTTCAAGCTGCTTTCTTTGCAACAAAGACTGATTTCACTGGTTTACAAATTTATGCAAGCTGAACAGAGAGCACCAATTTCCCTTGGAAGAGGAGGTGATGCAGATTTTTGTTATTTTGTGGAAGAATTCAAAGGGAAATGAAGCTTTAGTATACAAAGGGTAATGAGACTCTTGACACTGCCTGAAAAGATGGAAGCAGGAACCCACACCGTATTTTGAAATTATCTCTATAACACAAGAAAGGGAACTCAATGGATTGGCAGACCAAGAGCTTACGAGTGGAATAACCCAGATATCTCCATTTTTGACCATCATATACAGAAAGGTGGGGGGGGGGGGAGAAGAGAGATATTGGGACAATAAAATCTGGTCAACTATGAAAATAATAAATACCACATTCCCCATTAACAAGTGACTGAAATTTAGAAAGTATAGCTTGAAAAAAAGATGCCATACAAATACAAGATTTGAGAAACATACTGTTGGGGGAGGCCCAACAAGAAGGTTTAGCCAAAGTTAGAACACACAGCAATGAATTTTAATTCAGCCAATTCATGCTCCAGTAGTTCCATCACAATATATACAAACCCACCCCATTCTTCTGCAGCTCTGCTCAGATTAAGAGTGAAAATTCATACCATCTGGTCTGCAAGGAGAAGCACAGTCTTTAGGCTGAACTTGCGCGAACAGAAATTGAACAGATCCTCGAGACTGGGACCGAGCAGCTCCATGACCATCACATTATAATCTCCTTCTGCACCACACCATTTAATTGAAGGAATTCCGACTGCAGACAACAAAATCACATGTAAATGTCTAAGCCAACAACAGGTTAATAATAATTACAACACAATCTGCTCAATTGATGTAAGCTTACAGCTGCCTCATGCCAGGAAACGACACTTGGGTAAAGAACGGTGCTGCAATGTGCTGACAATATACTGTTTACACATGACCCAATTGTTCTCTGCAATGTGACTGACACGTTTTAGCGACTTATGACTTCAAAATGCTTATTTTTATCTCCAGCAAGTAGCTAATATGTACACTACCCAAACCTGTCAGATACCATTAGCAACCCCTCTGGATCAGAGATTCAGTGCTGTGCACACATTCACGTACACACCTATTCCAGCTTGGCTGCAGAAGTGCAGCTTACACAAGAATAGACGTTTATAAGGTACAGGAGTGGAGTGTGGTCTTCTGCTGTAGTAGCCCACCCACTTCAAGGTTCAATGTGTTGAGCGTTCAGAGATGCTCTTCTGTACACCACCATTGTAACGCGTGGTTATTTGAGTTACTGTTGCCTTCCTTTCAGTTTGAACCAGTTTGGCCAATCTCCTCTGACCTCTCTCATTATCAAGGCATTTCGCCCACATTAGTAACGTTCACTGGGGGGGGGTGTGTGTGTGTGTGTTTTAAAAAAAAAATACCATTCTCTATAAACTGTAGAGACTATTGTGCGTGAAAACACCAGTTCAGCAAGTTTGACATACTCAAACCGCCATGTCTGGCATTAACAATTATTCCACGGTTAAAGTCGCTTAGATCACATTTCTTCCCCATTGTTTGGTCTGAACAGTAGTTGAACCTCTTGACCATGTCTGCATGTTTTTATGCACTGAGTTACTGCCGGATGATTTGCTGATTAGATACTTACATTGATGTACAGGTGTATCTAATAGAGTGGCCACTGAGTTAACACTACCCAAACCCGCCTGACACCATTAGCAACTCCACTGGATCAAAGACTCAGGGCTGTGCACATACTCACATAAATAGCTATTCCAGCCAGACTGCTGAAGTGCAGCACAAAAATCTTAAAACATAAAAATAGACATATAATCACACAAGCCCATGTGTCTGGACACATGCCACTTGCAGCAAGAAATAACCCAAACTGGTTTGGAAATCTTTGTGCCTCTAGTATTTAAAGAAACATTGGCTTTGTTTACAGTAGTCTTTGACGACAGTAAAGCACTCAGCAAATCCAAATGTGCAACTTCCTCATTTCTCATCATTTAATCATAGTTCAATGTGAGGGACGATTGTTAAGCTTTCCCCACAAGCACACTGTTTTAATGCCCAGAAAATCTCTCCCACAGCAGGTGTCTGTGCAGTTGGAGATGGAAAAGAACGGATTTTAAAGCAGCAAAAAGGGTATCAGAGTACGAGAACGCACTCCTCTTGCAATAGGATAGCGTAGCGGTTAGCAGAATGAAATTATAGTGGCAGCGAACTGAGTTCAATTCTGCCACTGTGTGTAAGGATTTGTACATTCTCCTCAAGACTGTACTGTGGATTTCTGGTTTCCTCCCACATTCCTGAGATGTACGGGTTAGTACGTTAATTGGTCACAAGGGTGTAATCGGGTGGTTTGGCTTCTTTGGGCCAGAGGGGCCTATATCTCTTAAAAAATACATAATGGACACTTAATATTACTTCCAGACAATACTTAAACATAAAGCTGCCAAAAGCAGCTTTGAACCTTGAACAAGGACACTTGGCTGTGATGCCTTCTTTTTGACACTCGAAACCTTTTACACCCCAGGTGAGAACGTGAACTGGTAAGCAGCATCAATGGAAGATCTGCTCAAAGAGCTGGCACTTTTGAGATCAAACTCAGGCCAGAAGATTCACAGCCAGAGAATACTACAAAAGGACTCCATGTTCAGCCAAGACGTTAACAACCCACTCCACCCTTCAGCAGATTCATTCAAGACCTTGGTCAACAAGGACACCCACCCAACACTAATATGGAAAATTGCCCTGTTCTGAGAAAGCAGGCCAAATACAATCTGCCTAATGACTACCCAATCACTGAGCTATCAGAGCAATCAAACATTGCTGACTAGGAAATAAACCCACTCACCCACGCCAAGTCTGATTTCATCAAGGAAACGCTGCTCCAGATCTCAGCACATGGTCCAAACATGGGCCGAAGAAATGAATTACAGAAGTAAGGGTAACCGTGTTTGGCATTTTGATTAAAAAGTATGAGTGTTCTGCTCCATGTAATACAGAATGTTACATCTAATAATTGTTTGGATTGATAAATTATCGTTTTTGGAACTTGAGTTACTTTACAAAAATGAGTACCACAAATGAAGTTAACAATTCAATAGCAAAAGGTTTTCTAACTGGATTACTCAAATAAAAATCAAAGTATAAATCAGCACACCAATTGGGCAAAGTGCCACTATGCAAATACTCAGATGAAGAACCACCTCAACCCCACATGCAGCCAGCTTTGCCACACATTTACTGCTCGCCCCAACAGGCAAGTGGGGCTATACCAACGTGAACAATTGCCTATTTCTAGATTATTTGTCACACATACATTGAAACATATAGTAAAATGCGTCTTTTGTGCCAATGAGCACCACGCTGAGGACTGTGCTGGAGGCAGCCCACAAGTGCCGCTGTGGTTCTGGCACCAGCATAGCTTGACCAGAACTCACTGACCGTGGGCAACTTTGGAATATTGGAGGAAATGCACTCAGTCATGGGGAGAATGTACAAACTTCTTACAGACTGTGGAATTGAACCGCCATTGCTGGCACTGTAAAATGTTATCCTAGTACTGAGTTCTGGTAGTGGTACACCAACTAAGAGCATTAAGCAGCAAGTTCTTGCACTGAGACACAACATCTGAGTTACAGAGAAAGGTTGAATAGGTTAGGACTTTATTCCCTGGAATGTAGAAGAATGAGGGGAGATTTGATAGAGTTATATAAAATTATAATGGGTAGAGATATAGGTATAGATGGGTATAGATATGAATTCAAGCAGGCTTTTTCCACTGAGGCTAGGGGAGAAAAAATAACCAGAGGACATGGGTTAAGGGTGAAGGGGGAAAAGTTTAAAGGGAACATGGGGGGGGGGGGGGCTTCTTCACAGAGAGAGTGATGGGAGTGTGGAATGAGCTGCCAGATGAAACTGTGAATGCTGGCTCACTTTTAACATTTAAGAAAAACTTGGACAGGTACACGGATGAGAGGTGTATGGAGGGATAGGGTCCAGGTGCAGGTCAGTGGGACTAGGCAGAAAAATGGTTTGGCGCAGCCAAGGAGGAGCAAAAGGCCTGTTTCTGTGCTGTAATGTTGTATGGTTCTACCTGAGGGTACCCAGTATTACACACTGTCCAGTCTGTGCATTTGACAGAGTTAGGTAGCCAGTGAAGAAATGAACACAGCCATTTCACACCCACACACCTTCCTTGGCAAGTTCCCCAAAATGTCAGTCAGACAGCACAAGATAAATTTAACC